>NC_058383.1:37470315-38131562 GCF_018350175.1 Felis catus
AAGAAGCCAACAAGCACCACCCCGAGAGGGGAGGGGGTGGCTCCCAGGTCAGCCAACGTGGCCTCGCCTGTTAGATGACTGAAGCAGAAGGGCCGCTCAGTGCTTTATTTAGTGTATCCCAACTGCTCCTCAAGTCACTGACCCACAACAGGGAAACAAGACAGAGAGAAGGACAGTGACCAGCTAACTCCACCTGAACAACTGTAACAACTGCCAAGTGCCACATGCCTTCCAGGTCAGGCCACGCAGATCCCACAGTAGCTCACTCAATCCTTTACACACAAATTTCACACATTAAAAAACAAAACAACAACAACAGAAACCACAAAAGCACAGAGAGAGTTATATTAGATAGTTTGCCCAAGGTCTCAGAGCCGGTAGGTGGTGGGGAGAATGGAGTTCAAACACAAGCAGCGAGGGCCAGAGCCCAAAATCCTAACAACCAAGTCACTGACTCCAAGCAGGTGAAGAACACGTACCAAGACCAAATGACCAGCTTCCACGCTCCGTACGTGTGCACCTGGGGTCTCTGGGACACCCAGGGAAGGGACTCGCTGCCTTGTGGAATCCCACGACACGTGCACTTCTTCCCTGTAACAACAGCAGTTGGGCACCCTATGCGTCCCTGGGCAAACTCCCCGTCAAGGGCATGTGACCCTACATGCCCTAGAAACAGGGAAGCTACTTGCATTTTTTCAGGGCCCAAGCTGAGATTATGGAGATCAACTCTGCTACATAAATCTGTCCTTTTCAAGATCTGCCAACCACTAGGCAGGCAGGACAAGCTTCTGCCATGAGCTCCTGTACTCAGCACAGGGCACGTTTCTAACATGCTAGGTTGTATATGCCAAGTACAGTGCATAGCGCAGTAAAAAAGGATCACGGTTCCCAAGATCTCAGTCTAAAATGCCATCATTAGTGAGGGGCGCCTGGGTGGCTCAGTCAGTTAAGCGTCCAACTTCAGCTCAAGTCATGATCTCACGGTCTGTGGATTCAAGCCCCACATCGGGCTCTGTGCTGACAGCTCAGAACCTAGAACCTGCTTGGGATTGTGTGTCTCCCTCTCTTTCTGCTCCTCTCCCCCCCGCACTCTCTCTCAAAAATAAATAAACATTTTTTTTTTTAATTGAAAAAAGAAAAAAGATGCCTTCATCAGTAAGAGGCCCAAAGCTCTGGGCACCAGGCTCCAAGCAGGGGTGGGTGGAGTCGCCCCTGGGTACAGCACCCTGGGCAGTCTCGTGGACCTGGCATGCTCTCAGAGCTCAGAAACGTCTTCAGAGAGAGCAATAGCCCCAAACAAGGATATGCTAACCAAGGTGTGAGCTATCACCAAAGTCAAGGTGGCTGAGTGATCCCCGACTCCCAGGGTTCCCCAGCAGAGGACCCCAGGCACTGCAGAGTCACCAGAGCAGATCCCCGTGAGAGGTACCCACCGCCACAGGTTGCAAGGCCATGTGTGCCTTCCCTTAGTCCCTCACATCCCCCGTTCTGACGTGATGGCTTAAGTAACAAAGAGCCTCCTCATACAAAGCAACCCGCAAACCAGAAATTTCCCATCACTCCTGGGCCTCCCTGGACACAGGAGAGGAGAGCACGGACTGATTTTATCGTGCCCTTGCTCTGGGAATGGCAGACCTTTGTGCGTGCGCATGCGTCACTATGAGTTAGAGCTGACGGAGCTTTTAACGTGTGCCACGTACTGTGTCAAATGCTTTACCTACGTGATCTCATTTAATCACGTAAGAACCCTATGAAATACAGGCTGCTATCATTTCCAACTTACAGATGGTAAAGCTGAGGCCTGGAGAGCTGAAGTAATTTTCCCAAGCCTTTACAGATGATAAGGGCAGGGGCGCCTGAGTGGCGCAGTCGGTTAAGCGTCCGACTTCGGCCAGGTCACGATCTCGCGGTCTGTGGGTTCGAGCCCCGCGTCGGGCTCTGGGCTGATGGCTCAGAGCCTGGAGCCTGTTTCCGATTCTGTGTCTCCCTCTCTCTCTGCCCCTCCCCTGTTCACGCTTTGTCTCTCTCTGTCCCAAAAATAAATAAATGTTGAAAAAAAAAAAAAAAAAAAAACAGATGATAAGGGCAGAGTGGGGCCTTGCCTCGTCCGTTGCCAAGCTGTTAACTACGAGTCACACAGGGCACAGAAACTCAGACTGCCGTCACCCTCCTCCCCACAACTCTGCTGTCATCATCATCCAGAAGGTGGGAAACGGTGATGCCCCCATGGCTACAGGTATGTGAGCCACAGTGGCCAAAGGCCCCAGAATAAGCAACCAGTTAACAGGTTAATGATTCACAACAACAAAAATAAAACAACAAAATGCAAACATGCCAGATCACCCCCTACCACCAGGAACTCAGGTCTTATCTCTATTTTAAATCTGGATAAAAGGACTCCTTCAGGAATAAGGTTTACTGGCAGGGACATCAAAGGCTATAAGCGCTAAATTTAAAATTCTGAACCAAATGTCAGGATAAACTACACACATAGATGACAAAGTCTATATACACACTGTTTTTCTAACCTAGGACAGGAGGAGGGATGTGTCCTTACGGATGTCGCGGACACTCAGATGCCTTCTGGTCTCAGGACAGGATACAAACAAAGGCACTGTGCTTCTAAAGCTTCTTTAAATACAGCCAGCATGTCACTTGTGCCTTTAGAATAAAGAGGAAATGCCCACTCCAGCTGAATGGGCACTACATGACCATTTCTAGTCTACACCTTCAGAAGGTGACCACACCCAGAGGGGCTGCTCAGCCAACACAGAGGTCCAGCCTGAGGCCACAGGTCTCTTCTCTCCTGGGGAAGAGCTTGTACTCCCATCTCTCAGAGTATCTCCCAGCGACATGAGAAAAACGAATTCAAATAAACTCAGTCAACATTTCCTGTGAACCAGCCCCGTGCCAGGTGCCATGGCAAGTGTTGGGGGATTCAAAGAAGAAACACGCCAACTTATTAGGCAGGGATTGCAAGTTAGAGCTGCCTGAGAGCTGTTTATACTGTGATCCCAGGGGAAGAGTAACAATCATCCCAGGAATATGGGCCACCTTTTTGGGCCAAAATGTTTTTTTCCATCGGCACAAGCTTCTCTTAAGAGAAGGGTTCAGCACGTATCTGGGACTCAATGCTTGCTGTCTTCTCCCGTTATCTATAAGCTGGATGACGGCACGGACTCTGTCTCTCTGTGTGTCATCTCTTAGCACGTAACAAATGCTAAAGGAACGTATGTTTGAAGAAACAGAGACCGAGAGGACTCCAGGACCTGACTTCTGGGGACCGGGGCCGCCCTGCAGGTGGAGGTGCAAGTCTATACACACAGCCTGACTCCCTGAGCCGCTACACACACAGGCTGAGCCAGCAAAGTACCTCTCGTTCTACTAAAATTTTGTCTTTTCCTTCATCTTCCTCCTGCCAGCACCCTGTGTGAAGGTCAACGCTGCCAACTCTGTCGGAGAGGAGAAACGGCAGGTGGGATTCCCAGACAGTGAGCTCTGGAACTGCTTTCTACATCTCCAGGTAAATGTATGTGTACTGTCACCAAGAGTTAACGAGGACCAAGAAGCACAAACCCTGAGCCACACTGTTTCTAACTCAGTCTTGCAATAATAGACTTTGCCAACTCCCTGTGTCTTCTATGCTCAGCCCTGAGTACTGAGAGTCCCTGAGTGCACGGTGTCTTTCTGGACTTTCTGATTCACAGAATGGGGAAGAAGCAAGGGTCAGCTGTTAAGGTTTTCACCAGCTGTACTAGGGACCAAAAATAAGCAAGGGATATTAAATTCCCCAAACCTTTTGGGTCAGTTTCCTATGTAATTATATCTACTCCAAATGCCCTTCAGGTGCCCTTTTCCCTAATGAAAGTATAGACGCCCAGAAATCAGTTTGTACCTGACAGCTCCTATCAGGTTCTGAGGGCTCCCTGACTCACGTGTATTTGGAGGCTACTAAAAAAGTGATCTGAGGGGCTCCTGGGTGGCTCAGTCGGTGAGCGTCCGACTTCGGCTCAGGTCATGATCTCATGGTCCGTGAGTTCGAGCCCCGTATCGGGCTCTGTGCTGACAGCTCAGAGCCTGGAGCCTGCTTCAGATTCTGTGTCTCCCTCTCTCTCTGCCCCTCCCCTGCTCATAGTCTGTCTCTGTCTCAAAAAAAAAAAAAAAAAAAGTGATCTGAGTAACACTTTATTCCACGAAGCAATGATACCTGAACATAACTGTTTCTTTTTTTTATTAAAAATTTTTTTTAACGTTTATTTATTTTTGAGACAGAGAGAGACAGAGCATGAACGGGGGAGGGTCAGAGAGAGAGGGAGACACAGAATGTGAAACAGGCTCCAGGCTCCAAGCTGTCAGCACAGAGCCTGACGCGGGGCTTGAACTCACGGACCGTGAGATCATGACCTGAGCCGAAGTCGGCCGCTTAACCGACTGAGCCACCCAGGCGCCCCTGAACATAACTGTTTCTAACATAACTTCAGTTTAAGTTTTGTTAAATGCTTGAAATAAGAGATTCAGACTCTACTTAAATAAATATGACCCACTGTTAGTGAGGTTGTCAGGAAATGAGAATTATAAGTACAGTCATATTTTCACACGCAGGTTGCAAAAATAACTGTCGTCACAGTATAATGAAATTTAACCATGTCTGGGCAGCATTCTTTGAAGCCAATTCTAAGATTCTTAAATGCTATTTAAAAAATTATGTCCAGGGCCCCTGGGCGGCTCAGTGGGTTAAGTGTCTGACTTCGGCTCAGGTCATGATCTTGCAGTTTGTGAGTTTGAGATCTTGCAGTTTGTGAGTTGGGCTCTGTGCTGACGGCTTAGAGCCTAGAGCCTGCTTCAGATTCTGTGTCTCCTCCTCTCTCTGCTCCTCCCCCACCTACACTCGGCCTCTCTCTCTCTCTCTCTCTCTCTCTCAAAAATAAACATTAAAAAAAAAATTACATCTGGGAGCCAAATTTCCCATGAGAACACAGCTCTGAAATGACAATGAAAGTGAGTAGGGAAAAAATAATTTGGCGTACTACGTCACTTTACAACAACTTTTCAGAAATGCGCTCAATTCATGCATCAAAGTTAAACTATGCTCAACAAAATTATGTCAATAAAAATTTAAAGGGAAGAAGTGACAAAGTGTCTGGCACACCAGAGGTTCCCAATAAATCCAGGCTGAATGAGGGCGGGGAACTAGCTATGAGGACAAGGAACCACAGAAGTCACGAGGGTTCAAAGGATACCCATAAGCTGACTGTATGATCCACTCTCAAGTTAAACTACCAGAAAAGAGTTTAACAAAAACACCAATGTTCTAATCTAGTGAACAAGGCCCGCGTCACGACTCACAGGGCCGACCTCAAGTTCTCCCGTGGTTGGGAGAGGAGGAAAATCTCCCCTGCCAGGTGACTAGGAACATTTGCAATTCAGGAAGCACAACTACAATTACGTGGAACGGCTCTTTCCACTTTTCAGTACAAGGGCTGTAACAAGAGTGTAAGAAATCCTGGTACCAAACCTTTCCATGTTTGGTCAGGCTCCCGACAGGCTTTGTGGTGGCTGCTTTGTCACAGACGACTTGGCCCCCTGGACTCCACAGAAGCCCAGCAAGTCCATGCAAAGGCAGTTGCTGCTGGGACCTCCAGCCCTAGGCTCCAAGACCAGCCCTCCCTCCCTGGAAACCCACCCCTGGCTGCCATCACCTGCTCTGAGGGACCACACACTCTCCAGTGCCGTTCGGGCTCTGAGGACACGGGGGACATCCACCGCCTGCCCCGAGTGACCACACACTCCCTAGTGCCATTCAGGCTCTGAGGACAAGGGAGGGGCATCCAGGACCCACACAAGCAGAATGATATAAGGGGGGAACACCTGTGCAGCTGAGGCCAGTTCACCATGCAGCTCGCCCCATCCCGGGCCGAGTCCCCACCAGCGGAGGACCATCATCTCCTCCGCAGGGCCCCCACCTCCCACGGGAAGAGGCGCTGCAACAGAGGCGGCCATCACCACAGCCTGTGCCTGCCAGCATTTTGGTATCAAATAGCTAGTATTTAAAAACACTCTATAGATACAGCCTGACATCCGAGCTCAGGGTAAACGCAGCATTTGTTCGCTGCTGGACGAACTCAAAGTTAGACCTGCTGTGCACAGGCAGGTTTGCGCTCAGTCGACTGGCTTTTTTACGGGTTTGGTAGCTGTCACTTACAACACACTCTGAAATCTTGGGGAGGCATTCTGGGTCAGGGTTGCATAAAGCCTTCCAATCTGTCTCCTCCTTAAGCTGTTACAAGGAATCTCATGTGGGGATGTGCCCAAGGTCACAGGGCAAGCGGCAGAACCACGGATAGAACTCAGAACAGCTCTCGTAGACACACAGCTGCCCTCCAGCAGGAGGCGAGCTGACACTCTCTGACCTCTGCACACACGGGGCAAGTTAGAGTGGCCAGCAGGAGGCTGTTCCTGGCTCCCAGCGACCCTCTGTCATGCTCCCCGCAAGGGCAGACCCCAACGTGTTTCTGAACCATGCACCCTCCAAGGACTGAGAGGCCTTCCACGTGTTGCCACCTTACCCGTGCTTGTATTGGTGACACCATTCACCGTCCCCTCCACGTCGGTCTCGTCCTCGGCGTAGCTCAGGATCAGGCTCTGCTGCCGGCTTGTGAGTCTCCTGTGGAGCAAATTGAGTGTTTCCTCTGGGCAACCCTTTAAATGATGGGCTGGGCCGGTTTCCACGTAAGCATGTGGAAAATGTGGGGACACAATAAGGCAGAGGCACACACCCCAAACCTAAGAGCCACCCCCTCAAAGCTTCAATAAAGAAAACCTGAATTACACTGATCATGGTGAGCACTGCATAACATATCAAACTGTTGAATCTTTATGTTGTACAGAATACAACATATGTTGTACACCTGAAACTAATATAACACTGTAAGTCGATTATACTTTGATAATAAAAATGTTTAATTCTTTGTTTATTTAGTTTGAGAGAGAGCACACATGTGCATGCATGTACAAAAGGACAGAGAGAGAGGGAAAGAGAGAGCCCTGACAAGGACCTTGATCTCATGAACTGTGAGATCATGACGTGAGTCAAAATCAAGAGTTGGATAGTTAACTGACTGAGCTACCCAAGCACCGTGATAAAAAAAAAAAACAAAAAAACAAAAAAACAAAAATCTCTTAAAATACCTTAAGTTGAGGGAGGAGGGGCTCCTATAAGTGTCGTATGTAGAAAGTTAACTAATTAAAAGGAGCACCAGGGGGCACCTAGGTGGTTCAGTAGATTAAGCGTCTGACTTCCGTTCAGGTCATAATCTCATGGTTCATGGGTTCGAGCCCCACGTTGGGCTCTCTGCTGTCTGCGCGAGCCCACTTCAGATCCTCTGTCCCCTTCTCTCTGCCACTCCCCTGCTCATTCTCTCTCTCTCTCTCTCTCTCAAAATAAAAAAAAACTTTTAATTAAAAAAAAAGTAGTGCCAGAAATTTCGCTCACCCTCCCCAACAGGGTGAGCCATGCCTATCCTGGATGCCACAGCACTCGACTCAAACCTTTCTCCCAAAGAACGGAGACGTCATGTGCTATGATCCAGTTACAGATTCGTGTCTCCCACGAGACCCCCAGTGCCCTGAGAGCAATAATGATAAAACCAACAACAGCAGCCATGGCTAAGTGTTCCTTAGGTATTATTCAGTTTTCCAGCAACTAATGAGGGTGGCCTTATTATGCCCACTTTGCAGATGGAGAACCTGGGCAGGACACATCTGACTGTAAGGTAGAAATAACTGGCACAAGCCTCAGTGCTTACGGCAGCGGACCCACAACGGGCCGGGCGGTCTGGCTCGGAATAAGGCCTGGCAGGTAAAAAGCCCTCAAAACCGGGTCCTGCTGGGTGGGGAAAATGCAGAGATTGGGCGGACCTCACCATGGTTACGTGGGCACGCACTTTGGAACTCTTATCTTGATGTGAATGTAGTGATCTCCATAGCCGTAGCTGTTAATCCGGGGGATACCTTTCCCACTCATCCGAATCTTCTGGTCTGTCTGAATCCCAGGGGGAATCTATAAAGCAAAGAAATCTGTGGTTTTCCTTGGTCTACAGTTGCTCAAATGGAAACATTTCACTACACTAAGACTCACTCCTTGGAAAGAACTCCCATTCAGGTTTCCAGACATCCACATGGAAGCTGGCTAAACCGGGGTCCACCTGGAGCAGAGCCCAAAACAAGCATGTGGGGGCAGGCAGTTCGGGAAGCTGAGCCCACAGCAGGAGTGAGGGAGCACAGAGCGTGTGACCTGGGAGGGGGCAAAGCCAACACAGGGTCACAGTGCGGGGGCTGCTCCCTGGTGCCAGCAGAGGCGTGGATGTGACCCAGGACCTGCCTTCACTGGTGATTCCTTCATCAGGGTCTACAGTCTGTGATTCACACCCAAGGAATGGCCTAACATTCCTCTACTTCCCCCAGACCCCATCACTGAGTCTCCAACAGGCTGCTCGGCCACAGGTTCTAGCCACTTCTCAGCCGGTTCACAGAGGGGGAAAAAAAAAAAAAAATAGCAACGAAGGACAAGAGTGGCCAACACGTTCTCGGCCTCTTACCGTCACGTTAATTGTCTCGTACAGGCCTTGCGCTCTGGCTGTCCCCCCAAGAAGAGCCTGAGCTATGGAAATAAAGAGGTCGGAGTGGATGTCTGCACCGTCCCTCCGGAACACGGGGCTTTTCTGCACCTACGGTCCAAGCAGGAGAGATGTGGTCATGCGTGCAGAAGTCCTTCTCGAGACTGGACAACAGCCCATCTCAGCAGCCTGGGCACAGAGTCTGGCGTGCGCTACGCTGCTTCTTTGCTGAAGAGCACAATATCAAGGGAGAGGATGTACTTTCGCCA
Source organism: Felis catus (assembly GCF_018350175.1). Taxonomy (NCBI): domain Eukaryota; kingdom Metazoa; phylum Chordata; class Mammalia; order Carnivora; family Felidae; genus Felis; species Felis catus. Next base: position 37,479,200 of record NC_058383.1, read on the forward strand.
AAGCAGAACATGACCCCAGGCTCCGGGAGTTACAGGTCAGATTCATTTCTACATAGCGACACAAGAGTGTCGGTCTCAGATCAAGCCGTCCCAATGGGGCAAATTAAAAAAAGTAAAATTGGCTTATTAAACATTAAAAAAAAAAAAAAAAAAGCTTACTCCACTGGCAGGTATAAGGAAACAGAGATTAGTACATCTACAAAGGCACAGTTTATTTTCCAGACAGTCATCTGGTACAAACCACCTTCAAGACAGACAGGCAGCAGTGGAATGATTCTGATGCACAAGCACTACTTTTGGGGCCTCAAAGACACTTCTTGCCTTGCAGTGATTTCCCCTCTCTCTGTTCTTGTCTATTATCAGGTGGGAGCAGGGTCTGAAACCCCCACCAAGCCCACTGGAGAGCCTGGCTGACAGCTGGCTGCCTTTGTCTTTGATTCCTCGTCTAGCACTTCACGCTTTACAGTATTTTTATCTGTGTTTTAAATTACAAAATATTTCACACACGCATGAACAGGAAAAGTAGGGGCGCCTAGATGGCTCAGTAGGTTAAGCGTCAGACTTTAGCTCAGGTCATGATCTTGCAGTTCGTGGGTTTGAGACCCGTGTCGGGCTCTGTGCTGACAGCTCAGAGCCTGGAGCCTGCCTGGGATTCTGTGTCTCACGATGGACACATCCTCTCTCTGCCCCTCCCCCACTGGTATTCTGTCCCTCTCTCAAAAATAAATAAAACACTAAGAAAAAATTTTTTGAACAGGCAAAGTAAATTACATCACACACGCAGAACGCCCACAACCCAGTGGAGGTAATAAAACATCGCGATGCAGTGAAGCCCCTGGCTCCTCCCCCTCCAGAGTGGCCCCATGCTGAATGTAGCAGTCTCATTCCCACATACGTACATGTCCCCAAATAATATGTAGCACCCTCTCACGTGCTTTAAAAGTGTTTATAGACAGTCTCCCTCCCTGCATCCTCTCGCAATCTGCTTTCTTTCCCTCAAAGTAACTGAGAAGTCTCAGTTGTGCTGAATGTATGGCTCTGGTTTCTTCCCGTGGCTGCTCTGAGGCACTCTGGCCACAGCACGGTTCTCTCATTCACTCTCTTATCCGAGGGCAGCAGACTGTCGTCAGTGTCTTGCTATTATGAGTGAGGGTGTCTTGCACACAGCCTGTGCCTTCCCCTGCTGCACTCACATGGCTTTCCTGGGGCACCCGGCAGAAATGTGGGGACAAGAACTGTATCTCCTTTACCATCTCCTGTCTCAGAAACCAGGTCTGTCTCTGCACACAGTAGGTAAAACTGCACCTTTGGCCCTTACCACCCCCACGAACAATTTGATACATAAATTTAAAATCACAAGGAGGGGGGGTCTGGGTGGCTCAGTCAGTTGAGCATCCAACTCTTGGTTTCGGCTCAGGTCATGATCTCATGGCTTCGTGGGATCAAGCCCCGCATCAGGCGCCCTGTGCTGGCAGTGCAAAGCCTGCTTGGGATTCTCTCTCCCTGTCTCTCTGCCCCTCTCCCACTTGTGTGGTCTCTGTCTCTCTCAAAATAAGTAAATTTTTAAAACAATCACAAAGAGATGCATTCTATATTTTTATGTGTCCTATGTTTTCCGACTTACAAAAATCTTGAGGAAACCGTTCTGTCCAAACGTAGCACAAAGGCTTGACATGATACATGTTTCATAACCCCACCGAGGTGGCCACTGTTTCCCTTAGACACGCCCCCATGAGCGCCCACCTCCCTGCAAAAGGGCAAGGGCCCAAGAAGCTGTGCGAGCAGAGCACCCACCCTGAATGTGATGAAAATTTCTCTTTTTCCGACAGGCATCCGCACCGTCTGGCCATCTTCGACTCCTGTAAGAACAAAAGTTCAAAAGGGAACATTTATTTGGGGACCTCCCATGGAGGTTCCTGTCCTAAATCCATTTACAAACCACTGACTTCCTTACCCATTCCTATTAATGAGGAACAACACAACTATCCACAGTACCTCCAATGGGTGTAACTTCTCAAAGGAGCAAGTACAGCAAGTGATACCCAAACAAGAGCGCCTTCTATTCGTTTATACAAGTTCCCTGGACACCTACTTGCTCCTACCAGGTCCGTGTAGCACGTCGGTGAGTTTAGAATTTAGTAGGGGAGACAGCTATCGCCCAAATAACAACACTAACAAGTGCATCATTACAAATAGAAATGTGTTCGTAGAAGCAAGGACAAAGGACATCTAAGGAACAGGGAGAGTTCCAGAAGCTGCTCTAGGGAGGCAACACTCAAGCTAGCAGCTCTGGGAGAAGAGTTAACCCGCTGAGAAAAGAAGGTGCAAAGTGAGCTTCAGACACAGGGAGTGACATATGGCAAGGCTCTGTCTAGAGGCATTATGGCCCGTTCGAAGAGCTGGCATGAACATCAGGAAGGCCGCAGGGCAGGCAACAAGAGGAGAGACTGCAGAGGCCAGAAGGGGCTGAGACAGGTAGCATTTCTCACCCCAGGAGTCACTGCACAGGCTTCAGGACAAGTGACACGATCAGACTGCCCTGCAGAAAGTCCATCCTGGGAACAAGACCCAGCTGGCGAGAGCAGTCACAGGCGGCCCCTGGGGGCTAGGAGGAAGGGGTAGTGGTGCAGACAGGGCTGGCCACAGTGACAATGCTGGCCTCATTGAACGAAGGTAGAGGAGCTCCACAGGGGAGTAGAGCGGGTGTGTCAGGTACCTTCTGCCCACGCGGCATGCAAGGGTAGATTTTAAGGACAACTAGTACAGAGAGGAAAACGCAAGGAGATTCCAGTTCCCCCTCCAATCTGGGCTCCAGATCCTTCACCACAGCTTTTACAACAGCCCAATCACAGGGAAACAAAGGCCCCAGCTGTCCCAGCCCCGGTACGTGGAGGAGCCCAGGACCCACCGGCAGGCACAGGGATCACCACTTTCTTCTTCTGCTTGGCCTGTCCGGCTCCTCTGCATATGACACAGGGAGTCGTGATGATGGAGCCTCGGCCACCACACCTCCGACACGTGGAGCGCATCACAAAGGGGCCTGTATTTATGGTTTCCTGATAAAGAGACGAAAAGGACGGAACCCTTAAGTACACAGGTAAACTCTAATGGCCAAGCCTCTGGGAACACAATGCACGGCAGAGAAATGTTTCATCAAAGACTCGTGTTCTGTGTGAACACGCACTAAAACATACTGCCTAAGAACACAGGGACCCAGACCTTTCTCCCAAAGGATGCAGACGTCATGCAAGATGATGCAGTCACAGACTTGTGGAAAACACTCTGGCAGCTATGAGAACTGTGTGTGCATCTGTGGGGCTGTGCCCTACAGACCACACTCGTGCAACAGCGTACGTCCCTTGCAGCCTGGGTGGCCACCAGGAGTGAGCTGCCTGAAAAATCATGGTGTAACCACATTAACAGAACACTGCACATGGGTGAGAAATGCTTTCTGAGATCAGAGTTGTAAAAACCGAAGCAAACGCTGCAGCACCATGTACAGAGTGCTACCTTGGGTTACTGGAACCTCCATACAGATGGCTTGAAATGTGCGTGTCCGTCTAAAGCAGGATACACAAGAAGGTCACTAGAGCTGTGCCTCTAAGGAGGATGCCTGGAACAATTAGGGGGTGGGGCTTGGGGAGGAACACTTAACTTTTCACTGTACTTTCGTTTTTTCCTTCAGAATTCTGTACCGTGTGCAAATACAAACACGTACATTTTTAAACATGATAAATTTTAAATTAGAGACATTTTAAATGTAAGGATTATTTGTCCCAGCAATTCCACCTTTGGAGGTCTGTGTCACAGAAAGTAGAGGCATCAGATGGAAGGCCATATGTGTAGAGGGTTTTCCTGTAGCACTGAAACCTAAGTATTAAGTTGGAAAATGCGATCTGCATGCATCAGCCTGGAGGAATGGGCATGATACATCAAAGACCAAAGCAAGTTGCACAACAAAGAGTATGTGTAATATACTCTCATTAGAAAGTTTTTGCTTTAAAAAGAAATTTTTTTGTATGGAGACAGAGACTGAGTTGTGGAAAGAACACCTCAAGTTATGAACTTGGGAGTCCAGGCAAGGGGCGATTACTGACGTTTTCTTTATGTATTCCTCCGACTGTTGTGTCAGAACAAGTACTTTTCGATAATTTACAAAACAGGCAGGGGGACGCCTAGGTGGCTCAGTCAAGTGAATATCTGACTTGATTTTGGCTCAGGTCATGATCCCAGGGTCGTCCTATGGAGCCCTTGTTGGGCTCTGTGCTGAGTATGGAGCCTGCTTGGGATTCTCTCTCTCCCTCTGTCCATCTGCCCACTCGTGCACGCACTCTCCCGCCCTCTCTCCCCCTTCCCACTTTCTAAAAAAAACAAAACAAAATGAACAAACAGTGCAAAGAAGTTAGGTTAAACAAAAAAAGTAACCACTTTCTACCCAGTGAGGAGCTGGGGGTAGTGGCCACAGACCACAAGGCCCCGCCAGCTGTGGGAGGGGCTGGGGGCCAAGAGGCCCCTGAAGGATGGGGGTACGCAGGGAGGATGGGGGAGAGGACACTCGGTGGGGGGGGGGGGGACAGAATGAGCAGGACCACACCAGCAACAGGGGCTGCCTGCCTCCTTACTCCTGGGGCACCAGTGGTGGAGGCCGGGGGAAGATAGGGAGAACCCAGCCCCCCTCTTTCTTCCCACATGGCCCTCAGGAACAGGGCAGTAGTGGCCTCAGGGACCAGACTAGCTGCTCTGGGTGGTCAGGTTTCTCTTTTGTTTTCTCAGCAATCGCTGTTGTAATCAGAGGGGCACTGTTCTCTTTAAAAGGTAACTGCTCAGCTCCCAGAGGTTTCAGGAACGCTTATAGAGAGGCAGTACACCCCATTTTTCAGTCTCCTACAATCAATGCGGTGATCTGGAGTTCAGAAGTCAGTACGTGCCTCACCACAACTTCCTCATTAACCTCAAAGGGAAAATTAACAACTTTACAGTGAAGAATCCTGGTGGGCACTATCTTAACTAACTACTCATGATCCAATGTCACGTCATCACTAATGGGACAAACTGACACCTCACGACTCCTGACGTGATCCACTGTCAAGGGCACTACCCCTCTGTGGCGTTTCACCAAAAATGTGTGATCTGAATCTGGTCATGAGAAAATATCAGATGAACCCCAAATAAAGGGCATTCTACAAAACAGCTGGCCTGTAATCCTAAAAAATGTCAAGGTCATAAAGAAAAAGAAAGGCCGAGAAACCGTTCCCAGATTAAAGGAGACAAAAGATATGACAACCAAACACTATGCAAAATCCCAGCATGGATCCTGGATCAGGAAAAAAAGGACATTGTAAGGACAAGTGAATACATGAGAATGAGTACAGAAAATGGTATTCTAGCAACATTAAATTTCCTGATAGTGACAACTGTGCTGTGGTTGCATAAAAGAACATTCTTGTTCCTTGAAAATACACAACAGATATGACAGTGCAAGTGGGACAGAATGTTAACAACTGGTGAATCTGGGTAAGGAATAAGGGAGTGGCTCTTTATACTGTTCTGTATGTTTGTATTATATAAAAACTTACCAAAAGAAAAAAATGATTACACTTCAAGCAAAATTTAAACCCCCCGCCCCCCAGCAACGGTTTCAAATTACCAAAATTTTCAGGGAAGTGTATTTTCAGGGAAGACAGCACAGGATCACTGACCAAGACAGAGTACTCTTGGGAAAAGAAAGATCTAGATAAAACAGTCCCACCTAGTCACGGACACTCAAAAGCACCAAGCACTGCCAGATAACTCTCCAAGGCTATCCACAGGAGCGTAGAAAAAGAGCCAGCAAGGGGTGTGGGGGGGGCCAGAGGCGAGGGATCCCAGGCCGGGGCGGGGGGGGGGGGGGCTCTGCCACACTCTCACCATGCCGGAGCCGCCGCAGTAATGGCAGTTCTGCATCTTGGTGCCAGGCTCGTTCCCCTTGCCGTCACACCGCTCGCAGGTATCAGTGATGTTCACGGTGAACTCCTTGTTGACCCCCTTGGCAGCCTGATTAAACGTCAGCTCCATGATGTACTAAAGAAGTCAGAGGGCAGCCTGTCATCTTTGGTTAATTACCAAAGTGATCCTCCACTTTGAAAGTAAAGGAGGGCAATGGTCAGCGGTTTTCATTCACGTTACCTCTTCTTTTAAACTGGGCTTTATTCTTTACGATGGTTTTACACGTTTATAAAATTGAGAGGGAGGTATCAGGATCTCCCCCTGCCCCCACACATGCACAGCCCCCACCAGGGTCAGCATCTGTCCCCGGGACGTCCATTTTTTATCAAGGATGAACCCACATGGACACATCAGAGTCCCCCAAAGCTCGTCTTCCACTTTAGGGCCCACCCTTGGTGGTGTATTTCCTAAGGGCCCGAACAAATGTATGACACGGGTGTGTCGTTACAAAATCATAAAGGACTTTCACTAAATGTGAAATTTCACCAAAAATCCTCCATGCCCCACCTGTTCATCTCTTCACCCAGCTACTTATTTTTTAACTCACCTGTCCTCTAACAAGTAGGAATGGATGGGACTCGACTGACTCTGCCCTACATCTCAGGATTTTCAAGAGGGAATGCTTGTTTGAAGTGAAAATGTACTTTTCAACAAACTGTTCACAGATAATATTTGTACATAGTCCTTATAGACAGCTCGAATGATCCCCAAACATAATTTAAGTCATAAAACATGCTCCCTCTCTCAGCTCTGATAACATCTTATTAGGAATAAATATGCAAGAGGTAGAATTGGTGTTGTGTCTCCGTTCCGGCACCGAGCTCTTCTACAATAATGCAGCAAGCTCCAGACAAAATGCACCCGAATCATGGACCCTCAAAGCCTTCGCCTCAGGCTGCCTGATTAAGCAATCATACAGCTAAAAAGGATTACCTACATGGTTTTTCTTAAATATGGGAATTATTTCCTACCAAAATGGCTGCCTCCAGATCATTCCATTGAAGATGCTTTGGGGTTTTTTTGTGTTTTTTCTGTTGTTGTTTTTTTTTTTGAGAAAAAGACACATAAAATGTTTGCCTCACAATGAGCGGCTAAAATGTGAATGATTCTTTAAAACAAGGAGCCTACCTCCTGAGGCTGACTGAACACACTCTGGAAATCCCCAAAAGAAGAGGATGAGAATTCCCCGAAGATCTTCCTGAAGAGCTCCTCGGGGTCGACAGTGGGGCCCCCTTTCCAGTAGCTCTGTCCGGAGGCGCCGGCGTCCGAGCCCGCAGAGCCGTAGGTGTCATACTGTCTCCTCTTCACTTCGTCACTCAGCACCTACCGGAAAAGGCCCAGCGGTCAGGCGCCACCAGGTCTCCCGAGCCCCAGGACACGGCACAAGTTCACACCGTGTGTACAGGTAAGGGTGCTGGATCAGCATTACATTTCCTGCTTTTGACAAGTGTACTGTGGTTAACGTAAAAGAATGTTCTTGGTCTTAGAAAATTCACACTCGAGTACTGAAGAATAAAGAGATACGGCGTCTGTGACGTACTCTCAGATGGCTGGGGGATGTGCACACTCATACAGCAGGTACACGATACTCTACGTATCGTGAGTCCCTACAGACCCTCTAAGTCTGGGAAGGTCGCTCTGGAACGGCTCAGCAGCCCGCCACAGTGTGCACTTCATCCCTCTGACTACATTTCAAGTTCCTCACGGGCGGCCTCCTACTTTTACAATACGCACCATCCCACTAGACAGAGATGCCCTAAGGAGGGGGGTCAACAAATAAGTGTGGAATTAATTAATCCAACCAGGAGCTCCCAGACCCGGCTATAAATCAGATGACCTGGGAGCTCTGTTAATACAGATTATCAGACCGTTTCCTACTGAGATTCCAAGTGAGATCTAGCAGGAGACCTGGGAATCTTTTCTTCAAGGAGGTAATCTGGTATGGGGACAGTCTTCACAACAGACCTTATGACATGTCAGGTTACCCTGGGCAGCACACTGTGATGTACCCACACAGCTGAATGACAGTAACTGCACACACAGGTACGTCGCATTACCTCATAGGCTTCTGCCAGCTGGGAGAACTTCTCCTTGGCTTTGGGATCATCCTTGTTTGTGTCTGGGTGGTATTTCTTGGCCAGCTAAGGGAGAAAACCATAAATTACAATGGACACATGATGATTACTAACACTGGACCTCAAATAACAGTCATAATCTCACCTCCCTTACAGCATTGGTCTGTTTTGAGATTTTGCAACCAACAGCAATTTTTTTTTTAACGTATGTTTGTTTGTTTATTTTTTGAGAGACAGAAAAAGACAGCGTGCAAGGGTGGGGTGGGGAAGGGCAGAGAGAGAGGGAGACACAGAATCTGAAGCAGGCTCGAGGCTCTGAGCTGTCAGCACAGAGCCTGACGTGGGGCTTGAACTCACGAACTGTGAGATCATGACCTGAGCCAAAGTCAGACGCTTAACCGACTGAGCCACCCAGGAGCCCCATCAACCAACAGCAATTCTTAAAACAAGGCCTAAGACTTTAAAATAAACCATCTCTTGCAGCAACTGGGTTACTCAGTCAGTTAAGTGTCTGACCAACTCTTGGTTTTGGCTCAGGTCATGATCTCACGCTCTGTGAGATCGAGTCCTGCATCGGGCTCTGCGTTGGCAGCATGGGACGTGCTTGGGATCCTCTCTCCTCTCTCTCTGTCCCTCCCCCCAACCACATTCGCTCATGCTCGCTCCCTGTCAAAATAAATAAATAAATATTTAAAAAATGTCTTTAAAAAATAAAATAAATAAAAGTAAAATAAAATAAACCGTCTCTTCAAATCTGACACATATACACATTTTTTAACCACAACAAATCTCTGCCAAAAAGAACAAATGCTTTAGAACTTGGGCACCTTTGTGAAAGCAGTGGAAAACAGTGTGTCTGATGTACCATCAACTATGTAAAAAGAGAAGAAAATAACTGGATACGTAGATGTATCTGCTGTACAAGTTATTTCGGAAAACATATAGCAAGCCAGTAACATTGGTTGCAAAAGGAGGGATGTAAGAGAACAGGAGGGAGACTTTCTACCGAATATACTCTTTTGTATTTGCTTAATTCTGAACAAAGGAAACGTACTGCCTCTTCACAACACTAGTTTAAATATTAAAAAAGAGTAAAATCTCACTAGGCTGTCCGCAGCTGAGCCGAGCCACTCTAAAACTACGGTTACCCTCCAGGCACTCTGAGCAGTGCTGTGCTTTGCAGGTGGCTCACTGTTGGCTCACTGTTTGCTGCGGCTGCTGACCCCTTCCAAGTCTGGGTCACTACAGGTCCCTCACGTGAGGGAAGGAGGCACACGGAATCCAACCGCGGACCGGAGAAGCCATGTGGCTCGGACGCCACGCCACCAGCAGCTGGCTGCGGTTAGGGTGCAGGAAGTTAAGTGCACAGCCTCCGGGTCAGAGAGTCCGGATCCACTGTCTGTAGCCCTGAGACCCCAGACAGAATGTCACTAAGCACAACTTCCTCGTCTGTCAAATGACGATAACGGTACCTACTCCACAGGGTTGTGGCTGGGATGAGATGAGACACCACATATTCTAAAATGAACACAGGGCACGGCCCACGGCGACATCAGCCATTATTAGGACACAGAAGGGAGCAGAGGATGTAGTCAGGAGGTGGGGGCATCTGGCAGGAATTTCAAATTTTCAACGACAAGCCAAAAAATCACTGATACTGAGTAACAGTATACCCCAAATCACCAGGATGACCACCGGAAAATACAGCACTGAGGCAGAGAGCCTCAGAGCTTACACACGAGATACCACGTCCATGGCTTAGGTGAAAAGAAAGAAAGGAGATGTCACATGCAAATAGTGCATTTGAGCCAAGACAAGATGAAACGGTGTCATGGCTCATAATGCCAAACGAGGATGCAAAGGAGTTCAAATTCAGAAAAGTACAAGGAGACATCACAGGGCTGTATGGGCCAGGCCGACTCCCAAAGACCCATGCTGGAGACACAAGTACAATGACCACAACATGGAACAGTCGGATTTTAGACAAACATGATCACATGAGATTAATATGGCTTGAAAGGGAGTTGAGCATATTTTAACACAATTTTTAAACATCCATCACAATTAAGAAAAGAAAAAAAAAAAAAAAAAGGAGGGGTGTCAGGACATTACCCACATCTGAGAAACATGATGGGATTATTTTCTGTGATGGGGAACTCACTTCTACCCAAGGTGGGTTGTATCATGATGGACAGCCTTCACTGTTAGAAAGCTCTTCATCAGAATAAGCCTAACCACCCCTGCTTTTGGTTACATGGGTGACTTTAATCCTCTTCAACAAAACAGCCCAGCAAATAACTGAGGCTGGATATCATGATCCCAGAGAGTCCTTTCTTTATGCTAAGAGCCAGACAAACAGCTCTCGATCTTCCACAGGAGCAAAAGAAGAAATACGCCAAGCCTGCAAAAGAAAGCCTGCAAAGAAAAGAACTGCAAAGAAAGAACTGGTCATGTGCCATGCAACTCTGGTTTCCGGGAGGAATGAGGATGGTGGCAGGTGGCCAGAAACATCCACCCACTCCCCAAAGGCAGGCCGACAGAAGGAAGGCAGCGCCAGCCATCAAGAATGAAAAGAGCCATCAGCGGAAAGGCAGAGTACGGCTCCCCTGGCATCTCTGAGCTCAGTCCTGCTTCCGGAGACGCTGGTCCTCACAGCAGCTCGTGGGAGCACACCAGAGGCTGCGTGCTAAGCCCCGGATCAGGGTCTCAGGGCACAGCCAGGACATCACGGTGGGCCACAAAGGCTGGTCCCAAAAGCCACGGCAAGAAACAATGGTGTACTCATGAGATTAGCTTAAGGAAAAGAGAGGCCTTTTTGCAGTATTTTAGTCTCATGTGTGACACATAGTGACTTACGGGGCCTTGGGCGTAGGTCACAACCTCTCCAAGCCTCTGCCATGAGGATGAAATGACGCAATACACACAAAGCTTTCATCAAGTCCTGACCCCAGAAATTGCGTTGTAAAGACTACTTTAAAAATGTCGTTTTAAATTGCACAGTTTTACCTCATCTTTTTACTTCCACACCTAAAAACTTGAATGGCTCCCTACTCTCTTAAATTAAGTTTCTAGGGGCGCCTGGGTGGTGCAGTCGGTTAAGCGTCCAACTTCAGCCAGGTCACGATCTCGCGGTCCGTGAGTTCGAGCCCCGCGTCAGGCTCTGGGCTGACGGCTCAGAGCCTGGAGCCTGTTTCCGATTCTGTGTCTCCCTCTCTCTCTGCCCCTCCCCCGTTCATGCTCTGTCTCTCTCTGTCCCAAAAATAAATAAACGTTGAAAAAAAAATTTTTTTTTAATTAAGTTTCTAGGGGCGCCTGGGTGGCTCAGTCAACTAAGTGTCCAACTTCAGCTCAGGTCACGATCTCGCAGTTTGTGGGTTCAAGCCCCGCGTCGGGCTCTGTGCTGACAGCTCAGAGCCTGGAGCCTGTTTCGGATTCTGTGTCTCCCTCTCTCTGACCCTCCCCTGTTCATGCTCTCTCTGTCTCAAAAATAAATAAACGTTAAAAAAAAATTTTTTTTTTTAAATTAAGTTTCTAGTGCTTGCAGAGGGACTCACGTGTTCCCTTGTGGTCCCGGCCTCCATCTTTTCACTGCTCTCCCACCCTTACGTCAGGTACCTTACCTTCCAGTTCAAAGAGGAGAGACATGATATTCACTGTTCCCAAGCCAGGGTCTCTGTTTCCTAACCCCGTGCCTTTGCTCATTCCATTACAACATAAGTCTACTCAAAACCTATACCTGGGGTTCACAGCAGCACTACTCATAACAGCCAAAAAAAAAAAAGTGGAAACGATCCAAATGTCCAAATGGATAAATAAAAATGTAGCCTATCCACTCATTACTCAACCACTGAAAGGAATGAAGAACCGATACATGCCACAGCGTTGATGAAGCTTCTTTCCAGAGTGAAAGAGGCCATCACAAAAGTTCACACGATGTACGGCTTCACTTCTATGAAATGCCCAGAACAGGCAAATCCACAGAAACAGAAAACAGGTTAGTAATTGCAAAGGCAGAGGAAAGAGGAAACTGGGGAGTGAATGCTGATGGTATGGGGTTTTTTAAGCAGTTGAAAATGTACTGATTGTGGGGATGGTTGTAAAGCCTCTATGAATACATTAAAAACCAGTGAATTGTACGCTTTGAAAAAACATAAGGGAAGGGATTAGCTATCCAAGCCATGGCTGTTAGGTCTGGTCTTGATCAGTATCAGTTCACAAATATTAGGTTCAAAGTTTTTGCTGTCCTCCCCCGCCCCCACACACAAAGGAAAACAAAATTAAAAAAAAAAATCAAGAATCTTGTAGTGAATTTTCATACAAGTTACAAGGCACAGAGTAATTTTAAATACGAAAACAGCTTTGGAAAAAGATTTTTAAAGATTTTTAAAAATTTTGGGTTCTGCCTCTTTTTCTGAAGTGTTAACCAGCGGGACACTATGCACCTGAGGGACAGTCCAGCAAAGCCCATCACCTCATTCTACACTGTGAGCCACATGTCACCTACACGTATGGGCATACACGCTGCACTGGTGAGCAGACTAGACTGACAGCATCCCTTCTACAGTCTTGTTCCTAAAATCTGGCTTCCATACAGACCTGGTAATACGCTTTCTTGATCTCCTTCTGGCTGGCATTTCGGGGCACTCCTAGTATCTGGTAATAATCCTCTTTGGCCAAAGGGGAGCTCGTGTGGAAGGATGCAGTACGAACAAAAGGGTAACTTTTTACTCCTAAAAAAGAAAAAAAAAGGAAAGACAATCATTCTGGGAATGTGCTCAACAAAAGGAAGCTGTGAGTAAACACCCAGCCAGGTTACACCTGTGAAGGAACAGAGGTCACAGCTTAGGGTCAGCTTTCCCCCCAAGCCTGTTGGAGACCAAACTCACTGCACTTCAAAGATGGCCAAGGCCACTGTGTACAATGAACATAAAATGAAGAGTACTGGGCAGGGCTAATTCTGCTGGATCACGACACAATGAGGTCGTACCCTCATGTCTGCACCCCGGATGGGGGCTACACCGGGGGGGATGACTAGAAAGGGACCTAGCCCCACTGTCACACTACCTGAGCACCTGCCATGTGCCACGTACCTTCATATGCTGTCTTCCTTAATGCTTAACAATTCTCCAGGTTCTTTGCCTCCACCATACAACCTTGGGGATGTGGTTCTGGGGTGGTTCTCAGAGTGTGGTCCCTGGACCAGCAGCATCATCAGCTTGTTGGAACTATCCATTTTCGGGCCCCATCCCTGACCTGAATCAGAGACTCTGGAGGTGTGGTCCAGCAGGCTGTGTTTAATAAGCCCTCCAGGTGACAATTCTGCCACATGCTCAATGTGAGAACCAAAGAACTAAAGAAACGGCACTCAGGGTGCTGGGTGGCTCAGTCGGTTGAGCAGCCGACTTTTTTTTTTAATTAAAAAAAATTTTTTTTTCTTTCAACGTTTATTTATTTTTGAGACAGAGCATGAGACAAAGCTCTGAGCTGAGCTGTCAGCACAGAGCCAGACATGGGGCTCGACCCGCGAACCACAAGATCATGACCTGAGCCGAAGTTGGATGCTTACCCCCTGAGCCACCCAGGTGCCCTATTTTTTTTTAACGTTTATTTATTTTTGAGAAAGAGAGACAGAGTGTGAATGGGGGAGGGACAGACAGAGGGAGACAAAGAATCTGAAGCAGGATCCAGGTCTGAGCTGTCAGCACAGAACCTGATGTGGGGCTCGAACTCACGAACCACGAGATCATGACCTGAGCCGAAGTCGGACGCTTAACTGACTGAGACACCCTGAGAGGCTGACTCTTTATTTTGGCTGGGGTCATCATCCCAGAGTCATGGGATCAAGCTCTACATCGGCTCTGTGATGAGTGTAGAGCTGGCTTGGGATTCTCTTTCTCCCTCTGCCCCTCTTCCCCACTCGCACTCTCTCTCTGAAAGAAAAGAAAAGAAAAGAAAAGAAAAGAAAAGAAAAGAAAAGAAAAGAAAAGAAAAGAAAAGAAAAGAAAAGAAAAGAAAAGAAAAGAAAAGAAAGAAAGAAAGAAAGAAAGAAAGAAAGAAAGAAAGAAGAAAAATGGTTCTCAGTGTTTAAGGACACAGATCTAAGAGAATCTGATAAAAGTGCTGCCCCTCTCCTAAAAAAAAAAAAAAAAAAAGAAATACACCTAAATAGACACACGGGGTTAAAAGGCCCTATGCCTGAAACTAACTAACAGCTAACTGGGGTCAAGGCCCAAGGCAGAGAGCCACATGCCCTGCCCCCCTTCATGCCTCTGGCATCAGCAGTAGGAGGAACGTCCACTGGCGGACACATCCACTCAACTGCCCTCTGTGCACAGAGCAGAGAACTAACTTGGACTGGTCTGTCACCAAGTGAAGCAGGGGGAGCTGCCCCACAACTTGAGCCCTGCCTAACCTCCAACCAATTCCGTGACAACTGAAGACACGGGGCTGGGAGTGGAAGGGAGCCAAGTAAGAAAGAGCATGAAGATCACGACAGCTCCAGGTTTCTAAGACGAACTTCAGCCTACAGAGAAGGTTCTGGATGCACCATTCATTCATTCATTCAGTAAACACTCACTGAACATGTACTACTTGCCAGGCACTGTAGTTCTGTGCTGGGAATAGGCAGCAGACCATTCAGACACCGCCTTCCTAGAGCTTACATTATTCAATATATTAATACTGTAGTGGCAGGGAGGATACAATGTGAAGACAAGACCAAAGCCAGCGCCCTCAAGGAGCTTACAGTCCACATGGGAGCGTGGGAGACAGTGTACAAAGAAACAGTACACAAGGACATGCACAGTGAGAACACACATAGGGTCACCTAACCAGGGTTTCTCAACCTCACAATGTTGAGGATGGTATTGGATTCCTCTTGGTGAAGGGGCTTTCCTATTGTTATGGGCTATGTCTCTTAATTCATACATTGAGGCTCTAATCCCCAGTGCCTCAGAATGTGACTGTTATTTCGAGGTAGGATCCTAATTTTAAGTTTTCATTTATTTAAGTAATCTCTACACCCAACGTGGGGCTAGAACTCACAATCCTGAGATCAAGAGTCTCATGCTCTTCTGACTGAGCCAGCCAGGTGCCCCTGGAGGTAGGATGTGTAACAACTCTGCCAAAACATTGATCTTGGACTTCTAGTCTCTAGAAATGTGAGGATAAATGTGGTTCTCTCTTATGGCATCCCTGGCAAACTAAACTACTTATATGTCAAAGGATGTTCAGCAGCACCAACAACTTATAAGTAGTACACTCTACTGCCCCTCTACCCCTGTCACAAGAGAGCAACTCAATGTCTCCAGATATTGCCAAATGTCCTTTGCAGGGGAAAATCATCCCCAGTTGAGAAGCACTGACAACCCAACTGAAAAAGTTCAGGAAAGGCCTTTTAAGGCAGCTGCTGTTAAACTGTAGAAATTAGCTAGGCTAAGGAAAGGTTTGAATCTGCCCAGAATTACACCTGTAGTCCTTATGTCATTTGCAACAGATTCCCCTTATATTTTCAAAAGTGCCTCATTTGGCTGCTAAGTCATAGATCATCTTTGGTTCACATGAAAGTTCACATGCACCTAATAACTGCATGATGTAACTTGTATACATTTTATACAAGTAGAGATGTGGTTAGAGATAATGATGCTGATTAATGAGGCCTAGGAATATGGCAAAGGGCCTTTGAGCTATCCTAAGGAGTCAAGGTTTTATCCTGAGGGCAACAGGGAGTCACTGCAAGTGTTAAACAGGGAAGGGAACGCCTTTGCATGAGAAAGAGCTCTCAAAAACAACCCACAACTGGAGGACTGGGAGACTACTTAAAATTAATCTGAGCACAAAACACAACCAGGAGTGTTGAGGGATATCCAGGAAAGGGGCCAAGGTAACCAGACAGGAGGACGAGTAGGAAAGAGTCAGAATGATGAGAAATCAGAAGCAGCAAGTCAATCTCGACCTTCAGTATCCCCATACTGTTTCCTGTCCCGCACCCTAGACCCCCCAGAACACAAGGAGCAGACAGCGTGGAATCAGTGGGAGTTAGGCGACCACAGAGGTCTTTCTTTGGTCAGATTTGAGAGAAACAGAGCTAGCGGCCTAGTGCTCCTATACTCAGTCCCTCTTCACTCAGGAGTGAGGGGCTGCCCTGGTCCTGTCAGCCCCCACCACCCCCAGGCTCCTTCCAATCCAGGAAGAGACTGGTAGTGGCAGCTCCAAGAACGTGAGCAGAGACCTTGGACTCAAGAAACACTGGGATGTAACAACGTAACGTGCAAAAACTGCATGCAAATAAAGACACATCACATTTAACTATTACAAATTTGATGACTTTTGACATTATCCAAAAAGCACCAATGGTTAACAATAATTAAAGTTCATTTGGGGCGCCTGGGTGGCTCAGTCGGTTGAACAGCCGACTTCGGCTCAGGTCACGATCTCGCGGTTTGTGAGTTCGAGCCCCGCGTCGGGCTCTGTGCTGACAGCTTGGAGACTGGAGCCTGCTTCGGATTCTGTGTCTCCCTCCCTCTCTGCCCCTACCCCACTCACACTCTGTCTCTCTCTCCTTCAAAAATAAATAAACATTTAAAAAATTAAAAAAAATAATTAAAGTCCATTTAATGGACAAACTTTCCCCCAAGAACAATGTCTTGCCCTTTTTAGAACCCAGAATAGGATCAGCCTCCAAGTCACTCCAAGAATGACTAACCCAGAGTCAAATAACTACATTTTTTTCTGCCCTGGGAGAAAAGTTGTAATTAAAGTGTTGTTTTATGCCCTCTAATTGTATTACTAGATTTGAGAGAAGATCAAAGACCCATGTTTGGGAGCTGAGTTGATGACTTTAGATGTAATAACAAGAGTGTGTCTTGAAGGATGTCATCTCTCAAAAATATTCATCATGTGATACAAAACATGCCCATTCTGGGCTATGTGCTGATTGCGGTTCCTTAGTAAGGGTCCCCCAAAGGCTCAGTACTCGGTGTCTGCCTATCTCTCTCATATATACACAATCAACAAAAATGCTCCCCAAACTTGTACAAATGTACTATGAACAGAAATAGCTTAATAATTACCTAAGGAATAAATGAACAAAAAGATGCAGCCAAATTCTATTTAAAACAACACTGACATTAGAAAAAGTTAGCAAAACTTGAAACTTACCACTTTTGCTCATACTGAGAAATACAACATGACATCGCTCCGAATAACCCTGAAGAAACCTGAACAGACTACTGCTCTATCCGTGAGGAAATATTGGTGGCAAGAGCAGAATTAAAAAATGGGATCACTTGACCAAAACCTCATCCAATCTCTCTGTTCTCTGCTGTATCCCCAGTAACTAGAATAGTGGCCAGCATATGGCAGACTCTCGATAAATACCTGAGTCAATGAACAAATTTTCACAGTTAAGGAAACAGGGGTTCAAAAAGATTAAATAACTCACCCAGGTCCCCCCCCCACACACACACACACACACTGGTAGAGGTGAGTTTGTTCACTTTACAAAAGAATAACGATTACTGATGCTTTAATGACTCCCT
This sequence comes from Felis catus, assembly GCF_018350175.1. Taxonomy (NCBI): domain Eukaryota; kingdom Metazoa; phylum Chordata; class Mammalia; order Carnivora; family Felidae; genus Felis; species Felis catus. Next base: position 37,496,799 of record NC_058383.1, read on the forward strand.
TATTACACAAGCATTACAAAATTGCACCCCAACAGGCAATTTATCTTGTGTGGGTTATCTTGTCAGGGCCTGTTAATTAATTACCTTTGTAAATATATAGATAAATATCACTTGCACAAATTGTAGGGAACACAACCAATAAGACAATTCAGACACATGGTTGGTTATTCAGTGTTTCCTCCTTCCTCCTAACAGAAGTCATCCAACACAGAGCAGAAGAACCATCACAGACAAGCACCTAAAGGCTTAATACATATCACTTCTGTATCGCCTCCATCAATTAAGAAAGCTGGTTTTGAATGAGGGCTCTACCATCTTTTCACTTTGTCACTTTCTACAAGTCGTTTAATATCTAGACTTAAGCTTCTTTGTCTATAAAATGTAATAGCATCTATCACATGGAAATGACCCATGCCGGGTACACAGAAAAGCGCTCGATAAATGTTAGTTTGTATTTTTATTACAGTTGCCAATTTAAGAACTTATAAAAGACTACTAAGTGTATCCTTCAATTAAAACCACGTGACGGAAAGAGCGTAAGCTATTAAAGGACAACTCTACTCTTTTAGCTTTATGACCTTGGGCGGGTCAATTCTTCTTGCTAGAACCTCAGTTTCTCGTTCTTTAAAATGGGGATGACGACTCCATTCTTGCAGGGTTGTTACCACCAAGTGAGATGGGGCACAAAGTACCTAGCACCATAACAGGTGCTCACCGAATGGCCGTTACCTCCTCCTTTCCGGCTATAAGGTGAAAGGAGGAGACGGGATCGGAATAGGGTAAGGGAGCAGTGGCAGGCTGGAAAGAGGCTTCTAGAAATGTTGATAAAGAAGAGAAGACTGTAGGCCTACGGAACATTTCACTACTGCCGCCGAGGGCTCCATGCAACTCTCCCTGGTTTACCATTTCTCGGTAGCCATCTGGGCCTCTCTGCCTCCTGTTCGCCGGTCTCTCCAACCAATTCTGCATACAGGTCAGAAGATACCGTCCACCCCGCTACCCCCGTAGCCGAATCGAGTCAGTCCCTTCTGGGCCTTAGAGCCCCTACTCGGGCGCTGAAGCCTGCCCTCACCTTTGAAGCTGACACCAGTTCTCAATGTCAGCAGCGCCCCGGAGCCTCGAGCTCTCAGGGAAGGCGAGAATGCAGTGACGTTCAGCTTGTGGCCCAGTGAAGCCCCCACCACGTCCCCCCTGGGCGGCCGGGCTCCTCTCCCCGCTGTAGCCGGCAGCCGCGGGGACCCCACAGCCGCCAGCAACCAGCGCATGGGGCACCGCGCCGCCATCTTGGCCCAGGGACACTGCGCCTGCGCCACCCGGCTCAAGGCGGTGTCGCGAAGACAGCTCGCCGGCGCTGCGATGGCGCTTCCGGAGGCGGGGCCCGCGCGTGCGCACACGCACAAGCGCAATCGTTGCGCATGCGCAGCAGCACCCAATGCGATTTTTCTGGCGGCCAACACCGAAATGAGGCTTCCTCTGAGGAGTGCAACTAGGTATGCGTGCCGTGAAGGACCTCGTCATTCTGTGATGGATGGCCAATATTGTACCTTATCTATGTAGAGACGTGGTTGAGTGTGTTCGGGTATAACTGGTCTCAGGATCCCCGCGAAGGCCCGGACTACATATCCCGGCGTGCAATGCAGCCGTCAGTCGCGCAGTCCCAGCATGCAGTGCGCGGTCTTTTTCCCCCTGACCTGATGCTGTAAGTGTTGCGTGAGTGTTGCTCACTTTGTGTCAGCGTTAGCTCGTGGGGGCCTCTGCCCTACTTCCAAAGCGTAGCCTCAAGCTCACTTTCTCTCTAGCTGATTCTCCTCGGGGCTGACTTTGATCACTCGGTTCTGTCCTGAGCGTGTTAAGGCTCCTGCAAACCTGTGATGAACTTGCCAGTCGCCAAGGGAGAGCCGAGCCCCGCACAAACGAATTTAATAAACGTGGTGAGCACCTACTGTGTTTCACGCACGTTGTAGAGTACTGGGGATACAACGGTGAATGACATGCCATCCCTGCTCCGGGGGAGCAAACTCTGAATCGAGAGAGACCGGCTCCTTAGCAACTGACATAACGTGATCAGTGCTGTTGTAGATATAAACCGTGTTAGAGACACGGAAGTGAGGGGTTTCTGGAACAAGTTGCGGAGACTAGAGTGTAAGGGAAGACATCTGAGAGGTAACATTCCAGTTGGACTTTGATGAAAAGTGCGTCAGATAGAGGTGGAGGGGAGAAGTATTCCAAGCAGCAGACACTTCAAAAGCAGATGTCTCAGAGGTGTGAAAGTGATTGCCCTGTTTGCCTAAACCCTAAATTTAGGGTGTGTGACTGGAGATGAGGCTGGAATCTGGCCCAGTAAGCGTTACTAAGGAGTTTCAGCTTACACACCCCCGACCACCACCCCAAACAATAAGAAGGAAACCTGAGGATTCACTGATGCGTTTAAGATGAAGTGTGCTCTGGGGCGCCTGGGTGGCTCAGTCGGTTAAGCGTCCGACATCGCTCAGGTCATGATCTCGCGGTCTGTGGGTTCGAGCCCCGCGTCGGGATCTGTGCTGACAGCTCAGAGCCTGGAGCCCATTTCGGATTCTGTGTCTCCCTCTTTCGGCCCCTCCCCTGTTCATGCTCTGTCTCTCTCTGTCTCAAAAATAAATAAACATTAAAAAAATTAAAAAAAAAAAAAGATGAAGTGTGCTCTTTGCCACTTCTACCCATTGTACCCAAATTTTTGTGGATGTGGATGTTAATCTGCATAGATAGCCATAGCTTTCATTGATCAAATTCTCCACAGGCTCTGAGATTCAAAAAGGTTTAAAAACCACTGGTGTAGTGAAAAAGTTACAAGGCTATTGTAAAATATAAGGAGAAGTTGAGAGTTTGGGCTAGGGAAGCTAGCAGTGAGGCCTTTTAGAGAAGGCAAAGCTTGTCATGAAGTGAGAAGTGGAGAAACGAGTTCATTGAATATATTCAATCGATACTTAAATATTTTCAGCATAGTGATTAAGAATATGGGCCTTGGGGGTGCCCTGCATGTGGCACTTGATCTCTGGGTCGTGAGTTCGAACCACACATTGGGTGTAGAGTTTGCTTAAATAAACTTCTAAAAAAAAAAAAAAAGAGGGGTGCCTGGGTGGTGCAGTTGGTTAAACGTCTGACTCTCAGTCTTGTCTCAGGTTATGATCTCACGGTTCATGAGTTCAAGCTCTGCATTGGGCTCTGCGCTGATGGTACAGAGCCTTCTTGGGATTCTGTCTCTCCTTTCTGCCCCTACCTCCCTTGTGTGCACGCACTCGCTCATGTGCTCTCTTCTCTCTCTCTCTCTCTCTCTCTCTCTCAAAATAAGTAAATGAACTTAAATTTTAAAATTAAAAAAAAAAAAAAAGATTATGGGCCCTGGAGTCAGATTGCCAGGGACTGAATCCCAGCCCTGCCACTTACTGGCTGTGTATCGTTGGACAACTTAGTTTACCTCTCTGTGTCTCAGTTGCCTTTCGGTAAAATGGGGACATATTGGTAACTACCTCAAAGGACCATCTGAGGAATGAGTTGAGATAGTCCTTGTGAAGGCTTCATACAGTATTCGGCATATAGTAAGTACTCAGTACATGTTAGTTGTATGTACTAGGCTCTGTGGTAAGCACTGAGAATACCAAGCAGGATTCAGGCACTTTTACTTACCAACAGGGAGCCCAAAACCTAGGGGGAAAGAGTGGGGGAGGGTTTTGGTTGAGAAGTACAACTTTCAGGAATAAAGTTCCTGACAGCAAGAGGCAAAGAGACTTGCATTTACCACGTCAGAGGGAGTTAGGAACCAGAGAAGAGCTCACTAATATGAAAGCTTTTGTCAGCTTTGTAACTTCCTCATATCTTTGGTATTTTAGTTTTCCCCCCATCTATTTCCGCATATTTCTGATTGCTGGGGAGCCCACATGCCCTCTCAGGAAGCGGAGAACCCCAAGGAAATGGAGTGGGTGCTGGTGGCTACCCAAGGAGAGGAAGACAGGTTTTTGGGAGGCCTCCAGAAAGACTCCCTGATGAGAGCAGCCTAGGTCTGTACGAGGTCCCCTTCACTGCTAGTCACTATAGAGAAGCCGGAGATGATACAGTTAGTAAACATGGGTAAGTTACAAGCCTCTGGAAATCTTCACAACAGAGGTCCTTGGTCCATGGTACCTGGATCACCTTGATTTGATAGTTGTTGGGGGCCAGTGAATAAGCAAGCGTCTTTATGTTCCCCCACCGCTAAGCTGAAAAACCCAGGAAAGAAGCTGGTTTGGGGAGAAAGATGGTGAGTCACTGTTGTTTGGACGTGTCATGTTTGAAATGTCTGTGGGACCGATTTCAGGTACTTGGTGGCTATGGAGAGATCTGAAAACTTCAGCTGTGTTAAGAACATTCTCTTTCCAGGGGTGCCTGGGTGGCTCAGTCGGTTAAGCGTCTGACTTCGGCTCAGGTCGTGATCCCACAGTTTGTGAATTTGAGCCCCGCATTGGGCTCTGTGCTGTTAGTTCAGAGCCTGGAGCTTGCTTTGGATTCTGTGTCTCCCTCTCTCTCTGCCCCTACCCACTCATGCTCTGTCTCTCAAAAAATGAATAAACCTGAAAAACAATTTTTTTAAGAACATTCTCTTTTCAGTTCACAAAGAACTTTGTCATATTTTCTATTTTGATCACAATCCTTTGAGGTAAGGCAAAGACTAATATTCCCACGTTTAGATATGGACTCCTCCCCCACCCCCGCATCTCTGCGCAACCCCGCCCCCCAGCCCTGCCCAAACAAAAACATCCACACACAACAAAACAAACTCTGAAAGATGAGGAACTCATCCAAGGTCACAGAGCCAGTGTATAGGTGAGCCAAGATCTACACTCAGGCCCCTAACAAAACCTGGAGCTCTTCCCTTTAAACAATGCACCTTCTTGTCACTGTGATCAATAACTCTGGTTGAAAAGCCCTTACTACACCTGGTTGGCTCAGTCGGTTGAGTGGCCGACTTCGGCTCAGGTCACGATCTCGCACTCTGTGAGTTCGAGCCCCGTGTGGGGCTCTGTGCTGACGGCTCGGAGCCTGGAGCCTGTTATGGATTCTGTGTCTCCTTCTCTCTCTGACCCTCCCCCGTTCATGCTCTGTCTCTCCCTGTCTCAAAAATAAATAAACGTTAAAAAAAATTTTTTTTTTTAAAGAAAAGCCCTTACTAGTTTACAATGTACTTTCTCATGCTGAATCTCCTCTGCTTCTCACAACAAAAGCGGGGCAGGGGGAGTATTTATTACCACCCCACCTACAGAATGTTTCACTGCCTTCCAAGGACTTCAGCTGTTAAAGGACACAAAATGACCCATCCTAGGCTTGTTGCCAAAAACTAGAATGAGCACACGGGCGGGCCACGCCTCCCCATGGCCCCCAGGCAGAGTGTGTCATGTGTCCATCACCCACCCACCCCCCTTCTCCAGTCTAAAGCCAAAGCCATAGCTTTGAGGAGAAACAAATGCTACTTGCAAAAGGCGCACAAGACTCACTCCCCCTCTGCACTTGTCGCTACACTGTCCCACTGGGCTCTTTGCCACTCTCCTGAGGCAGTGAGATCAGTGAGAGCTAGTAGGGAGTTTGAAGTATGGTCTAGTCGGTGATTTCCTGCAGACTCTGACTATCCAAACCACAATGGGACTAGAGTGCATGGCTACCCCATGAGCTGGCTGCTCTCCTCCCCTGGTGAGTGAGGGTCCCTTCCAGGGAAGACAGAAGGGCCTGAGCCAGTCTCTTAGGAGGCAACAAGAGGCAGCTGTTTCTCTAGTTGTAGCATTTCCTTTCCTCTCCAAGAGGATACGGGACAATTCCAAGGAGGTGTGGAATGTGTAACCCAGATGTGTAACCCTGCATGAATGACATCCGTGTGGGTGCAGTTTCCTTACAGAGCAACAAAATAATCGAGGTGCAGTGTCACACTGGGATGGGGGATGGGGCGTCCTCGCCTTGATCACCTGGGTGTTCCCCAGTGGGACCTCCATGCCGATAATTTCCTAAACGACCTTTTAAATAAACCGCAGGTGTCTGTGGCTCGCAGCTAAATATTATTCTGCCCAAATGAGGCTTAAACTTAATGTTTCATAAACCTGAAAAGTGAAAGGGGCCCTTTTAATGTTTGTTTATTTTTGAGAGAGAGAGAGAGAGTGGGAGCAGGGGAGGGGCAAAAAGAGACAGAGACACAGAATCCAAAGCAGACTCCAGACACTTAAGCTGTCAGCACAGAGCCCGTTGTGGGGCTTGAAGACAGGAGCCACGAGATCATGATGTGAGCCGAAGTCGGTTCCTTAATGGACTGAGCCACCTCCGTGCTCCTGAAAGGGACTCTTTTAAAGGAAACAAACAAACAAAGATCACAGACACGGAGAATATAGCTCCAGATCCTCTGGCAATCAGTGGACTCCAATGTGAAAAACATCACCTTAGCAAATGACAGTCTTTTCTATGAAAATGCCCTTTGGTTGTAAATTATCACCACAAAAGTCAAATTTTGTGTCTGTCAAAATATTTCACATGTCGCTGTAAAAAATCAGATCACTAGGTATAGTAAAACTTCAGAGCTCCAAGAATACATGGGTGCACCTCCATTTGAGACACAACGAAATAATAATGCAGGTTGCGCTGTCTCTCTGGGATGGGATATGGAGTGTTTTTCCCAATTTTTGTGATGTATTTTGCACATTGAAAACATTTCAATGCGCTCACACTGTCTCCCTCTCTCTCAAAAGTAAATAAACATTTTTTTAAATTAAAAAATAAATAAGAAAATAAAAACATTTTTTGGGAGGGTGGGGGGGCACCTGGGTGGCTCAGTTAAGTGTCCGATTCAGCTCAGGTCATGATCTCACAGTTCGTGAGTTTGAGCCCCACATCGGGCTCTGCACTAACAGCTTAGAGCCTGGAACCTGCTTCAGATTCTGTGTCTCCCTCTTTCTCTGCTCCTCCCCCACTCGCTAGCTTTCTCTCTCTCTCTCTCTCTCTCTCTCTCTCTCTCTCTCTCTCTCCCTCTCTCTCCCTCTCCCTCTCAAAAATAAATAGACATTTAAAAATTTTTTCTTGTTTTTCTGAAGTTTTATTTATTTAAGTAATCTCTAAATCCCAGGTGGGGCTCGAACTCATGACTCCAAGATCAAGTGTCACACACTCTTTCAACTGAGCTGGTCAGGTACCCCCAACATGCATCTTAATAAACAGTCATTTCAGGGGCAGATAACTAGATCTAAGAATTTGTTTGCACTGAATCTGGCCTCATCTATCCTCTTGCAAAAATTTTGATTTTTAATTCAAAATTTTGATTTTGATTCACCACCATCCATTGAAACTCTACACTCATAAACAACAAACTCCCCATTCCCTCCTCTCCCCAGGCCCCTGGCAACCACCATTCGACTTTCTGTCTCTATGATTTTATTTATTTATTTATTTATTTATTTATTTATTTATTTATTTATTTATTTATTTAAATTTTCATCCAAACTGGTTAACATATAGTGCAACAATGATTTCAGGAGTAGATTCCTTAGTGCCCCTTACCCATTTAGCCCATCCCCCCTCCCGTAACCCTCAGTTTGTTCTCCCTATTTATGAGTCTCTTCTGTTTTGTCCCCCTCCCTGTTTTTATATTATTTTTGTTTCCCTTCCCTTACGTTCATCTGTTTTGTCTCTTTTTTTTTTTTTAATTTTTTTCAACGTTTTTATTTATTTTTACAGAGAGAGACAGAGCATGAACGGGGGAGGGGCAGAGAGAGAGGGAGACACAGAATCGGAAACAGGCTCCAGGCTCTGAGCCATCAGCCCAGAGCCTGACGCGGGGCTCGAACTCCCGGACCGCGAGATCGTGACCTGGCTGAAGTCGGACGCCTAACCGACTACGCCACCCAGGCGCCCCTCTGTTTTGTCTCTTAAAGTCCTCATATGAGTGACGTCCTATGATTTTTGTCTTTCTCTGACTTATTTCACTTAGCATAATACCCTCCAGTTCCATCCACGTAGTTACAAATGGCAAGATTTCATTCTTTTTGATTGCCGAGTAATACTCCATCATATATATATATACCACATTTTCTTAAAAAAATTTTTTTTAATGTTTATTTATTTTTGAGAGAGACAGAGACAGAATGCGAGTGGGTTAGGGGCAGAGAGAGAGGGAGACACAGAATCCGAAGCAGGCTCGAGTCTCTGAGTTGTCAGCACAGAGCCCAACGCGGTGTTGAACTCATGAACTGTGAGATCATGACCTGAGCCGAAGTCGGACGCTCAACCGACTGAGCCACCCAGATGCCCCTATACCACATTTTCTTTATCCATTCATCCATCGATGGACATTTGGGCTCTTTCCATACTTTGGCTATTGTTGATAGTGCTGCTATAAACATTGGGATGCATGTGTCCCTTTGAAACAGCGCACCTATATCTTTTGGATAAATACCTAGTAGTGCAATTGCTGGGTCATAGGGCAGTTCTATTTTTAGTTTTCTGAGGAACCTCCATACTGTTTCCCAGAGTGGCTGCACCAGCTTGCATTCCCATCTGTCTCTGTGATTTTGTCTAGTCTAACTACCTCATATAAGTGGAATCATACACTATTTGTCCTTTTGTAACGGGCTTATTTCACTTAGCATAATGTTATTAAGGTTCATCCATGTTATAGCATGTGTCAGAATTTTCTTCATTTTTAAAGCTGAATAAAATTATATTATATGTATATACCACATTTTGCTTATCCATTCATGTATCAACATACACTTGGATTGCTTCCATGTTTTAGCTTTTGTGAATAATGCTGCTATGAATGTGGTTGTACAAATGTGTTTTTTCTGACCCTGCTTTCATGTATTTTGGGTATATACCCAGAGGTGGAATTGTTGGATCATACGATAATTCTATTTTTATTTTTTTGAGGAACCACCACACTCTTTTCCACAGTGGCTGTACCATTTTACATTCCCATCAACACACTGTGGATTCCCAACAGCACAAATGTTCTGATTACTCTACATCCTTGAAAACCCTTGTTATTTTCTAGGGTTTTTTGTTTGTTGGTAGTAGCATCATCCTATTGGGTGTGAAGTGGTATCTCATAGTGGTTTTGAGTCGTTTATTTATTTATTTGAGAGAGAGAGAGTGGGGGAGAGGGGGAGAAGGACAGAGAGACAGAATGCCAAGCAGGCTTCACGCTGATCCCAGGATCATGACCTGAGCTGAAAGCAAGAATCACTCAATTGACTGAGCCACCCAGGCGCCCTCATGATAGTTTTTTTTTAACTGTTTATTTTCAGAGAGAGGGAGAGAGAGTGCACAAGCAAGGAAGGGGCAGGGAGAGAGGGATAGAGGATCTGCAGTGGGCTCTGCCATGACAGCAGACCAGGACCTGAGCCAAAATTGGATGCTCAACTGACTGAGCCACCCAGGCACCCTGATAAACAGATTTTTAAATTTTTCATGATTTTTTCTTTTTTGCCTAGAGCTTTTGGTGTCATATCCAAAAAAAAACCAAAAATCATTGTCAAATCCAGTGTTGTGAAGCTTTTGCCTTGTGTTTTCCTCTAAGATTTTTATAGTTTTAGATCTATAGTTGATTTACATTTGAACTACAATGCATAATGTCTGAATGTCCCCTCCCAGGAGACTATAAAGCAAATTATGCTGATGCAAAAAGAGATTACTGCATACCATAGATTTAAACAATCTACATTAGCAGATCATATTAAGCTGTTAATAATTGTAATTCTAAAATCAATATCCGGTATGGAGGAACCTCAAAAAAATGTAAGTACTATATGATCCCACAACCTCACTTCTGGGTATATATCCCAATGAATTGAAAGCAGGGCTTTAAAGAGATATTTGCACATCTATGTTCAGCGCAGCATTATTCACTACAGCCAAGAGGAGGGAGAACGCAAATGGCTGTTGCTGGATAAACAAAATGTGGTATATTAATGATATATATTCTGTGGTAAATACAGTGGTGTAATAATCAGACTCAAAAAGAAAAATCCTAAAAAATAATAATGATTCGAAAAGGGGGGTGGGGAATTGCCTGGCTGGCTCAGTCGGTAGAGCACATGACTCTTGTGTGGGTTTTTTTTTTTTCTTTAAGTTTATATTCTTTTTTTGTTTGTTTATTTTGAGAGAGAGGAAGAGAGTGTGTGTGCACATGCATGCACAGACAGGGTAGGGGCAGAGGGAGAGGAGAGACAGAGAATTCCAAGCAGGCTCTTCAATGTAAGCACAGAGCCCAATGTGGGGTCCGATCTCATGAACCTTGAGATCATGACCAGAGCCGAAATCAGGAGTCACTCAAGAGACACTTAAGCAACTGAACTGCCCAGGTGCCAGGAGCATGTGACTCTTGATCTCATTCATGGTTGTGAGTTCATGCCTCACACTGGGTGTAGAGATTACTTAAAAATAAAAAATAATAATAATAAAAAAAAGATAAAGTCAAACTAATAGAAAGTAGAATGGTGGTTACCAGGGACTGGTGGGAAAGAAATGAAGGGCTGTTGTTTGACGGATATAGAGTCTCAGGATTGCACAATAAGGTTGTGCACAACAGTGTGAATGTCCCTAACACTACTGAACTATACAGTCAAAAATAGTAAATTTTATATGTTGTTTTTCACCACAATTTTAAGAAAAAGAAGCAATATTGGCAGTAATTGAACACCATAGCCATCCCAAGACTGCACTGCTGGTGCCTTTTCCAAAGCTGCTGCAATTCCAGAGTCTGAAGAGTAGCAGCCTTGGGAAAGCTGTACTTCAGCAGCAGCCGGACTGCTTAGAATTCCAAATTCCAGGCCTCCCTCAACTGCACTGGCATCCTATTTTTAGTATATGGAGATCAAAGTCGCTCTTTAACTTCCTTGGTAGGATACAGGGAAGTAGCCTTTTAGTCCTCATAGTTTACCTGTAAACACGGTAAAAAGGAACTTGCATTTGTGGGGTCCATTGGTGCCCTCCACCAGGCCAAACCTTCAGAATCACCCTGTAGGCCTGTAACTCCAGCTAGGCGGCTAGGCCGTTCTCTAACATGGGCTTAGGAAAGGTTATTTTCGCGGCAATCATTCACATTCCTCAGATCAAAGTCCCTTTTCCAGACACGCCTGAGCAGGTGTTCTGTCTGTTAGCAAGCAGAAAGCGTGTTCTGGAATCATGGACTCGATTTTCAAAGCGCAAACAAATGCTTGTGGAATGAATGGCCCCAGGTGGAATGAAGCTTGTTCTCTTTTCTTCCTGAATGACCCGGCGACTAAGCAAGCCGCCGGTGGGGTGCATGTGCTATTAAAGGTATTCCCCATTTCCCTCATCTTTCTCCCTTTGGGTTTATTTGTAAATCATACATTGATTTCCTTGCAGGGGTCAGTCCTGCCCCATCGCGCCCTGCAGCCAAGACGTGCCCTAACTGCTGGGACGCTGAAGGCCCCAGCCCGGCCTTCAAGTCCACCTGGCCTAGAGAGGGCCCCGCGGCTGGGATATGCCTCAGACCCGGGTTCCCGTTCCTCCCCCAACTGCCACTCGTTAGCTGTGTGACCGCGGCCAGCGCCAGCTCTGTCCTGAGCACGGTCCCAGTATCCGAAATGGAGCTGGTCCACATCTGCCCCCTCTCCGCCCCGGCCGCGCCCCGCATACCGCGGAGCCTCCCGTGACAAACCCCTGACTGCAAAACCTGGACGCAGCCCCCCGCCTGGGAGCACGCCCCGCAGAGCCGGGGACGGTCAGACCCGCACGCGGCACGTGACCTTCTCGCCCGCGCAGCTAGCCCGCCGGCATCGGGGCGTGGCCTCACAGGACAGCTCTGCGGCGATTGGTCGGGGGCGGGGCCAGGCGGGCCGGAGCGGGCTGTGATTGGCCGGGGGCGTTCCAGGGCGTGGCCGCGAGAGGGGTGGCCGCGGGCGGGGCCGGAGGCGGCGGGAGTCACGGCTGGCTGTCCGTGCACCTGAGAGCCGACGCCCGGGTCTTCGAAGCTGCGCCCGCCGCCTTCCCCGTCGCCATGAGCCGCTTCAAGGTGTCCAAGTTCCGGCACATGGAGGCCCGGCCGTCCCGACGCGAGGTGAGCCCTGCCCGCAGGACCCGCGCCCCTGCCTCTGCCCCTCCCCCTCCCCAGACCCGCGCGGGGACCCCCGAGCCCTCCTGCCCCGGGGCGCCCCCTTCAGGCCTGGGCCCGGCGTCCGGGTTGTTCCGTCGCACCCGGAGGGCAGAGTCCGGCGCTGCCTGACCCGGTCTCTCTCTCTCTCCTCTCGAGAGACCCGCGGTTCGCCTGCTCCCCCGCCTCGCCCTGGGACCCCCAACTGGTGTAACCAGCCCGACCCGGCGGAGGCCTGAGGCCTGCGAGGCTGCCTGCCTTCTCCGCTTCCGGTCGGCCTCACTGGGGAGCCGCGGCCGGGCGCTGCTGGCACCAGCTCCTCCCTGCCGCCCCGATCGGCCCTGCCCGGGGCTGGGGTGTGGAAGGGATGCCTCTCTCTCCCCTGGCCTCCGCGAGTCCGGGTGTGTCAGCTGAAGAACAGGAGCCCCTCAGACAGAGGCGCGCCCCTCCCTCGGGCTTCCGCCGGCGCTTCCTTCTCTCGTGGCTGGCGCAAGAGCAGCTCTTCTCTTACTGGGGTGATGCTGCCAGGGGCTGGGTGGGGTCTGGGGAGGCCCAAGGAGGTGGAGCCCAGAGGAAGAGCTGAACCAGGTGTTAGGGGGCGTCTCAGACCCCCGGAAGGGCAGCCGGCCTGATGAGAGGTATGCTTTAGAGATGATACCAGTCCTGGTCTGCTGCTCCCAATGTTATTTGGAAGGCTTAGGAACTGACCTCTAGTAACCCCATCAGGAGCAAAAGCACAGCAGGGTAGCCTGGGGCAGAAGCCCAGTTTTCATCCTCTGGACGATATTTCCTCTGTACTTCCCCTCTGCTCCTGAAACCACCACTGTGAACACGACCGCACTTTCCTTCCTCTGTACTGCCTACACCCCTGTGAGGGAGACAGCCAGCAAGCAGACAGGCCTTCAAGGGCTCTGCAAGTTGTAGTAAGTGCCCTGAAGAACACAGGAGCTAAATGGCCACGTGGAGGTCATTCTCAGTACAGTGGTCAGGGTCAGCTGCAGGGAGGAGGTGACATTTAAGCTGAGACCAGAAGGGTGAGAAGCAGCCAGATACAAGAAAAGTAGGGTGGAAAAGAGCCTAGCAGAGGAATGGAAGGTGAGCCCCGGGTGGATGGGGGGCAGTGTTGGGGAAGCAGGGTGTGTCACATGAGTCCAGAGCCGTCCTGCAGAGCTCAAGGACCACAGGAAGAAGTTGGATGGTTTTCTTTAAAAAAAAAAAAAAGCTTTTAAAAACGTTTATTTGTTTTTGAGAGAGGCAGAACACAGGTGGGGGAGGGGCAGAGAGAGGGAGACACAGAATCTGAAGCAGGCTTCAGGCTCTGAGCTGTCAGTCCCCAGCCTGACGCGGGGCTCGAACCCACGAACCGTGAGATCATGGCCTGAGCCAAAGTCAGATGCTTAACCGACTGAGCCACCCAGGCCCCCCCAGTTGGGTGTTTTCTGAGTGCGGTTGGGAGCCATTAAAAGGTTGAAAGTGGAGAGCATTGGGTAGAGATTGGCTCAGATTTGCATTAATACCGTCTTTCTGAGTGCCATCAGCGCTCCTTGAAAGGGTCTCGAGTATACTTGATGGGCCTTGGGGCTTGTCCCAGGTGGGCCTTAGTCCAGCAATGTAAACAGTCAAGCATGGGACCAGGGATTACAGAGAAAGCTTTAAACACTTTAGGTTAGGGAGAGGGGAGGACAGGTGATCTGTTCTCCTTTTCAGAGATATTCCCCATCACTCTGAACAGTAAACATGAATCAGGAGGAAAAAATAATGCAAGAAGGTAATGTTCTACCCACGGCAGGTGAACACTGAAATAGAAACTTGCACAATGGGCGTGGTTTCCGGCATGCTGTGGGTGGGTGGGCTGGAAAACAAGGCCGCTCGGGTGTCAGGAAGCAGGCAGGGGTGTTGTACAGTGCTCTGATACCAACAGAGAAAACATGTGGGCCTTGTTGGCCTTAGTTTCAGAAAAAGTGCTCCTCTGCCCCCCGTTTGTGGGGGTGTTAACATTATCATCTTTTCGTGGAGGTGCATTGCTCACCTTTCTATGAGACTTTGTGGAGAGGCCTTGGTTCTTCCCCTTTCTGAGCTTGAGTGTTATCTCCTGGGGCTCGTAGGAGACACCCCCTGTACTTGGTGGAGGCCTTTAGCAGTGCCCTGGAGGAAGTTGAGTCTATCTTCTGTCTTAGGTGCTCACTTCTGCTTTCTCTGCTTCTCTCTCTCCCTTTTAACAGAAACAGTCCCCTGACCACACACACTGTTCAGTTGGCTTCTTGACTTCATTTAGCCTGAGGTCACTTCTGACAGCCTTCTCACCCTTATTAGAGATTTGATTTAATAGACAAAATTGTTCCCTCCATGACTTAGGTTATTATTTCAGGAACATTTGGAGTATTCTAAGGGAGTGCGTGAATGGGGACAGGGTTGGATCTAAAGGAATGCATTTCTAGTGGTGCAGCTTTAAGGTCGAGTTCCCTGCATTATAACCCACCCCCTGCTTTAGTTACGATCAGAGGCCTGTCCATCACAATTCTTATTCTTTATTTTCAGGCCTGGATCGGTGACATTCGAGCAGGAACCACACCCTCGTGTGGGCACCATATCAAATCCAGCTGCCACTTGATTGCGTTTAACTCTGACCGTCCAGGTGGGAAGGTGGACATAGATTCATACATTGTCATCCTAATTAGGATGGGGCAGAAGGGCAGACTCATTTCAGGTTGGAGGCTTAGGGGATCCTCATGGGGCTCAGAGGTCAGCACCATGAAGGGCCTTAGACCCCTACAAACTGGTCAAGTGCAGTAATCAGATTGATTTTGATTAGGGCACGTGTGTATACTTTGTATGAACTACACTGGCTGTGGGTTTGTTTTTGTTTGTTTGTTTGTTTTCCCCCTGGCTGTGGTTTTTAAGAGATTGGCCAGGAAGACACCGAGGGGACTGTCCCCTTTGTTTTCAGCTGATCCCCATATGCAGCCCCCTCCTCATCTGGGGGCCTGAGAATGGCTCAGGTCAGTAAGAACACCAAGATTTGAAAAGCTCCCTATGTCACTCGGGACTTTTTTGTTGCTAGCGTTAACTCAGACCTCAAACTGACAAAAATCGGGTACCTCTTTAGCTCATATAAGTAAAAGGTCCAGAGGCTTCTCTAGAGTCTCACATATGCCATTGGCCGTGACCTGTGTCCTGTCTTTCGGCCCCGGTGCCCTTGAGTGATAGCTTCTTTCTCAGGTAAAGCTGGGAAAAGGGGCAACCGGTGGCCCAAAGCTGGCCTCGTATGACCCACAATGCTAAAAAGACCACCTTTTCCCCAGTGTCTTCTGTACATCTGATGTCACAGAAGGTTCTTGTAGGGGGTAAGAACCTAACTTTGGACTGTGTCCAGAGGGTTATGATCTTATGATTGGGGGAGGCTCTGGGAAGGTCTAAGGCTGAGCTTTGGGTCTCATGTCCTCTGGGAGCCCTGGGCAGCAGACAGTTCCCATCAGGCCTGATGTCGGATCCTCCATGTGTGTTTGACAGGTGTGCTGGGTATTGTGCCTCTGGATGGCCAAGGAGAGGACAAGAGACAGGTGGCCCACCTGGGCTGCCATTCAGGTGAGTGGAAACTGGACCCAGGAGGTCTGGAACTTGCTCCTCCCTCCCTGGGTGCAGGGACTCCTACGGTCCCATGGGTTCCCAGTCCCTCTTGCTGTCTTCACTGTGCATTTGTGCAGAGGGTGTCCATATTGGAAGGCTGGGTCCTGGCTGGGAATTCCACTTGGGTGGAGAGAAGGGAAGCTGAGTGCTGCAGGTGGTTAAGCTGAGAAAGGGGGTTATGCACTGGCCAGCCCAGGCTCCAGGCTGATGCTGGCTCCCAGTCACTGTAGAGGACTCAACCCTGTGGAGTTCTTAGCCCCTTGTGCTCTCCTGGAACCCAGGAGGCCACCCCTCACCACCAGCCATCCTCCCCAGCAGGGCTGCTTGGGGCCCTTCAGGGAGGGGTCTGGCTGGGCTTCAGGGCTGCAGACAGGCCCTCACAAAGAGAGCTTTTGTCTGCTGCAGCTGCTTCTGGGGGCGCCCGGCAGCCCGCCTGGCAGTCCGCCCACTCCAAGAGAACGGCTTGCTCTCCCCGGACTGCGGCAGCCCTGGCCCAGCTGCCTCCTCTGTCCCTCTGCAGCTGCGGCGGAGGCTGTGGGCCAGTCCCTCTGGCTTGCTGGCGTTCCTGGCCGCCTGGCCGGTGACCTCGGCTGACAGAATGGGGCTGACCCTGGCTCCCCAGTCTGAGTGTGCAGCTCAGCATAGGGGTCCAGACGATGATGACAGCAGCTAACAGAGTGACGGTGGCCAAGATGGGTCAGGAGCCGTCTGTGCACTAAGAACCTCGTCCATGTTTTCTCATCTAATTCTTTCTTAAAGCTCTTTACAACTTTACTGAGGTATCATTTATATTCCATTGATATTACTTGTTTTCAGTTAATAGTGTGATTACTTTTATTAAAGTTACAGAGGTAGGGGCGCCTGGGTGGCTTGGTCAGTTAAGCGTCCGACTTCGGCTCAGGTCATGATCTCACGGTCCGTGAGTTCAAGCCCCGCGTCGGGCTCTGTGCTGACAGCTCAGAGCCTGGAGCCTGTTTCAGATTCTGTGTCTACCTCTCTCTCTCTACTCCTCCCCTGTTCATGTTCTATCTCTCTGTCTCAAAAATAAATAAACATTAAAAAATAATAATAAAAAAATAAAGTTACAGAGGTAGGTATCTGTAACCCAGTGTTAGGACGTTTCCGCAAAGGGTCCTCGTGCCCCTTTGCAGTTACTTCATTTCCACCTCTGGTGCCAGTGGATCCTCTTCCTGCCCCTGCTGCCAGGGTCTTGGAGCTCCCTCCGCTGCCCAGCCAGCTGCTGTCTTTGTAAATAGTCTTGTGAGGACGTGGTCACGCCTCTTCATTGACATTCAGCCTGTGACTGCTTTCTCCCAGCAACTACACAATTGAGTAGTTGTGACAGAGACCGTCTGGCCCTCAAACCCTGAGATAGTTACTGCCTCCCCCTTTGCAGAAGACGTTTGCCAGCTTTTGCTCTACAGCGCAGCCTTTTCTGGACACTTGACATAAATGGAATTACACCACACGTAGTCTTTAAAATCTGGCCTCTTTCACTGAGTTTCGTGATTTGAGGTTCGTCTGTGTTGTAACACGTGGAAGAAGTCTGCTTTCTCATCCACTCTTATACCTTTTTGAAGTAGATTTTTAACCGTTTTTTAGCTAAGAAAACTGAGGCTTGAAGAGATCGGGAACCTGCCAACACCGGCACCGCGGTTGGCTGAGCCAGACTCGGAACCGGGTCTTGTGAGACCCCTGTGTGCTTGGTGCACTTGACCCATGGGGAGCTGCTGGTGTCTGTAGGTTGTAAGGCCCCGTTACTGGGAGGGCTTTGAGGAGAAGCTGGACCAAGCCTCTTCTGAGGGCTGGTAGCCTCACCACGGCCTCAGCTGTTGACCTTGCTGGCACACTGCTCCCGGGATAACTTTGGCTCCTGAGAACCTGCTTTGGAGACAGTGGCACACTCTGTCCTCTTAGGTGCGGTGGTGGGGGGCAGTGCGGTGGGCTGGCCTCTGGCTGCCTCCCTGCCTTTGGGGGTGCCTTCTGCCTCCTGGCTCAAGGCCAAGCGGCCTTCCAGCCCAGCTGCCCAGGAGAGCAGACGGTTGGGAAGCGCTGAGAGAATAGTCCTGCGTTCTGGGCCTTGGGGCGGCCGGGTGCTTGCTCCGATTTGGGAGAGGCAGTGCGGTGGTATGCTGAGGATGTAGGTTCTGAAACCAAACTGCCCGCACAACCACCAGCCTGGCCCTTTCTTAGCTGTGTAATTCTGGGCTGGTTACTTAACCTTTCTGTCCCCATGCTCCGCTTGGGGATGATGCCACAGTGCCATCCCGAGGGGTGGTTGTGAGGATTCGGTGAGGTAAATGCACGTACGGAACACTGGCCTGTCAGCTCAGCTGTGCACTCAGGTCGACCCGGTCGCTGCTTCTCGTCCCCTTGGGAATGCCAGGTGGCTCTCGCTGGCCACTGCCCTGTCCAGTGTGGAGCCCACAAGCAGGGTGGCAGTGTTCCAGGAGTCTGGGCCAGGGCTGTCCCACGGGGTTCCTGTCTTCACTGCTCCTTGTCTTTGTCTCTTTCGGCCGGGGTGCCCGGAGTCTGGCTCTGGCCTGAGAGGAAAGCATACCTGCTTGACCCCACTGGGGCGGCAGGCAGCAGGGAAAGTCACCATGCGCCTTGCTCTGGTGATGCAAGCCTGGCCATCATGCTCACACCCCCTGCTGGTTTCGGGAACTGTGGGTTTCCTCTCTGCGCTGTGGCTCACTCTGCGTGCCCCTATCTCCCTCTCCTGGCCTTCCGGAGCTGAGCAGTTCAGGTTCTTAGATTGCAAAGAACTGAGGCCAGCTCCAACTTGTTTTAGCCAAAAAGGGATTTGGAGGAAAGCTTCCAGAACTGAAAGCCTGGGGAGCTTCCAGAGCTGAAGGAGCAGCTGGATGTACAGGCCTTAGGAGGGTCCTGGCTAGGACCTGACGGCTCCTTCCCAGCTGGCTGCCCTCCCCCCAAGGCTAGTCCCTGAGGCACCCTGTCACCAGACCTCACTTCCTGGTTTAATTGCCTTATGAGAGCAGCTGGCTGCTCAGGCTCGGGTCAGGTGCCCTCAAGCCAAGTGTCAGCCCCGGTGGGACCTGAGGAGCAGAGAGCTCCTAGCCTAGGCCCGTCATCCAGGCCCCGCCTCCCAGATGTTCTAACCTGTTCTGGTCCTTCATATTCCCCAGGGCTCCCCGTGCCTCCTCCACGAAGCTGTCCTGACCCCCGACCTTGGGGTCCCCCTGCGTGCTCAGTCCATGTTTTGCCACGTCTGCAGAGACGTGTGAGGTGGTGAGGGTGTCCTAGGGCTGGGTGGCAACTGTCTGGTTTGTGAATACCTCGTGGGCCCAGAGCAGGGCTGGTACTCGCATTCGTTCACACGTTGATGTGTTGAACCCCGCATTGCATTCTGGGTTTTGAGCAAAGGCAGGTGCTCAGTAGTTTGAGGAGCTTTGTGTCTGTCATCCTGCTAGCTTCCTGACGCAGGGCTTTGCCCGTTCTGGGGCATGTATATCACAGGCAGGGGGTTCCAGAAGTGCCTTTCCTTGTGGGCTTTCAGCCCGCCACCGTGTGGGCAGAGGTGTCCCCTGTGAAACCCTAGGCTGCGGTTCTCTGCCTTGGGGAGACATCACATCGGGCTGGAAACAAAGTTCTGGTGAGTTCTCATGAGGCCCATGTCAGTCGTTGCTCTCCCACAGACCTGGTCACGGACTTGGATTTCTCTCCCTTTGACGACTTTCTTCTGGCCACGGGTTCAGCCGACAGGACGGTGAGTGGAGCTGCTGGACAAGTTGCTCAATGCGCCTCCCCCTCCCCTCAAGGGCCCTCAGACCCTCCACAGGCCTCCAGGGCTGGGCTAGCCCAAATTCTCAGTTCCTTGATCTACACCAGCTCCCGTGAGCTTCTGTGTGCTTGCTGGGAGCTGTGGCCCTGACTTGCCATTCCGCTGCTTGGCTGCCTAAGGAGAGCAGGGCTGGGGTGGTGTGGGACATTGAGGAGACAGAGCAGAGCCCCACTCCGTGGCTCCTGTCTCCCCCACCCCCGCCTCTAATTACACCCTATGATCCTGGGCTGGATTACCCTGGCTTTCCTAACACAGGATACACAGCCTCTATGTCCAGGTACAACCCCTGGGGTTGGGGGCAGCCCTGGGCAAGACCAGCTGGAGGCTCTCCCCAGCTCTGGGCTCACCGACCTGCTGTTTCCCGTAGGTGAAGCTGTGGCGACTACCGGCCCCTGGCCAGGCGCTGCCCTCGGTGCCGGGGCTCGTGCTGGGCCCTGAGGGCGTCCAGGTGGAGGTACTGCAGTTCCACCCCACCGTGGACGGTGTCCTGGTGAGTGCGGCGGGCACCGCCGTGAAGGTCTGGGATGTAACCAAGCAGCAGGCCCTCACAGGTACGGGCCGCGCTGGCCTTGCCCACCCTGGGCGGCTCCCTGGCTGGACGGCACTCCGTTGCTTTATGTTTTTGCTAACGTGAATTTTAAAATCTGTGTTAAAGTTTCATGTGTACGTGGTTTGAAAGGTGGTAAGATTCCGGCAGACGTATTACACATGCTCCATCCGTCCCCACTTCCTGTAGGCATCTGTTTTCATTTCATGTAGCTGTTTTTCTTCCATATGTCTAAATAACTTCCTCATACTGTTATTTCTCGAACTGTATGTCACTTCGATTTTGAAAACAAACGTCTGGCTGCTTCTCTGCCAGGCGGGGATTTTGCTCTCTTACAGCCCCTTCCCCCACGCTTCTCTCGATTTCACGACCTAGCCTGTCTTAGTCCATCCCGAGTCCAGCTGCTCTAACACACCACCACAGCCGGGGTGCTCATTTCTCGTGGTTCTGGAGGCTGGACGTCCAAGATCTGGGTGCCGGCAGGTTCCGTGTTTGGTGAGAACCCACTTCCTGGGTCACAGATGGTCGTCCTGGTGGTGTGTCCTCACGTGGTGGAAGGGACGAGGACACTCTCAGGGCCCCTTTCTTAGGGGTACTAATCCGGTTTGGGAGGCTTCACCCTTGTGACCTAATCACCTCTTTCAAGCCCTGCCTCCAAACACAGCGGGAGTTAGGCTTCAACTCGTAGGGCGATACAAACATTCAGACTACGCGTAGATGATGACAGTCTAGAGCCCGATTGCTCAGTGAATGGTTATGACCCTGCACTGTGACCCCCACGGAGCCCTGGCATTCTCTGGTGATGCCACTGAGTCGTTTCTGCCGAGGCCCTGACACGCTCATCTCCTTTTTAGGGAAAAGATGCGAGGCTCAATGAGTTAAAGGACAGCCTTGCCTTCTAGAACTGTGCAGGGTGACCAGGGCGGGACACCAAGGTGGTGTCCCCATCTCTGGGGCTGGGACCCAGGGGCCAACCAAGGGCCACCAGTAGCATAAACTACTCACAGAGAGCTCCTGGTACAGTCAAGGAGACCAGCTTAACCTTTGGAGCAGAGGTGAAGGTTACCAGGCAGGATGTCACTAGGGGGTCACCCAGCTGTAACTGCTGCGTCTCAGGTCCTCTCGTGCTGCCACTGTGCTGAGGGCCTTGCATGTTGCAGATGAGGTTAAACAACTTGACCAAGAACAAGGAGCAAGTGGGTGGCAGGGCTGGGATTGATCTCGGGGCAGTAAGCCCTGGCATAGTGGTCCTCTGCTGCTGCAGAACAAGTGATCACAAAACCTAGGGGGTTAAAACAATTAGGAGCATCTGTTTATGTCACAGTTTCTGAGGGTCCAAGATTTGAGAGCTGCTTAGCCGGGTGGTTCTGGCTAAGGGTCTCTTACGAGGCTACAGTTGAGACACTGGCTTCATCATCTGAAGATGTGACTGGGGCAGGAGACTCAGCTTCTCAGAGGGTTCATGGACATGGTGCTGGCTATGAGCAGGTTGCCTCAGTCCTTGCCATGGGGTCTGTCCCCGGGCCGCCTGAGTGCCCCCACAGCATGGCGGCTGGCTGCCCCTGGTGGACGGTCTGGGTCTCTCTCCTTGCGTCCATAGCCTCAGGTGTCCCTTGGCTTGTACGTGGCGTCTTCTCCGTGTCTTCGCATCGTCTTTCCTCTGTGCACAACCAATTCTGTGTCCACATTTCCCTTTTCATGAGGACCAGTCATACAGGACTAGGGTCCACCGTAATGATACCAGCTTAACTTGATCTGCAAAGACCCCGTTTGCAGATAAAGTTATAGCGCAGGTGTTGAGGGTTAGGATGTCAGCATCCTTGTTTTTTTTTTAAGTTTATTTTTAAGTAACGTCTGCACCCCACAGGGGCTTGAACTCATGACTCCCAAGATCCAGAGTCACATGCTCTTTCAATATTGCCAGCCAGACGTCCCAGCATCTTTTCGTGAGGGAGACAATTCAACCTATAATAGGAGGAGCATCAAAAAATTTGTGGATGTATTTCAAAAAAAATTTTTTAACGTTTATTTATTTTTGAGAGAGAGGGAGAGGGTGGAGGAGGGGCAGAGAGGTAGACACAGAATCTGAAGCAGGCTTCGGGTTCTGAGCTGTCAGCACAGAGCCTAATGTGGGGCTCGAACTCATGAACCGCAAGATCATGGCCTGAGCCGAAGTTGGATGCTTAACTGACTGAGCCCCTATGCCTATGTGGACATATTTCAAAACTGTCACACTGGGGAAGGAGCAGGGGTGGCCCAAGCAGAGTCCAAGGTGGGAATGTGGCTCAGCCACAGGGTGGTGTCACTTAGGTGGGGTGTGTTGGTGAGTGACTGAAAGTAACCCTGGGTGGGAAGTGAGAGCCCATCTGAGGAGCAGGGAGCCTCAGAAGGTTTTTGAGTGCAAGCGTGGCCTGCTGAGGGCAGGGCTAAAGGGAGAAGTCCCGGGTGCAGTGCAGCGTGTCTGGGAGGACATGCACCTCGTGCTCTTCCCGCAGGAGAGGGGCCCTTGCAGCTCCGGCCTGCGCCCTGGGAAGTTATCCCCAGCCAGGTCCTCCTGCACCCGCTTCCCTGGTGCTCCCATTGCCCAGGGCAGGGTGGGGAGACACTAGATGCCCTCCTGACCTTGGCTGCTTCTCTACAGAGCTGGCGGCCCATGGGGACCTGGTGCAGGGTGCTGTCTGGAGCCGGGATGGAGCCCTGGTGGGCACGACGTGCAAGGTAAGCAGCTGGACAGTGAGACTTGGCTCCGTGGGGGGGCCGGGGGGACCAAGGGCTTCTCTGAAAGAGAAAATGTGGGGTCTGCATACCTGGGAGATCCTCTTTCCAAAATTCTTTTCTCTGCCTTCTTGGAAGACGCATTTTCCAGGTGGGTTTTTGTTTTTGTTTTTGTTTTTTTGGTGTCAAGTTTTATTTCCCATTTGGTTCATTAGACAGTAAGTTCCAGGTGTTGGCCTGTGCTCTGCAGTCATCGGGGCGCTAGCCCCCAAGCAGCCCCTGCTGGAGGGCAAGGTGGTTGTGCAGCAGGGCGTGGTTCGCTTGCTCCGTCTCCGCTGGTGCACGCCCCTTCCCAGGGACAGTGAGGTGGGGCCTCCCTCGCTGAGGAGGAGGGGACAGGCGTTCCAGGCAGAAGCACCAGCTGGACAGGGTTCTGGATTGGAGCTGTGACCTCCCCCTGCAATGAGAAGCCCTCTCTGCCCTGATTTGCATGCCCTTAGCTCTTCACAGAGTGAGGTCGAGAGGGAGGGAAGGAGGAGAGTGGCAGGAGATAGTCACCACCGGGAGTTTTTACTTTATGGTTACCAGAGGAGCGTAGTTTGTGCCTGTTTTACAAATTTGGGACAGGAGTGGAAAAGTAAAAAAAAATCACCTGTAATCCTCCCCCCCCAGGAGCGATGTCTGTCACCATCTTGACATCTTTCTCTCTGAACTTTTCTGAGGCATGTTTTCCTGTATGTGTTGAGATCGCACTCTCCACGTTACTCTACCCTGTGTTTTACGTTCTGTGTAATATGTATGTTTTCCAGTTCATCAGTAATTGAATGAACATCGCAGAAAATATTCTATCATTCAGATTTACGAGTTCACTTGAGTTATGCTATTACAAGTTGTAACATCTGAATATATTTGTATACAGATCTTTTGGGGAGTTTTGTTTTTTGTTTGCAATGTGACTTTCTTAAAAAAAAATTTTAAGATTATTTATTCATTTTGAGAGACTGTGTGCACACACATTAGGGAAGGGCAGAGAGATGGAATAAGAGAGAATCCAAAGTAGGCTCTGCACTGTTAACACAGAGCCCAACGTGGGGCTCGAACCCACGATCCGTGAGATCATGACCTGAGCCGAAACCAAGAGTTGGACGCCTAGCCGACTGAGCCATCCAGGTGCCCCTCAACATAACTTTAAAAAAATTTTTTTTAACGTCTATTTATTTTTGAGAAAGAGAGAGAGAGAGAGAGAGATAGTGTGCGCGCATGAACCAGGAAGAGGCAGAGAGAGAGAGAGAGAGGGAGACACAGAATCCAAGGCAGGCTCCGGGCTCTGAGCTATCAGCACAGAGCCTGATACGGGGCTTGAACTCACGAACCGTGAGAGCCAAAGTCAGACGCTTAACCAACTGAGCCACCCAGGCGCCCCTCCATGTGACTTTCTTAGCTTAGAAAGCTTAGGGGCCGGCAAACTTCTGTAAAGGACCAGATAGTACATACTTTGGGTTTTGCAGGCCACACTGTCTCTGTCGGTGCCATTTTGTAACAAGGAAGCGGCTACAGACAAATGTAAATGGTGGGCATGTCCACGTTCTAGTAAAACTGTATCTGCAGAATCAGATCTCGGGTTGTGGGTTGGATTTGGCTGACTTGGCCTGAGGGCCTTAGCTCCCTCTCCCCCCACCCGCCACCCCGGGTCTAGATTTTTACCAGGGACATTGCTGGCTTGGAGGTTGTGAAGGTTTGTCAGCTGGTTGGTAGATTTTCCCTAGTTGTCTTCCAGAGGAGTAATGCCAGCCTCCTGGGGCTGTGTGTGGAGGTTGTGGTTCCAGCCTGGGCTTTGGGAGGGGACTTGGGTGTCTGTTCTGCCCTCTGAACCTGCTGCTCTGCCGCTTCTCATCCGAAACGTGGGGCAGCAGGAGCCCCGGTCCCGCAGGCGGAAGCCCTGCCGCTGGGCCCCTGCCCTTCTCTGGCCTTAGAGCTCCTCCAGTGGGTGCCTGAAGGGCTCAGATCTGCAGCTGTGACAGAGGATAGTGGGAAGGTGCCTTGGCTTCCCCAGTAGCAGAGCGGCCCTGAGCGGATGAGGGCAGCATCCTCACGGGAGGTGCAGGTGTGGTCTCCGCCAGTATGAATGTTCTGATGTTAACGGCCCTCGCCCGGACCGGCCTGCCTGGGGTATGGCTGTGGGGCTCAGGGCAAGCCGGGGCCACCTCTCTTAGGGCTCTCTCTGGCCACAAGGCTGGATGGCTTCCTGGTGAGGGGTTCCCGCCAGTGTCCACCCATGGCCTGCAGGTGTGACTTGGATGGTCCTTCACTTAAGAGCTGCGGCCCACAAGGCCAGTCCAGGCTGCAGCCTGGAGGGAGGTGGCTTCTCTCGGTCTTGCATCCACTGCCCCGTGTCAGCTCCAGGCCCCCAGCCCAGTTGCAGGTAGGATGTCTGAGCTTCAGGTGTCTAGAGGCTTGACATGGGTCACTTCCTGTGGAGCAGTCAGAGAGACCCCCCTCCTCTCCACAGAGCTCACAGCCCAGCACGGTGGTTTCTGGTTTCTGTGAGGCTACAAAGAGTTGGGTTAGGATGCAGGCTTGTCTCCCAGGGCACCTGCCGTGTGAGGAGGCAGCCAGGTGAGGAGTGCCAGCAAAAGGAGCTGCGGGCGACCGCCGGCGAAGGGAGGCCGGTGGGGCGAGGGCGAGTATGAGGCCAGCTGAACTGGGGATGGGACTGGGTGACCGAGGGCAGGGAGGAGGGCCTAGAGCGTGGGAAGGAGCGTGTCAGCTCTGGGGAGTTAGCAGAGGGTTTACTGAGGAAGTGTGCAGCTGTCCAGGCACTCCTCCCCAGGGGTCTGAGCCCCATTTGCCTTCCAGTTTGAATGGTGGGGTGGGGGGGGTGAAAAGTGACCCGGTCGCAGAATGCCCCTCTGTGTCCTGCCACCTCTTGTCGGCGTGATGAGTCAGCTTCCTATAGGCTGTTGTCTCCTGAGGATGAGTGAGTGTGATGAGGCCACAGCTCGGTCCGATGGAACTCTCCTGCGCCTCTCGACCCAGGAGCCTGAGATTGTGGAGTAGGAACCACTGGTTCCCCACATGGGTGGCTGGAGTAGAGCCCTCCCCCACGCCCACCTCTGCTTTCCTGGACCTGGGTGCTCTACCTGTGGGGACACAGCACCTGACATTGTCGCGTCTGGGTGCAGCATCCTGGAGGGGACGCTGTCCTACAGGGTGTGATCTCCACTCCGAGCTGTCAGTGGTGGCTGGAGGCCACCGCGGTCCTGAGTTTGCTGCTGCCCTCTCCTGTCAAGGGGTACCCTCAGGATCCTGGTCGGGGGTCTGAAATGCCAAAACCTTTGGGAAATGGTCCTGGGGAGGGGCCACCCCCATGACTGAAGGTCAGGAGGAGGTGTCCGTGGGTTGGTCCTGAGCATGTGGGGGAGCCAGTGAGGGGCCCGCCCTCCGCAGGAGGGAGCTCTGCTCAGACAGGGGTTGCAGGCTGGGCTCTAGGTTTATGCACAGGACTGCCTGATTTGGGTACAGCGTGGGGGACACTCTGCTTCCTCTCGGGGCTTCCCCCTCTCCACACCATCTCCTGCTGGCTGTCTGGTTCTGCCTCCCAGGACCCCTGATTTTACCGCAGAAGCCCCTTCCTGTTCTCTTCCCAGCTCCTCCAGCTGAGGGAAATGCAGCCAACCACTAGGGGGCGTGTCGGCCTCACGGATGGGCAGGCAAGCTGCTATCCCGCTCCACGTGGTCCAGTTGTGTCTGTGAGCCCAGTGAGGACATACACCTTGGCCACCCAGGGCCACCCCCTCTGCCGTGGCCCAGCAGGCCAGGCCAGCCTCCAGTGCCCAGTCTGACCCCTGGTGTGGATCCAGTGTTGAACCCCCTGCATTTGGTGGCCCAGCTGCCTTTGGGGAGCACCCATGCGGCAAGAATTGGGACTCTGACCTGTGAGACGTGTTGCTATCACTTGTCCTCGTCCTACCCGGGGCTTAGGGGTTTGCCCAGGTCACAGAGCCCGTAAGTGCTGGAGTTGGCATCCAAACCCAGGCCATCTGTCTCTCCACATGGCTCCTGGTGGGAGTGGCCCCTGTTGCCAGGAGACTTTCTCTCTCTCTCTCTTTTTGAAGTTTATTTATTGGAGTGCCTGGGTGGCTCAGTCTGATGGGCATCTGACTTCAGCTCAAGTCGTGATCTCATGGTCACAAGGCTCATGCGTTCAAGTCCTGTGTCAGGCGCACTGCTGTCAGCAGAGAGCCTGCCTCTGATCCTCTGTTCCCTTCTCTCTCTCTGCCCCTCCCTGGCTCACGATCTCTGTCTCTGTCTCAAAAATAAATAAACATTTAAAAGTAAATAAATAAAATTTATTTACTCATTCTGAGAGAGACAGAGAATACAAGAGGGGGAAGGGCAGAGAGAGAGAATCCCAAGCAGGCTCCTCACTGTCAGCCCAGAGCCCAACGCGGGGCTCAAACCCACCATCCATGAGATCACGACCTGAGTCATGAGTCAAGAGTTGGACACTTAAATGCCTGAGCCAGCCAGGCTCCCCAAAGAGGCATTCTCTCTTGCCCATAGTCTCTCAAGATCCTCTGTCTCTCGCTGTCTCTCCCTGTCGTCTGTCTCTCGCTGCCCTGTTTCTCCTCGACCTCTGGTTGTCCTCTGTCCCTCTGTCTCTCTGTCTCTCTCTGTTCTCTCCCTGTTCTCTGTCTCTGTCAGTCTGTGCCTCTCTCCATCTGTCTCCATCGTTCGCTCTTCTCTCGGCCTGTTTCTGTCCTGTGCACCTCTAGACAGCGTCCTCCTGAACTCAAGGCTGTGGGTGGTGCCGCACAGCACGGCTGATCCTGGGGCCGGGCCTGGTTCCCGCATGGCACGTAGCAAGTGCTCTGTGAACTGCGGCTGGGAAGACTTTGACAGGAGTGACCCAAGGACCCTGGGACCCTGCCAGCATGTCAGGAAGTCCTGGGCCTGGCCCTCTCTGTTGTTCACTTGTCCACTTGTCCAGCACTCACCCGCTGCCCCCTCCATTCCCACCGTCTGGTCTCCTGGCATGACCTTGTCTTCCCCTTCATGTCACGTGTCAGCAGGTTCCTGTTTCCACATTTTTGTTCATGCATTTCCACCTCCTTTGAATACCTTTCCCTTCCCAGTGCAAGCTCTGCCTGTCCTTCAAGGTTCATCTCAGCACCCAAGTGGGAACCAGGCAGAAACTGAGCAGCTAGTACGTGGTACCTGGGGTTCTCATGTCCCTCCTCCCTGTCTGGTCTCGCGTTGGTTGGGGTGGTGCATTTGCTGTAGGTAAACCGCTGTTGCTGCATGAACTGAAGGTCACAGTTTACACGAGGGCTCACTCTGGATGATGCATTGTAGGGGTCTTGACGAACGCACGACATCACGTGCCCACCGTGACAGCATTGTGCAGAATAGCTTCGCCACCCTAAAGTGCCCTGTGCTTCACCCATTCACCATCCCCCTCCAAACTGATGGCAACCACTGATTCTTTTGCTGTCTCTCAAATGTTATTTGCCTTTTCGCGGATGTCATGTAGTTGAAATCATACAACACACAGCCTTTCCAGATTGGCTTCTTTCCCTTAGTCAGGTGCACTCGTGGGCCCTCCATGGCTTTTTGTGGACCAAGAGCTACTTCATTATGGTGGTAAAAAACACATCATAAAATTTGCCATCTTAACCATTAAAAAATTTGTTAACACTTACTTTTGAGAGAGAGAGCACACGTGTACATGAACACGTGTAAGTTGGGGAAAGGCAGAGAGAGGGAGACAGAGGATCCGAGGCAGGCTCCATGCTGTCAATGCAGAACCCACCGTGGGGCTCAAACCCACGAACCGTGAGATCATAACCTAAGCTGAAATCAAGAGTTGGCCACTTAGCCGACGAGCCACCTAGGCGTCCCTTGAGCATTTTTTAAATATTCGGTAATGTTAAGTTTATTTACATTGTTATGAAACAGGTCTCCTGAACCAAAACTCTATACCCATTAAACAACAACGTCCCTTTGCCCCCTCTCCCCGCTAGCCCTCAGTAACCGCCATTCTGTTCCCCGTGTGTGATTTGAGCTACCTTAAATACCTCGTGTAAGTGAATCATAGACGATTTGTCCTTTTGTGGCTGGCCTACTTCATTTACCCTAATGTCCTGGAAGTTCATCTGTGTTGTGCTATGTGACAGGATGTCCTTCTTCAGGCTGAATACCATCCCATCGTATGTGGGGACCACATTGTGTTTATCCGCTCATCTGTCAGTGGGCTCTTGGGCTGCCTCCACCTCTTGGCTGTTGTGAATAATGCTGCAGTGAGTGCTGTGAATAATAATGTGAATAACGAACATGGCACCCTCTTGGTGACCCTCTTCCCGGTTCTCTCAGTATACGCTAAGAAGTGGAATTGTTGGATCATAAGGTAATTCTGTTTTTACTTTTTTGAGGAGCTGCAGCTCTCTTTTCCACAGCGGCCACACTGTCTTATGTTCCCACCGACAGTGCACAAGGCTCCCAGCTTTTGCACTTCCTCCCCGGCCCTGGGTCTTTGATAGTAGCCATCCTAATGGATGTGAGGTGGTGTGTGGTTTTAGTCCTCATTTCCCTGATGATTAGTGATGGTGAACATCTTTTCATATATTTGTTTGCCATTTGTGTATCTTCGAAGAAATATCTGTTCAAATCCTTTGCCCCTTTTTTACACCATGTTTACTTTTGAGAGAGGGAGAGAGAGAGAGAGCAAGCGCACATGCGGGAGGGGCAGAGAGAGAGGGGGACAGAAGTGTCCGAAGCAGGCTCCGCAGCAAGCCCGAGGCGAGGCTCCAACTCACGAACTGTGAGATCATGACCTGAGTCAAAGTCAGATGCTCACCTGACTGAGCCACCCAGGTGCCTTTGCCCATTTTTTGCATACAGGTATTTGATTTTGTTGTTGTTGTAGGAGTTCTTCATGTATATTTTTTTAAGTTTATTTAGTTATTTATTTTGAGAGAGAGGGAGTGCGAGTGGGGGAGGATTAGAAAAAGGGGGAGAACCTCAAGCAGGCTTCGCGCTATCGGCACAGAGCCCATGTGGGGCTCGAACTCGTGAAACCGTGAGGTCATGAACTGAGCGGAAACCAAGAGTCAGACAGGCGCCCCTTCAATATATTATTTTTTTTAAATTTTTTTTTAACGTTTATTTATTTTTGAGACAGAGAGAGACAGAGCATGAACAGGGGAGGGGCAGAGAGAGAGGGAGACCCTGAATCTGAAACGGGCTCCAGGCTCTGAGCTGTCAGCACAGAGCCCGACACGGGGCTCAAACTCACAGACTGTGAGATCATGACCTGAGCCGAAGTCGGACGCTCAACCGACTGAGCCACCCAGGCACCCCAATATATTCTTGATATTAACCCCTTACCAGATCTGTGATTTGCAAACATTTTCTCCCATCCCTTAGGGCAACCTGTCTTTTGACTCTGTTGGTTGTGTCCTTTGAAGAACAGAAGTTTGATGCAGTCCTGTTTGTCTGCTGTTGGCTTTGGTTCCCTGTGCTTTTAGTGTCCTATGCAAAGAGTCATTACCAAATCCGATGTCATGAAGCTTTTCCCCTACGTTTGCTTCTGGGAGTTTTATGGTTTGGCTTCTTCCTTCTTTTCTTTATCACGGAATAGTATTCCATTGTACAAATGTGCCGCAGTTCATCTGTTCACCTGTTGAGGGACCTGTTGATTGCTTCCATTTTTTTTTGCAACTTTTAAAAGTGCCGTGAACGTTTATACCAGCATACATTCGGATAAATTCTTAGGAGTGTAATCGCCGGATCATACAGTTAAGAGTTATCTGTAGCTTTGTAAGAAACTACCAGACTGCCTTCTAAAGTGGCTATTACGTTTGCATTCCCATCAGCAATGAGTAAGAGTTTCTGTTGCTCCCTAATCTCTCCAGCATTTGGTGTTGTCATTTTGTAAAAAAAAATTTGGCCATTCTAATAGGTGTGTGGTGGTAACTTGTTTTAGTTTGTAATTCCCTAATGAGACATGATGTGAAACAGGTTTTCCTGTATTCATTGTTCATCGTGTGTATCTTTTCTGATGAGGTGTTTGTTTAGGTCTTTTGCCCATTTGTTCCTTTGGGTTATTTTCTTATTTTTAAATAGAATCTTACTTTTTTTAATTTTTCTAATGTTTTAAGTGTTGTGTATTTGGGATACAAGTCCTCTCTCAGATAGGTGCTTTGCAGGTAGTTTCAGCCTGTGGCTTGTCTTTCCTTTTTCTTTTTCTTTTTTTTTTTTTTTTAATTTTTTTTTTCAACGTTTTTATTTATTTTTGGGACAGAGAGAGACAGAGCATGAACGGGGGAGGGGCAGAGAGAGAGGGAGACACAGAATCGGAAACAGGCTCCAGGCTCTGAGCCATCAGCCCAGAGCCCGACGCAGGGCTCGAACTCACGGACCGCGAGATCGTGACCTGGCTGAAGTCGGACGCTTAACCGACTGCACCACCCAGGCGCCCCATTGTCTTTCCTTTTTCTCATCAGTGTCTCTATAGACCAGAAGTTTATGATTTTAATGAAACCCAGTTTTTTATTTTTTTGGTCACGTTGTATAGATGCAACACCGACACTTTTGATATTGTATCTAAAACTTCATTGCCAAATCCAAAGTCACCTAGATTTTTCTCCTGTGTTATCTTCTAGAGCTTTTGTAAGTTTGCATTTCACATGTAGGTCTGTGATCCATTTTGAGTTGGTTTTTGTAAAAGATGTAAAGTCTGTGTCTAGATTCACCTTTTCACATGTGAATGTGCACTTGTCCCAGTGCTGTTTGTTGAAAAGACTGTCTTTTCTCAATTGTGTTGCCTTCAGTCCTTTGTCAGAAATCAGTTGACTGTATTTGTGTGTGTTTGGCTTTTGGCTTTGTCCAGCAAAGCCGAGGATGACAGCAGAAAGGATTACTCAAGACTCCGAGCAAGAGGTGAGAGGGAGGCTAGGGGAAGTCTTCCTGCACCCCTCCCAACTCCCCGGCTCCCACATTTATCAGGCATAACCATAGGGAAAACATTGTGCAGTATGCCAGTGGCTGCGGGCAAAAAAAACAAAAACAAAAAAACAAAAACAAGAAGAAACAAGACAACAAAAAAACAAGAAAGCAGGCAAAAAAACAACAACATGGCATTCCAAAGACTACAAAAGAGCAGATGCTGAAAGCAAGGTGGAGAATAAGATAAGATACCCCGTTGATAACAGGGTCTAGGGAATTCCCGAGCCCAGGCAGGACCCACCCCCTGTATACAGATTAACTAGATACATGTCTGCTGTTTTCAGCAAGGCCAGAAAGTACTGTTCTGCTTTGCAATGCATTCCCTTTAATCTCCTTAACCAGGACATAGCTATTTGATTCCCCACATTTGTGGGGGTCTGTTTCTGGGCCTTCCATTCTGTTCCTTTGATCTATTTGTCTATCCTTCTGCCAGTACCACATTGTCTGATTAATGTAGCTTTAAAGTTGGGTACTATTGGTCCTACTCACTTGGTCTCCTTCAGTATTGCCTGGGCCATTCTGAATCTTATGCCTGTTCATATAAACTGTAGAATCAGTTTGTCGATAAGCACAACATAAGTTGCTGGAATTTTTACTGGGATTTCATTGAATCTGTAGATCAAGTTGGGAAGAGCTGACGTCTTGACGGTATTGAGTCTTCCTGTCCATGAATGTGGAATATTTTTCCGTTTATTTAATTCTTTGATTCCTTTCATTAGAGTTTTGTAGTATCCTTCCCATAAATCTGGTGTGTATTTTGTTAGACGTATAGCTATGTGTCTCATATTTTTTGATGCTGATGTGAATGGTATTATGTTTTTAATTACAAATTCCAGTTTATTGCTGCTTCATTGTTTTTCAAAATATGAAAATATGAATCCATGCTGATTGAAACAAAGTGAAACTGTGCTAAGATGGAAAAAAAAGTAAAAGCTACTTACCCTCCGCCTTCCCCCTCCCCAGCACCCAGCCTTAATGCACAGCCCACACTGTTTAAGACCTTTCTCCTTGCTTAGCCAGCTCGCAAAAGTTACAGGAATGTGGTCAGATATGGATTTTTGTTTATTTTTACCACAGCAGAATCACACCACGTATGTTATTCTGCACCTTCTTTGTAATGCTTAATAGTTTGTCATGGCCAAGGCGTTAAGTAGGCAGGGAATGCAGGTTCTACTCCTTCTCTTCTCCGGTTCTTTATGCATGGATGTTTGTGGGCTTTTAAAGGGTTTTTTAATGTTTAGTTATTTATTTTGAGAGAGAGAGCGTGCACACGTGCACACGTGGTACACAGAGGGAGGAGCAGAGAGAGAGGGAGACAGAATTCCAAGCAGGCTCTAAAGTCAGTGCAGGGCCTGATGCGGGGCTTGATCTCATGACTGTGAGGTCATGACCCGAGCCGAAATCAAGAGTTGGACACTTAACTGACTGAGCCACCCAGGTGCCCCGCTATGCACGTACCTTTGTACACACAGATCAATTATTCTACAGGAATAAAGTCCTTATTATAAGGGTATGGTACTTTATTACAATACACATACATATCTTTTGATCTACTCCCATCTCCACCCTTAGGTAACCTGAGTCAGTAACTGGATGCTGAGTGATGGTTAGGATGTGTCAGCTCACTGTCCTGGTTAGACACCAAGTTCTTTAAGTGTAGAAATGACATCATCTTTTACACCTCTCTGGGCTGGGCTGGGTACAGGGCAAAACATTTGCCAGCTGGTAGCCTAGAATTTGGTTTAGTTTCTTTATGAGGGGGTCGTGGTGATAGGACTGTTTCATAAGATGTTTGGAAGCACGGAGAGAGATCATGTGTGTTAGCGGGCCTGGTACATACTAGGTGCTCAGGAAATGTGAATTCTCACTGAGTTCCCTATTGTGGGTGA
The DNA here is from genome assembly GCF_018350175.1 of Felis catus. Taxonomy (NCBI): domain Eukaryota; kingdom Metazoa; phylum Chordata; class Mammalia; order Carnivora; family Felidae; genus Felis; species Felis catus. The sequence goes on from NC_058383.1 coordinate 37,530,485, forward strand.
CTGGGGCAGGAAAGGGGACCTGCCCCCTGCAGTGAGAAGAAGGAACCAGGCTGGGGAGGTCTCCCCTGGTGCGTGATGCCAGCTCTGTGTACTAGGGTGTGGGACCATGACAGCCTGTGGGTGGAGGGGACATCCGGCCCCTGAGGACGCTGCCTGTCCTAAGTGTGCTCTATTTACTCCTCTCTGCTTTCCCAGGACAAGCAGCTGAGGATCTTCGACCCTAGAGCGAAGCCCGGGGCCTCCCAGGTGAGTTGTGGGGGCAGGGGGCTGGGTTGAGGCCCTAGTGGCTCCAACAGGTGCCGCCGGGACAGGCTCTGCCTCTTGGCAGAGATTCTGCCACACCCCACGCCCCTGGCCAAGGCCTTGTGAGTGTGAAGGGGTCACCTGGGAGGTGGGCTCCTGCTGCTGGCAGCTCTTTCCGGGAGGCATGTTCTGAGTCCTGGGAATACCTGGCTTTGATCACAGGGTGCGGTGCAGCCAGGCCGTCCACAGGCATTCAGTGGAGGCATCCTGTGGCTTTAGGAAGCTAATTTCAGAATCCAGCTTCCTCTCCTCCTTTGAGACCCCCATCCCCCCTACCTTTCCTGGCACAGTTGGCAGAAGCCAGCCTCAGAGGAGCCAGAAAGACACAGCTGCCCACCTCGTACCTGTCCAGTCTCACAGCCAGTGGACTCTCACTCTGCTCCTTTGGGTCTGTGGGATCTAGGCACTGAGCATGTTTGGTTTGTGTTTGTGATGGTGCTTGGGGTGCATGTGGCCCTTTGAGTGCTGAGCGGGGGTCTGGGTTCTGGGTTCATGCTATAGCCAGTGAGCCACTGGGGAATCATTCATTCATTCGTACATTCATTCATTTGACATTGGCTCAGTGTCGGGCACGTGATGAAGGGGGCCTGTCACCTGGGCTATGGGAAGCCATTCGAGTTTTAAGCCGAAAGTGAGGTGAGCAGATTTACATTTTAAAAAAATATTTACTTATTTTTGAGACAGAGCATGCGCACACACAGGGGAGGGACAGAGAGGGGGAGACGGAGGATCTGAAGCAGGCTCCACGCTGACAGCAGAGAGCCCCATGTGGGGTTCGAGCCTACGAACTGTGAGATCATGACCTGAGCCAAAGTCAGACGCTCAACTGACTGAGTGCACCCAGGTGCCCTGCTCAGATTTACATTAAAAAAATTTTTTTCTAGGGGCTCCTGGCTGGCTCAGTCGGTTGAGCGTCTGACCTTGGCTCAGGTCATGATTTCACGGTTCGTGGGTTAGAGTCCCACATCAGGCTCACTGCTGTCAGCCTGCCAGCTCAGAGCCCGTTTCGGATCCTCTTTCCCTCTCTCTCTGGCCCTCCCCCGCCTTGCACTCTCCCCCAAATAAATAAATATTGAAAAAGAAAAAGTATTTTTTAGAAGTTGAAGAGGCTTCTTTCCTGAGGAAGGTAAAGATCAGGGCCCTGCTGACAGCTCAGGGGAAGAGCTCCGCAGCAAAGCCCCAGGCCCATCACAGATACCCTTTCCCCATCCCTAGGACTTGTTCCCTACCAGGGGTAGAGGGCACTTTGTCAGCCTACACCTGACCAGCAGTAGCCAGGGATGACAGGGCTTTCCTCCCCCACCCCCACCCTGCACCCGTAGCACGTGTGTGTGCACGCGCACACACGGAATCCCCTTCAGGTAGGCCATAGCAGCTTTTGGCCCCAGACGGCCCAGTCTGTTCCATTTCTGACTGGCTGAAGACCGGACGGAGGTCCCGTCCTGACAGGTGAGCCAAGCCAGGCAGGAGTGGTTTTAGCCCACTCCCCACTCCACTCCCCAGCGGCCCTGCTTCCCAGGGAAGTTGGCTTATGGTTTGTGGCCCTGTGGCTGGCAGGGCAGCAGAGTCTCAGAGCAGTGCAGGTATGATCAGGGGGCTTCGCTGGAGCTTTCTGTGCTCAGAAAGGGGGGTCCCAGGGCACTGTGCGTAGTACCCCCGTTCCTGCCCTGACTGGGCATTGAAGGGCCAGCTCCCCCAGCCTGAACATTTTCTTCCTTCCCTGCCTCCTCCGCCAGCAAAGGGGGGTGGGGGACCATGATGGTGCCGAGGTGGAGACAGAGTGGCTGCCGTCCAAAGGGCTCCAAGTTCCTAGAAGAGGGGGGAGAGGATCTCGTTCTGGAGGAAGCCCCCCTGAATGGGGCTTCGGGGCCAGGGAGACCTGGGAAGAGCGTGGGTGGCTCCTGCCCCCTCGCAGCTGCTGGGCTGGTGCCTGTGCTCCGCCGCTGGTGCGCTGGTGCGGGGGCAGTAGGGCCTGGAACGCTGCCCTCCTCATGGCCCTGCCCCCCACTTCCGCCCAGGGCATCTGGCCCACACCTGGCTTCTATTAGGAAAACCGCTGCTGGCGGCCAGGGTCGGTGTGAGCTGAGGGGCCAGCTCAGGGGAGAGGCCTTTGGGGAGCTCCTTCTTTGGAGATCCTCCTTCCCCACTAGAAGGGGGGCTTTGTTGGGGGAGTCACGGGAGGATGCGCTGCCCTCCCTGCCCCGTTGGCTGTCACCGTAGCATGGAGGCTGGTGGGGAGCCCTGGGGGGGTCCACCTCCTGCTGCCTCTTTGGGCCCTGTGTGACCTGAGTTTGAGTCAGGGGATGCTTGGGCAGCTGTCTCCTGTTCACATCCCCTACTTCATTTCTAGATTCCATTTATCATACTCCGGGCCCTTGGCACACACAGTCTTTTTTCACCCTCATGATTGCCCTGTAAAGTTGGCCCATTGGTCATTTCTGTCCCAGGGTCACAGCTGGGTGGCCCAGGCAGGCTCCGTCTGACACCAAAGCCTGTTCACGGTGCCAGAGCCCAGTGTGGGGGGGGGGGGGGTGGAGGGGTGGGAGGGCAGGCCCTGAAGCCATGGGCATGCCAGGGAAGTAGCTTGCAGCAAAGCGAGTGTCCAGGGAGTTGTGAGGCTTTAGCACCCTCACCAGGGTTAGGACTGGCCTGGAGTGAGCCCTCTGACCTCTGGCGTGGCCTGGTGGCCCTGTGCCTTTTGTGTGCATCAGGCAGGTCCTGGGGCCAGCATCTGGAACCCAGGACTGAGCCTGGCCGGGAGGGAGAATAGGTGGGTGGTGGGGGTCTTACACCAGTGAAGGTCCCCTGGCCCTGAGGAAGGACCCCAGGAGCCCAGGGCTGCTCCTCCAGCTGCCCTGCCCCACACAGGAAGTGTTGCCATGGTGACAGAGAGGTGGGATTTGGCCGTATGGCGGCTGGAATGCTGCTATGTGCCTGTTCCTGGTGCCCCTGTGCTGGCCAGTCAGCCCCTCCTGTTCTCTCCTTGGGGCCAGGTGTGGGGGAAACACGAGGGGACTGTGGGGCTTCTCCCTAAGCAGGATGCCCTGCTGCCTCATCCCCTGTGGCTTGCAGGCTGGGAATTACCTCCTGCGGTTCCCCTCAGAGCCTCCTGGGACAGTGCTGGGGCTGCAGGGCTCGCAGGCTGCCTGGGGTCCAGCTACAGCCTCCCCCCTGCCCCAGAGAATGACAGTCTGGGGATCTGAGAGAGGGCTCCTCCTCCCTGGTCCCACTGAGGTCAGGGAAGAAGAACTTGCCATTTGTGAAAATAAAAATTACTGTAGTAATCTGGAGATAGGGATGGAGGGGTGGGTGGCCACCCTTCTCCCGCCCATGGGGCTTCCTGTGGCCCCTGGGCACACAGAGCCAGGTGTGCCCACAGTGGGCACACTGGGCTCTGTCTAAGCTCTTACCTGGTCTCCGCTTCCTTGGTGCCTTCAGTGTTCTCAGAGACCAGTGCCCTGCTCAGAGACCGTCACCACCCCGTGGACATCCTGAGTCCCTTCTGGTCCCCGCTCTGCCTTCCAGCTGCTCAATTCTTCTCACCGCAGGTCCCTCTCACGCAGACCTAGAATAGTAACCTGGCCCACGGGGGGCAGGAGGCTCAGGTAGCTGACAGCTGTCTTGCTGGGTGACTGGATGCAGGTGGCTGCTTCTCCCTGAGCCTCTGGTTTCTCCATGTGTGAAATAGGAAGGTGGGAGACGGGCCAAGTTATGTTCCATCCCCAGCCTGTGCCTCTGACGTGCACGCCCTGCAGGCTCAAGGGCGCCCCTCTCTCCCTCGCCCTGTACCCCCTGCATCTTCACTGGCCTCTGCCCTCCCTGGCCCAGACTCTTCACAGGTGCCAGTTCCCCTGCCTGGTTCACGCCTTCTGATCCTTCCCGTCTTATCTCCTATGTTACTTTAAAATCTTTTTTGTTTTTAAGTTTATTTATTTTGAGAGAGTGCGAGAGTATGTGCGCGAGCAGGGGAGGGGCAGAGAGAGAGGGAGAGAAAGAATCCCAAGCAGGCTCCGCACCACCAGTGCGGAGCCTGACGCAGGGCTCAAACCCATGAACTATGAGATCACGATCTGAGCCAAGATCAAGAGTCGGACGCTCAACCAACTGAGCCACCCAGGCGCCCCATCTGTTACCATGTTTTTAAAAAACATGCCTATTGGATGTGTATCAGACACAGCCCTGAGTGTTCGCCAGTGTTGACACTTCCCACAACAGCCCTCCAAAGGAGGACCCAATACAGTGCTCAGTACTCTTTCTACAGTTGAGGAAACAGGCACAGAGACGTTGGGTAACTCATGCTGGGAAGACATGCTTAGTGTGGCCGGGCAGGTTTTCACCCAGGCAGTGACTCCAAAGTTTGTGCCCACAGCCTTCCCTTTGCTCCTTCCTGGCACTTACAACAACGTGTAGTGACATAGGTATTTCTGTTTGGTTCGCCTCTATCTCCCGACTTGTATATTCTGTGAGTTTGGGGACCCTTTCTGTTTTGACCGTGTCCCCAGCGCCCAGTGGAGTATGCAGTTTGAACACTCCACTCGTATTATGAAAGAACAAATGAATGAGCAGCCTGGTCTCCTCCATGTGACCATCCACCTGAGAACCAGCCAGCTCCTTGCATGGTACTTGGCCTGGGGAGGCCTCGAATGTCTGTCGAATGAATGAATGAATGATGCATGATGCTTTGCTGGCCATCTGTTTTGCTGCTTACACGGGATATTTGTACACTAATGAGAGGGAGGGCCCATGTGACACTTCTCACCGACTCTGGGGTGTGAGGGCAAGGCTGATCTTGCCCTGGCCCCACAGCCCCCTCGTGTGGAGAGGGGTGTGGGGCCCTGGTTCTCAGGCACCAGCCCCGACTTCCTGTGCTGGCTGCTGGGTGGGAAGGGAGCAGTGAGAAAAGCCCCTTAAACAACACGGGCGTTCCAGGGTCTCCCACGCTGGGGTCCGCCTCCGCAGGCTGGGGAGGGGGCACTGGGCCAGCTCCTCCCAGGCCACCTCCCTTCTCTCATTCATTCCCAAGGAGATCGTGGGAAGCTTGGAGGAAGCTGGCCACAGTTTGGGGTGAGCTATTTTTGGTAACAGGGTCTTTGGTCTCAGGCTCCAGGGGCCGAGGTGACTGGGAGGGAGCTGTTTGCATTTCCTCTGGCCCCTTCTGCTCCTCCCTGCCTGGGCCCAGGAGACAGGGCTGCCTGGGGTGTGAACTTGCCTCTCCTCCCTGGGCCCAGGAAGCCTTCCTGCTGGCAGCTCCAGCACCGCGGGAGGGCGAGGAGGAGCACTTCTGTGCGTTCTCCGCTCTCCGGGGACCATTCCCTAGAGCCTGGCATCAGGCCCTCTCCCCAGCCCCTGGCACTCAGGAGGCAGCTCGGATGCTTGCTATCCCTTGATCTGTAGTAGGCCGGCTCTTGCATGTAGTGTCATTTGGTGCTCAGACAGCCCTGGGAAGTAGGCAGCCCAGGCAACACGCCCCATTCACAAGTGAGAAAAATGAGGTTCTGAGAGAGCACAGGGCTCCCCAGAGGCTGGGGTTGGTGACCGGCAACTGAGTGCCTCCCAGTCTAGGAACCTGCAAGGACAAGGATGTGCCTGGCACCGTCACTGTGGCAGGACAGCCCAACAGTCCCCTTTGGAGGAGGGAGACTGAGCCCAAGCTTGGTGACCGGGTGGCCCTCTGGGTGCAGAGCTTTCCTCAGCCAAGGTGAGGCTGGGGTCCATCCTGTAGTGATACAGTCTTCCCTGTCCCCAGCTAGCCTCTTGGGGTCACCATCCTGGCCCTTCATGCCCTCTGTAGGGCTCTCCAGCAGGTGTCCCCCCTGCAGGAGGACCTGGTGGCTCAGCACCATCTTTTGTGTCCTCCAGAGCACAGAGGCCCACAAGAACAGCAAGGATGGCTGGCTGGTGTGGACGGGCACCCGGGAGCACCTTGTGTCCAGTGGATTCAACCAGGTAGGGCTTCTCCCAGATGGGCGGGGTACCCACACCAAGAGGGTAGGAGTGAAGCCCAGGGGGAGGTGGGGGACGGCTAGCCAGCTCTAGGCTTGTCCATATACGGCCCTGTGTGCAGCTGGGTCTCAGAGCCCCAGGGGACCTCCAGCTGCTGAAAACTGGCAGATTCCATTTGCAATAGCTAAGCCTGACCCTGGGAACCGTGGCAGCCCCCCCCAAGGGACCACAGTCCGTGGAGGGAACCGCCCCTTGTCCCTTGTCACCTAAGGGTTCTTAAAGGGGCCGGACATGCAAACCCAAACCCTCCCTCCCTGCCATGACTCACCCCCCACCGCCACCCTCCAAGCTCTGCTCTGGGGCAGGTGCCCTGGTGTCAAGGCTGTTTCCTCAGGCATTGGGTTCCCGGGGATGGGCCCCTCTGAGCCCCTCTTGGCTCCCTCCCTGCAGATGCGTGAGCGTGAAGTGAAGCTCTGGGACACCCGGCACTTCTCCAGCGCCCTCACCTCCATCACCCTGGACACCTCACCCGGGTAGGAGCAGCTGGCATGTTGGGATGGATTGGTGGGGAGGGTCAAGGGCTAGATGGTGTCTTAAGTCCAGGTCTGTAATGGACACCATTGGGGAGGGTTCCAAATGTGCCCTGGCAAGGCCCCCTGCGGAGTGGAGGGGCCCAGTCCAGCTGGAACAGGCCTCACCTGGTTCAGGTCTTGTCAGTGAGGGGCTGAGCACCAAAGCGGTCACGGTGCCTGAGCTGGGCTGTGGGGTCGCCTGTTGACCCCATCTCACGTGGACCCTAGCCACAGAGTGGGCCCTTGGCCGTGCAGGCCTCAGCCTGAGGGCTCATGTTGGCGTGTTTTGGCATTTGGGGGAAGGACTGTGACCCGGCAGACACATGGGTGGGAGACATGGACATGCCCTTGATTTTGCTATGGCTGTTTTGGTGATGCCGAGGGTCGAAGAGACCAAAGCTTTGATAGGGTGGACGTGGTGGGGAGGTGGGGGGGACATTCGGGCTGCAGGCTTGCAGGCTTTGTGGAAGCTCCTTAGCCCGGGCCACACGCCTGTCTCTGGTGGTTTTGGGGGGTGAGTGAGGGGGTGGGTGCGCCTGGGTGGCTTGGGACTGCAAGTGCGCCTCATCTTTCCATCCTCATGGCAGTGTGTGCAGGTTTGTGGGGTGCCGTGGGTCCAGGCCAAGCCAGTTCCATGCACGGGGGCCTAGGCTCACTGTGGCTTAGGCACAGGAGGCTCTCAGATATGATTGCCTGTCACAGTGAGGAAACAAGGCGTAGGAGAGTGGGGGACCAGTCTGGCTGGGGTAGGAGGAGGCAGGGGCCCGGTTCCCTTTCAGAAGCCTCAGCCCTGCTCTCCCATGACTCTTGGAGGGGCTTGCTGCTCCCCAGGCAGAGATCTGTGAAGGTCATAGCCAGGAGAAGGTCTTGGTCCCTTGGCTATCTATCCAGCCCCTTCCTCTTCCACTCATGACTGGGGAGACTGAGTCACAGAAGGGGGTGGTGACCTGTCCAAGCTCCAGGTGTGGCATGGACGTGTTTGGGAGTGGGGAAGTCTGATGCCATAAGAACTCTTGCCAAGTCACCCCCCACCTGAGAGCTCCCAGGGAAGGGGTAACAGCGGCAGTGACCCTCCACTCCCACCCCCCTCTTAAAACCCAGGAAGAGGCTGGGGAGCTGGTGAGGCCCATTTTGCAGATGGGGAAGGCAAGGCTGAGTGAGATCCAGTGCCTTGGAACCACACAGTGCAAGGCCTCTTCCTACTCTGGGCCCTGGGGTCCTGGTGACTGCCCCCCTGCGCTGGAAGAATAAGAGCACCCAGGCCCTGAGGCTGCATTGGTGTCTTAGCCCCCATGCCTCCCCGGGCCAGATATCTCCTTCCCTACAGGGCTCCCCAGCAGGAGGGAGCTGGACCAGCCAGGAAAAGGGACCCAGCACTAGCCATCACGTCCTCCTCCACCCACCACTTCCTGCCTTCTAGGCTCCACCCCTGGCTCCTGATGGGTCCCCCTCCCCCGCAGAGCAGCCCCCGCCCCTCCCCAGCATTGCCCCTGGAGGAGTTAACGATGCCCAGACCCCACGGTGCCACTGGCCAAGGCTGACCCTGTAATTACAGCGGTTAAGAATAGCTTCGCAGGGCCAGCAAGGCCTGGAATTTCTCAAATCACTCCCAGATGGGTGGCCAGGCCAGTGTCCCGCCCCCTCCTTCCCCCCACTCCTGGCCCCTGCCCTGCCAGGCCACACCCTTGGCAGAGGAGTGGGGACTCTCCGGCCCTCCGTGAAGCTGGTGGACCAGGGTAGTGGTAGCACATGCCCTGCCCCCTCAGGCTCCCTGGAGGGTTAGGCCTGCTGAGTGACTGGGACTGAAGATGTCCAGGGTGTCAAATGTGGGGATAGCCGTGGATTTCCAGTATACCCGCCCTCCTCTCTCCCACTCTCAGTTTCTTTTACAGCTTTTCCATCTCAATCTGAGCAACGCAGTGTGTGTTCTTATAGGAGCTAGAGGGGGCCAGGGCTCAGGCACTCACCTCTCCCGGTCATCTCTTAGGAAGAGCCCAGGGTCCCCCCGCCTCCCAGGGGCCCCTGTCACAGCCCCCACCATCACGTGTGGAGCATACCTCATCAAGAGTAGGGGAAGAGCAGGACATCAGGGGCCTATGTGTGAAGCCAGGCTCAAGCAGCAGGTCCCTCAGATGTGCCAGGGGCTGTGTTCAGTGCAGGGTGAAGGTGGGAAGGTAGGCAGCAGGGCCTGGCACTGAAGGAGCAGCTCACATTGTAGACTGGGAGATGTAAAAATGCCGCCTGCCTCAGTCCAGTGCTTCTGGATGGCGGAGTGGTCAGCTGTACCCATCGTCAGCCACAGGCAGGTGGGGATGTCTCTCCTCCGGTTACTTCAGAGGCAGCGGAGGCCAGAGAAGTCGATCCTCTGTTGAGAACACCCCAGCAGCCAGGCTGTCCAGGGTGGAGGCTGGGGTTCAGTTTCTGCTGCTTCCCACTGCGGAGCTTCTGCTGTTCACAGTGGCCCTGCCCCTCTCCTGGACGCCCACGTGGCTGGCCACCCCATCCTGGGCCAGGGAGCCCGTGGTGGGATCCTATCCCCGCCTGCGGTGAGCAAGCTGCCAGCTCACCTCTCCCAGGCTGTGGTTCTCTTCTGGAGAGGATTTGCTGGGCATTAGTGGGAGCGTGTGTAGCCCGTATGGCACAGGGCCTGTGGCAGCAAAAACCCAGCAGTCAGAATTGGCGTTTCCCTTCATCTGTCCCTGGACCCTGCCCCAGAGCCGTGGGCATTGTCCTGGGTAAGGGTTGTATCTTGGCTTGGTCTCCCACTCTGCCCCTGCCCCACCCCTTCATCCCCTAGCTCCTGATCTGCTGGGATACCCCAAATCCCTTTTTTGGGAGGGCTGGAGTAAGCGTTAAGCCCCTTTCTTTAGGTCCCGCCTCCCCCCCTCCCCCCCCGGCTCCCCCCCCCCCCCCCGCCATCCCACTAGGCCAGGTTTGGCTTTGCAGTGAAAACATTTATTCAGCAGCCACGCTGTGTTCAGCAGCGGCCCGTGGGCCCACAATGGCCCCTTTGACAGGGCTGCCGAGGGGGAGGGCAGGCCTTGCCATACTGCTCCCCTAATGGGACCCAGGCTCACAGGAAATCCACCTGGGCTGCCGCCGCTGCCTCAGGAAGAAGGGGCCCCACCCAGGCTCACTGCCACCATCCTCTGCTGCCCGACACGACCCACCGCCCACCTCCTCCCTTCCCATGCCAGAACCCTCAGCAGCCACTAATTGAATCCAGAGCCTCGCGTGGCTGGGCCTGACTCGGCGCTGACATCAACGCCCTGAGCCACAGGGCCTGCTCCCCAGACCTGACTGGGCTGCCTCCTTCCAGCCAGGGTGAGGCTGGTGAGGCCCAGGGGCCATGACCCACAGAGGAGACACAGGCACGGGGCTTCGGGGAGGCTCGCTCAGCAGTCACAGCACCTCTCTGAGGCCTCAGGGCCCACTTTGCCTCCTGTCCCACGGTCATGAGAGAAGGTGCTATGTATCTGTCCCTGTTCCCAAGCTTCCAGCACCCAGTCTGGGCCAGAACTGCACTCTACATCCTTGGCCCTGCCCCCACACAGCCTGCGGCTTTCCTGGAAAACACTCCCACTTCCGGGGTTTCTGGAAAGCCTGGGCACATCCCAAATGCAGAGAGTAAAGGGGCATCACAGGGCTACCAGGCCTTCACAAGCCAGGCTCAGACCTTTTGTCCTGTCCCTGGGCCACCTGCCCCAAACAGCCCTGGCTGGGTCCCTTCACAATCACCAGAGGATTCCTGCCTTTCAGGATCCATGCTGCCCCTCCAAGGTGCCTTTCTGCAGCTGGAACAGGAGGCCGGGAGCAAGCTTTCCCAGCCCGAGCCCATGCGGAAGGGCATCAGGACTGCAGGCAGGGCTGGGCTGTGTGTTGTGCCAGGCCCCGGACACAGGCTCCTGCTGCAGTAGGCACACTCCCTCCGCAGAGGAAGGTAGGCGGTGAACTTCCTGTCAGGCCCTTCCCTGAGGAGGAGCCCTTGCAGACCCTCTCGGTCTTTCGGTCTTTATCTGCTACGAGCCCTCCCCAGCTTCACAGGGGCAGTACAGTTCCTGCTGGCTGACCACTGGGCCTGGGCAAGGTAAGGCTGCCCTCATGTTCCTCTTCTTCAAGGTTAGGAGCTGCCCAGCTCCTGTCTGGCTCCGGCCTGCATCCCAGTCTCAACAAGAGACTGAATCAGGCACCCCAGCTGAGGCTGGGCAGACACAGCCCAGGGCAGGATCCCGGGAGGGCAGGCCACCCTGGCATAGTCCTCAGCGGCAGCCCTCCCACCCTGGGGGTTCTGGCCTCCCGCTTACTTCCACACCCACCCAGGTACCCTGGGCCATGCCAGAGAAACACACTCATTTCATCTTTTATTTTTCTTACAAAAGGCCTTCATATCATTGTTTGTCTTACAAAAACCAAAGTCCTTGTCTCTGAGTTTGAAAAACATTTTCCCAGAATAAGTGGGAAAGAATCTCTTATAAATATATTTTTAAAAACCAAAGCAAAACATGTTCCTAAGCGTCTGTCTTTCCAGTTTCTTTTGTTCCTTTGCTCCTTGGGGCCGAGGCTGGGCCACATGCCCCATCCCCAGCCTTTCTCTCCCTCTGCTGTCTTTCTGGGGGCTTCCTTCACTGGCCCCCAGGATCTCCTGGGAGGGGGGCCTGGCAGCCCTGGGCCTGTGTTACCAGCACACGGCAGGGCCCGCCGCACCCTTCCCCAGGGAAGGTGCACGTTGCAGAGAACCGGGCAGATGCCGTCCTCGTAGGCACTCAGGCATAGCGCCACCTTAGAGGTGGTCACCTGCGTCCCAGGATCTCACAGATGAGGAGACTGAGGGGCAGGATCTTGCTGTGGTCACACAGCCCTCACCTTGATGTGTCCTCTTTGTAGGGATCCGAGAACTTCCTTGGTCTGGCAGCAGGAGGGTGCTGGCGGGTCCAGCAGGGCTGAGAGCCTGGCCTGGCAGCCTGTCGCTTCCGGGCTTAGATGTAGGGCTTAGTGGGGAGGGGCCCCTGGGGGCTGGCCCCCGGGTAGCCCATGAGAGGCACCTCACACTCTGGCCCACTGGGTGGAGCTTCCCCACCGCCCTCAGTCGCCTTGGGGCCTGGCTCCAAGGGGGCCTTCACCCCCTCCAGCTCCAGGGGCCCAGTCCCTGGCCCCACCTGTCCTTTGCCGTGAGTGGCAGCCGCTGCCGTCCGTCCCCGCCGCACACAGTAGGCTGCCCCCACGGCAGCCAGTGCGGCTAGGAGCACTGCAGCCAGGGCGGGAGCGATGAGGAGCGGCAGGTTGCCCTCCCGGGCCTGGGTGACAGGGGCATGGTTGGAGCGGACGGCTGGGGGTGTGCGGGCCTCCCCACAGGCCTCTTCGCCCTCGGGCACCCGCCCGGCCCCCAGAAGCCTGACGCAGATGGAGTAGGTGGCGTTGGGCCGCAGCTGGGTGACTGTGTACTCAGCAAGCGAAGCAGGCAGCCGCAGCGTCACCGGCCGCTTGTCGGGGCCTGACAGGTTACGGTAAGTGAGGCGGAGGCTCCTGAGCTGCGCGGTGCTGCCCTGCAGGTAGCGCTGCAGCCCCACACGCAGGGAGGTGGGGCTCGCTGGCTCGATGCCAAGGGGCAGGGGCTGCGGCGGCTCCGGCGTGGCCGGGGCGGGGCTGGGCTGGGGCCCCTGCCTCACCCGGCTCTCGCAGTAGAGGCCTGTGAAGAGCTCAGGGCACAGGCACTCCAGGTGGCCGTGCACTCCCAGGTGACAGGTGCCCCCGTTGAGGCAGATGGACGCTGGGCAGTCCTGGGGCCTCGGGGGAGCTCCCAGAGTGGGTGGGGCGGCAGGCGGCAGGCTGGGGGCCTCCGTGGCAGGCTGTGTGGGGCTGAGCCAGGTGGGAGCTGGACTGGAAGGTGAGAGAGTTGGCCCCCAAGCCATGGGCTTTGTGGTGGGTGCCGTGGCCGTGGTGGTGGTGGCTGGGCAGCCAAAGTCAGCATATTCAAGGTCTAGGAGCAGCCGGCCAGCGTTCTTGGGTGGGAAGTGGCAGCGTGTCTCCTCCGGGCTGGCCAGTGCCACGCGGCTCTCCCGCACCCAAGGGCCAAACCAGCTCAGGGGACACACGCAGTTGAAGGGGTTGCGGGCGGCCGCCAGGAGCCGCAGGCGGGGGAAGAGGGTAGAGAGCTCGTGTGGGAGCGCCTGCAGGCTCAGGTTGCTCAGGTCCAGCTCTTGCAGGGCCACCAGGCCGGCCAGGCTCTCGGGCCGCAGCTGGGCAATGCGGGTGTTACCGGCCAGCCGCAGGCGCGTCAGCCCCCGGAGGCCCCGGACGGCCGGCGGGACTCGCTCCAGCTGGTTGTCGGACACATCCAGGTCGTGGAGGTTGCGTAAGCGGCCAAAGAGCCCCTCGTCCAGCCGCCGCAGTCCCAGGCCGGCCAGCCTCAGTGCCTCCACGTTGACAGTGTCCAAGGTGCCAGGCTCCAGGGCCGGGAGGCTGTTGTGACTGAGGTCGAGCAGCAGCAGGCGCGGCAGGTGCAGCGGGGGCAGGGCCCGCAGCTCGTTGTCCTGCAGCTTGAGCTCCAGGAGGCTGTCTAGTGTGTCAAAGGCTCCGGGCTGGATGTGGCGGATGCGGTTCTTGCCCAGGTAGAGGCGCTCTAGGCGCCGCAGGCCGCGGAAGGTCTCGTTGGTGATCTCGCGCAGCCTGTTGGCAGTCAGGTCCAGGTTGCTGAGGTTGGCGAGTGGTTGGAAGACCCCGCCGGGCAGGCTGGCGAGCTGGTTCTGTGACAGGTCTAGGAGCTGCAGCCCTGGCAGGCTGGCAAAGCTGCCTGCATCGAGTGTGGTGATGCCGTTCTCGAAGACGTAAAGGCTTGCCGTGTCAGGGGGCACGTCCCGGGGCACTGTGGTTCCCTGGCGGGCGGCACAGAAGACCGTCTGCGGCTGGTTGCACTGGCAGCCTGTCGGGCAGCACTGCACTCTGGGGACTGGGGCCAGCAGCAGCAGCAGCAGTGGCGGCAGCATTGGGGGCAGAGGGATTCTGGGGTACATCTTCTGGGTCCTGGGAGCAGAGAAGTGGTAGAGACAGGAGACCATGAGTCAGGGACCCAGGGGACAGCCACGCCAGGAAGGACCAAGAAGGGAATTCCCAGCCCCCTTCGTCACTCCCTGCCCCCAAATCTGACAGCACACAGTAGTTATGAGTCAGGTCCCCAGTGCCCCGGCCTCGTTCCTGCCCCGGCCCCATCAGTCTCTCACTGAGTGACTTTGAGCAGTCACATGACTTCGTTAGGCTATCAGTTGCTACTTCCTGCGCTGTCACCAGGGTTTAGTGGGCTGATGTGTGCACAGGGAGGCTGGCCCCCAAACACTCAGTGATCATGAAAATCCCCTTCTCCTTAACCCCAGCCCTCTTGCCTCTGCGGCTCAGGGAGAACACGTGGTCAGAAAGCATCAGGCTCTGTGCCCTCCCTGCAGTTCCAGCCCCACCCCTCCTCCCCCCCTCGCCTCTGCTGAGGTGGACAGGCCAGGAGGGAGCGTGGTGGGTCCTAGAGCGGCAGCCCCTCCCCACAGCGTCTGGGAGAGAAGGGGCGGGCAGCCAGCGCGTAAGCAGAGAAGCTGACTGCCCCGCGCCGCTGGCCCCTGCCGCCACGCTCTGTGTCCTCCAAGTGAGAGAGACTGCGGCGGGAAGACTTCACACGGAAACTATGGGATCGGTGTTTTTCCACTTATGAAGTCAGACCTGCCCCATATGGGAGCTGAGGGCCCGCCAGGACTTGGCCAGGGTGGGGGACGCTCCTTGGGGAGGGGGCAGAGGAGGGCCTAAGCCCTTGGCAGGTGTCCCCTGGTCTTCAGATCTCTCATCTCTGAGGTGTGATGACAGATCTAGAGGTGGGGGTCCTGGCCTCCCCAGACTGACCCGGGGCAGGTGGAGGGACACTGGTTGCGGGGTGGCCCCAGAAGCAGGGCTGGGCCTAGAAACATTCTGCAGATTGGTTTGTCTGCTGTTTCTTGGGGTGTGCTCTGGCCAGAGCACTGAGAATGAGGAGCGGCAGGCAGCTCTTCCCCTTGTTGGCACACTGAGCATTTATGGTCCCCTCGCGTGGCACCCCCAGCAGCCACAGCAGGTGGAAACTACTCTCATTGCTCCCAGATGGCAGGAGAGAGGGAGGCTCCAGGAGGTGCAGTGATTTGCCGTCCCACTGCCGGGAAATCTGAGCCGGAGCCCAGGTCCTTAACCACGTCCAGGTGCAGCTAGGCCTGCAGTCCGTGATGGTCCTGCCCTCCTGATGTGGGGCCCAGTCCTGCCCGGGGAGGGGTGGGGGGGGGTGCTCCCTCTGCTGTTCTGGGCCCCAGCTCGTAGTTGGAACTGCTCAAGACAGAATGGGGCCACAGCACGGGCCCCCCTTCACTCAGGCTCCTGTGAGGAGCCCAGGGGCCACCCTAGCAGCAGTCCCCACTCTCTGGGCCCCTAGAGTCCCTGAGAGGCCAGCACTCCTCCCCTCCAGGCGCCTTCTGCTCACACAAGGGCCTTTTGTGCTGGGCCTCAGCCTCCCCTTCCCCCATGCCTGCCAGCCATCAGGCCATGGCAGGTAACGTGCCCCCCACCCCAATCCAGCCTGTGTTCTGCCCCGCTGCCCTCCGTCGGGCTCCTCCCCCAGGAACATGGGCTCCAGCAATGTGAGGCAGAAGAGGGGGGGCAGGTGGTCCCAGGACAGACTAGACAAGTCACTGGGGAGACCAGCTCTAGGTAAAGGCCTGTTACCCAGGTTGGGCCCGCCCAGGCCCGGCCTGCCTGCAGGGTCCCCTGTGCCAGGGAAGAGGGGCCATCGGCCTCTGCCCCCCTAGTTAACACCGATGACCACCTTTCACAGGCCAGCCAGGGAGGCCTTCCTCGACCTCCAGCTGGTGCCCCTTCCCTGGCTATCTAAGGTCCTGGCTCTACCATCCCCACCCCGAGGGGAGACCCTGCCTGCTCCCGTGTGTCCCAGAGCATGCCTAGCTCACCTTTGCCAAGTAAGTGCTGGGGCAGGGCCTTGTGCTGAACCTCAGATGACGCTTGGACCAGAACCTGGAAGGCTTTGTGCCCCTGCTGGCCCTGCCGGCACCGTCCCGAGGGGGCTGCGTGCACCGCACCCAGCCTCCTCCCCGGAGTGGACCCGTTCCACCCTCACTGACTCAGAAGGCAGTGGGTGTGGCCTGGCCTCCAGATGTGGGCTGTGTGCGACCCCCACCCCCCACATCCACGTGTGGGGTGAGCCGCTTCCCCCTGAATCAGCCCTCCCCGTGGGGCCGGCAGGGTCAGGAAGGGAGCAGCCAGGCTCCAGGATGGGAGGGGACCCTACACGTGGCCACCCCTGTGGCTTCAGCTCCCTCTGGGTTTTGTATAAGGTCGTAGTTAAGAGCTCATGCTCCAGTCAGGCAACCTGGGCCAGGGGCATCCCAGCCATGAGGCCATAGACTGCGTTTTTCTCTCAGAGCCTCTGTTTCTCCGCTGTCTGCCCAGGCGTTTCAGGCAGCACCTCCTACGACTGGAAGCGCTTAAACACAGAGCAGCCGGGCGTGGCCCCTGGGGGCCTGGGGTGCATGCTGGAGGGTGTTCCCCAGTCTACACAGAGGAGGCATCAGCCTGGGCTCTGGGCTTCACTCCAGAGTCTGTTGGCCCTTTAATCAATAAAGTCATCACGGGGGAGGGAGGCAGAGACGCTCGCTGTAGGTCCGTCTAGCCATAGAGCGGCAATCTGGCCGAGTTGGTGGGGAGCAGGGGCTGGGTCACAAGAGCAATTGGCATCTTGGGCTGGGAAGACCCCAGCAGGCAGCAGCTAGGATGTAGAGCCCTGCTCCACCTGCCCAGTGAGGAGTCAGCATGGGGGCTTTGGGAAATGGGAAGGTGGGTGCTGGCGGCTCTGGGGGCTCCGCCGTGGGCTGTCCTGGCACCAAGAGGAGACCACAGAGTCCCCAGAAGGGACCCAGAAGGTGAAGACTGACCATGGAGGGGGTGGGCAGTAGAGCTACAGGAGATAGAGACCTGAGTGTAGGCCCAAGTTCAGCCCCTAAGTAGCTTCCCAAGTCCCTGTTCACTTCTGGGCCTCATTTTCACCCCAGCCCTGCCTCACTCTCTGGAGTTGTTCTGAGCACCCAGAGTTGTAGTTGTGTGTTGTTCTGTTTGTTTTTAAATGGGGAAGTTCTTTTAACAAGTTCTGGGAGTGATTCTGCCTGTCTGGGCTCGTTCTGGTGTGTGTGTGCTTTGGGGGTGGGGTCTCTCATGGGAGGTCACGGCTTTCCTGGCCATTACAATTCCTGCAGCTCTGAAGGACCAGGGGCCTGGGCTTTGATATCTGATCTGCTGACCCAAGGCAGGGAGGTAGGACCTTTCCCTCTGCAGAGGGTGAGGGGAGACTTTTGGAGGCAGCCCTGAGGCTTTGGGGGGTGGGGTGGGAGGAGGGCAAAGGGTCCAGGTCTCTTCTCTTAAACCTGGACTCTGCAGACTTGCCTTGACCTGGCCCCACCGTGGTGTGATGGGAAGAGGCAGGAAACAGAGGCCCAGGCTCTTGCTGCTGGCCTTGCTGCCCTCCAGGGGACAGTTGCTGGGATGGGGCTTTAAGGTCCCACTGTCCGCAGTCCCAGCCTGGCTGTATGAGAGCCTGGCCATGGCCCTTTACTTCCCTTCCCATCTGTGAAGGCGGGGAGTTGGGAGGGGTCCTGGTTATAGCGCCTCATTGTCAGGGCTGTTTAGTTTGTTCTTGGAGCGCATGCTAAGTGCTCAGTAAACATTTGTTACTGAAGGTGTTACCCATAAAACCTGAGCCCTGCCTTCTGCACATACAGGGTGAGGATGCCATGGTGTGAGGGGGGTTTTGTGCCACTTTCAGCACAGACAGGAGGTCCCTTGGGTCCAGGGGAGGCTTCCATGCAGAGGCTGCCCTCTGTCCTCCACCCTTGGGTGTGGGAGAGTAGGAATTGGAGAAAGCCGACTGATGAGAGGGGTGTATTTAGTTCTGGCAGTGGGTGGGGGAATGAGCTGACCTTTGGCCAGCCCCCCTTCAGCCTATGACCTGGAGGTGGGGAAAGGGAGCAGAGGGAGGAGCTCTCAAGGGGATCCTGGTGCCCCCACCCACCTGTGAGTGTAGGGGACACCTGGAGGCACCCACTCACACACAGGCACTGGGTCAGGCAGGGACTGGTGAGTGGGTGGAACCCAGGCATTTGTGTGACCACATCAGACCTTAGGCTGCTCATCTCACTGCTCCTGGGGAAGGCCACAAGGCTGGTGAGGGAATAGGGTTGGACAGATGAACAGATGAGGCCAGCACAGCCCCTTCCTGTGCCAGACACTGCAGAGTGGGCGCAGGGGTCAGGTGCTGCAGGTCTGACCCTGAGACCCTGAGACTCTGGGCCTCTGGCTCCCAGTGCTTCCCGCCCCCCCCCCCCCAGGCTAAGTACTGCTGGCCAGGCTTGGCAGCAGCCCAGCCCAGGAGTCTGCCAACCCCCCAGGCAGGCGGGGACCATGCCGGCGGCCAGGACGGCTGGCTCCGGTTTCGCTGACGTGTCTGAGGAGGCTCAGAGCCTGGGCTGGGTCCGCCTATCTCCCCATCCCTGGGGCACAGCAAAGCCGAGAGGTCAGAATCTCTGTCCTAGGCCCTCAGGGGAAGGGGCTGAGGTGGGGCTGGGGGCCTCAGTCAGACCCTGTGATGAAGCTGGGAGTCCGTACTAGTCTCCGTCTCTCTGCCTTACTCTGTGTACCTCCCCAGCCAGCTCTGCTCATTCTACAGATGAGGCCCAGACACCACTTCATGACCCCATCCAGTTTCCTTCCCTTTCTGGGTTTCTGTTTCCCACCTATAACCCAGAGGTTTCTCAACCCCAGCTGCACATGAGAATCATCTGGGAAGCTTTGGAAAGTTCCTGATGCCCTCTGCCACCACCACTACCACCCCTACCCCTAACCTGGGGCAATTAAATGAGAACTTCTGGGATAAGGCCCCAGCAGAGTTGTGTAGGAGAGGCTCCTTGGGTGAGTCGCCCCTACAGACATTGGGGCAGAAGGTTGCAAAGGGGGACAGTCTGGGTGTCAGTCTTCTCTCCCTGTCTGGGGAGGGGTGTGGATCCCCAACAAATGTGGCAGGTGTGGCTGGCTGGCAGCGCTAGAAGAGCAGGAGCTGGGCCCTCCTCCCCACTGCCCCCACTCCTCCAGGGCAGGAGCTGCCTGGCCCCAAGTGGCTGCCTTCTTCGGCACCATGGATGACTTGGCAGCTACCAGACCTGTCAGCCCAGGGCTGGGAGACCAGTGACTAAAGCCATTCTGCTCAAGTGGGCCCTCAGGGCGGCGAGATATGTCATTTCAGTCAGGAGAGGTGCCACTCTGTTGGGAGAGGACACCTGCTGCCCCAGAAGCTATTTGGTGGCTGCAGCCCAACTAGAAATGGGCCAGTCCAGATGCTACCATCCGCACACGCAGGTGTGATGCCATGGGGGCTGGGCCCAGTCAGATGCAGGGCTGCCTTGCTGCCCTGTCCCCACCCAGGGCCAAGCATTCATCAAGGAAGGCCCTAACCCTGCAATTAACCCTGAATTTGCCAGAGGAAGACCTTAGTCACCAAGGGAGGTCACCAGCCCAAGCCAGCTGGGCCCAGGTTGTCTGGGGCCTAGGCAGGGACTGAGAAGTAAGTGGCCCTAGAGGGGTCTTGCCCTTCTCATTTGCCGTGCCCAGGGTACTCAGTTTCCCTGTGGCAGAAATGGCCTTTTCTGGGGTCCACGAGTGGCTCAGGGGAGCCACAACCCGGTCCCCTGTGCCTGGGTCTCTCAATTCTTACTGCTGCCCGTCCAGGCCCAGGGCCAGTAGGGGCCCCAGTGACTGCCCCAGCCCCAGCCCCTTCTCAATGCAAGCCAGTTCTCTCCTCCCTCTTTAATTAAATCTCTCAGGCAGCCGCGGAGGAATGTCAGAGCCTTATTGCATTCCCCTGGAGGAGACTGGTTGGGGGACCATCCCCAACCTGGAGAACTGGCCCCTTGCCTGCCTCTACCCTCCAAAACCAAGGTGGCTCAAGGAAGCCTGCTTCAGCCTCCTCATACCCAGAGAGGCTGGAATGAGGAAAAGTGGGGGAGGCTCAAGGGCCTGGCCGGCCAGGCGGACCAGCCAGCTGAGGGAAAGCAATCCGGCTGACTCTGGAATGTGGAAACCGATAAAAGGAAGAAGGCTGAGCCCCTGTCCGCCTGTGGTGCACTCAGACTCCCGCAGCACCCTTGCCCGCCCCCAAACACAGCCCTGTTCAGTCACGCGCGCGCAGACACATGCCCACGCCAGACACACGCCCATTGGGCTGTGCTCTGACACACACACACGCGCGCGCGCGCGCGCACACACACACACACACACACACACACACACACCCTCCCCCTTCTCCAAGAAATCTTGCAAATTCCACAGCAGTGAGGGGAGCTGGTTTTCTTGGCAGTGCAGAGCCTTGGGCTCCCTGGCTCAGGGAGGGACTCTTAAGGGGAGCTGAGGGGGGCTTATAGGAGGGGTCACTAACCGGGTTAGGTGGCACTGTTGCCCTTTCCAAGAGCTCAGAGCCTGCCAATGGTCAGGGATGCTTCTGTGGGACAGACTCACCCTAGCCTTCTCTCTGGTCCCAAAGGGGCTGGCTGGCTGGCCTGCTGAGGTGGGAGCTGCCTCCTGGGCCCACCTGAGACACCATTTTCCTTTTCCCAGGAGCTACCCAGCTCAGGGATGGGGTTCACTTATAAGACCCCATGGGGACTCAACTATCTTTACGTGGGACTTGTTCCAGCCCCCCCCCCCCAAGGCATTAGTAGGGGTGTCAGGAATGGGAGTCAAGAGACTGTGGACCCGTCTTCTGCCCAGGGCATCTCCATGCCTGCCGGAGGAGGCTTCCTAAGGAGAGCACGGGTCTGGCTTTTTGTGTTCAGTCCCTCCTCCCCCATTTCCAGAGTGTGGAGAAAGCAAATGCCCTGGGACAGCAACCCCCCACTGACCCCATCTGACCCTCTGGACCCACAGGTCCCAGGGTAGCTGTTTCAGTCTGCAACTGGGGGAGGTGGGCACAGGCAGTGCCCAGGCCCCCAGCCTGGCACGTGTGTGCTCATCCCCCCTCCCTGGGCCAGATAATGGTCTGGAGGGAATCCAGCTGGGCTGCTCATTACCAGAGCCCTCTTCCTGCCTCTGACACTCTGTTTACAGAAGCTCTGGGGGCTGAGTCCCCTGGGAGAAGACAGCCAGCCCAGGGGACTGCTCTCCCATCCCCCCACCCGCCTGCTTTATCCCTTTTGGGCCTTGCCAACAGCTGGGCCCATGCTGGACTTCGCTACCCTCTGAGTCAGTTCAAATGGACCGCACTTGGAGGGCACCCACCTAGCTACCCTTCTATGCTCCCAACACTCAAAGTCCAGCTGACTGGGAAGGAGCCTTTAAATTTTAGTACAGTTACCCAGCCCCAGAAGCTTTAGACCTGGAGAAGAGGGCTCTGCGTCCTGGTGCCTCTTCCAGAACCTCACCTGCCCTTGCCAAAAGGCAAGCGGGGGGGACACTGGGACCCTCAGGGCCATTTCCTCCTTCCCACCTTTCAGACTCCACCCCTGGGCCCCAGCAGGAGAGGCAGTCAGTGACCCTGGTGTGGTAATCTTTAACGAATGGGGGCAAGGCAGAATGGTTGGCACCAATTGCCTGGCCTGCCAGTGACCACAGGGGACCTCAGCAGCCCTCAGGCCCCAGAGCTGCCAGCCCAGGGACACAAAGGACTAAGCTGGCTCCAGGCCATTGGGTTCATAGCCCAAGCAGAGCCCTGTCCATGGCAGAGGCAGAGACAGAACACCCTAATATCTGGAAAATGAAGGGCCTGAGCCAGCCAAGGTCTGTCCCTCGTGCCCCATGGGGCGTCAAATACCTCGTAGCCACCCCCGACTCCTCCTCAGGGTTGCATGCCTATTGGCCCCCTGCTCTGCCCTGGGTGACAAGGGTCCTCAATACCCAGGCGGCCGATCTGCCCAGATCTGCACAGGGGCACGGAGGGCTCCAGGCCCAGAACCAGAGTGTCCCACTCCAGGAGGTAAAAGTAACCCAAGACTATGGCTTGGCTATCCCCTCAAAGGGGTTTGATTCATAAAACTGGTCATGCCGGAGGGCCCAGCCGTGGGAGGAGGAAGCGAGGGAGGGGGTGTTTATTTTGTCTGCTCGCAGCCCTGCCGGCTACTGGCCCGTGAGCCTGGTGCGCGCGCGCGGGTGCGCGCGCGGCCGTGGGGTTGTCCGGGACTACAGGAGGAGGGGTCGACTCGGGCGCGGGCAGGGGGTGCACGGGGCCCGCCCGCCCTGCGCCCGGGTGATCGTGCCGGGCTGGGGTCCAGGTGTCGGTCCTGAGTGCGTGTGCGCGCGATAGGGGGGGTTCGCGCGCGTGATCGGCGCGTTGCACAGCCCGCCCCCTAGCGCCCCCCCGTCTCCGCCCGCAGCGCCCCAGCCCGGCAGACACTCACCGGGCGGCGGCGGCAGCGGGAGCCGGGCGGGGTGGGCCGGCCGGCCTGGAAGCGTCCTCGGTTCCAGGGTCCCGAGGCAGCAGCGTCGGTGTCTCCCCGCCCGGGGTTTGGGCTGCGGAGTCGGCTGGCTAGGAGGCGGGTCGCTCTTTAAGGGCCGGGGGCGGGGCCGCTCCCCATGGGGCGGGGCGAGGCGGGGCCGACAGAGACCCGCCTCCTCTCTCCGCTGAAGGGGTCGTTCCGCCGAGCAACCTTATACTCCACCTCCTGACCGAGGGAATCAGGAGTCCCGCGCTCCAGTCTGGTCTGCCACTAGTTCGCCATACAACCCTGGGCGGGCCCCTGTTTTTCGTGTGAAAAAAGAAGAGAATATCGAGGCCAAGAGTCCCAAACCTGGATGCCTGTGACACAACAGGCAGGTGATATAAGGGTAATACAAACTTGAGGAGCTGACCCCAGAGTTTGTGGGGACCTGGAGAGGCCGGAGTGGGTGGGTGAGGGTTGGTGTAAGGGCTCAACCCCTATGACCTGCCCCAGTCTGTGAGAGTTGCAGGTTTTTCAAGAGAAACTGGGAATCTGTTTTTTGGTTTTTTTCTTGGTTGTTTTTTTTTTTTTTTTTTTTTTTTTGAGGTGAAATCTGTCAATGTGTTATTGTTGGTAGCTAATCCCAATTTCAAAAACTTTTGGGCAGGCCACAGAGAGCCCTCTGAGAGCCTCTTAAATACAATCTCTAATGCCAAATCTGAGTTCGGGGGTGCTTTTAGCCATGAGGGCTTTCAGGGAGGGGTGAGCATCCCTGGACCACATTCTCCACATTTTAGATGAAGGGACTGAGACACAGGAAGGGAAGTGACCGTCTGCCAAGGCCCCACTTTTACCATTGTGCTGGACGGGGTGGGATGAACTGGGAGGTTGGGCCTCACACTCAGTGAGTGGGGCCTGGGTGCAGCTGATGGTGGCCCTTGACAGGCAGGAGGGGTGGGTGCCAGGGACTGGACTAGTCCAGAAAAACTCCCTGCCTTGGAGTATTCCAGGAAAATTCTCTGCCCTCTTGCTCCATGTTTGTGGTCCGAATCATGCCTCAGAGCCTTTGGGGACCAGCTCAGCTGCCAGCTTCCAGAACGCCTTGGGGTACCCGCCATCCCCTCCAGCCTGGCCTGTATTGCATGCTTGTCTTGGTATGGAGATGTGGGGCATGACTTGTGAACCTCTGCTCCTGGGCCAGTGCTGGATCTCTGGTGTGTTTCATTTGGCTCGTTTGGAACTTTTTAAAACTTTGAAGCCATTGCCAACATTGAAAAATCCGGTGGTTTCACATCAAAACGGGACTTCCCAGCTTGCCCTTCAGTAGGAACTCTGGGCCAGGGCCGAGGAGTAGCTGCCCCCTCTGATGGAAGCCGAGGCTCACTGGCCACCCCCGTCCCCACAACTCCCAGGTGTCTTCCACCAGGAGCACTCCACCCGCTCACATTCCTGAAGCATTTGAGTTTGCAGTGGGTACTGTGTGGCTTCAGTGAGATGGCCCTGTGTTCCCTAGAGCCCTCAGGAGGGTCCACAGATGCCCCTGGGGGGTGGTGCTGCAACCTAACCCTCCCTAAGGAACAGGACTTTGTGACAGGCCCCCAAGCTTCTCACCTCCCTGTCCGGTTGTTGCTGATGGAGAGAGCCCACACACCTGCCTAAAGGGTGCATCCCTTACCCCAGTGCTGGGCCTGGGCTTACACATGCCATGCGACTACTCATGCAGAGGTTCACAGGCAGCTTCCAGGAGACCCCCTCCCCAGTTTTTCCATTCTCCCTTCATATGGCATCAAGGTACCCCTCCCCTTGCCCCGCTTAGAACCTGGTTCTAAGGGAGTGTGGGGCTAGGCTTGGTCCAAGGGGGTCTCGGCTGCCCAGCCTGGGTGACACGGGCAGATCCAGGAGATCTGGACTACTTTGGACCAGTGGTGATGCCAGGATATCTAGGTTGGTGGGTCTGAAGGGGAGAGATGCGCTGCCAGGGAGAGCCGGAGAACTCTTAAAGCAGCTTTTCCTGGCAGGCAG
Source organism: Felis catus (assembly GCF_018350175.1). NCBI lineage: Eukaryota > Metazoa > Chordata > Mammalia > Carnivora > Felidae > Felis > Felis catus. The sequence continues at coordinate 37,554,792 of NC_058383.1, forward strand.
TACTTCCTGTGCTAATTGCGGGAATATTAGGAAAGCTGATGAGATTATCAGGCACCAACCTCTCCCTCATGTGACCTGGTATCTGCATCTTCTGGGACTTGGGCCTGGAAGTAGGGGCCCACTCTAGGCTGTAGACCTTCTATGACTTTGGGTCTGGGGCAGACCCCTGGACCTGGGCCAGAGCCCTTTCCAGTGGCCAGCCCAGATGCCAGCCCTGCCCCATACCGTGACAGCGGGAGAGGTGCCAGCTCTTACCACCTTTGGTGGCCCTCTGCCAGGCCGGAACTATGTTCTGCATTCCAGACCCAGACCTGGCTTGGATCTCTTCACAAGGCCAGGGGTCAGGCCCGTGCCAGCTGTTGGCCAACCCTTGGGGCTGGGTGCCATGACCCCATTTCCTGCCCTGTGCCCGTGGACGGCTCTGCCTGAGGCAAGGAAGACTGGCCTGACCTGTTGGGGGAGCCAGCCCTGCCCTCCTTGACTTCCTGCCCCCGCGCCCCCCAGCACCTGAGTCAGTGGGCCGGCCCGTTGGGGCTGACGGGGTGAGGGTGCAGGGAGGCCAGATGGAGCATCTCGAGGAGGTCGGTGTGGAGCACGGATGAGCCGTCTGTGCCACTCACAGGCCCGTTCCCCAGTTCCTGCTAAGGTGACAGGGGCGGGGTGCCTCAGGAGTCCCTCCGTCCCAATTGCTCTCTGACGGTGCCTGGAGCCCATCATTCTCATTTCTGCCCTCTCCTGTCCATCTCCACGTGGTGGTCTCTGTCCTGTCCCCCTTCGCTTGAGACATGCCATCAGCTTCTTGTTGCTTGTCCATTGGAGGGAGGCAAGATTCCCCTCCTCAGGTACCAGGCCGCGTTCTGTCTGGCCCCAACCCACCCCATCCTGAGGCTCAGCCCCTCACCATCACTGCCCAAGCCACCAGCCACATCGTCCTTTGCCCTGTTCCTCACACCGTGAAGACCGTGCATCTGCCTACCACACCTGCAGGGCCTTTGCACATGCTGCTCTTTCTACTTGGAACCCTCCCCACTTGGTTGATTCCTCCTTACCCTTTGGGGCATAAGGAACACCCCCCTCCCCTGTGGCCAGGGTCTGGTATCCCGGCTCCCTGCTGGCTGTCCTCAGGGAACTTTGCCTTCACATGTTTTGTGTGTTGGGGGGGAGAGGGAGCTGCATCTGCCTCTCAGGCCAAGCTATGAGCAACTTGAGGACAGAGGTGGGGTCTTTTGCACTCACTTCTGGTCACACCTGCAGGCTGAGCCAAGGGCTGGGCATGGATAATTTGACAAGGGAATGAATGGGAATGGATGAGTGAGTGAATGAATGAAAGTCTTGCTGGGGCTGCTGAAGGGACTTGCTTCCATCCCCACTGGAGCCAGCATCAGCATGGAGGGCCATCCTAGGTCACACACCCACCTTGTCCCCCTGCCCACCTGCTCCCCCACAGAGAAGGCAATAGACCAGGTCAAGAAAGACAGTTCTGAGCCCGGCTCACCCTACCGGCTCAAGGTAATTAGAGCCCTTGTTACTCACAGGTGGCCAGCCCAGAGCACTCCAGGAAGCCGTGGAGACACCCACGGCCCCACCCAGTTTCCCAGCCCACTCTGTGGGTCCCAGCAGGGTGGGGAGGGGGGGTGGGCAGCTGGCCAGAAGGGGACAGACGGGTGGGGTGGGAGAGCTTTGTTGCCTGGGTGAGGGTTGGATGCAGCTGCCACAGCTGGTGACCTCTGACCACTGGAACCGTGATGAGGAAGGGGCTCTGTCTGAGGGTGAGTGGCAGCATTGGAGTGAGAGTCCAGGCCTTCGGGTCCAGGGACATGAAACTAAAACCAAGAGAAGAAACAAATGGATGAAGGCACCTGTCAGAGTTCTCTTGGACAGTGACAGCCCATTGCCACAAAGTGGCAGGGACGCTGGGGTGTATATTCCCAGCCACTGCCCCCCGAAGCAGAGCCCCACCTCAGGAACAGAGTGGGGACAGCAGGGATGCACTGTGGTGAAGGAGGCCCTGCTCCCAGCCCCTGGCTTAGGCTTGGGCACAGGGGCTCGAAGTCATGCCAAGGGAGGTTCTGAGTCTCTAAGATGTCATCAGGAGCCTGGGATAACTGAGGAGGTGGCCCCCAAACCTTTGTGCAGGCCTGGTGCGCCCAGGCCAACTGCACTGGGCAGGGTGTAGGTAGTCCCCGGTTCTAGCACGCCTACTCCTTTTCCCTGGGAACTCTGGCCTGATGCCCAGGTTGGCCAAGGTGGGACCAGAGACAGAACGTATGTGGTGAGCCAGGGATGGAGCTTGGGACTGAGGTGTGGAAAGAGGGGCCTGCTCTCTTATGCCCAGGGTCCATACAAGTCCTGGGATGAAAAGGGTGGGCAGATGGAGGGTGGGCAGGGCAGGAAGGTCTTGGACATGGGGATGTGCTTGGCCTGTAGTCAGCACAAGGAGAGAAGAGTAGCCGGGACAGGCTAGATGCAGCTAGAGGGACCGTCTCAATCCTAGCCAGTGGGGTGTGTGGCCTGAGCCCCTGTCTGGGGTCATGAGGGCCCCCCCCCCCGCCAGCCGCCCCTCAGGCACAGTGGCTGGCCGCATCCTGCCTACCAGCCCTCTCTCTTAGGTCTCTGATGCCCCTCCTGGACCCAGACACCGGGCTCCTGGTCCTGGCAGGAAAGGTAAGTGAGAAGCTGGAGTGCCCACCCACATCAGCCCCCAGGGCGGCCAGGCCAGGCCCCAACCTTCGACCTAGCTGGCCTGCTGGGAGATAGCAGGATGCCCTCCACCTCTGCCAGGCTGAGTGGCCTTCAGGTTGGCGTGACCGTAATTCCCAAGAATGTCAGCTTTGTGGACAAGGCCAACAATCAAGCAGTGTTAGCTCACAGCGGGCGTTCTGTAAGCCCCGAAGCCGCCCTGTTCTTACTCCGTGTGCAGTGAAGTCTACCGAGGAACTCAGCCCAGAGCGCGGGGGTGGGAGCCGGTGTCTGATCTGGAGCACATGCGAGGCCACCAGGGTGCGGGTGGTGAGTGGCGCTCAGTCTGGGCTCCTTTCAGGGTGATAGTCAGTTGTATTGCTACGAGGTGACCCCGCAGCAGCCAGCGCTGAGCCCAGGTAAGCCCTGTTCCCTCCTCCCCGTCCCCCTGCCTTCCCTCCCCCACCTCCCTGACTCTCTTCCCATGCTCCCCACCCCCGCATCTCCCCACCTGTCTTCCCATGCTGTCCCCCACAGTGACGCAGTGCCTCCTTGAGAGTGTGCTGAGGGGCGCGGCTCTTGTGCCCCGGCGGGCGCTGGCTGTCATGGGCTGTGAGGTGCTCCGTGTCCTGCAGCTGAGCGACACGGCCATCGTGCCTGTCAGCTACCACGTGCCTCGCAAGGTGAGGGGGACCTGGGTGAGGGGCTGGGAAGGTCTAGGGGGCCTAGACCTGACTGGCCACGTACGTCCCCATCTGCCAACAGGCTGTGGAGTTCCATGAGGACCTGTTCCCGGACACCGCAGGCTGCATCCCTGCCTCCGACCCCCATGCCTGGTGGGTGGGGAGCAACCAGCAGGTAGGGGCCCTCACCCTTGCCCTCCAGCTTGGCTGGCCACTCCCAGCCTCCACCTGCCCCACGCATGACCCCACAGTCCAGCTGTATGAACTCAGCTGCCCTGTGTCTCCCTCCTTGTCCCTATCCCCTGCCTGGGACACCACGTTCTTCTCTCAGGTGCAGAAGGTTAGCCTCCACCCAGCTCGGCGGCCCCACCTCAGCTTCACTTCCTGCCTGGTGCCCCCTGCGGAGCCCTCCCCGGACCAGGCCCAGCCTGCAGACACTCCTGCGGGTGATGCGGATCCCAGCGTGAGTGCCAGGGCGGTCTTCCTTTCCTCTCCATCCTGCCACCATCCTGGTGCCTAAGTCAAAGCTGCCAAGTGTGTTCGCCTGCCTGAGGGTCTCTGAGCCTTTTGTAGTCATCATCAAGCATAACAGAGACAGAAACATGTGAAGCACAAACAAAGAACTTCATGCTGTTCTCCAAATTGAGCAAACCCTTAAAAAGCCAGACTTTCACAGAAAAATCTAGGTTTCTGGTTTCTCTTGAAGTACTGGCAGATGTTAACCATACGGGGCCTGCCTGTTCTCCTACCAAGCCAGGAGTTGGCAGCTGCCACCCACTGTCCCCACCGTCTGAAGTTTAGCTTGCCCTGCATGTCCCATAGCTTGGGAGGTGGGGCCCAGAGTGATGACCCCAGTGCCCCTTTCTCTCTGGCCAAGAAACTGGGGGCCTGCTGGCTGACCCAGGGTGTTTCTCCCCCAGGAGGGCTTCTCTTCCCCTCTCAGCTCGCTGACCTCCCCCTCCACACCCTCCAGCCTGGGGCCCTCGCTCTCTAGCACCAGTGGTATCGGCACCAGCCCCAGCCAGAGATCCCTACAGAGCCTGCTGGGTAAGTGCATCAGGGCAGGAGCTAACCCAGTCTACATCTGCTCCCCTCCTGGTGGGGTCACCTGTCCTTGTGGGATGGAGTAAGTCTGCAGTAAGAGGGCAGCCTCGATGTTCTCTGGAGGCCTGGGCACAGGTCATGCACCCTCCTGCTGTGATGTGAACAGGCAGGCCGGTGGGCAGGGCATTCTCATGTGGCTCCATCCCTGCCGCCTGCCAGGCCCCAGTTCCAAGTTCCGCCATGCTCAGGGCACCGTCCTGCACCGAGACAGCCACATCACCAACCTCAAGGGGCTCAACCTCACCACGCCTGGCGAGAGCGATGGGTTCTGTGCCAACCGGCTTCGTGTGGCTGTGCCCTTGCTCAGCAGTGGCGGGCAGGTGGCTGTGCTCGAGGTGAGAGACCCCACTCACATGGTGCCCTCCCAGGGCCCTGCAAGAAGTTAAGGGCCTTGGGTACCCACACCAGCTCATACTCTCTGAGCACACACTATGTGCCAAGCACCTGCCAGCATCCCCTTTGATCTTCCCAGCTGTCCTGCGGGGATACCACTCTTATCCCCATTTTACAGATGGATGAAAGCAGTGAGGCACAGAGAGGCTTAGTGACCTGTCAGGTCACACAGCTGTGTAAGTGGTGGAGCTGGGATTCGAACCCAGGCTGCCTGAGCCCCAAGCCTGAGCTCTTTCCACCACTCCACGCTGTCCCCCTCGCTTTCCGGGACACAAAGTTGGCGCTTGGGGCTCAGAGCACAAGGCGGCTGAGGCAGAGAGCTTGGGCCACCCGGCAGTGGGGCATCAGCTGCAGAAGGTGGGGGGCCCAGGCGTGCTGCTTGCCCTGCAGACCCTGGGGACCGAGCTCTCCTGCCTGTTACTGATGGGCCTGCGGGTGGGGTTATCTCCCACAGCTGCGGAAGCCTGGCCGCCTGCCCGACACAGCACTGCCCACTATGCAGAATGGCGCAGCTGTGACTGATCTGGCCTGGGACCCCTTTGACCCCTACCGCCTCGCTGTGGGTAAGGAGGCTCGTCGCTAGGCTCAAGGGAGGGCCCAGGGGTGTGAATGAGGGTAGGGGGAGCCCAGAGGTCTTGGGCACAGCAGTGATGAGCCAGCACTCTCTTCAGGTGGGGAGGATGCCAGGATCCGACTGTGGCGGGTGCCCCCAGAGGGCCTGGAGGAGGTGCTCACGACACCTGAGGCCGTGCTCACAGGTCAGGTGGGCCAGGGTGGGGGCTGGGAGACAGGCAGTGGCTCCTGAGGAACTCAGCATTACTCCCTGCCTCACCCCCAGGCCACACAGAGAAGATCTACTCTCTGCGCTTCCACCCGCTGGCAGCCGATGTGCTGGCCTCCTCTTCCTATGACCTGACCATTCGGATCTGGGACCTTAAGGCCAGAGCTGAGCGGCTGAGGCTGCAGGGCCATCGGGACCAGGTAGGACATCTGTGGGAGCAGGCGCCCAGCCACAGGCTGAGAGGCCGCCTCTCACATCCATCCACATCTGCCTCCAGATCTTCGGCCTGGCCTGGAGTCCCGACGGACAGCATCTGGCCACTGTCTGCAAGGATGGGCACCTGCGGGTCTATGAGCCCCGGGGTGGCCCTGAGCCCCTGCAGGTGAGCAAGAGGCAATGAGGGCAGCCTTCAGACCTGACTGAGGGTCCGCTGCTGGCCCTCATGTGCTGTATCCCAACAGGAAGGCCCAGGGCCTGAGGGGGCCCGTGGAGCCCGCATTGTCTGGGTGTGTGACGGTCACTGTCTGCTGGTGTCCGGCTTTGACAGGTGAGGACTCAGGACTACCATCCCCACCCCCAGACTTAAGCAGCTAATTGTGTCCTTTTTCCCCAGACACACATACACATGTTAGGCATCAGAAGCTGTTCCTGCTACTCACTTATTGGGTGCATGGATGGATGGATGGGTTGGTGGGTAGGTTAGTGGATGGATGGGAGGGAGGGAGACCCAGAGGGATGAGAGCCATACCTACTGCCTGGAGCCCATGCCTGGCATGGACCGGGTGAAAAGCATGAAACAACCAAGCCTAGTGGAGAGGCCCGAGGGAGAGTATTTGGCACATTGGAGGAGGGATCAGGGAGGGCCTCCTAAGGTAGATGTCATCTGAACTGAGTCACAAAGGAGCTAGTAGCCAGAAATCCAGAGGAGAGGGCATTCAAGTGTGGGTGGAAAGGCTAGGAGGCTGACCAGCCTGGCTGGAGCAGAGAATGACAAGCAGAATATGGGGAGAGAAGTACAGACAGCAGGCCACAGTGGCCATGAGACCCATGCTGGTGGAGGATCGGAGAACAGCAGAGGGAGCATTAGTAGGGGACGAGGCCAGCAGGTTAGGCCACTGTTGCGGGAGACCGGAGACAGTAGTTCTGAGACCTGGGTCAGGAAAGAGAAGGGACAGAGGCACTCCTCAGGTGTCGAAGCCTGACAGGATCAGGGTCCTTGCTAGAGTCCTTTCCCTGACTCAGGTCCCTGCAGCTCTAAGGACCTGCTTCTGCTCCTGGGGTCTCCCTTGCAGCCGAAGTGAGCGCCAGCTACTCCTGTACCCCGCCAAGGCTGTGGCCGGTGGCCCTTTGGCAGTGCTGGGGCTGGATGTGGCTCCCTCAACCCTGCTTCCCAGCTATGACCCGGACACCAGCCTGGTGCTACTCACGGGCAAGGTGGGCTGGAGCGTGCAGGCGGGGGTGGTGGGCAGGTGAAAGGTGGGGAGAAAGGCAGCTTTAGCTGGCTGCCTCACTCTTGCCACCCACCCAGGGCGACACCCGTGTGTTCCTATACGAGCTGCTCCCAGAGGCTCCTTTCTTCCTGGAGTGCAATAGCTTCACATCGCCTGACCCCCACAAGGTGAGCCTGTGCGCCCTCCCTGGTCCTCCTGGTGGGTGCGACACGGGGCTCCCCTGCCCTCTCCTGGCCAGATGGGGAAGTGCAGGGGCCTGTCGGGTCAGCAGGTCACTGGGCCAGGGTGTGCCCAGCAGCTGTCAGGAGCTGGTTGTTAAACTCCACCATTATTAGAAATTAAACTATAAAACCTTAAGTTAAATGAACCTACAAGTAAATTACATTGAAAACCTAGGCAGTAAACATTCAATGTATCACTTCTTAATTATTTTACCTGATTTTATGGTTTTTTTGTGCCGTCGAGGCTACTTACACCTGTGGGCTCTGCCAGTGGATAGACTAGATGCTGCTACCACACATGTGTTCCCCATTCTGCATTCAACAAGTCATGTTGGTGGTGAGAAATCACCATGGTGGGTTCTTACAACATGGAAATAGGCTAGTCAGAGCTACAAAACGGCATTTTTCCTCCAGAGAGCTACTTGTTAAAGATTTTTTAAAAATGTTTTTTATTTATTTTGAAAGAGAGAGAGAGTGTGTGTGTGTGTGTGTGTGAGTGGGAGAGGGGCAGAGAGAGAATCCTAAGCAGGCCCCGCACTGTGTGCTCAGAGCCCGATACCAGGGCTCGAACCAATGAACTGTGAGATTGTGACCTGAGCCGAGATCAAGAGTTGGAAGCTTACTGACTGAGCCCCCCAGGCGCCCCTCCAGAGAGCTAGTTGTTAAGCATCTGCTAGCATGCTCCCATTCAGGGATGGGCCTTGGTTCTGGTGGTCCTAAGTAGGGGTGTTGGCAGTCTCTGGGGGTGCAGGTGTCCACTCAGATCCCCCTGCTCTCCAGGGTTTCGTCCTCTTGCCCAAGACAGAGTGTGACGTCCAGGAAGTAGAGTTTGCCCGATGCCTGCGGCTTCGCCAGACCTCCCTGGAGCCCGTTGCCTTCCGTCTACCCCGAGTCAGGGTGAGGTTGGGGGCCTGACACCCCAACACCTAGTCCTCCTTCCCAGTACCTGTAATTTTTCTTTTAATCTTTGTATACATCTATTTATTTTTGGAGAGAGAGAGAATACGTGAGCAGGGGAGGGACAGAGAGAGAGAGAGTCACAGAATTCAAAGCAGGCTCCAGGCTCTAAGCTGTCAGCACAGAGTCCAACGCAGGGCTTGAACTCACGAACCGTGAGATCATGACCGGAGCTGAAGTCAGACACTTAACTGACTGAGCCACCCAGGCGCCTCCCCACCCCCACCAGTCCCCATAAAAGGGGCTTTGGGGCCCGACTGGCCCTGTCACCAAACTATCCCACTCACTGCTCTTTGGGGTGCCGGTTCCCTTATTCTGCTGAGATTCTGAAACTGGCAGAAACCCCAGAGTGGGCCCCGGATCTTACCTTACCCCCTTCCGAAGGGATGCTGATGCACCTTGGGCCTCTGGTAGGTGCCCCAGGGTAGCCCCTTTGTTCTTCCCTACAGAAAGAGTTCTTCCAGGATGATGTGTTCCCAGACACGGCCATGAGCTGGGAGCCGGTGCTCAGTGCGAAGGCCTGGCTGGGAGGTGCTAATGGGCAGCCCCGGCTGATCAGCCTACAGCCCCCTGGCATGACCCCAGGTAGGCTGAGGAGCTGGGGGGGTGGCAAGTAGGAAGCAGGGAAGTGAGTGGTGGCGGGGGGAGGGCTGGAGAAGGGATCGAAAGGTCAAGTCCAAAATTCCTCCCCCCCCATCTCCCTGTCACACAGAAACCTCTGATGTTTCCAAGGATGGGGTGTTTGCATTTCCAGGCTCATACTCTGAGCCTTTCGAGGGCAGGGCCCAGGGTTTGTGTTTCCATCACAGTTCCCACCCCTGATGTGCGCACATACGCTACATGGTGCCCACGGCAGCCTTGTGAGCAGAGGGTGGGGCAGCTGTTATTACCCTCTCTGGGGTCTCCGCCACAGGATTCCCTAGGGAATGGTACCAAAGGGTTGGGCAAGGAGTCCTCACCGAGGGGATTCTCTGATGTCTGATGCCTGTCCCTGCCCTACCCCAGTGAGCCAGGCACCCCGTGAAGCCCCTGCCCGTCGGGCCCCGTCCTCAGCACTGTACCTGGAAGAGAAGTCAGATGAGCAAAAGAAGGAAGAGGTAGGTAGGCATGGGAGGGGGTTGACCAGTATGGCGCACACAGAGTCCTGGCCGTACCTAATGACTGCCCTTCGGTTGTCTGTCCAACCCAGGCTGGGACAGGAGCCAGGGTCACACACCTCTCTCGATTGGGCAGCTTACTGGGGGAGACCTTCCAGAGCCCTGAAGTGGACCCATGGGGCACGGGACTCAGGAATCCAGGGAAGGGCAGAAGGAGGCCCCCCTCTGGCCTGGCCCATCCTAAACAGAGCCAAGGGTTTGGGACCCAAGTGCATTTGGGGCCCTGGTGCACATCTGAGCATCTGAGGCAGTGTGCAGACTCCAGTGCTGCGTGGCACAGAGTCTGTCTCTGGCTCCCTAATATTGGTCGAAGTGTATTTTTTTGTGAAAACCATCCCCTTTGTCAGGGCTCTGATGAACATGGCTCTTTCACACCCTTGACCGGGTTCAAACTGTGAAGTCCTGTGTTCCTGGGCTTAGCGGTCCTATTCTATTCCCTTGCCACCTCTTCTTCTGTCCACTCTTCTAGCTGCTCAGTGCCATGGTGGCAAAGCTGGGGAACCGCGAGGACCCGCTCCCTCAGGACTCCTTTGAAGGTGTGGACGAGGATGAGTGGGTGAGTAGATGAGAGGGCCCTGGCATCCCCTCCGTCCGTCCCTCACCCTGCAGCCTGCGACACCCCCCTTCTCAGACCTCTCAACTCCCTCCGACTTGGTTTATCTCCCCAGGACTAGACTGCCCACCAGCCACCTCTGGCCTCACCTGCTGCCGCCACCTCCCAGAACCACCTGATGCGCCCGCTGCGCACCTCCGGTCTCCCCCTCAAACTGGAAGATGCCTCGTGGCCCTGGCACACCTCCTCCCCAAAGCCCTGACTTCCTTTGGGCCTTGGGCACTTCCAAGGCCTCTAGGTCCCGCTGCAACTCCCATGGATTGTCTGCACCTCTGCTTTCCCTGGGACTGGCTGCTTCTCCTCAGCTGCCTGCTAGCATGTGGAGCCAGGGGCATGGGAGCGCGGTGGGCTGGGAGTGCTGAGGGGTTAGTAGACGTCCCTGGGCTGGTCCCAGCCTGGGCTGGCTTTGCCCAGCACCTTCACTTAGCGCGGGCAACATCCCATCTTGCCTGCTGCCCCCACTTCCAGGTAAGAGCCTTGGGGGCTGGCCCCCTGCCAGGCCGTTTGGCACAGCACCAGCCTCATGGGCCAGGGACCAGTTGCCCTCCTCCCCAGGTTTGAAACCAGGAGAAGGGGGACATCACGGAGCTGATGGCCCAGTTAAGGGCGGGGTGTGAGCCCCTCAGGGACTGGCCTGAATATACCCTGGATGTTTTCAGCAATTAAACTTTTCTGAGCTGGCTACCTCTTGTGCTGCTGTGGTCTCTTGCTGACTGCGAGAGTTCGGGGACAGGAGTATGGGTGAAGGCGGTTTGGCCCTGGGTTCCCCCTTGTTCCAGGCCTCACTTTGCTCCTCAGGCCTTTTCAGCTGCTATGAGTTGGTTCATTCACCCAACACATAGATACCCAACAGTGGTCTGGATGGTAGATACGGTAAGGGACAGGAGAAACCAGGCCTCTCAAGGCACATGTCATTGTCCTCCTGTGCAGGGGAGCCAGACTGTGTGCAAGTAAGCAAACTGTGAAGAGAGACATAAAGAAGACAAATTAGAGGCACCTGGCTGGTGTAGTTGGTAAAGTGTGCGACTCCTAACCTCGGGGTTGCGTGTTTGAGCCCCACGTTGCGCATAGAGATTACTTAACCACAAATATATACATAAGGAAGACAAATTATGTGAAGCAGAGCAGCAGAGATACAGACGAAGCAGGGTGTTCAGTCTGAGAGGTGACCTTTATGCTGAGAGCTGAGACCTGAAGGTCAGTGAGCCACAGAGCCATGAGTATGTTTCAGACGAAAGTCAGGTGGCCACAGCACTGAGGGAAGAAAGAATTTGAAGAGTTGGAGGAAAGGAAAGGGCAGTGGTCCGGGACATAGCACAAGGCAGTCTGACTTAACGTTCATTGAACAACCATGTGTTGGGTACCTTCCATGTGCCAGCCACCCTTCTGGGTGCTGAAGTTCAAGAGTGGGGAAAAGAGAAAAGTCCTGCCCACCAGGGATACACATTCTAGTTGCAGGTACAAGTTATAAACAATAAACATAAAGTACATGAATTATGCCTGGGTGGCTCAATTGGTTAACCGGCTAACTTCAGCTCAGGTTGTGATCTCACAGTTGCTGAGTTCAAGCCTCAAGGCCAGCTCTGTGCTGCCAGCTCAGAGCCTGAAGCCTGCTTGGGATTCTGTGTCTCCCTCTCTGCCCCTCTCCCACTCCTGTTCTCTCTCTCTCTCTCTCTCTCTCTCTCTCTCTCTCTCCCTCTCTCAAAAATTAAAAAAAACAATTTTTTTTTTAAAGATGATTAAGAACTTCCGGGAAAAAAAATAGAGGGGACCAAGAATGGTACTTTAAGTCAGACACAAAAAGCCACATATAGTTGGATTGTCTTTCCAGGAGATGTTCAGAACAGACAAATCCATAGGGACGGAACAAAGATTAGTGGTGGCCAGGCGCAGGGGGATGGGGCAGGGGCATTGGTTACTAATGCGCAGGAATTTTTTTGAGGGGTTGATGAAAATGTTGTGGTGTCCTTGTGGTGATGGTTGCACAACTCTGTGACTATACTAAAAAGCACTGAATTGTGCACTTTAAAATGGTGAATTGGATGGTGTGTGGATTTTATTTCAATAAAGCTGTTATTGGGGCGCCTGGGTGGCGCAGTCGGTTAAGCGTCCGACTTCAGCCAGGTCACGATCTCGCGGTCCATGAGTTCGAGCCCCGCGTCGGGCTCTGGGCTGATGGCTCAGAGCCTGGAGCCTGCTTCCGATTCTGTGTCTCCCTCTCTCTCTGCCCCTCCCCCGTTCATGCTCTGTCTCTCTCGGTCCCAAAAATAAATAAACGTTGAAAAAAAAAATTAAAAAAAAAAAAAGCTGTTACTATAAAATAATGCAGGACAAGGTTCAGCGTTGGTAGGGGATCGGGGTGTGCCTTGTTGAGAAGATGACACTTGAGCAAGAACTTGAAGGAGGGGGCAGTGAGAGGTCCTTCCCAGAGTAGAGGGACCCTAGCATGAAACTTATTTTGAAGTTTCCTGTTTTCTTATATATTTGTGAGACTTTGGCATCCAACTCCTTATGTTCGTGGGGTGTCGTATGTTTATTGCATATCTTTTAGTACCAAATATTTTGGCAAAATCAAGGGAAGAAATTGCTCCGCATTTGACAGATGTATTTATTCTGTGGCATCTGGCACAGCGGGTAAGGGCGAAGGGCCGGGGCGAGGGCCAGGGTGAGTCCTGGGACCGCCCATCGCCCGCCCATCGCCCGTCCCCGGTAGTCTTGCGAACCGGAGCTCGGGGCCGACTCCGCCTCTGGTTCCGCCTACGGATTACGTCAAGGCACACCCCGCCTTCCGGAGGGCACAGTACGCATGCTTTGTGCGGCGTCACGCACGCGCTCTCTCCCTTGACCTGTGACCCGCCGGCCGCCCTTGAGCTGGGGGCCGCGGGGCCAGGAAGCAGCAGCTCACGACCCCGAGTCAGAGCGGCCACCATGGTGAGGCCCGAGATGGGCGCTGCCCGGGGGCGGGGGGGCCGTCTCGGAGCCGGGTCAGGGGCGGCGAGCTGCGGCCGGGCTGCGGGAGCCGCGCGCCGCCTCGTGCCGGACGGGAAGCGGGGTCCGGGGGCGTCGTACCGGGAGGACCGCTACGGGCGCTGGCGGCCTCCGGGCGACGGAGAGTCGTTTGGCCGGAAAGCAGGGAGGGCCTGGCCGGCCGCAAAATGCCCAGCAAGTGCGGTCGTGGGCTCCAGCCCATGAGCGCACAGCCCCAGCGGGAGGCTAGGGCCGACCCGGGAGCCCCGTCTTGGCCCCGCAGGTAGTTGGTGGTGTCGCCCTATTATTGTTCCCCTTTCGCAGCTGACCAACGCTCTCCGAGACTTTGCCAAGGAAGTGGCAGAGCTAGGGCTTGAACCAGGCCCCTCGACACCGAAAACTGAGCGTTTCTGCGGTACCATTGGCACTTGGAGCCAATCCACAGACCTGGGCCACACTGGCTGCGACGGGTGCACCTGGAGACCCTATAAAAATGCATGGTCCTGAGCTCTGCCCTCGGAGGTTCTGTCAGTTCCCCAAGGGATTGAGGCAGTCAGTTTGGGGAACCATTTCTTACTATTAAGGATAAGGAAGCGGCTTGCAAGTGCCAGGCCCTGAGCTGAGGCTTTACGTGGGTTCTCTCGTGTAATGCTTATGAAGTTCGTACTGTCATTGTCCGCATTTCACAGCTAAGGAACCTGAATTTCAGAGTTTGATTCGTCTAGGGTCATTCATGCAGCAGTGTCTGGTTTTGAGCCCGGTTACTGCCATTTTTTGAGGACCCACAACGAACGGTTGAACTGGGTCCTTCTCATTTGTGCGTGTAACTTTGAGCCACCCTCAAGAGCAAAGTAAAAGGTTGCTCTGGGGGAGTTTGTATCCTAAAGGAGGAATCAGGCAGGTCTGTGAACTAGAACAGCATATTAGTAGGAAAAGATCGTGCTGTGGGAGGACAGACATGGTAGGAGCCTGGGAAGGTTTCACTTGGGGGGATGGGGGCAACGTGTTTAGTGTTTTATTTATTTTGAGAGAGAGGAGACAGAGCATATGAGTGGGGGGGGGTGCAGAGAATCTCAAGCAGGCTCCACACTGCCAACACAAAGCCCCGCATGGGGCTCGAACCCACGAACCATGAGATCATGACCTGAGCCAGAGTCCAGAGCCAGACGCTTAACCAGCTGAGCCACCCAGCGCCCCAGGCTGTGTTAAGTTTTGCAGGATGTTGGGTTTTGACTATCACGGCAATAGGATATTCAAAGTTAATGGCTCTCTTTTTTGGGGAGGGGTGGTGAAAATGTTCTGGAACTAGTAGTAGTCGTCCATGCATTTTAGTGTATTTACAGAGCTACACGAATACTCTAAAAAGCACTGAACACTTGACAAGAGTGATTTGTATGGTGTGTGAATTGCGAGCTGCAGACATTGGGGTAAAGAAGTCAGAGAGCTTGATCTCGAAGTAGGTGCGGAGAGAGGTGAGGGGAGAGAAGACCAGAGAAGTTGTCTGTAGCCAAAGCTGAGAACGCCTGACTGAAAAGTGGACTGGATTTGCCGGCAGTGGCAATGGCAGAATTGTGTGTGTCTTGGGGGATAGCTGAAGCCCTCCAGCAGAGGAAGTGGTAGGCGTTTGGAAACCCCGTCTGGGGGCATGGCATTGTTGCCGAAGGTGACCTGTTTAAGTGCCACGTTGATTCACATACCAGTGGGCTGCTGTGCCGGCCATAGGCGGGGACCCCAGGCGTAGATGTTCCTGACTGCCCTCCTGCTTAGTTGTGATGCCAGCAGCTGTTTGCGGGGGCTCTGGGTGAACAGAGCCCCCCTCCTATCTCAGTGGATCCTTGAGAAGGGAGTGAGTCTCAGTGAAAGTCTCTGCCCGCCAGCCCAAGAACCTGGAACTGGGCTTTGAAGGGAACATTGCACATCGGTCTGTCTGAAAGCCAGGTCCCTCCTTGATGCACTTAACATGAGATAAGCCACATTCCCGAGTGTCCCCAGATGCTTTCCTGTGGCCTTCTGCCCCACCTGCAGAGCTTTGGTCCTTCACTGGGCTGTGTTCCTCAGATGAGAAAATGTATGTGTCCTCCACAGTGGGTTCCAGGCTTGGCGACCTGTGGCTCTGATCTCTGCAGCTTACCCTGAAGTTTGGCCTCAGTCGGATGCCATGGCAGCTGGTTGGTCTTCAGGCCCAAGTGTCAGTGAGTGGACTCTGGGATGTTTTAGGACTTTCTAGAAGAAACCTCACCCAGTGGCAGTCTTCTCCACCTCTTGTAGCTGGCAGAACTGTGAGCACATCTGACCCACAGCTGGCACTGGGTACTGAATAGGTGGATGAGAAACTTGGCTGTACTGCCTGGTCTCTAGACCACTGAGCACCAAGCAGGGTCTGGTCCAGAAGCAAGGTAGCTGCTGGGCTGCTGTGAACCTGCCACTGACTGTCCGCTTGGTTTTATGTGGATTGCCTCCTGAGGACCTTGCAGCCCCCCTATAAGGAGGGTATTGTTCTCCCCATGTTGCAGATAAGAGAATTGAGGTTCAGAGAGGTTGAGTAATTGGCCCAGGACCACACAGCTAGCAAGAAGACAAGCTGGGAGCCAGATTAGAGCTGCAAAGCAGCCCTCTCTCTCTTCTTCCATGCTGCTTTCCAGCTCCTTAGGAGTGTAGGCTGGCTTTTTGCAGCCTTTTCCTGTGAGGAATTAGTGGATCTATCAAATGAGTTGCCTTTTTGGGAAAAGCTTTGTTACTCCATAATGTCTGACCATTGTCAGGTTTTGTGAAACAGTGTATAATAAATGGAAACCAACATTTATTGAGTACCTATTGTATCAACAGGCTCCGTGCCAGGCAATTTACAAGCATTATCTCATTAAATCCCTGTGACAGCCCTATTTTGTCCCCATTTTACAGGTGAGAAAACTGAGGCTAAGGGGACCTGAGAACACGTTAGGAGCACACAGCTGGGGTTTGTACACGGGTGATCCCAAAGCTTGCCTGTATGAGCGCACATCATCCCCTGGAGATGCCCCCCACACGAACCTTGGTAGCCTCAGTGGACCAACCAGGCAGCTCCCTTGGTCAGTCAGGGTACCCTCTGAAACTAGAGGCTATCCCCACCTTTGCTGCAGCCATGGAGCTCTGGCAGCAGGAACGACAGGGACACCATGCCACTGTGGTTTGAAGCCTGCAGGGGTGGCTAGGGGGGCTGCCCAGTTACACTCTGAGTTTCTAAGGTTCGTTATTGAGCAACAGCCACCATCCCCGGCAGAGAAGTAAGTTGAAGGGTAGTGATGGGTGGAGCAGTGGCCTTGCCCCTAGGCGTGTGGCAGCAGGTGAAGGTGTGGTCTGAGGCCGAAGGGTGTGTAAGCCGTCACCTACTGGCCTGTCAGCCTCACTGTACCTCAGACAGGGCCAGCCGTCTATCTGGGAACCTCCAGTCCCACTTGGGAAGGGCTTTGGGCCTGGACGGAGAAGTTGGGAGGCTTCCCTCCCTCCAGTGCACACAGTATTGGTCTCGACTCCTCCTTGCACGCAGCCCCGCCCCTCCCTTTGATCCCTGGACAGAGCCTTCACTGAGCTTTGCTTTCTGGTGTGAAATAACAGGGCTTATGAAATTTCCATTTATGTGTGAAATCCAAACCCACTTCCATTTTTTAATTCCTGCTAATGTCCCAGAACCAACATCCCGCCCTGCCCATAAGGGCAAGTCCACTGGAAGCCGCACAAAGCCAATTCTGGAATCCAGATTCCCCTGGCATCTCACAAGCCCCTCTTTGGCCTCTGGGTTGAGTCCTTGGTCCTTGTCAGGTTGCTGAGTTGCCCTCCCTGCAGGATCCTCTGTGAGGTGGGCAGCCTGAGGATGCCATGGCAGAGAGTACCAATGTCAGGGTTTCCTGCCCACGTTCCCCTTGAGTACTAGCCGTGTCCTTGGGCTCGTCATTAAACCCTGCTGTGCCTTGGTGGCTTGAGGTCTTGGGTTAAATGGCACAGTGCCTGGCACCCAGGCTCAGTTGATACTTGCCGACTGATAGAACATCTAACTACCGACAAGTGCAAGAAAGAGTAAGGGAAACCACGGGCATGTGCCCCCTGAGCAGTGTCGGCCTGCAGTGAGCCCTGTCTGGGCCCTCTGCCCGCCCTCATTTGTACCATCGCACACACCGGTCATTTCCGGTGTGCTGTCTGTATCGTCTTTTCTCCATAAGGGCTGTACGTTTTCCCATCCCGGCCACCTTCTTAGTCTTCTCTCCAATGACCTTACAAGTCCCCTATGCTCTTGGCTGCTCCCGGGACGGCCTTTACACTTTTCTCCTGGTGGGCTCGCCCTGGTTCCTCTGCCTAGAAAGCCCCAGTATTCCCATTGTGATCCTCCCTGCCCTCGAAATCCAGCCCAGTAGAAATCTCATCTTTTTCCAGTGTCTCCATCTCATTCCTGAGGTTTCCTTCCATTGCCTTTCTATACTTCTGGTCATGCTTAATGAGGCTCTGTGTGCCCCTGTGGTGTGTTGAATCACGCGGTCTGGGAGTACAAAACCACCATGCTGTGCCCTGTAGAGGCTCCCCCTGCCAGGCCAGGCCAGGCCAGGCCAGGCGGTGTACGGGAACTCTGAGGGCACCGCAGGGTTCCGTGTGTCCTTGTGCTAAGCCAAGCTTAGCCGACTGTGCTGGTGTTTGAACCAGTGGAGGAACCGGTGACCAGTCCTGTTTTCCCTCACCAGTTAGTAGTCTTAAATGCCTCCCTAGTGGGCTTTTTGCTGCTGAAAGGTGGAGCCTCTTTTTCTCTTTTGTTGTGTTGATTGCAACCTTCGTGAATAGTCTTGGGAGAATTGGGGTGGCTCCAGGCTCCCTGAGTTTCCTGCTGGTAGAACAAAGGTTGGGACCTCCAGTCTCAGAAGCACTGGGTGAGTTAGTGGCAGTGGCTGGTCTGGGACCAGCCCCTGGTTCTGGCTCCAGGCCATAGTGTTCCTTTGGAAGCTTCTGTGCCCTGCAGCCCCTTTGTTTTAGCTGTTCTGTCCTCGGGTCTGAAGGCCAAGGGAGGGTCCCACTTGCCTCTGGGAACACCGGCAGGTCCACCCCAGCCAGCTCTCCAAAGAGCATCTGAAGCCACCCAAAGCAGAAGCCTTTTATCAAGGTAATTTGGATTAAGTTGCCTGAGGCTGCTGCCCTGGACTTCATTACCTCAGATCTCCAGAAGCCTTGCCACTCAGCAGCCATTTCCAGGGTCCCATCTCTGGAAAATGCAACCTGCTAACCAGGTACCTGCTTTGCCCACAGGCTAAATACCTGGCCCAGATCATTGTGATGGGGGTGCAGGTGGTGGGCAGGGCCTTTGCCCGAGCCCTGCGGCAGGAGTTTGCAGGTAAGTTTGAGCCCCAGTCTTCCCCTTGGGCTGGGAGCTCCTGCCCAGGTGAGATTTTCCTCTTGTGTATGGCCCCTCACCGTGGGTCCATTGTGATGCAAGGACCCTCTTCTGGCTGAGGTTCTGGCCGTCTGGGGCATTTCGTGGGGGTGGGGGTGGGGGTATTCTTGGACTTCCCGACATTCTCGTGAGAGGGAAAGCTGGTTGACTTGAACATTAAGGCAGGAATGGGCAAACTGGTTCACCTGACCACCTGTTTTTATAAGTAAAGTTTTATTGGAACACAGCCATACCCTCTGGCTACTTTCAAGATTCGAGCAGTTGCAAACCCAGATTTTAATTGGTGCGCAGAGCCTAAAATATTTATTCTTTGATCCTTTAAGAAAAAGTTTAGTGGACCCTGATTCTAGGGTCATTGAAAGGGAAGAGGTCACCTGAGCCACCTGCTTTGCTGGCCTAGGTAACTGATGGGCAGCCAAGTCTCAACTGAGCTATTCCTGCCTCTTCATACCTGTGTGGCTTCGCTCTGCTTCCCACTGTAGCCTAAAGCTCCCTAACTTGCTGTGCACTGGGGATGACAGGGCAGGGGAGAGGAGAGGAATAGAACCATCTTGTGGTCTAGGTTGGGGACCAGACCCTGCCCCTGTCCTTCAGTGGAGTAAATCTGTCCTCACTTCACCGTCCCCCACCGCCCACCCCCCAAAAAAAGCCATTCCTGGAGAAGAGATGTACCCTGTCCCTTGTGTGTGTCTTCTCCCGTGCCACCTGGCAGGCTGAGCTGCCCACTCGGAAGGCCCAAGGGGAACCTCTGGGCTGCTGAGGGCTGAGCACTCACCCATGTGTCTACATAGCCAGCCGGGCAGCAGCTGACGCTCGGGGACGTGCTGGACACCAGTCTGCAGCTGCCTCCAACCTGTCCGGCCTCAGCCTCCAGGAGGCACAGCAGATTCTCAATGTCTCCAAGCTGAGCCCCGAGGAGATCCAGAAGGTGAGGCCACTAGGCTGGCTCTGAGACAGGTCTTGCCTCAGAAGACCAGAAAGGGGGGGATCGGGCGGGAGGAGTCAGGCTACAAGGGTCTTCCAGAGTGAATGTGGCCTGGTAGAAAGGAGCAGGTGCTTGGACCCCTGAGTTACGGCAGCCGCTGTCACTCATTTGTTTTTAGGCCCAAAGCAGGCAGTGGCCGGGACAGAGCAGTTGGTGGTGGTAGACAAGCCCCTTCCCTCTGTGGGCACCTGTCCACCTCTCTGTCCCCCAGCAGTCACATGGGCATGCGGGGCGGCAGGGTTGAACCCTTTGGCTTTCCTTCTTTGTCATTTCCTAGCTCCCCCTGCCTCTGTAACCCAGAGCCTGCACACCCTCTCACCGTCTCCCCTCCCCTGCAGAACTACGAACACCTATTCAAGGTGAACGACAAATCCGTGGGTGGCTCCTTCTACCTGCAGTCCAAGGTGAGTGCTCTTTGATGCTGGGAGGGGACAAGTCCAGGGCCCTTCTCACTGGGGGGGGGTCCCTCATTCTCAGGCCCTTCAGAGCTTGGCAGGCAGGCAGGTGTGCCGGGCAGTCCCTGGTGTCCCAGCCTCAGGGAGGCCTCCCCTAGGCTGCCACTCCCTCTGGCTGCCTCAGCTCCCTGGGGCCCAGCCAGTTGGGCTGAAATGTCTGGGCCCTGTGTCACTCTGACAGTGGCCCTCCCAGCAGCCATGGCTGTGAGGGAACAGGACCACTGGCTGGTGAAGAGCAGGGTGTGCCCGGGCCCTGTCCCCCTGGGAATGCTGGGCACCCGTAAAGGAGGCACTTGTGTTTCCCAGGCTGTTGGCTCAGACATGCCCAGGGCTCTGCAGGGACTCGAAGCTGGAAGGACTGCGAAGGGCAGAGGCCCATCCCACTCACTGCCCTGCCTGATTCTAACTCCCTTCCAGGTGGTCCGAGCCAGGGAGCGCCTGCAGGAGGAGCTCAGAATCCAGGCCCAGGAGGACAGAGAGAAGGAGCAGATGCCCAAAACGTGACCACTTAGCCCCTCCTGCACCCTGCCCACCACCTCTAATTTATAGCTCGGTAATAAATGTCTTTTCCGCATTTCTCAGTGCACACATCCACATTCCAGAAGGCAGACTGCTCTTCCTGCCAGCAGGGAGGGGGGAAGCCAGTAGTACCGCATCCCTGTTAACATGACTTTGACACCCCACAGGGCTGGGGTGGGTGAGGTTGGCAAGAAGCCAGCCCAGCCCTGCCCTGCCTGCTGAGCTGTCACGTACTGGACAGGGCCACTCCTGCCCTCACAGCTCCAGTGCCAGGCCCCTCCTGCGATGAGCATCCCCACCCTCAGGCCTGCCCTTGCCCTTCCCACCGGGTCCAGAGCCCCAGGCCCACGGCTCAGTCACAGGCAACCTCTCCCTGAGCTGGGTTTGACTCTAGCATCTCTGGAATCTGGGTGGAATGCTCCAGTACAGGGAGAGAGAGAAGCCTTTGCCATACTCTCAATGGACGAGTTGTGTCTTCCCAGAACTAAGGCTCTTATCAGGGTCACAGCAGGTGGTGGTAGGACCAGGCCCTGTGTCATCTAGAATCTTCCATGTCTGCTCCCTCAGCACCTGCCCCCTCTGGCTGCTCCCTCCCCGAGGCACCCACAGGGTGGGAAGGAAGCCCCAGAACAGGGCTTCTGGGTGCTGCGTTCTGGGGGTGGGTGACCCAAACCAGGCACAGGATGGTTCCCAGGCAGGGTGGCTCAGCTCGTGGCACGCCAAAACAGAAACTGTCTTTGCAACTCAATTTTATTGTTTCTTTATAAACTTCCTCTCACATGGAGGAATATATTGTTATAGTCATTAGCTTATCTCTTTTTTTTTTTTTAAACTCTATGCTAACAGCAATGGAGCCAAGAGGAGGAAAAACATAAGCTACGATAGAAAGGCACTTAGAACCTGTTAAAATACTGATATCCTGGAATGTGCAACAACAAACCCACAACAACAACACGTACACCAGCCCTTTCGAGCCTGGTCTGTCACCGAGTCACATGCTGAGCTAATGTCACCTTCCAGTGCCCTGTTCCTCTGCTCCCTGGGCTTGAGTCTCAAACCCCTCACCCCCAACTGGGGATTTAAGGCCTGGGTCCTGGGTGGGGCCCGAAGAAAGGAGACCAGCTCCCTCCTGCTTTGCTCACAGCCCCTTCAAGGGGCAGAGCCAGCACTGCGAGGCCCTGTCAGGGCAGGCCGGGTCAGGGTGACCCCTCTAGGACAGAAGGGCAGTCCAGGAAAGGGTGGGGTCTGCAGGCTTGCTAACCACCCCGCTGCTGGCCTGCAGCTCCCAGTCCTACAGCAGGGGAATGGAGTGCTTGGTCATGTGGCCAAGGACCGGGCAGGCCTTGGAGCCAGAAGTCCTGACTGCCAGGCCAGCACCTCCCAGGTGGCACCAGGCCACCTCCAGGGAGGAACAGCAGGGGCTCAGGGTGGGGAAAGCATATGTGCTGCGGCCCCAAGGCCTGCTAGGGTCGGGCTGTGGGCTGTAGCGTATGGAGCACCAGCATCCTTAGCTTATTCTGGCCCATGCCAGTGAAAGTGGGGGGCGGGGGGGTACCTCTAGGACAGAGGCTCAGTTGGGAGGAGCCAAAGCCAAAGGAAACAATCATGTTTTAAATCCAGGCACCTTCCTCCAGCTTCCCCTCCCCAGGCACAGAGTTGGGGCCCTCCCATGGCCATCCCGGTTCGCTTTACCACCCCCAAGCCCGGGGCTTTCTGTCCATGGCCTCTGGAAAGGTCCCATGCCCAGCACTGGCCTGGAGCCCTACCCCTCCTGTGTGCTGGCTGTGACTTGGCACCCCCAGAATTGGGGCTGTGTCCTAGCCTGGGGTTGTCCCCAGCCAGCCTCCCATCTCCTGACACCCTGCAAGCTTCCATGGTCCCTTGTGCGGAGTGGCACTGCCCTGGGCCAATCCTGGTCCCACTTGCCCCCTGAGCCAAGCAAGGGCCCAAGGTCCTGGCATCTCTCTTCCTCGCTTAGGGCTTTGCTCCCCACATCCCCAGTGCTCCCTGAAAGGAGAGGGAGAAGGCCCAGTAGTGAAGGGGCAGGTGAGTGGTCAATGGGCCCCTCACTTGGGAGAGTGTCCAGCCTGGACAAGGGGCTGACCCTCCATGCTGGCTCTTTTCTGGACAGGCTAGTGGTGAGGGGCAGCTGGCAGAGCGGGCCTCCCTCTCGGAGTTTGGAGGCGCCTTGTCATAGGTTTAAGGTGGCTTTTTCCTGTGGCTTTGCCTGCGTCTGTCTTGCTCTCCCTCTGGAGGGTGGGCCAGAGGGAAAGGGGTCCAAGAAGCCCCCAGAGCAGGGGCCCAGAGAGGCTAGGCAGGATGGGAACATGGCTGGCGGGTGGTCATGGCAGGGAGGGGGCAGGTGACCTACCCAGGCTGGTGACTGGATGAGAGAGGTCCTGGATGAGGGAGGATGGTGGAGGGCCAGGGCATCTGAGGACTAGGTGAAGGAGAGGGCTGGAGGTAAGCGAGGCCTCAGCACCCAGGAGCACAGCTCTCCCTGGCTAGCAGGACAAGCTTCCCCTCCGGAGCCTGGGACACCACCAGTTACCTTCTAGCACCATCCTTGCTGCCCAGCTTGTCTGGGGCTGGGTCTGCCTGGGGGACACAGCCAACCAGGCCCCAGGGGCAGGAGGACATTATTGCTATTTCGCAGAAGAGTTTCCGTTCGTCGGGGGCAGGGGGCTGGGAGCTCCTAGCTGGGCCGCAGGTAGCTGTCCACCAGGCGGGTTCAGTTCACCACAGCCGGCTTGAGCAGCACGGAGCCTGGAGGGATGACCACCCAGCCCGGAGCGAGTGCCTCTGGGCTGCTGGCCGCCGAGCTGACGCCCGTGGACAGGTCCAGCACGGTGCCCGGCAGCAGGGGGAGTCCGTCAGGGCTCGGCCGGGAGCGGCTGTTCTCAGTCCTCTCGAGGGGTGTCTTGCGGCCCTCCACGCCCAGAGACCTGGCTGGCCCTGCCACGCGCCCCTTCTCCCCCTCGGCCTTGCCGCCAGCGGAGCCAGCGAGGAGGGAGACCACAGGCAGGCCCAGTCCACCAGCCCCAAAGGGTGAGGGCAGCAGCGGGTTCTTGGCCAGATTGAGGGGCAAGACGGGGCCCGGCAGCCCGGGGCCCATGCCCCCTGCACCCCCACCACCCCCGCTATTGCCACACGCCAGGGCGCTGAGGTCAAGGGGGCCGGGGGCCAGGGGCAGGGGCAGGCCAGGCAGGCCGGGGCCTCCAAAAAGGGCAGCAGGGTTGGGGATGATGATCTGGGCTCCGCTGACATAGGGGCCGCCATCGGGGGTGGGCAGCGGTGGCTTGGGGGGCGGGCGCAGTTGCAGGAGCTCTTGCTGCTCATGAGACACGAAGTGGCCGTGGGCCTTGATGTGCTTGCGCAGCGAGCTGGGGTCCGTGTAGCGCTTGTGGCAGCCGGGCATCTTGCAGTAGTAGGGCTTGTCCACGTAGTGGGTGCGCGTATGCTTGAAGCGGTCGCTCGAGTTGGAGTAGCGCTTGTTGCAGCCCTCGTAGGGACACACGTAGGGCTTCTCACCTGCAGGGCAGTGCCGGCATGAGGGGCCTCTCCCCAGCCCAGCCTCCGCACTCCCCCCCCCTCCCCCCGGCCCCAGAGAGCTCCCGGAGAGTGGGGACTCTCTGACGTGGGCGGTGGCGTCCCTGGCACCTGGCACGAGATCTCTTCCCAGCTGGGGGCAGCAGGGCACAGGCGCTGAGCAGCCGGCCTGGTCCCTGGTCACACCCCAGCCCTGCCTGTGGCCTGGTGGTGTGCCCTCGGCCTCGGTCCCGTGCTTCAAATTGTGGGTGACAGCGACCACCTCCACCGGCAGGACCACACATTTGCTTCCACACTTCCAGGAAGACCCTGCTGGGACGTGGCCCACCGTGAGCGCTGCAGGAAAGCTCACCGGGCTGTGTTCCGGCTCTGGCTCCGGAAAACGCCTCCACATTTACTAAACGTCGGTCGGGGAGCCACTTCTAGGCTCTGAGCCCTTGCAGTGTGGCCGGCCCCAACCAAGCTGTGCTGTGAGCGTAAAACACACGGGGTTGGGGGGGAGGGAATACACACCAGATTGTGATTCCACAGACTTCGTGCAAAATCTAATGTCTCATTGACAGTCTTTTAATATATCGGGTTTGAGAAAATACGTCATTGCAATTCATTTCTTTCCTTTGTACTTTGTGTAATGCGGCAATGAGGATGGGTTTTTTTGGTGGTTGGGAAATTTAAAGTGAGGTATGTGGGCGTGTCACCAGGCTGGCCCCACCGTGTGCTTGGGCAGAGCCAGGAGGAGGCACGCGCCGCCTCACAAAGCCTCACAAACATCGGTGCTGAGTGCCTCTGAGTGCGGCGCCTGGAGATGTGTCTGTGCCCCAAGGGCGGATGCAGAGGGGACCCGCGGGAGAGGCTTCGCCCAGGAGTGGCACTCGCAAAGCGACAACTGCACAGTGAGATGCGTCCCTCCCCCCTGGACTGCCCCGGGGCCGGCCCTCCAGCCCAGCCGCTCACCCGTGTGCGACCGGTTGTGGATCTTCAGGTTCTCCAGGCGCGAGAAGCTCTTGCTGCAGGTGGGGCAGCGGTGCGGCTTCTCGTTGGTGTGCGTGCGGATGTGGATGAGCATCTTGTACCTGCTCCAGGGAGGGCACGGTGCGGGGGGGGAGGGGGGAACCTCGACTCAGTTCGCGGGACTCCGGAGCCCCTCTCCCCCGGCCCCCCTCTCGCCCTCCCTCACCTGGCGTTGAAGCCGCGGCCGTGGCGGGCACAGCCCTCCCAGTGACAGCAGTACCCTGCGTCCTTCTCGGGCTTGACGTGGTAGTCGTTGACGTGATCCACCAGGTCCTGCAGGAGCTCGAAGAGCTGGTTACACTGCGGGGCCGGGGAAGGTTCTGAGTCTACGCGGGGCTGTGCACACTGACCCCGGTCTTCCTGGCCACCCCCCCACTCACCTTGGCCCAGCGACACACCAGCTGCTTGGGCAGGGGCAGCTCTGGTGAGAGGCACTTGTCCTTGGGGGCGGTGAGGAAGGAGGAAGCAGGCAGGTGCAGGGCCCCCCCGGAGCCCAGAGGCAGGAAGAACTGGAACGAACTGGGGACGCCATCCAGATAGCGCAGCGGCTGGAAGTCCTAGGGGGAGAGGGGAGAGACAGAGCTGGTCAGCGCGCCCTGCTGGGCCAGCAGGTCCCCACCACCCCTGT
Source organism: Felis catus (assembly GCF_018350175.1). Lineage (NCBI taxonomy): Eukaryota > Metazoa > Chordata > Mammalia > Carnivora > Felidae > Felis > Felis catus. The sequence goes on from NC_058383.1 coordinate 37,580,355, forward strand.
CTCCTGTGGCGGGTTGTGTCCCCCGTGAGGACATGTCCCAGTCCCAACCCCCTGTACCTTGGGTGTGACCTTAGTTGGAAATAGGGTCTTTGCAGATGCAGTCAAGGTCATACTGGATTGGGGGGCACTAAATCCAGTGACTGACGTCTTCATAAGAGAAAGGGGGATTTGAACACAGAGACACAACAGAGGGAAGAAGGCAAGGTGACACCAGAGGCAGAGATTGGAGTGACACAGCTACAAGGCAGGGAACGCCGGGAGCCAAGAGAAGCTGGAAAGAAGCGAGGAAGGATTCTTGCCAGAGCCTTGGGAGAGAGCACAGCCCTGTCGAGATCTCGATTTCAGACTTTAGTTTCCACAACTGTGACAGAATAATACATTTACGTTGTTCTAAACCACCCAGTTTGTGGTCCCTTCCAGGAAACCAATACACCTCTTTCCAGAGCCCTTATGCCCTCCTCACCGGGGCGGTGGGCACTGCAGGCAGGTCCCCATTGCCCTGGCGCTCAGGGGACAGCGAGCTGCTGCCATTGGGGGAATCCAGCCCAGATGGCGGTGACAAGCTGAGGTCCACCAGAGGGGCAGCCGAAAACCGTCCCTCTACCTTCTCGGGGAACTTGGGGTTCAGCAGGAAGCCTAAGAGAGAAACACTGTTCAGAGGTGCTGGGGCTGAGGGTCCTGTGAGTCTCCCACCACGACCCTGGAAGCAGATCCACCCTCACACCCCTGGACCACCCTGGGACCCCACGCATCTAGCAGCAGGCTGCGCACCTGACCAATGTGGCCCGCGTCACCATGAGAGTTCAGACATCGGTCAAGATAAAGAGTGGAAAGTACCCATTGAACAGGAACTTGAGGCCAGACCCCTGACTTCCTGTCATACTGGTAGGTAGGGACCTTTCGGACTTTTCCTGGGCCCCTTCCTGATTCACTGCTCCCTTCTGGAACACCAGGCATTGGGGCCAGGATGCCTCCAGAGCCTTACAGCTCACATGTGTAGGTCGGGTTTTCAGGGTTCAGTGGAGGCAGAGTGGGAGTCCTGAGCCCCAAGCACCCCCAGAGAAGATCTTGCTGGGCTCGGTCTCCAATCTCTACTGACCTGACCTCAGAGCCCAGGAGTTGGGTCACAGGGCCTTGTCACTACTTGTGAATCCCCTGCCCCCTGCCCCCCCACCCCCCTTACCGGCCCCTCTGTGTCCTCCCGGAGGCCTAGTTTGAATCCTGGCTCTGCTGTGCCAGCTTCATGAACTGGGCAGGTCATTTGCCTCCCCCTGGGGACAATGTCACTTCCAGAGACAAACTGCTAAGGATAAATGGACAGAGCTCTAGGCTGAAAGCTGCTAGGGGCTGTGGACATCCTGGTGGGCACACCCTAGATATTCTTCCCACTGCCACGGCTTCACTGGGACCCGAGACCTCCCTGCCTACCGGGGGTGCTGTACCTGAGGGCGGGGAGCCTGGAGAGCCTGGGGTGGGGCTGTCGTCCACCAGGCCGAGCTCCCTGTGCAGAGCTCGGTGCCGGACTGCACTCAGCGCCCTCTCACGCTTTTCTCTCGCCGCCCGGAGCTTGGTGATGCTCAGCTTCAGGTCGAGCGGCTCGTCCAAGGAGTGCATGGTGATGGGGGGCTGGGTAGGAGATGGCTGCAGGCAGCGGGGGGATCCCAAGCTGGTTTTCAGGCAGGAACCTGGGAGAGGACAGGAGCTGTGTTGTGAGACTGTGACCTCAGGCTTCTCCTCGGGCTGCACCCGTTGAAGCCCACAGGGGACGGAGCATGGATGTCCCGCAGTGTGAAGGCCATCTCCCTGGGAAGGGAGGCCCTCTGAGTGGCTCTGGTCCAGGCAGAAGGAGAGCCAACCACCTACGGACAGCTTCCATGTCCGCTGCCCTCAGGTCTTTTCTGGAGGCAAAGCTCAGAGAGTCCATTCAGCCATGAAACTGAGTTTTAGAGACACTGCCTCAGGTCACAGAGCTAGAAAGTGGCAGAACTACCAGGTTCCAGGCCAGATCTCCCTGGAAACGGCCAGCCATGTCCCAAAGGTTATTTCTGACCGAGGGAAAAGTGCTCGGGATCACATGACCGGTTTGAGCCTGAAGACCCAGAACCAGACCAGAAGAGCAACAAGTATCTTCCAAGGCAGCCGGGAGTGGTCCCTTAGCTACCAGTTGCCAAGGGCCCGCTGTGCTGGGCCCAGGCAGCTGTGACCACCTGCAAGGGAAGGAGGCTGAGAGTGTGTCTCGGGCAAGCTGCAAAACCTGGCCCAAAGGATGGGGGTGCAGACAGGTGGCCTTGCCTCCCAGGTGAGGTCCAGAGAGGTGCCCATGGGCCTGGGACCCAGAGGGCTCTGGGCCGCCACCAGGGGGCAGCTGGGGACTGTGATCCAGGCAGGCTAGCCAGGGACAGGGTTTGGAGGGAAGTGGACCAGCGCTGGTGATTAATAATAATAATTATTATTAATATTATTAATTATTATATTATTATATTATTTTATATATTATTATATTATATATTATATTATTAATATTATTATTAATTATTATATATACATACACACACACATATACGCACACACACACTTTTTCAGTGGCGATGATATTCTTTTATTGTAAGTTCTCATGCTGTTATTTTCACTACTTCCTTACAAATTCTCAATGGTGTCATTTTCTTCACGTACAAATGACAGGAGAGCAAGATCAACTCTCTATTCCAAACTCAACCTTTTTCCAGGGGCAACCTTTCGCATGTGGTCAAAAGTGTTTCCTTGCATTTGTTCATTGAGAGGATCACACCCTGAAAATCTATCTGCTGAACAAGCTAACACTGTGAGACACTCTACATCATTCACCAAATCCACGTTTGCATAATTCAACACAGGACATCCCTGTAACCACCACATGGTAAATGACCGTATATTTCAGTGTCTGTCAGTCTCTGCCTGGGAATCGGAGTGGCCCACACATGTGCAGACCTGCTTGATGCAGCAGGAAGGAGGAGGGCAGCCCCCACGTCCCCACTCATCCTTTTTCCAGGCCAGGCACCTCAGCAACTTAAAACAGTTTTCTCTGTTTTCATGTGTCTGCACTGACATGCTCCACGTCTGCCAAGACCCTCCAAACACACAGGGAACAAGGCAGCCCCCTCCCTCGATTAGGACCCTCTGCTTCTAGGACATCCCAAGACCCCACCAGCACATGGCTGATAGCAGAGCTCACGGAAGGGCAGCTGCACTTGGTGGTGGGGCCCCAACTGTGACTTGACTTGTCCCAGTTAAACTGCATCAGGTGGGAGCAGTCAGATCTGTCTGGATTTGCCCCCCAGGCCATGTAGGGCCAGGGACTCCCAGTGATGCAAGCAGGGCTGGCATCAGGCTGCCACCCTGTCCTTTAGGAGTCCCAGACCCAAAGTGGGCAGGTGGGTGAGTGACAGTGATGGATGGATCTGGGCCCCTTCCACTCTCCCTCTGGCTGGACAGGGAGCTGCCCTCTGCCTGACCCCCCTCCCCCAGTTATGTCTGTCTGTGTGTCTGCCTGTCCCTCCACCTGTTTATTTTTAGACACAGGCCCAGTCCAACCTCCCTGAAGCTCCTCTGTGCTGGGAGCCTGGAAGGGGAGGAAGGAAGTAAATATTTATGCTGATTAAGAATTCAGGAGCCAGGAAGGGCTGGTGGCCTGGTCCTTCAGCTGGCCTAGGGCCACAGGCCTCCCCACAGCCTCTGTCTCCATCCCCCACCACCAACTGGACCTTCTGGAGAAGGGGACCATGAGGGCAGGATGGTTTGGAAACTGGGAACTCAAACTGACACTTCCATTGGTAACCCTGCCCAGGTAACATCCTTTGGCACCTGCCCTACTGGCTTCTGCCCCAGGCCAGAAGGGGTCCAGGGAGGGTCCCTAACCTGTGGGTCCCGCAGTGACCTGCGGGAGTCACTGCCTCAACCTAGAACTGGGGAGGGCCCTTAGAGGAGCCTGTTTCCCACAGCCGGGCAAGCACAGCACCCAAGATGGGAGTGGGGACTCCAGCAGCCCCCTTAATCAGCAGGCTCAGTCCCCAGAGAACCACCTCCTGCGTGCACGCGCACGCGCGCGCGCGCACACACACACACACACACACACACACACACACACACACACACACACTTCCTGCCACTGGGTTCTGCCCCCGGAGGCAGGGGTTCATCTGGATGGAAGCCAGAACCCAGCCCAGAAGCCCAGCCCCCCACTCCTGGGGAAGGAGCGAAAAGCCACCCCACAAGCCCACACTTCCCAGCACACCCAGCCCCAGGCTGGCCCCACCCAGAATTTTCCTCCGAAAGGTGGTCCCACACCAAGGGGAAGACCCCCATGAACGGTCTTCCGTCCTGACCTTGATCAGCCTCAAGGTGTCCCCTGCCACTTCCCACCCCCAGCTTGCAGGGGCCATTTCTGAACTGGGGCTCTGCTCTTTGTTCCGGGGCTGCGTGGAGTGGGGAAGGTGAGAGCCAGGGTGGCACGCTCCCGGGATTCTGAGGCGGTCGGCATGGCCTGGAACCCTGGGGGCTGGCGCTGTGATCACCTCCGGAGGCCAGCCACGCCAGCACCCGATTCGACGCTCTGGACAACCAGGTGGGCTGGGGAAGCGGGCCCCCGACCCGTTTCCCAGAGGCGGCCAGGGACGCTCCGAGGGGTGACGTGCCCGGCTCGGAGGGAGCAGGCGAGTTGCGGAACCAGTGGCGGAGCCCGGAGCCCGCAACAGCGGGGCAGCGACGCGGCGTCCGGGCTGCCGGGAGCGACCCCCTCCCCGCGGGCGGGCGGGCAGAGAGGCGGCGCCGAGGTGGTCGCGCTGCCGGGCGCCGCGCCGCTGCTCCAGCTGCGCAAGGAACTAATTAGAGCCCAGGGAGCTGGAGGAAGCGGGGCGGCGCGGGGACCACCGGGGCGGCGGGGCGGGCGCGGGACCCCGGCCGGCCTCCCCGCGGGGCGGGGGTCACCCCGAGGGTGGGCCGCGCGGGACCCCCCGGGGCCCGGGCCCCGCCCGCCGCGCCCGCCCCGCCTGCCCGGCCCAGACAATGGCCGCTATTGTGCGCCCGCCGGCCGCCGCGCGCAGACGGCCCCCAGCTGCAGCGCCAGGCGAGCGCCCCCGCCCGGCCCGGCCTACCTGGCGGCCGAGCCCACCCGCGGCGGGCGGGGCGAGCGCGGGGCGCGGGGTGGGGGGGGTGGGAAACGGACTCCACCAGGGAGCTGTGGCCTGGGGTGGGACGCACGCTGGTTGGGAGTGGGGGGCGGTCAACATCCGTCCAACACCTACCATGTGTCAGGCACCGGCTGTCCATGGATTCTTGGAACCCTCTAAAACCCCTACTGGGAGTAGATGCCCACGACGACCATGGGGAAACTGAGGCTCGAGCTCACCAGGCTCGGGAGTGGGCTGGACTCTGCTGTGGATAAAGCCCCTCCTTCCCTCCTTGGAGGAGGGCGGCTGGTTGGCCGGGAGCTTGGAGGGGTGCCTGTGTGGGTGGAGGGGATAGCTAGGCATACCCACCCTGAGAAGCTCTCAGGGGCTCCTTGCCGAAGCGAGAGAGAGAGAGAGAGAGAGAGAGAGAGAGAGAGAGAGAGAGAGAGAGAGAGAGAGAGAGGTCAGAACTCTCTGTACGATGGGGGCTCTCCCTGCCCACGCCACAGCAGCCTGGGGCCATGTAAGAGTTACCCCTTATTCCCAAGGCAGTCCTGAAACTGCCCTTTGGTCAACCATGCCCATCTAGCTAGAGTTTAGGGACAAGGGTCCAAGATGCACCTCTCAAAAGTCCAGTGGCTTTCTTGATATCTCATGTAAAGGGGAAGTAAGTCCCTCCCCCCCCCCCCCCACCACCACTTGCTCCATGGGTTCCCTGGTGTTCAGTGACTGGGTCATCACTATCAACATGCTGTTCATATAAATGGGGAAACTGAGGGCTGGAGGGGGAAGCGAGCCCACTGCAAGCCATGAGCGAATATTACATTACAACAGGACCAACAGCCAGCTGTTGGTGGTGAGGCAAAAAGCCAGCACCTGTTAAAGCAGGTGCTGGTCATCTCTATTTTACGGATGCAAAACCTGAAACTCAGATTAAGTGACCTGTCCAAGGTCACACAGCTTGTCGGTGGAAGGACTGGCTTTCTAGCCCAGGTGAGTCCAGAAGCCCATGTTCACTACTGGCCCCTCCTGTGCTCACTGGGGGAAGGGAGGCGGGGGAAGGCAAAGGTGCTCCAGCTGGGCACACCCTCCCTGCCCAGGGGTTTGTGGGAGCTAGGTACAGAGCCTAGGAGGGGCAGCAGCAGTGGGTGGGCGTTGGAGGGGCCAACTCTGGTGGGGGGGTGGTGCACAGGGAGGCTTGGAGAGCTGAGGGCAGATATGCTGCCAAACCAAACGCCCCACATTCCTGGGAACTGCTCCGGCTCCCTCCCTGCTCTGGCCAAGAGCTCCACCCTCCTGGCAGCCCGGCAGCAGGGGCTGGGGGCAGGGGCAGAGCCCATGTCTCAGCACCCCCCCTTCCTGACCAGGCAGCAGAGCACGCTCCAAGTACGGGTCAGACCACCTGGGTCTCCAACTTGGCTCTGCTACTTCCTGCCCATGTGTCTTAGGGCAAGTCACTTCCCCATCTGAGCTTCATTGTCCCCACCTCTGAAATGGGATGACAGTAATAGTAATAAGACACCCCTCACTGGGTTTTGGGTAATGATGCACACATCCTATAATTTCTTAATGTCTCCCATTATTATGTAATAATCATCAGTTAAAACAGTGCTGGGCACATAGTAGGTACTTGATCAGACTTGTTGAATGAACTGTCACCATCGCTGAAACCTCCAAGCTTTGGCTGGTCTGGAGCTGTGAGGACAGCTGAGTGGGGATCATGATCATCTCCGCTGTACCCAGAGACACCAGAGTCTCACTCTCACCTGGGCCCACATGGCCTTCATTTTACGGTGCAACTAAACAAGCTTGTGCCTCTCAGAAAGCTTCAGGCCTCTGCTGTCCTGTGGAGTGGCCACAGCTGACCCTAGCCACCTTCCAGAGCCTGACTGCATCAGAGACAGAGGGAGGCCCTGGAGAGGCAGTGTGCGGTCCAGGAAGGAGCAGGCCTCCTCCCGGGACCCAGGGGAGGGGCTTATCCTGAGGCCTCTAGCAGCAGGCCCCAGGAGAGGGGCCAGGGCAGGCAGTACTTCCTGGAAGAGCAAGGGGGTTGCCCTCCCTGGGAACCTCACTCAGCAGGCAGGCCCCTACCCCACCCAAGGTGGGCCCTCAGCCAGCCCCCTCCATCACCCCCCCCCAGACTCCCCTGGGTGGGCAGACCCCACCCAGGTGGGAGTGCAAGTGCCCCAAGTGACCCCGCCAGGGATGAGGTCTCTGCCCTCAGCTCTGGGGGCCTCAAGAAAGCCCTCAGCTGGGCAGCACCTGAACAGGAGTGTGTGCCAGGATCCTCACTCCGGCATGTTTAGATAGTGCTACCCAGAGCCAGGCTAGCTGGTCCCAGTCCCCTGAGCTCCCACCCCTGCTGTGGGGCCTCAGATGTGTCCCTGCTGCCCCCTCTGAGCCTTGGGTGGAAACATAGGTACAGTATAAGGTGCCCAGCTCACTAGGGAAGGTGGGGACTCGGGACGCCCCGCAGGGAGAGCCTGGCCCAGCACTTGGTACACGGGAGGTGCCAGCAACCAGTAGCCCTGAAGATTCTTGTTCCTGGCTCTGGGCTGGGGGTGCCCCATGCAATCATTTGGCCTGCCAAGCTCACCCAGATAGTTCAGGCAGTGCTGAAGCTGGAAGGCTCACAGCTGGCTCCCCCACCCGCAACGCCCCTCACCAGTCCTGGCTTCCCAGAAGATGCACTTCCTTCCCCAGTGCCACCAGGCTGGGGGGTTAAGGAGGAGCAACTCCCACACGGGCCCGGCCCACATGTGCACACTCACACAGATGTGCTGGCCTGCCCAGCTGCGAGAGCCAGCCTGGCACACAGGCCCCCCAGGCCTAGTGGCTTCTAGGCCCCCATCTCACAGCCTCCACCCCCTACTGCCCGCCCGCCTGCAGCCACCTTTGCACAACTATGTCTGGTATTTTCCTGTCTGCCCAGCTTGCGGGGTAAGGGGGGGGGGGTGCCTGGGGCTATGAGCACTGCCTGCACCTGGGCCTCAGCCAGGGGCGAGCCCGCCAAGCAGCCCCCACACCAGCCTCCGGGGTTGGGAAGGGAAGGGCTGGGCCCAGGCTGCCCAAATCCCTGGGAGGGGCTGGCATGGGGCTGGGGGAGCCAGACAGGGACACACACCCTTTGAGGCCTAGGCAGGAGGAGGCCAGGCCCTGCTAGGCAGCACTGCCACTCATGGTGGACAGGCAGGGCTGGGCACCCCGCCAGAACCCTCTGGGGCCAGGAAAGGCAACGGCCAGTGTCCCATAGGACATGGACGGGCACCCAGTGCACCCGGACATACAGGCATATGCATGCGTGTCACACCTGTGCTCTAACACCGTACACACAGGACATAGCACGGGACCGGCGTCAGGGGCTGGGACCCAGGAGTGAGGAGGAGCAGCGGGGATGAGGCCCAGTCCCCAAAGGGAAGGAAACCCTGCACTTCCCCAACTGAGTCTGGCTGCAAGACAACCCAGTGAGTACCTCCCGAGTCTGGGGGGCGGGGGGTGGGGGTGGGGTTCCTGCCCACGGCCCATCCCTCCCGCTACCCTGGGATGAGCACCAGGTCCACTGAACAGCACCTGCCAGCTGCGGGCAGAGGCGGGCAAGGCGGGCAAGGCGGGCAAGGCGAGCTGGACTTTGGCCCTTCCCTCCCTCCGCCTCATTTACCCCATCGCTCAGTTACGCATTCCAACACCAGGCCCTCCACCCAACTCAGTTCTGGGGCCCACAGGTGAGCGAGGATGAAGGGCGCCCCGACCTCAGTGGGGGCAGGCTTGGGGTGGGCTGCTCCCGAGAAGAGGGGATGTGGGGCGAAGTGCTGGGGCAGACGGAGCGTCACATCCTAACTTGTTTTGTTTTTAAGTTTATTCATTTATTTCTGAGAGAGAGAGTGCGAGTGAACACAAGCAGGGTAGCGACAGAGAGAGAGAGAGAGAAAGAAAGAGAGCGCCACAGAATCCAAAGCAGGCTTCAGGCTCTGAGCTGTCAGCAGAGCCCGACACAGGGCTCAATCTCATGAACCATGAGATCACGCCCCGGGCCAAAGTTGGGCGCCCAACAAACGGAGCCACCCAGGGGCTCTCTAACTTGTTCTGAGAGCCAGACAGGCCAGTCTGCCGCCCGCTCACCATCTCCATACACCCTCCCGGCCCTGCAATTTGGCTGTTACCCTTCCCATTTCCCAGAGAGGGAGGTGGAGGCTTTGAGAGCTTCAGTCATCTGCTGAGGTCACAGAGCTTATAAGGAGCACATCTTGGGGTTCACTTACAGGCCCCAAAGCCCACACGCTTTCTGGGCCCCATGCTGCAGAGGCCTGGGGGGTGGCACTGGCTGACCTTCAGCAAACCTGCCTCACCCAGAAGAGGGGGCCCAAGAGGGAGGCTGGGCCAGGACCTGGAGGGCACCGGGGAGCCACAGAGTGTTCCACACAGAAAGTGCCCTCTTTCTTTCCAGCCCAGAGGCTCCTGTCCCCAGGCTCTTCCCTGCAGCACCTCCTTCTTCAGGATTCCCTTTCTCCCACGAGCTCGATGCTTGCTCACCTCTTGGGTGCCAGGTTCTGGTGACAACCTTCCACATTCGCATATTCTCCTCCAGCTACCCGCCCCCTCCTGCCCCTTCCTGCAGCAAGTCTTTCCTGATTCACCGTGGCCAACCTCAGACTCTTGCAGCTGTACATGGGCTGTTCTTCCAGGTGCCGGACAGCTGAGCAGAGGACCTACTTCTGTCCCCAGGCTGCTGAGGGAAATGTTCCAGCCCTGTAGCGGCCCTGTGCTGCCTGCCACATTCATCTGGGGTCCAAGTCCTCACTAATGCCACAATGTCACCAGCTTTTTTTTTTTTTTTAAGTTTATTTTTTTTTGAGAGAGAGAGAAAGGGAGCGTGAGTTAGGGAAGGGGCAGAGAAAGAGGGAGAGAGAGAATCCCAAGCAGGCTCCTCACTGATAGAGGGGGCTTGAACTTACGAACCACGAGAACATGACCTGTGCTGAAGTCGGATGCTCAACTGACTGAGCCACTCAGACGCCCCAGTGTGAACGGTACTTGAGCACACCTTGGGTGCCTGGCCCACACACAGAGTGTCATATGCGCTGCCCCCGACCTTTGGCCCCAGGCACTTACCCCTGCACCTGTCATTCAGAGCCTCATTCCAAGAAGGGAGTCCTAGAGCAGGTGACGGCCTCATGGAACAGACAGACCACTGTACTTCTTCCCACGGCCCCCACACCGAGCTCACTCCTTCCACCATCGGGAACGGGGCAGGGATACAAAGTGCTGGGGGTGCAGAGCCAGAAAACAGGCCTGCCCCACTCTGATGTGGGCAAGGCTCTGAGCCTCAGTTTCCCCACCCAGGAAGGGAGAGGGCTGGCCTAAGTGAACTGGAGCCCCAGCACCCTAAGCACTCCCTGAACAGCACCAACACACCTGCCCTCTGCTTTTCCTGAACACCTGGCACTCAGTGACCGTCTCCTGAGTGAATGACTCCATTTGTGGTGCCCACCAGCCAGGTGAGGTGGGTACGTATGGAGGGGCTGAGGCTCAAAGCAGGAAGTGGCTGGCCCAAGGTCAAGGTGAGGGGCAGGGCCTGGGCCTTGACACAGAAGGTTCCTTCTCCCTGTCCAGGGCAAAGGACCCGGGAGCAGACCTGGACAAGGACGGGGTACCAGCAGTGCCCTGGTTCGGCTGGGATGACTGGAAGGGCCTAGCTCCCCCAGCTTCTCTGCTGCCACTTCCACCCGGTGCCCGCATAGAACCCACCCCAGAGCTGCCTTCGAGCAGGCCCAGCAGGGGCCCTGCGCTGAACTCTGGACTCCTCCCCACTCCTTCCTCCCTGCCACCGCTGCCCCCGCCCCTCCCCACTTGTTCACTCTGGGCAGCCGAGCAAGTCCAGAAGCTGGGGGGTCTTCAAACCCAAAGGGAAACATCCACTGAGTAGGGGCCTCCCGGGCCTGGCCTCCTTTGAGCCCATGTCCGCTCCTAGGACCATGCAGGGTGACCACTAGGTATCCTGAGGTGGTGCTGCGGGCCTGGCCTGAAAGAGGGTGGGGCTGGCAGGCAGACAGAACTGGGGGTGGGGGGGACTTTAGAACAGACAGGACAATGGAGGGCCCCACAGCCTAGGGGGAGGAGGACATCACAGCTCAGGGGCAGTCAGCCCGCAAGTGTGGGGATGGGGGTTGGGGGGCTCTGGATGCAGGAGGCAGTAGCCCAGGGGAGAAATGGCTCAGGCAGGCTGGGACTTGCCAGCCAGACCCAGATGGACGATGGGGAGAAGGGAGGGAAGAGGCTTCCTCCGGACGCAGCTGCCCCCACGTCATGCCCTCATGCCCCTGCAGGGGATGGGGGTGGGGGTGGACAGGAGTGGAGCTGAGGGGATTCCCTGGTTGAACCGGCATGTCAGGGGCCAGGGCCTGACGGTCTTAGGCTCTAGTCCCCCTCTGTCCCTCCCTGACCCCAAGTGACCCCAGGCCAAGCCCTCAAATCTCTGAGTTTCAGTCCCCCCCACACACACATCCAGCCCCCACTGGCAGCCTCCTCACTCCCAGGGTCCCAGCGGGGCACTAGCCTGTGAGTGCATTTGTGCAAAGGAGACAAGACCCTCCTGTCAGCTGGGCAGGATTGTTTTCCCAGGGCTGACTCAGGCAGCTCAGCAGTCTCCTGGGGCCTCTGTAGCCTCCCACCCGCCCTTGGCCATGACTGGAGGAGGGGGCCAGGGGCCGGGTCAGTCCCCTCCCCAGACAGCCATCTGCCAAGGCGGGAGTACGTGTACACACACATGTCACATGCTCCATAGTGGGGCCCTCCCTGTGGCGAGTACTACCTGGCTTCCCAGGCATTGAAGACAAAGGGCCTGAGGAAGCCCCTGCCTCTCCCCTCACCCCCACTGGAAGATTCTCAGGCCATCAGCCCATCCCCCACCAGGGGCATCTGGAGCAGATGGGAAGTCCTCCCCCCACCCCAACACTGGAATCACTTCACATCCCTGTGCCCCCCAGGCTCCTCCCAGCCTGACCACCAGTTAACCAGAACCTTCCATCCCATCTGGGAGGGGGGAGAAGGAGCAGAAGGCCAGAGCTCCCGCCCCTCAAGATGCCCAGAGCCAAAGCTTCCGCCCTGCCTAGCCTGAGGGAGCTTAGAGAGAAGCATCCTAGCCAGCATGGGAGGTCAGGCCTCCAAGGCTCCCCCAGGACCAGCTGTTTGGAGGACCCCACCCCGGGAGGGTCCCATAGCACCAGAGCTGGAATGGGAAGAAGGGCCGGGGACCCCTATGGACCTGGGCCAGACCTCACCTGCCCCGTAGAGCGGTCTGCAGCTAAGGCCAGAAGGGTGCCCGGGAAAGGGTGGAGTCTTGGGGCCCATTGTCCACAGCTGCTGGGGCCAGCTTCGGCTCCCCTCGAGAGCAGGGTCCCCTCTCATCTCAGGCTGGGAAACCGGCCACAAGATAGCCCTCCCCCAGCCATGGCAGACCTGGGAACTCGGGCCCAGAGGCCCACTGGCCCTTGTCCATCCTCAGCTCAGTCCCTTCATTTGTGAAATAGTGAGCACAGGATCCTCCTCACAAGATTAATGCAACTTCAGGTGACAGACGTCAACACCTGCAAAGTTCGCTGGGCCACTGGAGGCACTGTGCTGATTTTTTCAGGGAGTTGCTCCCCCTGTGAAGTTCTATCCCCCATCCACTTCACCAATCCCACCCCCACCTCCCCAGGGACCGAAGCTGGCATATTTTTATTAGTTGCAGTGACAGCAGGGGTTTCGAGGGCGGAGTTGGAACCCAGAGAGAAACCTGGGACTTTTCTAGGCTGAGGCCTTACATAGGAACCCCTAGCAGCACATCCTTTCCTGCTCTGGCATCAAAGCTTCAACCACAGCCAGTCAGCAGAGCACTAGAGATCCTAGGAGACGTTGAAAATGCTGAGTCCCTGCCCCTATCTCCACCTGAATCAGAATTCACCAGGGTGATGCTGGAGCCACTGGGGCAGATGTGTCCCAAGGGCCTTGCAAAAGCTGTGGTCCCCCACACCCAGGCTAGGTGGCAGGCTGGGGAAAGGCTATGTGTCCCATCTCAGAGAGGTGAAATCCAGACATATGTCCGGGCCGCCCATTTCTATGACCCTTTCACAAGGGAAGCAACCAGGCACGTAGGATCTGCATCTTTCTGGCTGGCCCTTAGGTGCCCCCTCAGCCGCCAGGAACACTCCCCACCTCTGGGTTAAGGTGGGGGGACCACCTGGCACCTTCCACGGGTCACCCTCTGGCCTCAGTCATCTGTGTGAAATATAAAATGACAATAATAACCCTGAATGGAGGAAGGGGTTGAACAATAATCCTGAATAGAGGGAGGCTTCTCAGCAGCCTCGGAAAAAGCAGGGCCCCTATTCCACCCGGCCCAGGGCCTCTCCACTGCAAGCCCAGTTCCCCACTCGGGTGAGGGGCCTCCACAGTCTCCCCCTGGGACACAACCTGGAGAGGCATCCGGTGCGGCAGAGGAGAGGCGAGGGCAGCCATCTTGTCCCCTCAAACCCCAATGTGCCTCCCAGCACCAGGGCCCCACCCCAAATGCCTCCCAAAGAGCTTAACTGCAGGCCCCAGCCCCAACATCTGGTCCCCCAGCCACAGCTGTCGCCACCCTCCCTCATCCTGGGATTGCCCCAAACTCTGCCCGGCACCCCGTCCCCACCCCCTCGCCCAAGTGGGAAATTCGGATTCCAGGCAAGTCAGGGTAGCTGAAAATGCACATGGGAAAATGTCGTCAGGAAAACACATTCTTCCTTCTATACCGCGGTTCAGACCCTGGGAGGATTAGGTGGCAGAAGACACTCCCACCGCCTGGGGCCAAGGCCAGGCCAGGGAAGGAGGGGAGAGAGTGGGGGCCGCAAGGTGTGGCTGAGAGGGGTCTAGGCTCCCCAACAGGCCCTGAGGAGGGGCCCTGGCAGAGCTCTGTCTTCCTGCAGGCCAGTGTGCCCTCCAAGGGCACTCCCAGCAAGGGGAGCCCAGGCTGAAAGCATTGCTGTGGCTACCCGTTTGCAGCTGGCTTTTGAGAAACAACAAAAGCTTTGGGGGGACGCGGTTCACACGATTGTTTGAAATGAGGTTTTTGGATGTCTGTGGCATCCAGTTATTCATACTGGCTCCACCCACGGATAATTGAGAGTTGGCTTTTGTTGGCCTGACCCCCCTTCTCAGTCCCCGCCCCCCCCACCAAGTCTTCTCAGGGACTCCAGCTCGGGAAGCTCACCTTGTCTGACCTCTTTCTTGGTTTTGCAGATGAGGAAACTGAGACCCAGAAAGGGGAGGAGCAGGCCCAAGGACCCCAGGGAGTTGGTGGCCTGGCCAAAACTCAAATCCAGGACATCAGATTCCCAGGCCAGGGGCTTTTCCCACTCATCCTCCAGGCTGTGGCCTGGCTCCAGCGAATCCCCCAAAGCCACTGACTCCAAAAGCAGTGGTGCCTGGAAGTGGGGTGACTCACTGTCTGGCTTTCTGGGGCACCCCCTCCCCATCAGTGAGGGAGGGACTGGCAGGTGTCCCTGTTTAGAGAGCCAGAAGCAGGGAGAGGCCCCCCCAGGGGACCTGGGCCAGGGTCACCCAGGGGCCGAAGAGCCCCAGCTGGAGGGATTTAACACCAAAGGTCAAAGGTCACAGACAGGGAAGGGCGGGCAGGCACTAAGGGTCAGAGGGTCAGCGCTAATGGCAGCTCCGGAAAGGAGGGGGAGGGTAAGGAGCTAAGGAAAACAGGGCTGCTTCCAAGGGGTCCCCAACCCCCATAAACTGTGCCCCAACCCCCTGGCATCTGCCTCTGCTTGGCTGGTTGCAGAGAGGGCCAAAGACAGCTCTGGTGGGGGGTTGTAAAATGGGCTGGGCTGGAGCTTGGAGAGGGGTGTCCTGGGAAGGGCTCCCCAGGTGCAGCCCCTCCCCCAGAGTGGGCCAGGGCCAGCTGGGAGGCCCAGCCCAGACCCAGAGGGGAGAAGGAGGAGCAGAGGGGGAAGGCTCCGAGGTCACGGGGAGGGATGGAGGGATGTGTGGGTTGGGCTGGAACAGCTGTGGCACTGTGGCACAGGGAGTAGGGCTGGGTGGGTGGGCAGACTTGAGGGGCCAGTCTCCCCTTCCCTGCGTTTGGGAGCTGAGGAAGGCCGGGGGGGGGGGGGAGCACAGAATGTCTCCTAGCTGCTTTCTAGCTTCAGCGAAGCCCCACCTTTCCTCCAGGATGCCAGGACCAGGCGTGTGAGACCCTCAGGATGGCTGCCTCTAAAGACCACAGCTCAGCCCCTGTCCCTGGACTAAACCAAGAGCCACGATGAGAGCCCAGGCCTTGGCCAGGTCCTGGGCTTCCCTGGCTGCCCCCTTGGTGTCAAGCGTTCCCTTCAGAGCCAAGATCCCAGGCTGTGATGGCCGGGGGCCCAGGGCTCCTCCCAGGATCTCTTCCCGCTTCCCAAGCCCCAGGGCAGGGCCAGGATCCCTGCAACCATCACCGCCTGGGGGTGGCCAGGCCAGGCGGGCCCTCCTGGCCCCGGGGACAGGCGGCGTGCTGCCCTGCTGTGGCCTGAGTACCCGACTGGCCAGGGCAGAGTGCCAGGGGCTCCAGGTGCCAGCTTGGATTCCAGCCCCACTCCAGGGGGCCTGCGGGGAAGCAGGGTGCCGGCATCTCCCTCCCTCGGGATGCACCTGCCTCACCCCTCCCCCACTCCCTTCAGACCCTCCTTCAGGCCGGCTGGATACCCCTGCCCTCATCACTTTGCCAGGCTCTTCTGCTTCCCCCTGGGCGGCGGTGGATGAAAAAGTGCCATACAGGACTGCAGTGTCCCAGTCCTGACGCGGCAGTACCCCCTGTCCTGACCCCCAGGGACGCCTTCCTTCCCCTGCCCCCCCAGGAAGGGCCGGGGCTGGCCAGGGGCAGCAGGGGGGAGACTTTCCGGGACAAGGGAGGAGACACCTTTCAAACCCCGTCCTAGAAACAGCCCCAGCGCAGCCGTGGGAAGGGGCGGCTGCCCGGCTGCCCCAGACAACTTCGTGCCCAGGCTCCGGGGGCCCCCTCTCACCCCGCAGCGCGCCCCCACCGCGGCCGCCCAACTTCCCCGCCGAAGTTTGCTCCCGCCCCGGGCCCGGCCGAGGCTCGGCCCGGCCTCCGGACGGAGGGAGGGAGGGAGGGAGGAGAAAGACGGAGAGACGGAGGGACGGGGCCGGGGAGCCGGCGAGGGAGGGAGCGCGCGAGCGAGGGAGCGAGCGCAGGGGCCCCGGCGAGGGCTCACAATGGCCCGGGGCGAGGCGCCGACGCGGGAGGAGGAGGCGACCCTCGGGTCCCGCAGCCCCCCGCAGCCCCCGCGCGACAGCCCAGCCCCCCCGCCCAGTCCCATCCCCACCGCGCGACGCCGCGGGGCTTCCTACCTCGGCGGCGGGGGCGGTCGGGCTCCCGGCTGCGGGCTCCGGCGGTCTGGGGGCGGCGGGGGAGCGAGCGGGGGAGGGGCCGGGGCGGGCGGGGGCCGGGGCGCGAGGCTCACGCGGCGCGGGCTCCCCTGGCACGGCCGCCCGGCGCCCGGCCGCTCCGCCACATCTGCAGCTCGGGCAGGGAAGGTGGCCGCGGCGGCCGGGCCGTGCGGGGATGTCTTAGAGAGGGAGGGAGGAGGGAGGAGGGAGGCGGCGGGGAGGAGGGCCCGGCGAGCCGCGGAGGAGGGGGGAGGAGGAGGGGCGCGGGGGGCGGCCTCGCTCCCTCCTCCCTCCCCCGCTGGTTCCCTCGCGCCCGCCCTCCCAGCAAACCCCTTTCGCCGCCGCGGCCCCAGGCCCGGGGCGCCAGCTGCCAGGCGGGGCGTGCGCGTCTGGGGGAGGGGGCGGACGGGAGCCGGCGCTGGGCCGGGGGAGGGGAGGTAGGGCGGCGGGGCCGCGGGGAGCGGGCACCGGGAGGGAGGGGGCGGCGGGCCGCGGCCGAGCGACGCGCGTCCTCCTCGGCCCCATCCCCGAGTCACCCCCCCCCGCAGCCCCGCCCCCGGCCCGAGGGCAGCGCTGGGACACGGCCCGGAGGTGGCCTGGGGGTGGCGCGGGGCGGGGGGGTGGGGGTGGGAGGGATGTCCCGCCCTCGGGGAAGCCCGGGGAGGGGGCGGGCGCGCTGATGACCGGAGGGAGGGCGTGCGGGCCCAGAGGAAAAGCCCCGAAGACCGGGAAGATGGAGGAGGTCGCTGCGGCCGAGGGGGCGGGGGCCCCTAGCCTCCCTCCCGCGGGGTCACCTTGGCCCAGGCCCCCCGCGGCCACGGGCGGCGGGGAGGGCGGCAGGAATGCCTCTCCGCAGGCCCTGATTTCTCCGCCCAGCCCAGTTCCAGGAACGCGCGGGCAGCGCCCGGCAGGCAGAGGCCCCGGCTTCGGATTCGGGGAGGCGCAAGCCAGGGTTCGAGGCCGGGATGAGCCCCTCCCTCCCGTCCCTCGTCGGGCTGGTCCCCGCCTTGCCCTCGGCCTCAGTTTCCCACCCGGTAGAATTAGGACGAGGTCGGGCCGGGAACAGTCCTGGCTTCCGCTCGGCCCCAGTCTTGGTCCCAGCATTTGGGACAACCTGCATCCCCAGCCTGAGCGCCGCGGGGGGTCCTTGCTCGCTCTGGGACCTGCCGCGTCCAGCGCGGCGCCCGCGGTTAGGACGCGCGGTGGGAGTGGATGCCGGCGAGTGCGAAAGCCCGGCACCCGCACCCGCCTAAGCTGTTTCTCCCTCCTGATGTTGAACCCAGGCTCTGAGTTCCTGAATGTGTCTTGTTTGGGCCAATCTGGAGCCCCCGCCCAGTTATCTTCCTGCTGCTCTACTGTCAGGTGGCAAATCTTGGTTCAAAAACAGTCCTCCTGCTATTGGCCAGCCTTACCGCTTCACAGTTGGCCTTGAGGAGCCCAAGAGACGAAAAGCATCCTCTATAGGTGAGGCATCTAACTCCGGGTGTCATTACGCCTTCGTTCGTGTATTTGATGCTGCTGTCTCCTGCCACAGCCCGAGTCCGGTGGGTCTTGATCACGCAACATCCTCAGCTCTTGGTACAGAGCTTGGCACCTAGTAGGTGCTCAAGACGTGTTGCACGGATGGTCATAGGGTAGGTGCTCATTATATATTAAGCGAATGTACATATAGTAGGTGCTCATGACTGTTGCGTAAAGGGACACAGCTGGTGCTCTTAAACTTTTGCATGGACACATGGTAGATGCTTATTATATTTTAGGCAAATGGATACACAGTTGATGCTTATGACGGTTGCATAAATGGACACATAATAGGTACTCACGATTTATGTAGATAGACACAGAGTAGGTGCTCATGAACTGTTGGGTAATACATGAAAGGCCGAAGAGTGGCGATTTAGAGGTGACCTCCTCTGCCCCCACCCCACCCCACCCCACCCCGATTTCCCTCGTGTGGATAATGTGGAGCGAGACCGGGTTAAACATTAGCTGGCAGATGGGCCTGGGGGCAGGCCAGCTTTGGGACCTAGCACCTTTCAGGAGGGGGCTGTTAAGGGCCGACTCTCGCGGTCCGCGGATCAGCGGGTGCGTGGAGAGGGGTGGAGGCTGAGGGCCACAGAGCGCCCCCTCCCGGCGCGCCGGGGATCGCGACTATGCCGCCCGCAGGGCGGCCTTGCATCCCGGGGCAAAGTGTTGTTCGACCTCGAAGGGAGGGGGAGGATGCGGGGGGGGGGGGGGGGGGGGGCGGGGGGCGGGGCGAGAGTGAAGACAAGAGTGACCACCTCAGCTGTCCTTGCCCTCAGGGGTCTTACAATCCAGTAGGACCTGAATCCAATGACCAGGTAAGTCCGATGACCTCTGCACCTTGAGGGGCACTTGACCGTAAGAAACCTTCACCCTGGGAGGGCCTTTCTCAATGTTTTTCTACACACACTAGTTTTCATGGACAAGCAGGTTGCTCGCAGTTGGAACTCTGAGCTGGGATTTCCCACCTTGCTCCTTTCTAAGGTTGTTTTGGAGATTAAATGAGGTACATTCTTAACACATATTAGCCATCACTACCTAGTGTCCACAATTGCAGGACCCAGATGGAGTCCCTTTAGCTGCCAATAACCCCCTAAATTTGGCTTTTGCAAATCCCACAAGAGTGAAGAACTATATAATATGGGTGGGGCTGAACCGACCCAGAAACCCCCAGTTCTCAGCCAGAAGAGTTTTTTTCTCTGTACTGGATGGCTCACTTTTATTATATTCACTGTAACCCTGGGGGTGTGTCCTATTATTATTCCCATTTTATAGAGAAGGAAACTGAGGCACAGAGAAGTAACTGGGCCAAGGTCTTAGAAGCATGTGAGAGACATGGTCCAGATTGCAGTCTCAGCTGAGCTGATTCCAAAGCTTGTGTTATAACACACTATCTCCCTGGGGCATCAGAAAAGTTATGGGGTGGGGGTGCAGGACATCTGAGAGGGCCAGGCTCTGGAAGGATTTTTTGTGGGGGTTGTGCTTTTCCAGGAGGCAGCGCCTGCTATAGCAGTCACACCAAGCTTGGCTTCCTCCTTCTTAGTGAAAGGTGGGTAAGAGGGGATGTCCTCCCCCCCTCCTATCACCCTGGGCTTCCTCCCTCTAAGAGTCCTTGTTCTGAGCAACCATCCTTTGCTACCTGTTCCCCTCTCCTGTGTTATGGACCGTCACCCCTGCTAGTACTAAACCAGAAGTTCCCCAACTTACAGCAAGAAGGCAGCCATCTGCAAGCCAGGAAGAGTGTCCTCACCAGGAACTGAATCTGCCAGCACTTTGATCTTGGACTTCAGCCTCCAGAACTGTTGGAAATAATGTGTGTTGTTTAAGCTACTCCATCTATGTTATTTTGTTATAGTAGTCTGAGCTAGGATAATTGCTGAAAGATATATTTGGGGGGCTGAATCTGGTCCCTTAAACTTTCAACAATAAACATTTATTGAACATCTCCGAGGTTCCCATTCATTCAACAGATGCTTATTAAGCTCCTATTATGTGTTTATTCGTCCACATTTACTGAGGGCCTACATTGTGCATTGGGCTAGGTATGCCTATCCATGTCTTCAAGGAAATCTCTCAGTCTGGTGGGGACCCCTTACCTATCAGTATCCAGAGGGGACACAGCTCACTCATTCACACACATGCACACTGCAAGAAGGGTGTCCTGCACAACATAGGTGCTTAAATGACCTCAATGAAAACACATGCTAGATTCAGCGTTTTACACCACTGTGCTTATGCACAGTTCCTGTCTTTCCAGAGCCTGTAATTTATTCAAGGAGCTGAAAGTAAATAATACAAGACAACAACATAAAGAAGTGAGCCCTATGACCTACGCTGTAGCTGGAGGAGAGACCACAGGAACCAGGATGGATGAATGGCAGCAAACCCCAAACTCCGGCCCTTGACCTTAGGTTAGCCAAGCTGGATCTCTCTGAACCTTAGTTTCCCTATCTGTGAAATTGGTGATCCTCATGCCTATTATGGGACAGCGTGAGCCTCAGTGCAGAGGGCACTGCTTGGTGGGATGAAAAGAGTGCAACAAATAGCTACCATTGTTATCAATGAAGCCTGCAACCACTGTGAGTGGGGGCCCAGGCGAAGGATAGAGTGATGGAGGGGGTGAGATCAGGGTGACTTATTAACCTTGAGCTGGGGCCTGGTGAGCTCTCTCCCGTTGGCGCTGGCTTGCTGCGCCTGCAGGGCTGGGGCTGACTGTGGGTGGGGTGTTTATTCTGGGAAGCAGCCCGGGCTGCTCCTCACACCCTGCTCCAGCAAGAAAAGAGGGCTTCGAGTCAGAACTGAGTCCTGTGCTGGGCCTGGCATGTATGAGCCAGCCCACCTGTCCAGATGGCCCAGGGCTGAGAATGTCCAGGAGGCCCAGCCTCAAGGGCCAGCTGGGTGTTTCAGATTTAGGACACACTGTCCCCACAGGACTCACCAGACCCCCACGAATCCAGTTCTAGATGGCCTGAAATGCTCAGCTTTTGGCGTTCTGGAGGCTGAGCCCTGGATGCCAGTGTGGAAGTGAGGGTCCTGGGCTGGGGTGTAAGGGTGAGTGAGGTGGCATTGGAGGTGGGCGGTGGGGGTATCCCTGCTGGCTTCTCAGCCCCTAGAAGAGCTGCTGAGCTACTTCATCATGCAGGTTCATGGACATTCACCTATGCAGTCCTGGTACTCAGCAGGGTCCATGTTTGGCTGAATATTCTGCCATCACCCTCTTGAAGTTCTTAATCATTTTGGAGTACAGGGCCTGGAATTTTCATTTTGCACTGGGTCTGGCAAATTGTGTAGCCTGTCCTGGCTTCATGCTTTGGTTTCCTCCAGTAGTAGCTTCTCCCTCAAACGGGGCATTCAGGTGCACCCCTCAGCCACCCCCAGCCAGCCATGAGTGCTTTAGGTAAACCCAGTTCCTAAAAAGTGGTGGGGGACAAGCTTCTGCCCCTCGAACCCAACAGTACGAACCTTTCCGAAAAAGCTCAAGGCCAGCAGTGTGATAGTGGGTAAGTCACTCTTTTCCGAGCTTTTGGGCATGATAATATAAAAAGCACAGTGCCTGCAACAAAACGAGCACTCAATAAAGTATAACTATTATTTTGTTTTAAAAATGAGGATTATTACAAGAGCTAAATTGGAGGAAGGGAGAAAGGGAAGGGTCAGCCCATCCCTATGGACCTGCCCCAGGAAGGAGGAGCCGCCCCTCCCCTGGCCCCGCCCTCCTTGCTTTCCGAGGGTGGAGACCCCCCGCCCAGGGCAAAGACGAGGGGGCGGAGGAGCGGGAGCGACACATTTTTGAGTTGTGACCAAGTGGAAACTCCCTCCCGGAGGCGGAAGCCGGGGGCGCCCCACTGGGGCCGGAGCCTCCGCCGGGGAGGGATCGGCGGCCCGGGGGCGGGGCGCCGCTGGGACACGGGACACGCCCCTCGCCTGTCTTTATGAATATGAATGAGCCGGCTCGGGCGAGCGGAAGTGCGAGGCGGCTCCGGTCCAGTGGCCCCGCCCCCGCCGTGGCCCCGCGCCCTGGGGGCGTGGTCTGCCCAATGACGCCCCGCCCTCCGCCCCGCGCGGGGCCTCCTTCCGGCCGGCGCGCCCGGGATGTGACCTCGCGGGCGCGCGCCGGAGCCACCTTGGGGGAGGTGCCCGCGCGCCCCCCGCAAAGGTAGGGCCACCCTTTGTCCTCCGCGCCGCCCCCGGGAGCCCGCGTTCCGCAGCCAGCTGAGGCCGGCGGCCCCCCGGGCGCTGCTCCTCTGGCCTGGGCTGGGCTTGACTGCCCCCCAGGGCGGGGTCGGCCCCAGGGCTAGGCTCCCTGGGTAGGACTCCTTCATTCACTCCTGGCGCTCGCCCCCTGGGTGGGCCGTACTGCGAAAGCCCTGCCCTCAGAGGGCTTACGTTCCAGGGCGAGAGAGGCCAGCGGGGTGACTCAGTAGGATGTCCAGTATGTCCGAGAGAGTGTTAAGGCGAGGATGAACAACGAACAACGTGGGGGGGGGACCGCGTCAACCAGACGACTAGGCAGGAGAAGCTAGGGAACAAACCTATGCCAGGGGTTTTGAGGAGCCCCAGGGCACTGAGGCCTGTGTGGCTGGAGTGGAGAGAAGGGAGAACAAAAAGGGTGGAAGAATGATAAAATAGCTCAGGTGTGGAACGGGTAGCGGGCAAAGCGCTAGGTGCTTTATGCATATAATTTCCTTCATTCCTCGGGACAACCGGGACCTGGACAGTACTATTATGTGAGAGGAAATGAGGTTTAGGAAGGTTAAATAACTTGCCCAAGGTCACACAGCATTGGAGCCCAAGGAAATTTAG
The DNA here is from genome assembly GCF_018350175.1 of Felis catus. NCBI lineage: Eukaryota > Metazoa > Chordata > Mammalia > Carnivora > Felidae > Felis > Felis catus. Next base: position 37,603,238 of record NC_058383.1, read on the forward strand.
GTCATTGCCTGAAACACACCCAGGAGACCCAGGGTGGGGTGACCTTGCCCAACACAGGTCCTCTATGCCGGACCTCAGTTTCCTCCCAGAGTCCTAAACGGAAATGGGGATGACTGACCTGGAATGAAGGATGGGCAGGCAGGGCCGGCTTTGCCAGCAGTTGGCCCTAAAAGCCAGCCTGCTGTAATGTATACCCAGCAATTGGGGCTCTGAAACCCAGCCTCAAATCAGTGCACAGGACAAGGGTGTAGTGGGCGCCTCCGAGCACATCTGGGAAGCACTTATCACCCCTACAGGCTCTGGAGCAGGTACAAGTGGCTTCAGAGAGGGAGGGTGGAAGGCTGAGAGCCTGGGGTGGGGGGGTGGGGGGGGCGGGAAGGGGGCAGTATGGCCCAGTGCTCCGATCAGTAACAAAGGCAGTGCCTGCGGTGCCAGGCAGGCAGGCCAAGTGTATTCACCAGCGACTGCAGACCACCAGAATCACTCAAACCTCCCTGTGAGCCTGCAGCAATGAAAACGTACGCATGAAACCCACCCAAGTCTGCCCTGGCAAGCGGATTCCCTGACCACTGCCCGTGGCGGGGAGGGTGGGGGGAGGGCCTCAGGGTTGCCAATCTGAGTTCTCTACGAACTGCTTTCTCTGCTGTGGGAAGGGGGGGAAATGTGGAAAAAGGAGGTAGGTCTGCCTGTGCCTCTGATTCCAGGAAGGCATGTGGGTTTCTACTGGGGGCAGGGATGGCGAATCATGCAATTTACTCCTTCGGCTGGACACACCTTCCAGTCTTGGCCCTGGGGCTGTGGCGTGAAATGTAGGCCTGAGGTTAGGAGTGGGTCCCAACCCTCTGTGTCCAAGCCTCGGGTCACCAGTCAGTCAGAAGTCCTGATGGTATGGGTCCACAGGGGGACTTACTCTTAGGTGCATTTCGTAGAGGAGAAAGAGGCTCCGAGAGGTTAAGTGATTTGCCTGAGAGTGCACAGCTATAAAGTAGCCAAAGATGGGACTGTTGGACTCCCGAATCCTGTGCCTCAGGGAGCCGATTCATCCCCACAGAGGGGATATACTTTACTTTTGGCTTGGAGAACACCCCCCCCCCCCCGCCACACACACACACACACACACACATATTCTGTGGGGATCGTGACCAAAGGGGACAGAGACGCTTTGAGCTCTTCTTTCCTCTCTGCTCTGCAGTCCTTCGGCCTTGTCCCCAGGCCTTTGTGTCTAGGCCGGATGAGTCGGTCCTTTCTCAGGAGGGACTGGTGTAGGTGCGGCCAGAGACACCTTAGCGGACGCCTGGCAGGGCCATCCAGCTGGGGCTTCCTCCCCGTCAAGTCTGGGGCTTTGGTTTTGGAGCTGGGCCTATCAGGCGCATGAGTCCACCTGGGCACCTGGGACCCATCTGCGTGCCCTGGCCTTGAACTAAGGGGGCAGCTGGAGTTACGGCCACTGACCAGGTGGGCTGCAAGTGTGAGGGTGCCCAGGTGGAGGGAGATAGGTCTGAGACTCATGGTGATAGCATGCCAGGACATGTGAGCAGGTCCCCTCAAGTAACCCCCAGGGACAGGGGCTCCCTGTGCGTTGTTTCCTATTGAGCTGGTCCTCCCCTCCCTGCGGACTGTGCTTCTCTGCAGTATTCTGAGTCTTAGAGCCCCAGCAGGTTCCCAAACTTAACCAGCTGACCCACTAAGTCTGAGGCAGAGCCCAGGGGTCTGCATGTTTAACAGGCTCCCAAATGGTTGTGATGCATGTGGTCCTCTAACTTGGCCTGGACCTCCCAGCCGGGCAGCCATGAGAAACCCCTTCCCTTCCAGCGCTTTCTAGCAGAGCGGAGCCTGGTGTGGGCTGGATTCCATGACTGGATTTAAACGCATCCTAGTCTCCGTTGGAGCGCTGTCATCAGCACAGCTTCTCCCCTGTTTACAATAAATGATGGCTTCTCAAGCGATAGCCCTGTCTCCAGCCCTCCCCTGCCAAGTTTCCCCGAAGAGCCGAGCCGTCCGCCCTACGTCACCCACTTTCTTCTGAGCTCCCTGTCCTGAGCTTCCCTCAGGCAGTTCTTTGCACAGAGACCTCTGAGCTGCTTCTCTACCAGCCCCAGGTTGTGCCTACCTCCTCAGCCCTCTGGGCTCTATACTGGCTTCCAGTCTGCCTGTGGTATTCCCTAAGCTTCCGTCCTTGGACCTCCTTTGCTAGACGTGTGTCAAAGAGGCATAGCCAGGGGAACACCCGTCTCTATTCAGGACAATCCCCAGTGTTTCTACTCAGTCTCTGGGGTGTGCCAGGCTGATTTTTCTATGGACTGACCTGAGGTTTCCCCTAGGCTAGCCCACTGAGCTTTTCCAAATAGACTCTGATTTGAGGGGAATCTGGCCACACCTTCATCCTAAGGTGGTCTGGCTGGTGTGGGTTCTACATGGCTCCTTCCCAAAGCAGCACACCCTAATAGGGGAAAAACTACCTGCCGTTTTAAAAAAAAAAAATATTTGTTTATTAATTTTTGAGAGAGAGAGGGAGGGAGGGGGGCAGGCAGAGAAAGAGGGAGACAGACAATCCCAAGCAGGCTCCACGCTGTCAGTGCAGAGCCTGATGCGGGCTTGAGGCCACACACCGTGAGATCATGAGCTGAGCTGAAATCAAGAATCAGAATCGGACACTTAACCACCTGAGCCACCCAGGTGCCCCAGCACCTGCCTTTTTATTTTTTTTTGCCATCAAAAAAAAAATGTTTATTTTTGAGAGAGAAAGAGAGCATCAGCGAAGGAGGGCAGAGAGAGAGGGGGCAGAGGATCTGAAGCAATCTCGGAGCTGACTGCAGAGAGCCCGATGTGTGGCTCCAACTCACGAACTCAAGATCATGACCTGAGACACCCAAGCGCCCTAGCACCTGCCATTTTTAAGGGAGCCATCCAGTAGCCAGGCTTTCCTGCTGGGAACTTCTGACTTCTGTATGCTTTTCATGATAAAAGGATTAGTACCCTCTCATCTTCCTGACCATGCCATCTACCTGGTACCCCAGGCACTGGTCTCTTTGCACCTCTGTCTCCCATGTCTACTTTTTTTAAAAGTTTTTTTTCTTAACATTTATTTATTTTTGAGAGGCAGAGAGAGACAGAGCATGAGCAGGTGAGGGGCAGAGAGAGAGGGAGATGCAGAATCCGAAGCAGGCTCCAGTCTCGGAGCTGTCAGCACAGAGCCCGACACAGGGCTCGAACTCAGGAACCTCGAGATCATGACCTGAGCCGAAGTTGGACACTTAACCGACTGAGCCACCCAGGTGCCCCTCTAACTACTTTTTAAAACTATTTTATTTACTTATTCTTCCTTCTTCCTTCCTTCCTTCCTTCCTTCCTTCCTTCCTTCCTTCCTTCCTTCCTTCCTTCCTTCCTTTTCTTTCTAAATGTTTATTTTTGAGAGAAACAGAGGATGAGCAGGGGCAGAGAGAGAGGAAGATACAGAATCCAAAGCAGGCTCCAGGCTCTGAGCTGTCAGCACAGAGCCCAATGCAGGAGAGCTCAGATTTTAGTGAGGTACAGATAGATGTGTAGGGCCTCCTGTCAGAACTTGCCTGAGGACCGCTTTCCTCCCTGTCTGCCCTGGGGGCACACACCGGGACCCCCCTCTCTCCTCTCCCCTGTTTCTTGTACTTGAAACCTCAAGTGGTAGACGTTGGCTGAACTGGGCTGGCTATAGGTTTGACCCTTACGAGAAGGGAGGTGGATCAAACAGGACCTGATGTAGGGTTTGAAGGGACTGGGTTACTCAGGGGTTGGGGCAGCATGAGTATGGAAGGAAAGGGAGAGCTCAGGGCACCGCAGGGCAGGTTTTAGGGAACTGTAAGTCAAACCTACAGCGAGATACCACTTTCCACCCCCCAGGATGGCTATAACAAAAGAGGAACGATAGTTAAGTATTGGGGAGGATAGGGAGGAATCGGAGCCCTCACACACTGCTGGTGGCAATGTCAAATGGTGCAGCCACTTTAAAACAGTTTGGCAGCAGGGAGCCTGGGTGATTCAGTCAGCTAAGCATCCAACTTCAGCTCAGGTCGTGATCTCAGGGTTCAGTTCGTTAGTTCCAGCCCCACATCAGGCTCTGTGATGTCAGTGCGGAGCCTGCTGGGGATTCTCTCTTCCTTTCTCTCTGCCTCACCCCACTTGTGCTCTCTCTCCCTCTCAAAATAAATAAATAAACTTAAAAAAAAAAAAGTCTGGCAGCAACTCAACATAGAGATACCACTTGACCCAGAAATTGCACTCCTAAGTATCTACCCAAGAGCAATGAAAACATATGTCCATGCAAAAACGTGTAGAGGTATTCACAGCAGCATTACAACAGCCAAAAGTGGAAACAACCCAAATGTCCATCAACTGATGAATGGGTAAATAAAACATGGTCCGGCGCATCTGGGTGGCTCAGTTCAGCGTCTGACTTCAGCTCAGGTCATGATCTCGTGGTTCCTGGGTTTGTGCCTCACATTCGGCCCTCTGCTATCAGTGCAGAGCCTGCTTCACACTCTCTGTTCCCCTCTCTCTGTCTCTCTGCCCCTCCCCCGTTACCGCACGAGTGCTCTCTCAAAAAAAAAAGTAAATAAATAAACATTAAAAAAAAACCAACCACGTGGTCCATCCATACAGTAGAGTATTATCAGCCATAAAAAGAACAGAAGCACTGGCACCTGTTCCATCACCGATGAACCTTGAAAGCATAAGTGCAAGAAGCCAGACACAAAGGGCCACATACTGTGATTCTGTTGACAGGAAACACCCAGCATAGGCAAATCCACAGAGGCAGAAAGCACACTAGCAGGTGCTGGGGACTGGGGGTGTGGTGATGGACAGTAAATGCTAGTGGGTGCCAGGTGTCTTTTTGGGGTGTTCTAAATTGTTTGTTCTAAATTGATTGTGCACAACTGGAAGCCGTTGACTTGTATACTTAAATTTTTTTTTAACATTTATTTTTGAGAGACAGAGCATGAATGGGGGAGGGACAGAGAGAGAGAGGGAGACATAGAATCAGAAGCAGGATCCAGGCTCTGAGCTGTTAGCACAGAGCCGGAAAAGGGGCTCGAACCCACGAATACTTGTATACTTTATACTTTGTATACTTTAAAACGGTAAATTGCATGATATGTGAATGCTATCTCAACAAAGCTCTAATTAAAGCAATAGAGGCGGACCTCCCCATATTCATTCTGATAGAAACCTGAGGAAGCGACCTCAAGAGCTTGGTGAGTGGGGGCACCTGGGTGGCTCAGTCAGTTAAGCGCCTGGCTCTTGGTTTTGGCTCAGGCCATGATCTCATGGTGCTTGAGTTCGAGCCCCGCTTCAGGTAACACAGTTGGCAATGTGGAGTCTTCTTGGGACTCACTCTCTCCCTCTCTTTCTCTGTCCCTTCCTTGCTCTTGTATGGTCTCTCTCTCAAAATAAATAAAATAAACAAAAAGAACTTGCCGAGTGCTAGGAGTTCTCTGGTCCACAATGCTGTAGTTCTCGTGAAACGATCACTGAGAAGTGCTTTGGAGAGGACGTTTCAGACCTCTGCTTATGAGTCACCCCTGAGAGAGGCCCCCACCCCAATACCCTCCCTCTGTCACTTGTCATCTTTTGCAGCCCTTCTGTCTTTCCTTTATAGTTCTTCCCACCCTTGGAATTGTTTTCTGTATGTGGACCCGATTTTGTCTGACTCGGGCTGAGTTCCACGACACCAGGGGCTTGTCCACATCTTGTTCATTCCCATAGTAGGTGCTCAGATACTTGCCGAATGGATGAAGCCATGACTGCCGCTAACAGCTGGGGGAGGTCTGGGCTGGTCAGTGCTCGCTGCAGGAGAGAGAGTCAGCAGAGCAGATCAGGGTGTCTCCCAGCCCCAGTGGCTTTCTTTTTCTCTCTGTTGCAGTTCCAGGAGAATGTCTCTGGAAAGGAAGCCCAAGGCCTGGTCTGGCTGGGAAGAGGCGAAAGGGGAGGGGAGCAGGAGTGGGGGCCGGGCGGGCGGGCGGGCCTGGGGAGGAAGTCTGCAGCCCCAGGCTGCTGAGGGTGTGGCGTCTGTGTTTGCACCTTTGGAATGCAGCTGATTCACTCTGGGGGGAGCCTTGTGCAGCCACTGCTGCCGCCTTGGAGCTGACATCTGGCGGCTGAATTCCAGGAGGAGAGAGACAGATTCCTACAAGCAGATGCCAACTCTGAAGGTCAAACTAAGCTATGGAGCTGCTTTAGGAGGAGGCCCAGAGAGTCCAACACGGCCCCACCCCAGGATTCTGGGAGAGAGGTGAGGCCCCATCCCCAGCTGAGACCCGGGCCCTGAACTACCAGATCCTCTGTGGAACAGCCTGGGGCAGGGAAGCCTGAGGTCTGCAGTCAGAGCTGGGTTCAAAGACCAGTTACTTAACAGCTCGTATAACTGCAGAAGCCAAGGGCCTTAGCTGGTCCAGTGCTCAGCAACAGCACCGGGACACTGGCTCGCCTCCCCTGGCCCAGTGTCCTCTGTGTTGCTCTGCTTTCCGGCCAGTGCTTCCTGAAGCCTGAGAACTCCCAGCCTGCCTCTCCCTGGGGCTCCTGCAAAGTCTGGAGACTCCGGGTCGCAGCTCACCCCAGATGCTGATTGGACAAGCCTGGCTCAGGAGCTTGCCCCGGGATAGGGCCAACACCCCTAGAATCACATGGAGAAAGTGGGAGTGAGGGGTCCCCCAAAGGAGCCAATGCCAGGCGCTGGGCAGAAACTGCACACACGCCCACCCTGCTAAGCTCCCTCTATAGGACCGGCTTCTGGGGCACTGTGCTCAGCTTTCTGTCTTTTACCTACTGGGTGTCTCCCTGGCTAGGTTCCTTAGGCTCTCAGAAGCTCATTTTTTTCGTCTTTGAAATCTCATAGGATTCTTTTAAAGATTGAAGGAGACAGTGCGTGCAAATCCCTTGACACCTTCCTGGCCCAGAGGAGGGGCCGAGGCTAACTGGTTCCCTTTATCTTCCCTGTGTGTCGGTTCTCTGTGATTCCATCTAGATCTCTGTGGTCTGAAAGGGTAGTGTGTGTGTGTATGTGTGTGTATGCACGTGTGTGTGCATGTGCGCACAGTAGGCCTGGCCTTTTCTCTTCTCCAAGGCGTTTGTATTGTTTGGCTTCTCCCCAGAGAGGGTTGGAGACTACACAAGGACAGAGGATGGAGGCAAGAGGGACTGGAGAGGGGTGGCAGGAGGAAGGGAGAAGCCTGTGGGCTGAGACCTGCGTCTGGAGTCCCCTCTGCATGCCCTCAGCTCTGGCTGTGGCTGGAGGAAGGGCCCAGTCTCTAAGGAGTAGCTGCCTTCGTCCCTCCTGTGCCACATTATCAGTGTGTCTGGTCATTTGACACTGGGCGTGAGGGGTCCTGCCCTGAACTAGAGTTGCTGATCTTGTATGGTCTCTCTCCTGCAACCCTGGAACCTGGGGCCAAGTGTCTGACTTGGTCTCAGCTCATGATCTCACGGCTTGTGTGTTTGAGCCCCATGTTGGGCTCTGTGCTGATGGCTCAGAGCCTGGAGCCTGCTTCGGATTCCGTGTCTCCCTCTCTCTCTCTCTCTCTGCCCCTTCCCCACTCGTGCTCTGTCCCTCTGTGTCTCTCCAGAGTGAATAAACATTAAAAAAAATTAAAAAAAAAAAAAAAAAAAGAGAGAGAAGAGGAAGCCTCGTGCCCAGAGTAGTTCAAGCCTCTTGGACACTTGAGGAGAAATCTGGAGCTTCTGGGAGGGCACAGAACAGACCTCCTGTAAACTCTGCACCTGCTTGTGACCTGAAGTAAAGCACTTCCCATCACCTGCATGGGGCGTGCAGAGTACTAGAAGGGCTGTGTCCCCCTAAGCTTGGCACCCTCCACCCCTGCGAGCCCTCCTCAGTGTCACACCTCTGAGCCTGCACAAGTCCACGTGTGCCCTTGTCCCCACTGAACAACTCAAGTCCTCCAAGTTGTGGCCTGTTTACTTCCTCTTAGGGAAGAAGCGTTTCCTGCCAGCCTCGTGCCCGTGGGTTATTCTCATTTTCACAGCCACGTGTTCAGGGCCTCTGCGTAGAGCTGACATGGCAGTCGGTGGCTGCTACCACTGGTGACTCGTCCATGACCCGTGCGCCCTAAATCTGCTGAGAGCATTCTGCCCAGTTCCCTGCTGGGTGTTGAGCATTTAAAAATATGTTCATCCTGTCTCTTTCATTATGGGACAGACTCTCAGAATTTGAAGGACAAAGTAACGAGAACTGCATTTTCTGAGCTCTTACCAAGTGCTTTAAAAAAAATTGGGATGTAATTCACATACCATAAAAGTCACCTTTTTATTTTTTCATTTTTCCCTTTTTTTTTTAACACTTATTATTTTTGAGAGGCAAACAGGGCATGAGTGGAGGAAGGGCAGAGAGAGAGGGAGACACAGAATCTGAAGCAGGCTCCAGGCTCCGAGCTGTCAGCACAGAGCCCCAAAGCAGGGCTCGAACCCACCAACCGTGAGATTATGACCTGAGCCGAAGTCAGACGCTTAACCGACTGAGCCATCCAGGTGCCCCAAAACTCACCCTTTCAAAGTGTATAATTCAGTGGATTTTAGTATGTTCACAGAGTTGTGAACATCAGCACAATCTAATTCCAGAAAATTTTCATCATCCCCAGAAGAAACCCCTGTAGGTTCACCAGTTGCAACAAGCAGACCGCTCATGTGGACCGCTCATGTGGGTGTTGAGGATAGGGGAGGCTGTGCATGTGTGGGGGCAGCGGGTGTGTGGGAAATCTCTGTACCTTCTGCTCAGTATGGTTTATGAGCTTAAACCTGCCATAAAAAAAAAAAATAGAATAGAACAAAACAAAGCCAAAAGGAAACCCTGAGTCCACTAGCAGGGCCTCTGCCTCCTCCCTCCCCCCACCCCTGGCGACCACCAGCCTGCTTTCGGTCTCTGTTCTGGGCATCTCCTGTAAATGGAAGCATACCATCATGACCTTTGGTGTCTGGCTTCTGCCACTGAGCGCCACGTCTTTGAGGTTCATCCACATTGTAGCAGGTGTCTCTATCCCATTCCTTTTTATGGCCAAATAATATTCCATTGTGCAGCTGGATCAGAAGTTGTTTATCCCTTCCTCCATCCGTGGACACTTGGGTTGTTTCTACCTTTTGTGAACAATCCCGCAATGCTTTTGTGAAGGAGAAGGCTTTCAAACTAAGTGCTTTTTGAGGAACACCTCATTTAATCCTCATAGAAACCCTGAATGTCAGTGCTGGTATGTTCCGCCTCCGGATGAGGCTGCCAAGGTTCCGAGAGGTGAGTCAAGGTCACACAGCTGGAAGCCCTGGGATTCTCCCGCTCCTGGTCAGCAGGATCCCGTGATGCCTGCGAGGTGTTTCTGTTCAGTTTTAGCGGAGCCTTGCTGAGGACTGCCCCTCAGTAAATGCTGCTGACTCTTCAGGGGCCCTGCAAACCTCAAGCCGCACAGCACTCTGTGATCTGTTCACCTGCTCTGGGGACGCACCCGGGGGTTATGGGAGGTCCCGACTCCCCCAGATTCATCCATAGATCTGGGACCAGGCATTTCCCCTGCCTCCTCTGGATGCTGCTCTCAGCATCAGTCCTTGCTTTCCTGGGGGTCCCGGGGCTGCCTTTCTTGGATTTAGCACATAGGCCCGTGTTCACCTGCTGGTGAACTTTGCTTTTCCCACCTTCCCCTGTGGCACGGAGGTAAGTGTGCCAGTCAGGCAAGCCCAGGTTCAAGTCTGCTCTGGCATTCTGACTGTGTGGCTTTGGGCAACTTTCTTTTTTTTTTTTTTAAATGTTTATTTGTTTTTGAGAGAGAGAGAGTGTGAGTGGGGAAGTGGGGGAGGGACAGAGAGAGAGAGGGAGACACAGAATCCGAAGCAGGCTCCAGGCTCTGAGCTGCCAGCACAGAGCCCGACGTGGGGCTCGAACCCACAAACTGCAAAATTACGGCCTGAGCCAAAGCTAGACGCTTAACTGACTGAGCCACCCCGGGCACCCCTTTGGGCAACTTTCTTCACTTGTCTGAGCCTGTGCTCGTTGGTAGTGGTGGATACTACCCATGGACTTAGTGATACGGTGGATGAGGACTGACCAAGGGAAGGGAGATGAGGCACTCCCTCTGTAGCCAGCACCTCACACACTCGTGGGAAGGGACAGTCTCCTCTTGGTCCTCACTGCACAGGCAGGCTGGCAGCCAGCCCAGGGAGTGGACAGGGAGCTTTGTGTGTCTCCTTGCCCCTGGAGCTGTGGGAGGCTCCTGTGACTGAGTTCTGCTCAAGGAGGGGGATGTCAAGGCCGGGCCTCCGAGGTCAGGACCCCGCCGAACCTTCCCGTTTGCCCGTCTGCCCTCTGCCCGGCTCCCCGCCCGCTGCTCTGGCAAAAGCTGCACCGCAGGGCCCAGTGCGTTCTCTGCTGGTTGCCTGGGTACGGTCCTCAGCCCCTTCCCCAGAGCTGCAGCACAGACCTGCTGCCCCCTGGCCCGAGGGCTTGGATACCGGCCATGACTGTGGACCACCCTAAGTGGTGGCCCACGGCATGAGGCAGGAAGGGCAACGTACTGAGGGGATGTGCGCCAAGGACGAGAGGACATCCTCTGGCCTGGCCGCAAGAGTGGAGCCTCAGGGTCCTGCCAGGGAAACCCTCTCTTCTCACTGCTGTTGTGGCTCAGCCTTTCAGCCTTTCCTGGCCCTGCCCCTCTCCTCCTGCTTCTCACATAGCAGCTTCTGAGTTACTGGCACCACCCTGTGCTGCTGCTTTTGCTGCTGCTGAGGCCACTGCACCAGACGGAAGTTAACCCCAGGTGTGCTGGTGCTGGCAGCCACGGCCAGCGATGAACAGCAGGGGCTCACTGGCCGGAGGTGCTGGAGGAGGAGACCAGCTGCTTTGCTCCAGCCTGGTTCCCCTTCTGGAGTGTTCATCTCTTCTCCTTCCTCTCTGTCTGCCCAAATTTGAATCCAAAGCCTGTCCTGACCCCTGGGAGTTGTTTCTTCCTTTGGCTGTCTGGGCAGTGACAGTCGATCACAGAAGGTGGCTTCTTTCTCACCGTGTACTTGACCTTGTCATTTGACGCAGATCACGTTTTCTCCCTCGCAGCCCCATATCCTTCACCACACCCAGGTAGGCTCCTCTCTTGCACCTGGCCTTATCTGGCCAGGTGAGCTCTCGAGTCCTGAGGCCACTGGGAAAAACCATCCTTGAGGCTGGAGCATGGGCGGTCGTGAGGGGTCTGAGGGAGCCAGGCGCTGGGTCTGACCATCTGGGATGATCCTGGGCAAGTTCCTAGGCTATCACGGGACTTCAGGTGCCATAGTGAGGACCAGACAGAATGGGGGTAAAGCCGCCAGAGCAGCAGCTGCCACAGGGGCACCGGCCACTGATGCACACATACACACACGTGTGCCTCTCCACACGCTGGGCTCTGAGCCCACCCTTCCCCGGGGAGAGCTGCTCCTGCAGCCCACCCAGGTCTGCCTTGTCACCAGAGCAGGCCTCTGTCCATCCCCTGGCTTGGCCCAGCCCAGCCCATCCTTTTCTATCCTCACATGGGACTTGAAATCCTGCTTTCTGTCCCCCACCTCTGTCCACTCCTTCGGATGAGAGCTGGCTGCCCAGAGGGATGCTGGATACACTCCCCGAGCTCAACAGCATCCTCATTTGTCCACTTCCTGTGCCCTATGCTGTGTACCTTTTCCTTGAACCCCAAATACTCCTTCCTGGATTTTTGTGTGCCTCTGCTCAGCCTTTCCCCTCTTGGTTGACTTGCTCTCCTTTTAATGTTGTCCAGAGGCCCCGAGGGCCCCGTCCCCATTTCCCCCTGAACTCCCCAGTGGGAAGGGCCCAGGCTAGGTGTAAGGTCCCACATTTCCCAGGGGGAGGGGAGGAGTCCCTAACAGAGTGGGGGTGGGGGGTGGGTGTGAAATTTCCCCATGTAGTGTGAGGGAATGAGCTGGGTGCTGACCGGGTCCAGGACAGGGCGCACTGATGGAGGGAGAGCGGGGGTGAGGGCAGGAGCCCGCTCCAGTGCGCTGAAGTGTCAGGCCTCGAGACACCAGGAACCAGACCGGAGGTGGGGATAGGGGTGCATGCCAGAGATGGGCTTCGGCCCCAGCCCCCTTCAAGGGCTTGCTTATGAATCAGATTTAGCTGGAGAAAGAAAGCAGGCATTGGGAGGCCAGGGCCTCAAGGCACATAGACAAGCCTGGAGCCCCCTGGGTCTGCAGAGCCTTGGGGGTGTGGGGAGGCCGGTAGTCTGCCCCTCCCCCCCAGTACCTACCTTGTATTCCGCCAGGCTTGCACACAAAGAGTCGTGTGGGCCGGGCGCCCCCTAGTGGTTGGGGGACTCTAGCCTCGTTGACCTGGAGATCTCCCTGTCTAGGCTAGTAAAGGAGACCAGGGCATTGGGGAGATACTGGGCTTTGCTCCAAACCCCAGGAGGGCCGTCTGACTCTTACTCGGCCTTCCTGGGAGCATTCAGGATCTTCTCTGTGGCAGGGGCATTTTGCTTCTAAGGAGCCCATCCCTGCTTTCAACAGCTGGCATCTACCCCCCACCTCCTCGCCCAGCACGCCAGGGCTCAAAAGGCCATCTGGTGCATTCCCCAGCTCCTGGGCGTATTTGTGTAGAGGAAGAAGCCTCGAATTAGGGTTGGGACCTTAGGTTTCTGTTTGAGTTCATCTGCAGTTCTCTAGATATCCTTAGACAAGTCCCTCAACATTCTCGGAGCACCTCGCTGGTGTTCCCCACTCTGTGGTAGCAGACCCCCAGGGACATTTGCCCTTGGACCCTCCCCTCCCATTGAGCGTGGGCGGAGCCTGTGCTGACGGTGTAACTCCCATGATTAGCTCATGTTGTATGGCACTGTTGACCCTGAGATAGATTAGTCACGAACCCCTTATTATTTTTATTACAAAAGTCTTTTTTTATGTTTATTTTTGAGAGAGAGAGAGTGATGGAGGGTGAGCAGGGGAGGGGCGGAGAGCAAGGGCAATACAGAATCCAAAGCAGGCCCCAGGCTCGGATCAGGAGCCCTTTAAAAGCAGAGATTTTGGGGCGCCTGGGTGGCTCAGTCGGTTGAGCTTCCGACTTTAGCTCAGGTCATGATCTCCAGGTTGGTGAGCTCATTCCCCCCGTCGTGCTCCCTGCTGTCAGCACAGAGCTCGCTTCTGATCCTCTGTCCTCGTGTCCCCTGCTTGTGCTCTCTCTCTCAAAAATAAATACATAAAACATTTCATTTTTTTTTTTTAGTATTTATTTATTTTTGAGAGAGAGAGAGTCAGAGACAGTATGAGTGGGGGAGGGGCAGAGAGAGAGAGAGGGAGACACAGAATCTGAAGCAGGCTCCAGGCTCTGAGCTGCCAGCACCGAGCCTGACGTGGGGATTGATCTCACGTTTCCTGAGATCATTACCTGAGCTGAAGTCGGTTGCTTAACTGACTGAGCCACCCAGGCACCTCAAATAAATAAAACATTTAAAAGCAGAGACTTTTCTCTCCGCTGCCTGTAGAAGACAAAATTAGAGATTCAAAGTGAGAGACGGGTCGTCATGAGAGACAGCTTCTGTTGCTCAGCCATCTGAGCTGAGGGGCCACAGGGCAAGACCTGAAGGGATGGCTTCTAGGAGCTGAGGCCGGTCACCAGCCAACAGCCAGCAAGACATCGGGGACTTCAGTCCTATAGCTGAGAGAAATGGAATTGCACCAACAGCCGGTGAGCCTGGAGGAGGACCAGAGCCCCAGATGAGATCGTAGCCTCATATCACCTGCATTTCAGCTGGTGAGACCCTAAGCTGAGAGCCCAGTCATGCCTTACCTGGCCATCTGACCTCTTGAACTGAGCGATGATAAGTGGGTGCTCTTTAAGCCAATACGTTTGTGGAAGCTTGTTACACAGCAGAAGGAAACGAACACATCCTCGGTCCAAAGAGAAGAGGAGAATTCCAGACACAGGCAGGATAAAAATTTAAAAATGAGAAAAATCTGGGGCGCCTGGGTGGCTCATTCAGTTAACAGTCTGATTCTTGGTTGCAGCTCAGGTCATGATCTCACGGTTCGGGATTTCAAGCCCGAGTCAGGCTCCAGCTGGCAGCCTGGAGCCTGCTTGGGATTCTCTCTCTCCCCTCCTCTCTCTCTGCCCCTCCCCCGCTCACTTTCTCTGTCTCTCAAAATAAATAAATAAACTTAAAAAAAAAAAGGCAAAAATCTATCATACCCCCCCGCCCCCGCCCACAGGTGCTATGTGGGGTTCAAACCTGCAACAGCCGTCCTGCTGGCTGCGGTGCACATCCCACATCCCTCACGCAAGCTTCCAGCCAGCCTGGGATGAGAGGAGACAGAGCAGTGTTTGCTGTGACCAGGGCTATGCTGGTGGCACTGTCAGCAGCCAGATCCCGCTGTGGCTGAAGAAAGGCACTCTGAAAACCCACCGCGGGGGCGGAGGCGGGGGCGGGGTGTGATTTCTGGAACTCCCTGGACTTGTGGGCATCTTTAGGGTCTGTCTGAATAACAGCTGTATTAGATAGAATTCACATACCATATAGTCCACCCATCTCAAGTGTACGATGGGGTGGTTTTTAGTGTATTCACGGAATTGTGCAACCATGACCGCGATCAGTTTTAGAGCATTTTCATTACCCCGAAAGGAAATCCCCCTGTACCCTTTAGCAGTCACTCCCCCTTTCCCCCTGACTCCCCCTTATTCCTTGTCTCTTGTCTCTTTTCTGTCTCTATGGATTTGCCTGTCCTAGGCATTACATACAAACGGAATCCTATGCTCTGGAGCCTTTTGTTTCTGCTTCTTTCAACTCCGCATGATGTCAAGATTCATCCATGCTGTAGTATGTATCTGTACTTCACTCCTTTTGTTTGTTACCTTTATTGAGATATAATTCACATACCCTACAACTCACCCATTTAAAGTGTACAGTTCAGGGGCATCTGGGTGGCTCTGTTGGTCGAGTGTCCACCTTTGGCTCAGGGCGTGATCTCACAGTTCATGAGTTTGAGCCCCGCATCGGGTTTTCTGCTGTCAGCGTGGAGCCTGCTTCGGATCCTCTGTCTCCCTCTCTCGCTGCCCCTCCCCCCCTCAAAAGTGAATAAACAGTAAAAAAATACAGTGTACAATTCAGTGGTGAGCACACTATAACATATAGAGTTGTCCAGTCACTATGTTGTGTACCTGAAACTAATGTAACATTGTGTGTCAACTATACTTCAGTAAAAAATAAGTGTACAATACACTGGTTTCTAGTGTAGTCAAAGAATTTGTGCAACCATCTAGAATGTTCCATTCTAGAACATTTCATCTTCCCCAAAAGAAATCCTGTTAACTATTAGCAGGCATTCCCCATTTCCTCCTCCTCCCAGCCCCTGGCAACCTTTCATCTACCTGCTGTTTCTGTGGATTTGCCTATCCTGGATGTTTCACTTAATGGAATCATACACTCTGTGTCCTTTTGTGACAGCTTTCTCTCACTGAGCATCATGTTTTCAAGGTTCATCCATGTGGTACCACGTATTGGTACTTCATTCCTTTTCATGGCTGACTAATACTCTTCTGGATGGACAGACCACACTTTTTGTATTCTGTTGCTGACTCATTCACCCCTTCCACCTGGAATTTGGGGGTGGGGCTGGGGGAAGGGGAGCAGTGGGAGAGGGAGGGAGCTCGGTGGGCTCATGTTTGATAACATAGAAGGAGGGCCAGTGTTCTGAGTTGTCCTAGGCCATACTGCACTCACGGCTCTTTGCTCCAGGTCAAGCGGGCCCCCTCCCCATGCCTGCTTTCCAGAGCACTATGTGCCCAGGGTCTGCAGCCAGAGTTCGGCTGCAGGTGGGACAGCTGTCTGTGAGCTCTGCAGATGATGGTCTGCATTTCTAACACAAATCATCCACTAAGCAGTTATTTGATTCCAGTCTTTACAGAGACCCCCCCCTTAAATTTTTTTTTAATGTTTATTTTTGAGAGAGAGAGAGAGAGAGAGAGAGAGAGCGCATGAGCAGGGAAGGGGCAGAGAGAGAGGGAGACACAAAATCTGAAGCAGTCTCCAGGCTCTGAGCTGTCAGCACAGAGCCTGACGCGGGGCTGGAGCTGGTGAACCATGAGATCCTGATGGGAGCGGGAGCCGAAGTTGGATGCTTAACCAACTGAGCCACCCAGGCGCCCTGACACCCCGCCCCTTTTAAAGGGCAAGTGGTCTGCAGGCTGATGGTCATACCACCTGATCCTATGTGAAGGCATCTACTGTAAAGCACAGCAAAGAACCTTCCAATACACTTGTTCCTTTTCACCTGTGGCAGATTTTAGCAGGAAGGGAGAAAGAGCTCGAGGTCCTCTGTCCCTCCCCTGCACGTCACCACCAAACCTGGTCATTCTCACAGGTCCAGCTCAGATGCCTCTGGCTACTGCTGCCCGTGGCAACCTGGCATCAGTGATAACGGCAACTACCACTTATTAATGCTACGACGTGCCGTGTGTATCCCAGACTTCTTGCAATAGCCTGTAAGCTAGGTGCTGTTACAGCCTCTTTTACAGATGAGTAGAACGCAGATTCTGAACCACACCATACGGCTTCTGGCCCTTTCTGGAATCCTATCATCCAAAAAGCAGGGAGTGTGGGTAGACAGAGAAGGGGTCCAAGGACTTTGGCTGTGGGGGTGTCCCAGCTGCCAAGCAAAAAAGAACTTCACGAAGGTCACATACAATGAAGACAGAAAACAGCTCCTGGGAGGGGGCACCAGTGACTTCAGCAAGAGTGGTTTTTCCAGACAGAGTAAGGAGAGAAGGGGAGAGGGAACGGAACGGAACACCCACTTCAGGGAGTTTTGCTGTAAAGAACAGCAGGGAGAGAGCGGTAGCCTGGTAGGGGTGGAGGGTTGTGGGTGTTTTGTTTTGCTTTGTTTTTTAAATGGGAATCACACAGCTTGTTCTCAGTGATGGAAACGGTCCAATAGAGGGCACACGGTGAGGACTGTAGGAGAGCTGCGGGGGAGACGTCTGCAAAGCATCCTCCTGGAGGGGTTCTCCATGCACGGACGGGGCGCGGACCTTCTTCCAGACAGGGGCCGGGGACCGGATGGCAGGTTACAGGTGCAGATAGGAAGGCAGAAGCAGCAATAGGAGCGTGTGGGGCTTCTCTTCAAGTCGGATCCTTGTTCTCAGAGCAACAGGACCTGAAGTCCTGAAGCTGAGCGAGAGGAGGTGGGGAGGTGATGACGGTCTTGAAAGAGAAGGTGGGGGGAAGAAGAGACCTGGGTGATAGAAGGCTCCACTGGGGGGTTTGAAAATAAGATCAGTCAGCTAGGTTGTGGGATTTCCTTTTCTCAAGGGTGTTTGGCTGAAGCGAAGGGGGTGGGGTGGGGAGCAGGGCAGGCGGGTTAGGCGCGCAAGGGAAGGAATGGATTAAGGGGCTGTGAATTCTAAACTGGATAAGGAGGGAAGTGAGACCATAAAGGGGCAACGCATCGGCAGGGTCTATGGGTCAAGCAAACTATAGCCCACGGGTCAAATCTAGCCCACTGACCATTTTTCTCTTTTATTTTTAAAATTATTTTTTAAATGTTTACTTATTTTGAGAGAGAGAGAGAGAGAGAGAGAGAGAGCGAGAGCACAAGCAGGGGAGAGGCAGAGAGAGAATCCCAAGCAGGCTCTGCACTGTCAGCATGAAGTCCGATGTGAGGCTCGATCTCACAAACTGTGAGATCATGACCTGAGCAGAAACCAAGAGTCAGAAATTTAACCAACTGAGCCACCCAGGTGTCCCCATTTTCTCTTTTATTATGGTAAAAGGTATATAGTATAAAGTTGGCCATTTCCACTGTTTTCTTTTTTATTATTTTTTGTAAAATCTTAATTCCTATTAAGAGCCTCTATTCTCTTTTGTTTCTTTTTAAATATTTATTTATTTATTGGGGTGGGGGAGCCCATGGGGGAGGACAGAGAAAGAGGAGACAGAGAATCCAAAACGGGCTCAGAGCTCACAGCAGAGAACCTGATATGGGGCTCGAATTCAGGAACCATGAGATCATGACTTGAACCAAAGTCAGATGCTCAACCAACTGAGCCACCCGTATGCCTCCCCCTGCCACCATTTTAAAGTGTACAATTCAGTGGCAACAATTATGTTCCCAGTGTTGTGCAACTATCAATACCATTTCCAAAATTTTCCATCACCCCAAACAGAAACATACTCCTTGAGCAAGAACTCCCCCATTTCCTCCCCACCCCCAGCCACCTCACAACCCCCCTCAGGAACCTCTGATCCACTTTTTGTCTCTGTGAATTTACCTATCCTAGGTACTTCATGGTAGTGTAATCATACAATATGTGATCTCTTGTATTCTGGCTTAAAAGAAAAAACATTTATTTTTATTTATTTATTTTGAGAGTGAGAGAGAGCGAAAGCAGGAGGGGCAGAGAGAGGGAGGGAGAGAATCCCAAGCAGGCTCTGCACTGTCAGTGCAGAGCCCGATGCGGGGCTCGAACCCTTCAACTGTGAGATCATGACCTGAGCCGAAATCAAGAGTCAGACGCTTAACTGAATGAGCCACCCAGGCACCCCTGGCTTATATTTTTTTAAGTTTATTTATTTATTTTGAGAGAGAGAGAGAGAGAGAGACAGAGAGCACGAGTAGAGGAGAGGCAGAGAGAGAATCCCAGGCCGGATTTGCACTGTCAATGCAGAATCCAACTCGGGGTCCGAATCCAGGAACCATGAGATCATGACCTGAGCCGAAGTTGGACACTTAACCGGCTGAACCACCCAGTCACCCCAATCCTGGCTTATTTTACTTTTCAAGGTTCATCGATGCTGTAGTACATTTCAGCACTTCATTCCTTTTTAACGCTAAATAATATGCCATTGTACAGATAGACCACATTTGCTTATGGTCTCTCGTCAGTTGCGGGACCACAGGGGGTGTTCATCTTTAGTTACTGTGAATAACGCTGCTGTGAACACTTGTATGTGATTACCTGTTTGAGTCCCTGTTTTCATTCTTTTGGGTACATAACTGGGAGTGGAAATGCTGGGCCATATCACAACCTCTGCCAGGGTTTGTATGGCCCCTGAACTAAGAATGGTATGGTCCCCCCCAAGATGTTCACATCCTAAGCGGTGGAAGCTGTGAATAAGTTACCTTACGTGGCCAAAGGGGCCTTGAAGAAGATACAACTGAGGTAAGGATCTTGAGATGGGGAAATTGTTCTAGACTATCTGGGTGGGCTCAAGGTCATCATAAAGGTCAGAGTCTGAGAAGGAAATGTAATAGAAACGAAGGTTGCAGTGACCTCCTGGTGGGGGGGGGGGGGCTCCACCAGCCAAGAAACGTGGGCAACTTCTAGAAGCTGGAAAAGATAAGGAAAGGAGTCTCCCCTAGAACTTTCAGAAGGAAGGAGCCTTGTTGACGCCATGATTTTAGCCAAATATAACCCGTTTGGACTACTGACCTCCAGAGAATAAATTTGTTTCGGTTTAAGCCCCAAACTCTGTGTTAATTTGTTACAGTAGCCATGGGAAACCATTACAAATAACTTTTAAATGCCCTTTACAGAAGAAGTTTGCCCACCTGGAGACTCAGGTAGAGGCTCTAAGGAATTTTGTAGAGGGCACAGGGGACCCCGTTTGGGAGTCCTGGGAATGGGGGACAGCCTGGAGTTTGAGGGCTTGTGTCACTTCGGAAAAGAGGGCTAAGTGTTGGGAGGGAGTTAGAGTGGGGTGGTGGGGGCAGCAGATGAGCCCCCAGCAGGCAGTTTTGGCACCTTTGGCAGAAATGGCCAGGCCAGTCTGAGTGACAGCTACCAGGCTCCACCAAGGCAGTTCTGTAAGAGAGGGGCAAGGGGTAAACAAACACACTTCTCCCAGCTCTCATTCATTCATTCATTCATTCATCCACTGAGGCAGCACAGACTGCTCCGTGTGTAGTTATGTGGCCCTGTATCCTATGTTGCCTCCCAGGAAGTCATCATTTCCTGAGCACATTTCCTGTCCCCACAGGCTTTCCAGGGACTGTGATGTTAAGTGGTCTGGGATCTGTACTTAGAGAAACTGCCCAACAGGTTGCTGCAAGGATCAGAAAACATGCAAGCAAAAATCTACAAGGTGCTCGTGAAATCTAATAATAATAATAATAATAATAATAATAATTCCCAAAATAACTGTAACTTATTATTAGTAGCAATATTTTAATTAGGAGGCGCGATTTGGGCGGAACCTTGAAGGCGGATGGGATTGGGAAAGGCGGTGGGCAGGAGGGAGGACATTCCAAGGCAGGCGTGGTCTTCCTGAGCCCGGGGCCAACCCTCCAGGAGCCAGGGCAGGGGACTTGGGAGGGGGGGGGGCGGAAGCAGGCCACCACCGCGTCCCTCCCTCCCCGCCCTGGGCCATCACCCGTAGTAAGAGCGCACCCTGGCGGAGGAGCAGGTCCCGTACTAATTTAGCCATGAATGAGAGGCGGCAGCCCTCCATCTGCGTCTGTCCAGCCTCCCCGCGGAGGGGGAAAGGGGGTGGGGTGGAGTGGGTAATAGGGGGATACCCGGCAGCAGCCACCAGACCTCCGGGCCGCGCTGGCAGCCTGCTCCCGTGGCCGCTGCCGTCCTGGCCCGCCTCCACCCTTCTTTCCCCACCGGGGCCCCCGTTTCGTAAGGCAGCCTCAGGATCTGAGGCGCCCGACGCGCCCCCCTTTGCTCTCTCCACCCCGGCTCCGGGATTCCCAGGCTCCAGAGCCCGGGCTAGGCGGCCAACTGGGCAGGCAGGGAGGGAGGGGGCTGGCCGGCCTCCGAAGTCGGCCCCAAGTTACATGTGGGAAGAGGTGGCTGTGACGCAAGTTTCCAGGGGGCCCTGGGCTCTGAGGGAGCGCGCCAGAGCGGCTCCTCTCCGTGCAGCTGCAACCGTGAAAAAGAAAAAGCCCCGAGCAGCACCCCAAGCCGCCTTGCCACGGCGCGCGGGGTCCAGCTGCGCGCCCTCTGCCCCCCCAGGGCCACCGAGCGCCGAGACCCTGCATCGGCCAGTCCCCGCCGGACCCCTGGCGCACGGGCTAGGCTCCCTCGCGGTGGCTGGCCCCTTTTTCTTCTTTCTTTTTTTTTTTTTTTTTTGCAACGCTTGCCAACCTGTCAGCTGATGGACCTCATCACCCATAGTGGCGCATGTAGCTCGGCCGCAGCTCGCTCCATTCACGCCGCGCCCCCCCCAGCCGGCCCCCGGCCCCCGGCTACCGGTGCCGGGGGGTAGGCTCGCAGACTTTGGCCGCAACCAGCCCCCGGGGGCCCGCGCCCCTCTCGCCCGGGCCTCGCGCCGCCCGGGGGGCGCTGCAAATAGTCCTTTGTTTACATGCAATTCCTTACTCCGCGGAAGGAGGCCGGGGGAGTGCTGAGTTTTCACCAGCTGTTTCCCGCCTTGAAACAGACATCTGATCAGCTGCAAACACACACACACATACACACGCCCGGGGAGGCAGGCCGGAGAGACCTCCCTCCCGCCCCTCCCGCCCGCCTCCCTCCCCTCGCCGCCGCCGCCGCCGCCGCCGCCAGCATCTGGGACCGGCCGTTTCTGCACCTCCGTCCGGCGCTGCCCTTTGATTCGGATTTCCATCTTGCATTCTCCGGCGGACCGCGGGACCCGGCTCGTGCAGAGGAGGGGGGCCGATCGCTATGGAGTATTTCATGGTGCCCACTCAGAAGGTGCCCTCTTTGCAACATTTCAGGAAAACAGAGAAAGAAGTGATAGGAGGGCTCTGTAGGTGTGTACTCCTCCTCCCCCCCACCCCCTTCCCATGATTGCAGCCCCTGGCCAGCCCGCCTGGGCTGGCGCGCGTGTGCGCACGCATGGCCCGCGCTGCCGACCCCGCTCGCCTTTCTTAGCCTCCGGGGCGGCTACAGCCCCGCGAGCTGGGCTTGCGCCGCCGGGGGACCCTCGTCCCCGGGAACGTGGGGGCCCCGAGCGGCCCTGGTCACTTTTGTCCGCTGCAGGCGGGCGAGTCGCGACGTTTGTAAATTGCAAACAGACCCACGTGGTTCTGCAGCAGTCCCGGCCATGCTTGGTGCTGGTGGCTTTTCCCCCCGCGCTTCCTCCTCCCCCCTCCCGCGGCGGCTTCCTTCCTCTCCCTCCTTCTTCGCTGTCTCTGGGTGCCTCCCTCCAAGGGGGCTTGGGGTGCGCGGGCCGCGCGTGGGGCTGCTGCGCGGTCTGCTACAATGCAGCCACGCCGTGGCTCTGGGAGCGGCGGGGGGGGGGGGATCGGGGAGCCGGGTGGTGTGTTTGCTGGGAGCAGGGCTGCGGCGGGGTCGGGGGGCGTGCTCGAGTAGGGGCGCGGGGATGGGTGGGACCCTAGAGGCCGGCGCTGCCGGCCGGGGGCGCCGCGGACTCGGGCACGTTAGCGGCCGCTCGCTCGCTTGCCGCCCGCGCCCGGGCGCTGTTTACTAGCGAGGCCTGGACGTGACTCTGCAGCCCTCTTGGAGTAGGCGGACCTCGGCGCGCCGCCTCGCGGGAGCTGTAGTTCCCCGAGCCCCGCCGGCGCGGCATTGTGGGAGATGTAGGCGCGCCGGGGCCACGCTTTCCTCGCACAAAGCTCGGCTCCCGCGAGCTGGATGGGCCCGGCAGGCCCGGTGGAGGCGCCTTTTGAGGAGGGGGCATCAGAGGCTGACCTTGGCCTCACAAGGCTGCTGCCTTCCATCCGCCGATCTCGGCTGCAAACTTTCCCATCCACACCCCTTTCCCCCCCACACCCCCACCCCTAGTCAGAAACCGAAACCGTTCAGTCTCCCAGCCGTGTGGGTGTGTGATTCCAGGTCCTCGGCCCTCCCCAGGAGCCACTTCCCAAGTTTGGTCCGGGTTGTTCCAGGTCCACCCTTTACCAAAGGGTGATGGGTGCGTGTGCCACTCGCATTCCATTTCCCTGGACACTGGTTAAAATGCACATGTCCGGAACTCTGATGGCCAGGAGAAGGGCTTGGGCGTCTGCACTGAGCACTGCCTGCGGGACACGGCAGTACAGCGGCTGGGGCTCTCCTGTGTGCCCAAGTGTGGGACCTGCAGCCCCTGTATGGCCTTGCTGCTCCGGGAGCGAAATGGCTCCCTAGGGCTGGGGCCACGTGCTTTGCCGCCCTGGGCAGGCTGGGCGGGGATTGAGGGAGGAGGAGCCGAGGGCGGTGTGGCCCAGGCTGGTGGACACCAGGGGCTGCAGAAATGAGGTTGGGGACGGTTGCTGCTCATGTATACACGCACCCCACCCGCCTCAGGGTTTCTACCTTAACAATTCTCAAGTTCAGGGTGGTGGGCAGCCAGAGGGGTGGCCCTTCCAGAAGGTCTACCTGGAGGACCTAGCTGTAATAATAAGAAAAAAAAAATTCTGCTGCTCTTAATATGTTCTAGGGATTCGTTTTGCTGGATTTTTCTCATTGGATTTTCACAATCTTCCTCCTGAGTTTGGCAGCCTTGTGATTGCTGTGTGGCATGAGGACACAAGCTTGAGAAGCAAACAGTTACAGCAAGTGGTGGGGCTGGAACTTGAACCCTGATCCCGGAGACCCGTTCTGACCGGGAAGGGCTGGGCACTGGGGAGGTGGGGTTGAGCTGCTCCAGATGCTGTTTGGGCCTTAGTTGAATCCTCTCTTGGCCTCCTAGGACTCTGGTTTCACTCTGTCCCTGTCCCAAGCCCCCCTTTAGGGGAGTCCAGCAGTCCCCAGGGGCCAAGTGCCATGAGCCTGCCTATCTGTGAGACGGTTGTAAGCCCATGTGCTGGGTGTGGAGTTGGGGCCTCTGGGTTTGTTCGTTTTCAGAAGGAGCTGTGGGGTGAGGTGGGATCAAGTGTGTGGGTGGGGCGGGACCTTTTGGTTGTGTGGACTGGCTTCTCAAGCTGGTGGACTTTGTTCCATTCCTCGGTGCCTGAAGGGCCCCCTGTCTCTCGCATCCTTCTCCCAGATCTACTGGAGGGGGCCGTACTGCACAGTGAGTCCCCGTGTCTCCCCCATCCCCGCATCCCCTTCATATCTGCTCCTGCCCAAACTGTGTGGTCTTGGACTTGTGTCGTCTCAATGCTCTCTGCTTCTTTAAAATAGAGCACCTGTAAAGGTTAGTTGTGTGTGTGGAAAACACCTGGTATGTGTTCAGATGACACTCACACTCTTGGAAGCAGAAGCATTGTGGTCTTAGAGTGTTCACCTACTGCCCTTGGTGGGGGTGGTGGGGGTGGGAGACCAGTTCCCAGAAGGAGTTAGAGAGCAGCTAGGGGCTTTGGAGTGTGTGCTGGGTCCTTGATCCGTTTTTTGTTTTGTTTTGTTTTATGTTTATTTTTGAGAGAGAGTGCACGGTAGGGGCAGAGAGAGAGGGGGACAAAAGATAGGCAGCAGACAGCCTGATGCGGGGCTCGAACTCATACCGTGAGATCATGACCTGAATCAAAGTCGGAAGCTTAACTAACCGAGCCACCCAGGTGCCCCCTTGATCTGGTTTTTATGAGGTACTTACTCCGTGCTAGGAACCAAAACTGGCCCTGTCCTAAGAGCTCAGTCTCCTAGTGCTAAAGAGTTGTATCAGTCCCCTAAGAGAGAGCTTGGGTTCTCCTGGAGTCCTGGGTACAAACTTCGGAAAAACAAATCATCCTCTTTTTCTCAGTATCTCTCTTTTTTCTTCCTCCCTCCCTCTCTCTTTTAATAACCTAAGCTTGTTTGCTTATTTATTTATTTACTTACTTACTTACTTACTTACTTACTTATTTATTTATTTTAGTAATCCCTGCTGGGCTGGAACTCACGACCCCCAAGATTAAGAGTCACACGCTCTACCTGTGTCTTTAATTTAAATTAATTTAATTTACTTAATTAAATTTAAGTTAATTTAATTAACTAATTAAATTAATCTTTAATTTTTTAAATTAAATTATTTATTTACTTAGAGAGAGAGAGAGAGAGCAGGGGAGGGGCAGAGAGAGAGAGGGAGACAGAGAATCCCAAGGAGGCTCTGTGCAGAACCTGCTGCAGGGCTCGATCCCTTGAACTGAGATCATGACCTGGGCCAAAATCCAGCGGATGCTCAATAGACTGAGCCACTCAGGTGCCCCTTGTCTGTGTCTTTAGATTTCACCCTGATCCTGTGAAGTGAGGCAATGTTTCCCCATTTCACAGGTGGGGAAACTGAGGCTTTGAAAGATGAAGTAGCTAAGCATGGGGTTCCACAGCTAGTAAGTGGCAGGGGTGGTTTGTACTTGAACACAGTTCAGGGAGCTCCGTCTGAGGAGGGGAGGTGAGGGATGAGGTGTTTCTGATGGGAACAGCCTAGACAGGGTTTGTTCTGGGACCAAGGGTAGGGGTGGCAGGCTGGTCAGAGTGTGGTGTATGGATTCAAGCAGCGGGGCTAGGTGAAGGCCCTGGGTTGCTTCAGTACCTGCTGCAGAGGACAAGTGACTTGGACATCCTTGCTGAGGGTCACCTTCTTTCCTGCCTTCCTTTTGGGGTATGGGAGAAATCCCGCGTGGGCTTTCCCACCTCACACTGTAGTCACTGAGTGGCAGGCGTGTGAGTGACTTTGGGCAGTGTAAAATGAGAGTTCTCAGTGGCTAATCTGAGGCTGGAGGCCAGGCATGGGGGCATAGGGGGATGGGAGCTACATGCTTTTGGGCTGGGCAGAAAGGACAGGTACAGGTCAGGATCCTGTCTTGAAGAGTAGCTCCCCGGATGCCCGGTGGCTCATTCGGTCGGTGTCCGATTTTGGCTCAGGTCATGATCTCGCAGTTCACAAGTGCAAGCCCGGTGTCAGGCTCTGTGCTGACAGCCTGGAGCCTGCTGCGTATTCTGTGGCTCCTTCTCTCTCTGCTCCTCCCTAGCTCACGTTCTGTCTCTCTCAAATAAATAAAAACATAAAAAAAAAAAAAAAAAGTGTGCTCCCTTCCCCATAACTTCTGATTGGTATGCTGGTGTTATTCCCAGGGGGCTGTTTGAGGGTACTCTGGTACCGTGGTGGCAATCTTGGCACCCAGGGCTGGTACCCAAACTTTTCTTGGCCATTGGCTGCCCAGCTCCAGGAGACTGGCTGTCAGAGGGCAGTCTGGGAGGGCGAGAAGCAAGAGAACCTGGGTGTCAGTGGACAAGGCTAACTTCACTGCTCACCTCGGAGTCTGAAGTTGATGTGGAGGGGACAGAGGACCTTACAATTCCTGTAAATCATGTTTACGTGTGCAAAACTTAGAAAGAAATGTGAGAAACTTTCAGGCATTTGCAGAAAAGCCCACTTTATCTAGTACAGTATCTGTGGGATTAGCCGTCCATTATTGGAATCGCTGGTTGGTCAGCAGTCAGGACCCCTGGTTGGCCAGCACTCCCACCAGTCAGAACTCCGGGTTTGCCATGATTCCACCAATCAGAATCCCGGATTAGTCAACATTCCACCAATCAGAAACCCTGGTTAGTCCACGTTCTATTAAAGAAACTGTCAGCTGATACTTCTGGGGCTATTTAGGTGAGTTACCCGGGAGGGTCTTGGTGGCAACCCAAGTCCTCACAAAAAACTGCAGCTTTGGGGTGAAATCTGTTTTCTGGGACTTAAGGGTGTGCTAGGTTAGCCAGCAGCTGGTTCCTGAACCAGGAAGCTGGGCTGATGGACTGGGCAAAAGGGAAAGAATGGATAGAACATTGGGAAGAACCAGGATGAACAAGCCTCTGCTCCCTGCCTGGGTCCTTCATTCTCCTTTGGTCTCCCCGGCTCCTGGGCATCCTGGGGAGAAGGAAGGAGCTGAGGGTCTGCTCCCCAGGGCAGAGGTTTTCATGGGCAGATGAGCTGACTGGTTGGGGAAGGTGGGGCTGAACTCTGGTTTCTGGGGGGATTGGGAGGACAGTTGATGGGACCTGGCTGGGAGGCAGTGGGGGCTGGAAAGTGCAGCTGCACCCTGCTCTGCCTGATCTTTCATGGGCAGGTCACTTCTGTGCCTGTCCCACTGTTTGTCAGGAGGGTCAGGGGCACACTATCTGCTGAGGCTATACACAGGGCTCTGGTAAGCAGTGGGGCCATTTGTGAGCCATCAGTAGTAGAGGGTGCCATCAGCAGGTGAGGGGAGCCGAGCTTTGGCTTGGCATCCGCAGGTGCCTGTTAAGCCCTGGTCTGGCTGTCTGACCTTGGGCTCTTCCCTTCCTCAGACCTTGGACTCCTCATTGCAACACAGTTACCCAGCTGGGTGTCTATGGGAGTCAGATGGGAATAATGTAAATGTTCTGCATGATGGTTGTGCATACCCCATGCTTTGTCCTTTCTACAGGGTCAACTGTCATCTGTCTGGGTGTCTGGCTTTGTGGGACGGTGCAGAGCCCACTCTGTCCTGTGGGTAAGAGCAGGGCTCTGGGATCAGGGTTCAAGTCCCAGCCCCACCACTTGCTGGAACTGTTCCCTTCCCAAGTCTATGTCCTCAACCCACACAGGAATCATAAGGCCACTGGACTCAGGAAGATTGTGACAACTCAATGAGAAAATTCCAGCAAATTGAGTCAGCATAGAACTCAAGACTTTTTTTTTTTTTTTTTTAAAGTAAGCTGTATGTCTAACATGGGGCTCAAACTCACAACCCCAAGAGTCACATGTTCTACCGAGCCAGCCAGGCTCCCCATTCCACCTCTGTAATCCACCCACTACAGAGGGTCTCGAGGACACTTCCAGACCAGGGGAGCCTGGACTGGGTTCTAACACCCCCAAGGGACAGGCAAGCCACTGCATATCAGGTCTCTGACCTGTATCCTCTCCATTGCTGTCTCCAGCCACCCCGTCCACCTGTCCACTTCCACTGTAGGGGCAGGGAAACTGGGAGAAGTGAGGTGCCCCTGGCCCAGAAGTCAGGACCCAGATGACTGGCAGTCTTACTCTAAAACTCTGTCCCATCTCACTCTGCGTCCTAAGTCTCATCTGTAAAGAAAGGGTTGTGGACCCCTTTCCCAGCATCGATATTCCATAGGCCCTGTGAGGAAGCTGCACCCTGAAGGAGGGGGCCCAGGGAGGCCTTGAGGGTGCTGGTGGAGGAGAGGGCTTGTCTGTGGGCCCCCAGCTGCAACTGATGTGGAGCCTGCTCTTAGCCCACCCTCCATGGACTACCCTCTCTGTCAGGAGAGGAGGCCAAGGCCCAGGATGGGGCAAAGACAAGTCCAGGGTCCTGCAGGCCTGCAGTGGGACAGCTGAGGTGGGCCAGGGGCGGGCAGGAAAAGCCTTGCCTCCCTCCAGCTGTTGCAGACTCGTTCTCCTGGCTTTCTGAGTAAATTTCTTTCTGTCTGGGAGTGGGCATGGGGGCTTGGGCACCTCTTGGAGCTCAGGGTTCCCATCAATGGAACAAGGCTGCCTGCGGTTCTTTCCCCATTCCTCCAGAACCAGGGGGGTGAGCTCTCTTGGCCCAGGCCTGGACCAGGTCACCCCAGGAGGGCCCCTCAGGAAGAAGCCAGGGCTGTGGCTTTGGGTGGGGCCGGTGGCCTCTGCTGGGAGCCCAGCATCTGGAAGCCATCAGGCCAGGGGCTGGGGGAGTTTCAGAAGAGGGCCGGGAAAGGGGGGAATGCCTCCTCCAGGCCACACACAGGCCCACCCCTCGGGAGCAGTGGCGTTGGGCCCACAGGCCCCGCTGCCGTCTTTGCCTCCTGCCAATGCCTCTGGGCCCATAGCCTCTCCCCCTTCCGCTGGCTGCCTTCTCTCTCACCCCACTGGCTGCTGCTCCTGTAAGATGCAATCACATAATATGCAATAACATTGCCCACTGCGTGCTGGGAGCCTTGCTCCTCTGGCACAGGGCCTGCCTCTTGGGGTGGGTGGGTTTGGGGGAGAAGTGTCTCCAGGGGTGGTGGGCCTGGCGTCCCCTTCTTGGAGTGAGTGGTTCCTGTCTCAGTTTTGAAGTCTTAGCGTGGGGTGTCTGGGGCCGGGCTGGGGACTGGCAGATGAGTGTGTGGCTGGAAATATGACTGTGGGGATGGGGAACCATCTTCCTCAGTCCTCAAGCCTGCAGTGCTGCAGGAGGGGGTCCAGGTGCACAGTAAGACACTCAGAGGTGGCCCAGGGACAGGTGTCTCCAACTGCTCTTGGGACCACCTGCATCAGAATCACAGAGATTCTTGTTAACCATTCAGGCTTCCGGGCCGCACCCACAGCTGCCACACACGGGGCCGGGACCTGGGGCTGAGTGCGTCCCAGGACGTACAACTCCATCACCCTCCTGATCGGCTGGGGGCAGAGGCATCTGACAGATCTGGCGTCTTCTGCAGTGGAGGGATGAAAGTTACACTGGAGTTACACTGGGCCCTCTGGAGATGAATTGTGAAGACAGGGTCCCCTGGGGGCAGGGCACGGAGGGCACCCGGCCTGAGCACGTCTGTGTCCTTCCCTGCAGCCTTGCCAACATTCCACTGACCCCTGAGACGCAGCGGGACCAGGAGCGGCGGATTCGGCGGGAGATCGCCAACAGCAACGAGCGGAGGCGCATGCAGAGCATCAACGCGGGCTTCCAGTCCCTCAAGACCCTCATCCCCCACACAGACGGAGAGAAGCTCAGCAAGGTGGGCTGGGGCCCGGAAGGCTTCCTGGAGGAAGTGGTTGGCTCAGGCGGGGAGAAGAAAGCGAGCTCTGGCAGACGTTGCCTGCCGGGGTCCCTGACTTGTCCCTCCCACCCTCAGGCAGCCATTCTCCAGCAGACGGCGGAGTACATCTTCTCCCTGGAGCAGGAGAAGACCAGGCTCCTGCAGCAGAACACACAGCTCAAGCGCTTTATCCAGGTAGCGCCCCGCGGAGGCCGCCTGCTACCTCAGTGCCCTGCCCCCCTCCTGACTCCGTTTCCCTGGTGTGGGCGCGTCCCGGCTCAGCGGTGGCTTGGGACTCCCATGTGGCTGCGGGTCGACTCTTCCCCACCGACCTGCCTACTTGAGGCATTTGCCTTGCTGCCTGGGCCTCAGTTTACCCATCGGTCAAGTGCAGTGGGCTGGGCTCTGGAAGGAACCAGGTGATTTCTAGAATCACCTTTCTGGCCTTTGTTGGATTTGCAGAATGGGGTTCCCTGGGGCCGGCGTAAGCGCCCCTGGGCTTGACAGCCTTGGGGGGCTGTGAAGGAGCCCCCTGACTCCCCTGTTGGTGGTGGTGGTGTCAGTAGTATGTGGGTGTCACGGCGCACTCACTGGCCCCTTGGGGTCTCCAGGAGCTGAGCGGCTCATCCCCCAAGCGGCGGCGGGCAGAGGACAAGGATGAGGGCATCGGCTCGCCGGACATCTGGGAAGACGAGAAGGCAGAGGATCTGCGTCGGGAGATGATCGAGCTCCGGCAGCAGCTGGACAAGGAGCGCTCGGTGCGCATGATGCTGGAGGAGCAGGTGAGGCTCTTGGGTGGACCCGGCTTCGCATGGGGGGCTCAGTGGGAAGCAAAGCAGACAGGTCCCTGCCCTCGGGGGGGGGGGGGTCACTGTCTGCATGGGGTTGAGGGACATGCGTCAGAGGCTCTCACGGGGCTGGAATAAAACACGGCTGCAGTAAAGGCCGCGTGCCAACGATGGGCACCAGGGAGGGGGATTGGGCCGGTTCCAGAGAGGCTGCTTCACGGCTTCTCCGTGCAAGTGACTGGAGCCAAGGTGGGGAGGTCGAGTCTCACAGTTAACCACGCAGAGAGAGGAGAAGGGTGCACCACGCAGCACAGCAGGGGCCGGGGCCTCGAGGTGGGAGGGATCAGGGCATGAGGGAGGCCATGGCTGGAGAGGAGATGAGTCACGGCGGGTCTGGCAGGCTGTGCTAAGGACTTTGGTCTCTACCCCGAGGGTGGACCAGCTTCATGTGAAGGTTTGCAGCGGGAGCGAACGGCCTCTTGGCGAAGGGCAGAGCTTGGGGAGGCTGACCGCAGCAGTCCCACGGGCCCTGCACAGAGGCTGGGGGGCGCTGGGAGTGTGGTCTGGGACCCGTCCCCCCAGCCTGTTGCTCTGCCCCCAGGTGCGCTCGCTGGAGGCCCACATGTACCCAGAAAAGCTCAAGGTGATTGCACAGCAGGTGCAGCTGCAGCAGCAGCAGGAGCAGGTGCGGCTGCTGCACCAGGAGAAACTGGAGCGGGAACAGCAGCACCTGCGGACCCAGGTGAGCAGGCGGCATCTGCGAGGGGCTCTGCGCCTCAGTGGGACATCAGTGCCTCTGGGGCCCCGCCTCCCTGGGTGCCCAGTGTCCTGCACACATTATTGCATTGAGTCCTCCTAGCAGCCCTTCGAGGCCTGAGCTTTTATTCTCCCCGCTTTACTGATGGCAAAACTGAGGCACAGAAAGGTTAAATTCCATGCCCACTCACGACCCTCAATGACGTGGCTCTCTGAACGCAGAGTCCACGCTCCTGCCCACCACTGTCCTTGTTAGATGTTGACGTGCTTGCCTGGCGCTGAAGAGGGAAGGGGCCACAGGATCTCAGATGACCGGAAGCCCCTCTCTGCACTGCCTTTTCCTCATTTCTTAAAATAAGAGGGGTGGGCCACACACTGGCTGGCCCCTTGGGAGTGAAGGAGTTCAGAGGTGGTGGCGGTTGGCAGAGGCTGTGTCTAGGCAGCGGGCAGAGTGTTTGGGGGCCTTCCCGTGCTCTCCGTGAGGGTCCTCAGGGAAAGGGCAGTTCCTGGAACCTTTGGAAAAAGACTGAGGGCCTCTGTCTTGCAGCTGCTGCCCCCCCCGGCCCCTACCCACCACCCCACAGTGATCGTGCCGGCACCACCCCCTCCCTCCCACCACATCAACGTCGTCACCATGGGCCCCTCCTCGGTCATCAACTCTGTTTCCACGTCCCGGCAAAATCTGGACACCATCGTGCAGGTACCTGGGCTTAAGGGGGAGGCAACATGTCGGGGGAGCGGGGGTGGGGGCGCGAGATGTGTGAGAGCCACAGGCTGTAGGGGATCGAGACGGGGCTTGAATACAGCAGGAAGAAGGGTTGGCAGCTGAATGTCTCCATTCCCTAGTTTCCCTTTCTGTGTCTGCCGTGGGAGGTGGCTCTGGAGAAGGTTTGGGGCAGAGAGGGGGACAACATGGCCTGGAAGACCCTGTCTCTTCCTCCTTGGGGTTTGCTGAAAGGGTTCTTTGCTCCCGAGCCCCCTAGTGTCAAGTTCCTGCATCTAGGTCTTGGTTGGCTCCAGAGTCTCCTCTCAGCTCCGTCTGCCAGGACGTGGGATAGGATGCAGGTGGCAGTGGCTGGGTGGGGGACACTTACGCCTCCTGCACAGATGATTGGCACTGTGGGTCAGGCCTGAAGTCTCTGCTGTGCCCCACTCAGGGTGGCATCCCTTGGGAGAACCCAACAGCATCCCAAAGAAAGAAAAACAATGAAACAAACAAACAAAAAAGCCCAAATGAAAAAAAAGCGCATCAACCCCTGCAACTTTACTTGCACATAAATGCAGCAAATTGAAGAATAAAGTTAATAACAGAGACCTCCCATAAGTGAACAGGCAGACTTTGAAATGTATAAATGAGAGATGCATGTGACTTCCAGGCGGTCCTGAACTGTGATCTCCAAGGCGTTTTGCAGCTCAGCAGAGGAGTTCCAAATGTTTGTTTCCCCCGTATTCTGGCAGGCCGGCCACTGTCTTGCCAGGCTTATTTCTGGATATTTCTGTGTGTGTGTGTGTATGTATGTGTGTGTGTGTGTGGGGGAGGGGGGCATAGTGGCTGTCCCAGTGTCCCCAGCCACCCTCATCGCAGCCTGCCACCTCCCCCCGCCCACCAGGCGATCCAGCACATCGAGGGCACCCAGGAAAGGCAGGAGCAGGAGGAGGAACAGCGACGAGCCGTCATCGTGAAGCCAGGCCGCAGCTGCCCGGAGGCCCACGCCTCTGACACTGCCTCCGATTCGGAGGCCTCGGACAGCGACGCCATGGACCAGAGCCGGGAGGAGCCAGCAGGGAATGGGGGGCTTCCCTGACCACCCCCCAGCCCTCCTCTCCCCTCTTGGAGCTGGAGGGGGCCGGGGGGCAGCTACAGGGAGCAAACGCAGGTGAACGAGTGAGGAATTTTTACAAAATTACAACGTCATTTGGGTCTCTTTTATGACCTCTTTTTCAATACTGTAAATCGACCTTTGAGTGAAGCCACCCGACCTGAGGTCCCCGGGGGCTGGGGTGGCAGGGGCATGTTGAGCACCGGGACACCTGGGGCTGGGCCTCGCCCCGGAGGCTGGGGGAAGCTGACACAGGTGCCTGGCCTCTCTCCGCCAAAAAGCATTTTTTCATTTAAACATGTTTTTAAGAACAGGGAAAAATCAAACAAAACCCCAAGGTATGCTGCCCTCCCCAGAGCCAGCCCTAGACCGGCAGTTTCTGACTCCTTCCCTCCTCTTTTTGTTTTTTTCCTTTCTCCTTTAAGCACTTACATGGGTTGGGGGTCTGGCTGGGTCGGAGCTCTCTGGGGACCCCGGGGGTCTACGTTGCTTCTCGGTTGGGGTTTGCTGCTGCCCTTCTCCCCTCCCCTCCCGGCCTCGGCTCAGCTCGAGGATTTCCCCACCACCACCCAGCCCCACCCCTCCCTCCAGGTTTCCCATCTTCCACCCCAAAAATGTCTTTGTCTCTCTCTTTTTGTTGTTTGTTGTTGGTTCCTTTTGGTTTTGGTTTTTTATCTTTTTGTTTTGTTTTTGTTTTGTTTTTGTTTTGTTTTTTTTATTTTTGTTTTTTTTTTTTTAAACAATTTTGAGGTCTTTGTGTTCAAGGAGAAGCTATTATATTTTGTTAAGAAAGTGGGGGGAAAAACCAAGAGGCCACCGTGCCTTTATAAAGAAACAAAATAAAGTTTGTACTTTGTTTTTTAGATTCTGTGTCTGTGGGGTGTGTGCTGTCCTGAGGAGCCAGGAAAGGCTTCCCAGACTAGAGTATGGGGTGCTCTGGGGGCCCACAAGAGGGGCCTGGATGTGGCTGAGCAGTGACTTTCCCCAGCTGGAGTGTGGTGTTGTAATGAGATATCAGGGCCCCCAGACTCCCTGGAATGATTCCTGGGATTGTCCAAAGATGGGAGATGATGTTGGGAGTGGGAGGGGTGGCTCCTGGCTCCTTGGTGGGGGGCAAGGAGAGAAGGAACCACCAAGCCACAGCTTCCTATCTCTTAGAGAAAGGACACAGGATGTTCAGGGGTCCTGGTAGTCCCTGGGCTTTGCCACTTCCTCATCTTGCGTAACCTCCCTGAACCTCAGTCTCTCCACCTATAGAAAGGAAGTCAGTTCCCCCTTGGGCGAGCTAGTTGATCTTTGGGCATCAGGTTCTTCATCTGAAGTTGGAAATTAACTGGCACAGGGGCATTTCGTCTTATTGGATAGGGAGGTAGACTTTTAACTTTTTTTTTTTTTTTTTAAATCTTGTGAGAGAGAGATCAAGAGCAGGGAAAGGACAGAAAGAGGGGGAGGGAGAGAGAGAGAGAGAGAGAGAATCCCAAGCAGGCTTTGCACCATCTTTGCAGAGCCTGACACGGGGCTTGACCTCACAAACCCTGACCTGAGCCGAAGCTAAGAGTTGGACACTTAACCTTCTGAGCCGCCTAGGTGCCCTGGACCTATAACTCTCTTAATCCTCTGTGGCCAGAGCCAGCTTTACAAAGTGTCCCTCTTGGCTTGCTTTTCTTCATGCGCATATTGTGACAGGTATGTGGGCACTGAGGCCAGAGCAGAATAGTGAGTTCACATCCTCGTCCCCACAGTGAATGCTTCTAGACATTGAATAGAAGGTAGGCAGGAGGCTGAATTTTTTTTTTTTTAGAAATTGTAATTTTTTGTTGAAATTCACATAACTTAAAATTAAGTATTTTAAAGTGAACAATTCAGAGGCATTTAGTATATTCACATTGTTGTACAACCGCCACCTCTGTTCACTTCCAAAACATTTCTATCACTCCGAAATGAATTCCTTATCCCCTAATGGGTCTCTCCCCATTCCTCCCTCCTCTCATCCCTTGGCAAACACCAATCATCTGCTTTCTGTTTTTAGTGTTAAAAAAAAATTTTTTTTTAACATTTATTTTTGAGAGAGAGAGACAGAGCGTGAGCAGGAGGGGAGGGGCAGAGAGAGAGGGTGACTCGGAATCCGAAGCAGGCTCCAGGCTCTGAGCTGTCAGCACAGTGCCTAGCCCCGGGCTCCAACCCGCAAAGTGTGAGATCATGACCTGAACCAAGTCAGATGCTTAACCAACCGATCCACCCAGGCGCCCCTCTGTTTTTAGTGTTTTAAAAAATGAAGGTGTAATTTCCATTTGGTGAAATTCACTTTTTAGTTTTTGGTTGTGTGAGTTTTGATAAATACATACAGTTGTGGAACCATCACCCCAATCAAGGTATTAGTTTCCTCCTCACTGTTCCCCATTGTCCCTTTGTGTAGTCCAGACCCCGGCAACCACATTGATCTGTTCCTATGTATGGTTTTGCCTTTTCTAAAATGTCATATAATTGGGATCATACAACGTTTAGCCTTTTGAATCCAGCTTCCTTCAGTTAGCATTCTAACTGTAATTTTCTCTTTGGGGGTCTATCTGGCTTAATTCACAAAGTTATATTAAAATGCGTGTCTGAAGGGAGGGGCTTAGCTAGGATCTGAGTGGGGACGGCCCTTTTCCAAGGCCAGTCGAGCTACCCTTTTCTCTGCCAGGTGCAAAGCGCGCTGGACGGGTTCCGTCCTGCTCCTAAGACGATCAATAGAGGGCGCCGTGGGCCCAGAACGCGAGGCCCAGCGAGGGCGGAGGCTCCGCCTCTTTCCGGTGCCCGCGGGTCTGCTCAGCTCCTATAGGCCAGAGGAGGCACTTGGGGGCGGGGCCGGAAAGTCCCCTCGTCTGACCCGCAGTGGCGCGCCCCTAGACTCCAGGCGAGCTCCCCAGCAGGCGGCGGAAGTCAGGGGCGCGGACGCGGCCCCGCCCCTTCCCGGACTAGTCCCCCGCCCCCACCCCGGCGCGCATGCTCTTTGGCGCTTCAGTTGGCCTTGCGCGGGCTCCGGCCCGCCTGTTCCTCTGGTCCCGCCTCTGATCCCGCCCCCGCGCGCTCTCACGCACGCCTCGTACGCAAACGCCGCAAACGTGCGGCTTCCGCGTGTTCCCCGCTCGGAGGCGCTCGCCCACTTAATCCTGCGCCCGCCTGCGCCGAGGACGCGCCCTGCGGAAGAGGCCGCAGTGAAAAGAACAGGTGACGTTTATTTTAAGCCACAGTATCCGCAACATTGTGATTTCAGGTGATGAATGTAAGAAGCTACGCACAAAATACCTCAATCTTTTCTTCCTGCCATGTTTGGAAACCTTGTATGCATCCTGCCCTGACCGCATCTACGTAGGGATGGCCATGGTCCCGAGGCTAGCAGCCACGCATGGGGCAGCTACAGGGCCCAGGGCCAGCAGCCACGCGTAGGGAAACGACAGGGTCCAGGGTCAGCAACTACATGTAGGGTGGCTCTGGTCCAGGGTAAGCAGCCACGTGTGGTTTAGAAACAGGGTCCAGGGTCAGCAGCCACGTGTTGTGTGGCTCCGGTCCAGGTGGCCACCCACCTGCGGGCCAGGCCTGGTGGTCTGGAAGGGCATGGTGTCCTGCAGGCTTTGTGCATACTGGCCTGGGAGGAGGGATAAGCGAATATGTGGCAATGGGTTGGTGTAGGACTTCCAAGTCCTGCTAAGAAGCTTGGATTTTATTTCTTGTGAGGGGTTGGGCATCTAGGAAGGACATGATCAAGGCCATGTTCAACAAAACCTCTTTTTTTTTTTTTAAAGTTTATTTATTTATTTATTTTTGAGAAGAGCACAAGCAGGAGAGGGGTAGAGTGAGAGGGAATAAAACAGAATCTGAAGTAGGTCCCAGGCTCTGAGCTGTCAGTAGACAGCTCTGATGCAGGGCTCGAACCCACAAACGGTGAGATCATACCTGAGCCGAAGTGGGTTGCTTAACCGACTGAGCCACCCAGGCTCCCCAACAGAACCTCTTTACTGAAATATTGCATGATACATACTCAGAAGTGTAGCTTACGTGTTTAGCTCCGTGAATTTTCACAAACTCAATATATATCCATGTACCCAGCACCCCACCCAAGCTCTCAAGTGGTTTATTTTTTCTAAACTTTCAAAACAATTGTGGAAATAATTAGAGGTACAGGGAGGTGGTACTGTGTACCCTTCCCTGGACCTCCACCAGTGGTAACATCTTGGATTCCTTAAGTACAACACCAAAACCAGGTAATTGTGATTGGTGCAGTGCACTAGGCTTACTCGGATTTTACTGGTTTTACGTGCTTACGTTTATGTACGTGTGTATGTAGTTACGCATCATTTTGCACCAGCCATGTGTGAGTTGCTCTTCATCCTTACCAGCAATCGATATTGTCAGAACATTATGACGTATGGGGCATCTGGGTGGCTCAATTGGTGAAGCATCTGACTCTTGATTTAGACTCAGGTCATGATCTCATGGTTCACGAGTTCAGTCCCTAGGTTGGGCTCTGTGCTGACAGCTTGGAGCTGTCTTGGGATTCTCTCTCTCCCTCTTGCTCTGCCTCTCCCCTGTATGCAAGCATGTGCACTGGTTCTCAAAATAAACAAACCTAAAAAACATAATGACACATATTCAGCCATTCTGGTAGGTGTAGAGTGAAACCTCCACTGTTGTAATTTCTATCACTATGGACTAGTTTTGCCTATTAATTTAATTTATTTATTAAAAAAGTTTTTTTAATGTTTATTTTTGAGAGAGAGAGAGAGCATGAATGAGGGAGGGGCAGAGAGAGAGGGAGACACAGAATCCGAAGCAGGCTCCCGGCTCTGAGCTGTCAGCACAGAGCCCGATGGGGGGCTCGAACCCACAAGACTGCGAGATCACGACCTACACCGAGGTCGGATGCTCTGAGCCACCCAGGTACCCCTAATTTTTTTTCATGTTTATTTATTTATTTTGCGAGGGAGAACGGGGGAGGGGCAGAGAGCATGGGGGAGAGGCAGAGAGCATGGGGGAGAGGCAGAGAGCTTGGGGGAGAGAGGATCCTAAGCAGGCTCTGTGCTGAAAGCCCAACACAGGGCTCCATCTCATCCAGGAGATCATGACCTGAGCCTTAATCAAGAGTCGGATGCTTAACCGACTGAGGCACCCAGGTGCCCCTAGTTTTGCCTATTTTAGATCTTCATGAAAATCATATAGTACTTATGCTCTTCTTATCTGGCTTTTTCTGCTCAACACAGTGTCTCTAAGGTTCATTTATGTTTTTGTGTGTATCAGCAGTTTATTGACTTTTATGGCCAACTGTATTCCCTGGTGTGAATATACCACAGTTGATTTAGGCATTTGCCCAGCAGCAGACTTACAGGTTGTTTCCAGCCTACAGCTATCATGAATATGTTTTAGAATATACTGTCCTCCAAAATAGATTGTGCCAATTTCCCCTTCTCCTCTATGAGTGGGAGCTGGGAAAGTGGCAGTGGAGGAGAAAATACATCCTGAGCACGTACCATTGACCCTCTGTGGTGGTGGCTTCTTCGGGAAGGGACTGGGCATTCTTGGTTCCTGGTGGCCTCCCCTGGCCTATTTTAAGCGTTTCTGTTGGGAAAAACCTCATGGAAACGCTTGTCTGCTCTGATGTACTCAAGGATCAGTGCATTTTACGGCATCCTTCTTAAGAAAACCCTCGGAAGAAATTCCTGTGGAGGCTCAGTAGCAGAAATAACTTCATTTCTCCTGAGCCATTGGTTTGTTCTTATTTTAAGGACACCGTGAATTGGCAACTGATCAAGTTACACACATGCGAGGTCCTTACATATCAAGTGCCATTTGCTTTTGTATCAGCCTTAAGAATCGCTCCATTTTGCGCGCTGGCCTCTGTGTAGTTTTCAGTCCTTGCTTTCCTGTTATACTTTATGAATACCTGGGAGCCACGTTTATGCTTTTCTGTCGCGGGTGGGGTGTAATGAATCAGTCACTTAACGCCATGACTCGGGGGCATCTTTGGCAGAGGAGCAGTTGCCCTGGCTCTGGGTGGTGTTGGAAGGGTTGTCTAGCAGAAGTGGGAGCCTTCCTGTGACCTCAGCCTCCTTGGCTGTTGATGAACTGGCCTCATACTGGCTTCAGACAAGCATGTAAAGCACCAGCAAACCCTCCAGCTGCCTCTGAAGCTGGCTGCCGTGTCATCCTTTGCCCCAGATTTTGTTGGCTCTGGCTCCACCTTGTCCCACCCGAGCCCTTCCCAATGTCCCTTCTTACCCCGCTGCCTGTGTGCTTTCTTGGATGCTGCTGACCTTGTCGTGTCTGTCGTTTTCATTCTCTCTTGAGTTTTGCTCCCTGTCCCCTTGCCCTACAAGTCCTTGGCTGGGAGTAGAGTTAGTATCACCCCTGCCTTGGTCCCCTCTCTTCTCTGGCCCTGCCATATTCCAAGTTTCTTGTGTTGATGGACAGGAGCGTGTGCTGACCAGGAGGAGGGGGTAGGACCGGGGGCTGCGGCTCCTAAATGCAGCAGCTGTAGAAAGGAATGTGCTCCCCAAACCCACTCTCCCCCTGCCACACCCTGGGTGCTGTAAAGGAGCTGGGAGTGACAGCTGCAGAGCTTCCTTGAGTTAGGGGGCCTAAGTCACAGGTTCCCCCGCGGGGCCGCCTGTTTTAGCGGATAGCTTCAGGATCAGATTAAGGAGGAGGCAGGAAAGTGACTGGAAGAAGGCTGCAGGTGCTGCACACGTCTCAGAGATCAGCTCTCTCATTGCGTCTCGCCCTGTGGCAGATAAAGAGGATGTTCCGAAAATCCCAAGAGAGAATTGATGAAAATCTCCTGTGCTCCTATTGAGAGAAGAATGTATTGGTAGGGCTGGGCAGGCACTGAAGGTCAATGGGGGGCTGCTGGTTTGAGATCAGGGGAGAGGCATTCTCCATTCTCCAGGGAATCCTCATGGTGCCTGTCCCTGGCCTTCAGCAGGAAGGTGGGGTGGCAGGTGTGGTGACCTGGAGCACTCTGGCTGGTTCTGGGCCTCACATCGTATTCAAAAGAGCGGAACTAGCACTCTCTGGTAGTGAGTTCCCTGTACCTGGAGGTGTTCAGTCGGAGGCTGGATAGAGTTTTTTGTGGAGGGGATTCCTGTAATGGATGGGAATTTGGGTCCTTCTAAGGATAAATGGGAAAATATGGTGCAGGTTGCTTTCTGCACTGTGTTAGCACTGAGTATGGAGCAGATCCAGATGCAGAGGCCTGCCTGGTAGGGTCCGACCCCGTTTTCTCAGTCCCTCAAGGAACTGTTGAGGTACGGATTGACCTAGGAAAAAAATCAGTGGCCAAAGAGGGACCAAACTGCAGGGACTATGTGAGGCTGAGGACCCTTAGGCAGAGGCTCTGGCAGCTTCTGTCCAAAGAACGAGCTGGGGAGAGGGCCAGGCCTTGCTCTGTGCAGACAGCGGCAGCCCCGGAGGGTGGGTGATGTGGGGTGAAGCCGGTGTGGAGCTCTTACAGGGCAAAGTGAGGTCTCTTTAAGAATTATGACCTGGTATGGGAATGCAAGCTGGTGCAGCTACTTTGGAAAACAGTGTGGAGGTTCCTCAAAAACCTAAAAATAGTACTACCCTATGACCCAGCAATTGCACTACTAGGCATTTATCCATGAGATACAGGTGTGCTGTTTCGAAGGGACACATGCACCCCCATGTTTATGGCAGCACTGTCAACAACCAAAGTATGGAAAGAGCCCAAATGTACATCGATGGATGAATGGATAGAAAAGATGTGGTATATTTATACGATGGAGTATTACTCGGCAATCAAAAAGAGTGGTATCTTGCCATTTGCAACTACGTGGATGGAACTGGAGGGTATTATGCTAAGTGAAATTAGAGAAAGACAAAAATCATATGACTTCACTCCTATGAGGACTTTAAGAGACAAAACAGATGAACATAAGGGAAGGGAAACAAAAATAATATCAAAACCGGGAGGGGGACAAAACAGAAGAGACTCATAAATATGGAGAACAAACATAGGGTTACTGGAGGGGTTGTGGGAGGGGGGATGGGCTAAATGGGTAAGGGGCATCAAGGAATCTTCTCCTGAAATCATTGTTGCACTATATGCTAATTTGGATATAAATTTTTAAAAATAAAAAATAAAATAATAAAAAAAAGAATTATGACCTGGGAGGGGCACCTGGGTGGCTTAGTGGTTTAAGTCCGACTTTGGCTCAGGTCATGATCTCGCGGTTTGTGTTTCGTGGTTCGAGCTCTGCATTGAGCTCTGTGTTGATAGCTCAGAGTCTGGATCCAGATTCGGATTCTGAGACTCTGTGTCTCCCCCTCTCTGCCCCTCCTCCACTTGCGCTCTGTCTCTGTCTGTCTCTCAAAAATAAATAAACATTAAAAAAGTTAAAAAAAAAAAAAGAATTATGACCTGGGAGTTTCTCTTCAATTGAGTCTACCCTCCTTTTTAATCTCTCACTTTCCAAACAGGGTGCCTTTTACTTTGATGTTTAAAAATTGTGGTTAAAATTTACCATTTTAATCCTTTTTGATTTTTAATTCAGTGGTATGAAGCACATTCACAGTGTGGTGCAACCATCAGCACTGTTCTTCTCCAGGATGTTTTCATTATTCTAAATAGAAACTCTGTATCCATTAAACTCTAACACCCCCCCCCCCATGCTCCCTTCCCTCCACCCCTGGCACCCACCATCTACTTTGACTTTTTTTTTTTTTTTAGTCTTTTTGACTTTTCTAGATGCCTCATATAAGTGCATTCATGCAATATCTATCTCTTATGAACTGACTTGTGTCCCCCCAAAATTCATGTTGAATTCCTAACTCCTAGTATCTCAGAATGTGACTGTACTTGGACACAGGGTCTTTACAGAGGTGATTACGGTAAAATGAGGTCACACGGGTGCGCCCTGGTCCAAGGTGATTGGTGTCCATACAAGAAGAGGAGATTAGGACACAGATGACACAGACCAAGAGATGACCATATGAGAAGGACACAGTGAGGAGACGCAGTGGCTCCACAAAGCCAAGGAGAGAGGCCTCAGAAGAAATCATACCTGCCGGCACCTTGATCTTGGACTTCCAGCCTCCAGAACTATGAGAAATAAATTTCTGCTGTTTAAGCTGCCCGGTCTGCAGCGTTTTGTTATGATGGCCTCAGCAAACAAATACATTGCCCTTTTGTGACTGGCTTATTTCATTTAGCATTAGCATTTCGGACGCTCATCCGTGTTGTCGCGTGTATTAGAATTCTTTTTTTTTATAAATTTTTTTTAACCTTTATTTTTGAGACAGAGAGACAGAGCATGAACGGGGGAGGGGCAGAGAGAGAGGGAGACACAGAATCGGAAGCAGGCTCCTGGCTCCGAGTGATCAGCCCAGAGCCCGACGCGGGGCTCGAACTCACGGACCGCGAGATCGTGACCTGAGCTGAAGTTGGACGCTTAACCGACTGAGCCATCCAGGCGCCCCTAGAATTTCATTTTTTATGGCTGAATAATATCCCACTGTAGGGATAGACCACATTTGGTTCATGTGTTCATCTGCTGATGGACGCTTGGGTTGTTTATTGTGCTGCTGTGAACATGTCTCTGCAAGGATCTGTTGGAGTCCAAATGGGGTGTCCTTAAATCACATGCAGTGAGCCCTTTATACAGTGCGTGGCTCACATTTTCCCTTCCAGCCTGGTCTGGAGTCTGGCCCTTCAGCCTGTGTCTCCCTGTTCTCCCCCACAACCCTCCACCACCTTTCACCAACACACCAATTCCTCTCTTCCCCTGATGGCATTCACTCCGATCGATGGGAGAAGTTGTGGCTCTGTGAGTCAGGCACGTCCGGGTTCACATTCAGTCCACTCCGCTCTTAGGAGGTGATGTTGAACAAGTTACTGCAGCAGTCTGAGCCTCAGCCTTCTCATTGTGGCATGGTGGTGGCATACCCACTTCTCGTGACAGGTGAAGCGCCTGGCCCAGAGCAGGGGCATCATTGACTTTGACTTCCTTTTCTCTCCCAGGTCCCAGTACTGCCCCCTCCCTTCACGGTTGACCGAAGGCTCAGTGCTGGTGTGTTAGTCAGGGTTCTCCCAAGAAACAGAGCCAGTAGGATGTATGTGTATAGAGAGAGGTCGAGGGGACCGGAAGGTCGGAAATCCACAGGGATACCTGGT
This sequence comes from Felis catus, assembly GCF_018350175.1. Taxonomy (NCBI): domain Eukaryota; kingdom Metazoa; phylum Chordata; class Mammalia; order Carnivora; family Felidae; genus Felis; species Felis catus. Next base: position 37,646,264 of record NC_058383.1, read on the forward strand.
GGCTGGAAATTCTCGCAAGAGTGAATGTTGCAGTCTTGGGTCAGAAAGCAGTCAGAGGCAGCATTCCTTACTGTTCCAGGGTGGGGAGCTGAGTCTTTTCTCTTAAGGCCTTCCACTGATTGGATGAGGCCCATCACATTATGGAGGGTGATCTGCTTGACTCAGAGTCTACAGATTTTAATATTAAGTGCATTTAAAAAATACCTGCACAGCAACATTCAGACTGATACTTTTCAACTAGGCACCATAACCTAGCCTAGTTAACGCATAAAATTGACCATTGCAGTTGGTACCTTGTCAGTTTTCTTTAGATTGGCCTAAAGATTCAGTGTAATCCCTATTAAAATCCGAGAAGGCCTTTAAATAGCAATTTGCAGGCTGATTGCAAAATTCATACAGATGTGTAAAGGAACTACAATAGCTAAAGCAACTTTTAAAAGATCTAAGTTGAGGGAGTCACACTACCGCATTTCATGACTGATTTGGAAGCCACAGTGGAAGGACAGACACGTAGATCAGCAGGACAGAATATAGTTCAGAAATGGCTTTAAACACATACCGTCAACTGATTTTCAACATGAGGTGCGAAGGCAGTTGAGTGGGGGAAGGGTGGTCTCTTGCAGTGCTGCTGGAACCGCTGGATGTCCACATGTGAAAATCCTAACTTCAGTTTTTACCTGGCAACCTATTGAAAATTACACAAAGTGGATCACAGGTCTAAATGTAAAACCCAAAATTGTTACATTTCTAGGAGAAAACAGGAAAACAGCTTGGGGACCTTGGGTTAGGCAGAGTTCTTTGAATTTGATGAAAATTAGGAATTTCTGCTTTTTGAAAGATACCTCAGTGCATGAAAAGACAAGATGCCAATGGAGACAATTCTTACAGATTACGTATCGGATGAAGGGCTTGTATTCAGCGTATGTATATAAAAAAAAAAACCATCAAAGCTCAATAGAAGGAAACAACCCGTCAAAAATAGTTGAAAGTTTTGAACAGGCTCTGCACCAAAAACACACAAAAGAAGTGGATCACAAAAACACACATGGAAACGTGCTTAGTATCATCAGTCATGGGCACCTGGGTGGCTCAGTCGGTTAAGCATCCCACTTTGGTTTAGGTTATGATCTCCCGGCTCGTGAGTTTGAGCCCCACATCGGGCACTGTGCTGACAGCTTAGAGCCTGGAGCCTGCTTCAAATTCTGTGTCTCCCCCTCTTTCAGTCCCTCCCCAACTCACCCCTGCCTCTCCCTCTCGCTCTCAAAAAATAAACATTAAAAAATTAAATATCAGGGGCGCCTGGGTGGCGCAGTCGGTTAAGCGTCCGACTTCAGCCAGGTCACGATCTCGCGGTCCGGGAGTTCGAGCCCCGCGTCGGGCTCTGGGCTGATGGCTCGGAGCCTGGAGCCTGTTTCCGATTCTGTGTCTCCCTCTCTCTCTGCCTCTCCCCCGTTCATGCTCTGTCTCTCTCTGTCCCAAAAATAAATAAACGTTGAAAAAAAAATTTTAAAAAAAAATAAAATAAAAAAAATTAAATATCAGTCATTAGGAAAATGCAAATTGAAACTACAATAAGATATCACTGCACACCTACAAGAATGACTAAAATGTGAAAGACTGACCCTACCCAGGATCAGCAAGGATGTGGAGGAACTGGTGGCAGAAATGTAAAATGGCACAGTCACCTTAGGAAAAAGTTAAACGGACCCCCCACCATGTGATCCAGCCACTCCCCTTCTGGGTATTTACTGGAGAGAAACGAAAGTGAACGTTGGTAAGTGGAATTGTATACAGATGTTCCCGGCAGCTCGATCAGTAATAGCACAAACTTGGGGACGACCCAGTGTCTGTCACGAGGAGAATGGATAGCAAATTGTGGCCAGTGCATACAGTGAAGTACTGTCCGGAATACAAAGGAATGAACTATCGATACACAACTGCAACGTGAGCACATCTCAAAGTAAGTATGCTGAGGGAAAGAAGCCGGATAAAAAACACATACGATGTGGTTCCATTTACATCCACAAATACAAACTAATGTATAGTGAAGAGAGCAGCTCAGGAGCTGCTGGGGAGGGGGCTGGAGGGGGGAGGCATGAAGAAAATTGGGCAGTGAGGAATCTGGTCACTATTTTGATTGTGGTGATACACATATGTCAAAATGGATCAGATTTGAATAGCATTCTGTGCTGCAGGTGGATTAGACCCCAGCGAAGCTGTGTTAAATGTAAAGCCCATAGAAGAATGGCCAGTTGACTTCAGTTCCTCTCCTCCGTGACCGACTGCCATCCTCACAGTGACACCCTCCCTCCAGCCTGACAAGCCAGTGTCTGCATTCCCTCAGCTTCAGAGAACTGGTTCTTAGGGGCTGTCATGTGCCATTAGGAAAACTGCGTCAAACATCACATTGCAGACACGACAGAAGGTTCTGGAACCCCCATGTTACTGGAAATGGATCTCTGTTCACTGTGTTACATCATAGCACGGGACATGTCTCCTAGCTTCCCCTTTGTCCTTCCGAGGCATCAGCGTTCTGTGTTTTCCAGAAGCCTGAGAAGGTTAAGCTTCTAGCCATCTACCTCAAAGGTCAGACGTCACAGGTTTCCTTAAGCAGCTATTGTGGCTTCACCCTCCTGACCGACCTGTGGGGGCGGGGGTGGGGGTGGGTGGGGGTGGGAACGGCCGAAATGTCTGTCAGTGGCTGTCAAATAGAATCTCTCTCGCTTTGCCCTGTGGCTCCTTCATTCAGAAAACTGAGGCAGGTCAAGGTCAGTGACTTGGCCCAGACTTTAGATCAAGTTAGCACAGATGCTGAAAAGGCTCGGGTTCCTAACCCCTAGACCTAACCCAAGGGATGCCCCACTTTTTCTCTACCACCCCTGCCCTGTGACCCATGTCACGTGACCCCAGGGCCGCTGGGGGGAGAGAATCCGGTCCGGGCTCTGCCTTCCGGGGCCTGACAGCAGGCACAGCAGTGGTGGAGCCAGCCTCTGCATGGCCTGTCAGGGTCTGCGCGGCTTCCCCATCACGTCCACCCAGTTGCCCTAGTGACTGTGTGACCCTTTCTCCCCCACCCGGCGCTGCCACCAGCCCTATAAATAGAGGCGAGGAGCAGCTGGGCTCTCTTGGCAGTCACCATGAGGGCGCTGGTCCTGCTCTGCTGCTTTGTGGCATCGCTCCTGCTCCCAGGACAAACAGGTATGACCCTTACCCCTGTCAGCCAGGCCAGATCACGACCCCCATGTGCCCTGAGGTCTTATGTTTACTGAAGGGGGGAGGGGGGAGAGGCTCGAGCGGTAGATGGTGAGGCCTCAGTGGTTCCTGGGGTTGATGGCAAACATGGACTCCTGGCATCGTCTCCATTCCTTTCTCCCTGGGGCCCAGGAGGAAATGGTACAGAGAACCTGAGAGACGTCGGGGGCTCCATGGGAGGCCAGAGAAAGTGGGAGCAGTGAACTGAGAGGTGCAGGCAGGCATGAGGCCTGAGCCAAGGGCTGGGAGCCAGAGGACAGGTCTGGCCAGTAGATGTTGGGGAAGAGGACCCCAAAAGTCAAGACTAGAGGACTCTTCTAGATGGGCGAAAAGAACCCGGTCTTGGAGCTGGAGGGGCCCCTGGAGGTCTGAGTTGGCTTGACCCTCCCCCCCCCGGTGGGGATTGGGCAGGGGCTGGCTTTGCATGACTGAACATCGGGCACAGTGCACAGAGTTGGGGGTTGTCTGGGGAACAGCAGGGTAGAAAGGGGGTTGGTTGGGAACAGGTTGGAGATGGAGTTGGGGATTGGAGCCAGAGTTTGGGAGAGGAGCAGGACCCCCTGCAGGGTATCCCTGGCCTGGGCTGGGGGCTCCACTGGAAGGGGGCTGGGGCATGTGTGCACGGTCTCCCTTTGATATCTCAGCACTTTGTGTGGCAGAGGCGGTGGCTCAGGTTACAGCGTGGGGGTTATTTCTAGGCAAGGAGGGACACCAGATCATTTGTCACCTCTCTCTTCCTGAGACTTCTGCGGCTGGGTCTCGCTTGGTGGTGCTTTGGGGGTGATCTGGGGACCCCCTGGCGTCTGGGTCTCCTGCTTTGTCTTTTCATGAGTGGCCTTCTTCATCTGCACCGGGGACCACAGGGCCAGAGCCCCAGCCGCTCGGGTCTTTGAGATTCTGTGTGTCGAGGTCCTCGACCCAGCCAGGAGGGCAGGTAGCAGGCAGGAGCAGAAGCTGTTCCCTCAGGGGGTTAGGGACCTAGGTGGGGGGATTCAGCCTTGCGAACGCACCGCTGGGCCCTGCCCTTGTCTGCCCTTGAGTTAATTTGGGCCTTGCAGCGCTGCTGTGGCTGGAGCGGTGAGGATTCCAAGCGGCTGTCAGGTGGCTAAGTATGGAAACAGCCGTGTAATTGGATCCTGAGCCCCAAGCCACTGCTGCCCTCTCCCCTTCACAGCCCCTGCCCTGCTCCGCCCAGCCCCAGCTGCCGCCTTGCTTCCACACAGCAGGCCCGGGGACTCTTAGCCTTTTAGGGACATCCTTCATCTTTCCTCCCAACAAGGGAACTGGACATCTAGAACGTTCCATAAGGCCTGCCTGGGGATCTTGCTGTGGGGGAAAGGAGGCAGGCAGGCATTTTGTGCGAAGATCCTCTCTGTGCATGCTCCTTCCTTCCTGGACTCTGCAGTGTGGTCCAGTCCTGGCTTCCAGGGAGGGTTTGTCCACCATGTGCAGGGTCCCCTTTCTCCTCACTCCTGCTCACCACTTGGGCTGTGGGCTCTTCTCCTGGGGGGTGAATTTTATCACTCTACCAGCTGTAGATTACCGCAAAGGCAGCTGTCTCCTGTACCCGCTAGGAGGTTCCAGCCGTAAGGGTGGCTTCTCCCTGCCACCATGATGACAGTCCTTCCTACTGGTTGATTTCCCACTGGAATTGTGCCACGAAGTAAATGCCACCTTGCCCAAAGGCAGCAGCTTTGCTCCTGAACTTCCCACCCTATTACTGGACCCTCATTTCCATCCCGCTGCTGGCTGGATGGCAGGCTGACCTTCTGTCTAATCCAGCTTCCTGCTCCCCGGGGATGGAGGGGGCCCTACAGAGCCGTGCTTTCGTCTCTTGTTCCCATGTTGCCCCTGTGGTCCTCTGGACCGAGGCAGCCTCTTCTTGTTCCCTAGCAAGGGACCAAGTACCTCTCCTGATGCTAGGACGCAGCCAGAACTGCCGTGGCCCCATCACCAGACACCTTGTAAGTCTCCACCCCCTGACCCATGGCCTCTAGGCATTTTGACCATTGGGGTCCTCCTCTTTGTCTTGGGGACTTGGCCTGGTCACAGGCCTGCTCAAGGACAGGGGAAAGCAGCCTCGAGTATTGTTGAGGTAAGAGAGCGAAAGCTGGAGGAACCAGAGATGTGTACAAGGTCAGGCAGTGAATTAGGGACAGACAGTCTCACCCCCTCCTCCAAGAGTGGGGTGGTGGGGGGTGGCCAGTGCTGAGAGAGCATTTGGGTTCAAGCTGCTGGCGTCTGTTAGGCTGGGTTTGGGACTTATTTGCTTCCTGCTGCCTGCATGATGCAGAGGTTGGGGTAGATGGGGATTCTGAGTCCGTTCCTTCCTCCAGCCTAGCCCTGGTTTGGCCTGCTTGCGGCCTGCTCTGGCCTCCACCCTGCTGTCCCAATAATGAGAAGTTGGTGCACGCTGGGGCTGACCCACCCCTCTGTGAGAGATGAGGGTCTGTCAGGAACCCCTTTGTGGCCCCTCCTCACCCACCCTAGGCTGGCTATTTCCAGAAAGAGGCTGTGTTCATGTTCCCTCAACAGGGCAGCCCAGCTGCTGCGATCTGCACCTTGGGGAGGGGTCATGAGCTCAGGGGTTTTGGGGAGAGGACAGAAGCCTTTGCAGTGCCCCCCGCAAGGTGTGATTCGTGGCTCGGCGCAGCCAGACGAGCCCACAGGGAGAAACTAGTCTGCCCCTTCCCACATCGAGTCTCCAAAGCACTCACTGGGATTTGCTAATGGTTGTGCACACCTTGCTTAGTGGCCTGTGGAACTAGAGTTTGGGAAATGCTGTTTTTGACCCTCGCCTGGGTGTGGCAATAAAAGAGAGCTGGTTCAAGGCAGGTCTGAGCTGGAGTTCAGGTGTCCTTGCTCCCCCGGAAGGGGGTCCAGATGAGGCCAGCTGCATCCATCTGGCAGTTTGGTGCTCACTTAAGTGTGGTGGGTTGGGAAGGAGCCTAATCCCTACAGACACAGGAGGAAGATGGCTGTTGCTCTCTGACAGGGTCCCAGGGCCAAGGACAGGGTCTAGGTGCTGTGGCTCCTGGTCTGGAACGAGGGTACAGCCGGGAGAGTGGGCAGGGGTGGGGTCTGCTACTGTGGGGTGCTGGGCTTAGCTCTCTCCAGGACACCTTTCCTGCTCCAAATCCCAATCCAGACCCACTCACAGCACAACCCCTTATGTTTAAATGCTGCCTGGGTGCAAAGCCTTTTCATTCAAACACCTCACCACATCTCACTGTGTACTAATCATCCCAGATTTATCAGGTACCTCCTGTTGTTTAGGTATGGTACTGGGGGAGTTCACATGGGCGTTTTGTCCTTGGCATGCTTACAATCCGGTACAGGAGATAGGGTGTCTTCTGCCTTGTGGCCACAGACACATACACACACACACACATGCGCGTGTGTGGGCCACACGTGAGTGTCATGAGGGAGGCACAGGTAAAGTGAGGTAGGGTGGAAGTGCCTGGGGAGATAGTTTTTAACTGAGTGGGTCAGGAACTGTTTACAGATGAGGGAATGTTTGAGATGCGCCTGGAAGAAAGTAGCATCGAGATGTGGAGTGACGGAAGGAAGAAGATTCTACTTTAAGGGAGCAGGATAAGCAAACTCATGCTGTCAGGAGAGGTCGGGGCTCTGGGGAGAACTGGGCAAGGATAAGGGCAGGCAGAGCAAAGTGGGGGTCACGGGGAAGGTCCTTGGAAGCCTGGATGGGGCCTCTGAAGGGCCATGTGTGGTCGGCTGATGAGGAGGGGTTTGCTCTGCAGATGGTGGGTAACCTTTGAGGGCTTTGGAAGCATCCGTCCAGCAGGTGTTTGGAGGGAGGGGGAGGACGAGGGAGGCTGACTAGAGGACCTTGTCAGAAATGCCAGTTGGAGTGGGTGTGAGCTCCGCAAGGCAGTTTGGGGGGGTGGGCAGAGAGGAGGGCCAGACCCAGCAGGTAGCTGCGGTGAAGTCCACTGGACCCCAGCGAGTCAGGGCCAGAAGGAGGCTTTGAGGGTCTAGTGTGGGTCACTGGTGGTGTGATCTTGCCAGAAAAATGAATGAATGAATGAATGAATGAATGAATGACCAGGAACATTAAAGAACAGATTTTAAAGGCTCAGTTTGGGTCATTATGAATTTGAGGTGCCAGGGAGACATCTGGGTGGAGATCCTGGATGTTGGAGGATCGGAAGTCAGGTCTAGAGGTCCGGACATGAGATTCTTTTGGGTGAAGATGAGGCTGTTGCAGAGAGAGAAAAAGAAAAGATACGGGGATGGTCGTTGGGCAGTGCCACATTTGGGCAGTGAGTGGATTTCAGGAAAAGGGGAAGAGACCTGGGAAGAGGCAGTGACCTGGATGGAAGCCAAGGGAAGGGAACATTCTGTGGTTTTTGTTTTTTGTCTTTTTAAATTTTTTAACATTCATTTTTGAGAGACAGAGACAGAGCACAAGCAAGGGTGGGGCAGAGTGAGAGGGAGGCACAGAATCCGAAGCAGGCTCCAGGCTCTGAGCTGGCAGCACAAAGCCTGATGCGGGGCTCGAACCCATGAACTGTTAGATCATGACCTGAGCAGAAGTTGGACGCTCAACCGACTGAACCACCCAGGCACCCTGGGAAGGGCGCATTCTAGAAAGGCGGTCGGAGGGATGAAATGCCAAAGAGATGCCGGGGAAGATGAGGCGTTAGCTTTGATACCCTGAGGTCACAGGCAGAGCACGAGGGCCTTACGTGCATCTAGTGAAGGCGCAGAGGCAACACATTTGGACAGTGGGCTCAGGAGGGATAGAGACGTGAGAGTAAGTGGGCAGGGGGTTTATGGATGTAGCAAATTTCCTTTTCAACGCTAGGAAGACGAAGTGTGTTTATGGGCCAATGGCAAGGGTCCTAGGAGAGACAAGGACTGACAGACACAAGGTGAAGAGGAAGTGACCAAGCTGCCAGACGTGCAGGAAGGGTGGGATAGGTCTTAGGAGACACGCCATAGCACTGTGGAGACCTCAGAGGGACACTGCACATTCCAGGCAAACTCAGGAGCCAGCCAGGGAGCTAATATAGGGTGTAGGGATCCTGGCCTACACTACGATTGCCATGGAGGGCCTGGAGGGTCACCGGGTCGGGGGAAGGAACCAGACAGATGTTCCAAGAACCCATGAGGTGGAAAGGGAGGCCCATTGCCCCAAGTTGCATGGGATGGAACAGCAGGGCCGAAACCAGAGCCTGGTCCGTGGTGCTGAAGGAACACCCACCAGGCAGAGCCCGGAGACGAAATCAGTGACCCAACCTTTTTGTGTCAGTGAAAGTTGGTGAACGAGCCCCCTCAAGCCAGATGCTGTGGAGAATAGGGCAGAGTCTGATCCCCAGCTCCACCATGTAAGGTGTACATTCAGCAAATGTCCCCTGGGCCTGCAATGGGAAAAGCTCTGTATTTGGATTCCATCAGGATCTGTGACTTAGCGGGAGCTGGCTGGGAGGCACGCGGTGAGTTCCTCGGATGTCGGCCTCGGTTCTCATTCTTCTTGTGGAACAGAGACAGTCCCAGGCTCAGGTTTCCTCTGGGGTTTTTTCCTGGCTGGGAGGACTTGGCCGCGCCCATTGGCGGGGCTCATCTTGGGATCGGGGAAGTCCTGTCCCATTTGGTTTCAGCCCCATCCTTCTGCAGCCCTGAAGGTGGTTTTGTTCAGAGTCAAGGTCCCAGGCAGAGACATGCCTGCACTTGTCAGTTCCCTATCCTCCCTCACAGAGGGCTCCACGGCCGCCTTTCCTGAGCTGCCTGGTCTTAGGAGGGGGGGCTTGGGCTGCAGAAGCAGTCCCTGCTGTTAGGACGTCAGCCGTTCACTCCCCCCTAGCCAGGGCCTGCAGCAGCCAGCTGTACAGAGAGCAGGCCACCCTTCCCAGCCGCTCTGGGGTGGGTGTGCCCAGGGGCCTGATCCTGAAGAATCACCACCATGAGACTGTGGTTCCGGCAGCCAGCTCCTGCCTGGCACCACCCCAGAGGCCTGTTTTCCCTGGGACTACCTCATCAGAACCACACGAAGACATAGTCTCCATGGCTCTGTCCGCTCCGAATCCTGGTCCCCAGAAGGATTTCGAGTAGAACGCTGGCTTAGCTGGGGCGGGCTCCCTGGCTTCACTGCAAGAATGTTATGCAGTGAGAAAAGGCTTTTCTCCTTCGACACTTTGGGGGACCCTCCCCCCAGGGGTCCTTGTCCTTCACCACCTTGGCAGGACCCTCTTGTCCTCTGTCACTCAGAGCGCTAAAGGGCAAAGAGCAGGTGTGGGTTGTGTGGCCAGCTCTGGGGAAGAGAAGGGCCCGGCGCAGAGTCAGAAAGGGGAGACGGGCCTTCCCTGGGGAGCCCGCCCTGTGTTGGGAACAGAATGGATTCATGATTAGGGGCAAGGAGCAGTGTATGGTCAGCAAGTGATGTAAGAATGCAACTGCCTTATAATCTGGGTACTTGCCCAGAGAATACAAAGTGTGCTAATTCAAAGGGATACGTGCACCCCTGTGTTTATAGCAGCACTGTTAATACGATAGCCAAATTATGGCAGCAGCCCGAGTGTCCCTTGATAGATGGATAAAGACGATGTGGTACACACACGCACACGCACACGCACACACACAGTGGAATGTCAGTCATAAAAAAGAATGAAATCTTGCCATTTGCAACCACACAGATAGATCTAGAGAGTATAACGCTAAGCGAAACAAGTCAGAGAAAGACAAATACCATGTGATCTCGCTCATATATGGAATTTAAGAAACAAACAAGCAAAGGGAAAAGATAGAGACAAAGCAAGAAACACACTCTTCACTACAGAGAAAACACTGATGGACACTAGAGGCAGGGGATAAGGGGATGGGGGAAATACAGGGTAGGGATTAAACCGTGCGGTTGTGATGGGCACTGGGTGTTGTATGGAAGTGTGGAATCACTCTCTTCTGCACCTGAATCTAATATTACACTGTCTGTTAACTAACTGGAATTAAAATTAAAAAATTAAAACAAAACAGAAAACAGAGGTGCCTGGGTGGCTTAGTTGGTTAAGTGTCCAACTCTTAGTTTCTGCTCAGGTCGTGATCTCTTGGTTCATGGATTTGAGACTCAAGTCGGCTCCAAGCTGCCAGTCAGGAGCCTACTTAGGATTAGCGCGCGCTCTCTCTCTCTCTCCCTCTCTCCCTCTCTCCCTCTCTCCCTGTCTCTCTCTCTCTCTCTCTCTCTCTCTCTCTCTCTCTCTCTCTCCCCACCCCTCCCCCACTCTCTCTTACTTTCTCATTCTTTGTCTCTTTTGAAATAAACGAACATAAAAAAGACAGGCGAGATATGAGGTGCAACACAGATCCGGACACGGCGGCAACCGAGAGGGGGCAGGACTGGAGAGAGGCAGGAAAGGGGGTGATGATGGGGACCCCTCTCTGAAAAACCAGCTTTCTGGCCCCAACGCCAGGCTGTGTTCACCACGAGGTCCTGGTCAGCCACACTGCTCGGACAGGAACAGGCTGTGTCTCTGCCCCAGGAGCTGACTTCTATTTGGGGAGATGACACACACCGAGAGAAAATGTAACTAACACCCGGGCAGCTGTAGTTGGAGTTCAGAAGAGGGCTGGAAGGTCGGCCTCACGGAGAGGCAGGGTTTCAGCTGCACTGGGAGGAAGGGGGACAGTCGCTGGACTGTCAGCTCCAAGAGGGCACGGGCTTCATGTTTGGTTAATTTGTTCACCGCTGAGTCACCAGTGCCTAGCCTGGCGCTTGGTTCACAGAAAGCCCTTAATGTCTGATGAATGAGGGGGTGGTTTGTGCAGGCAGAGGAGGAAGAGCATCTGGAGGTGGTGATCAGAACCAGGAATGGAGATGCTGGGGGCATTGTACTGGCAGGGGTAGCGATGAGCCCAGCTCTGGCTCGGGTGTGGGGCTCCTATTGGTGGGATCAGACCCCCCTGATGGGCGAAGGGCCTGGAACACTGAGCCAGGTGGCTCTCCCTGGGCCCTTGGCATACTGCAGCCCCTCTCCTTCTCCTTCTCAGATATTTTTGGATCCTTCTAGAGCAGGGACTGCATTCTGAGCTCAAACAGGTGCAGGCAAAGTCTGGCCTGGAGTTCTGAGCCCGCAGGAAGTGGGTTGTGTTGGGAGCTCAGGCCAGGGGAGAGCCCTGGGGTTTGGGAGCCCCCTCCCCCCCGCCTTTCCACCAGCTCACCGCCAAAACTGCGGCCCCTGGTCCTCCTCCAAGTGGCCATTTGGTTAGGACTCGGCCAGCCCAGTTGTTTCCCATAGAAGTTTCCCTAGGTGGCAATAGTTAAAGACTTGACAAAGCCATTGCCTTGAAAATGACCTCTCTGTCCTACGGTTCCCCAACTGCCTGTTCTGTGCACCTGCACCTTCCAGAGAGGCTTCTGGCCACTTCGTTGGTCTTTTTTTTTTTTTTGCCCTCCCACCCCCGCCCCCGTGTTCCCTCCTACCCTTTATTTCAAGTGTCAGGTAGTAGAAGATCATTTATTTCTCTAGCTTATTTCAGGGGGTCAGGACACCAGGAAGGGGTCTGGAAAAATTGGAGAAGGGTCACAGCACTTGCTGTGGCCTGGGGAGCCCCTCCTGGCCTCAGGAATGAGCCTGGGTACAGGCTGTGAGGGGAGTTGAAGCCCGGTGGCAAATCTACCTTTCTCCTGTCTTCTGCCTCAGTTTCCCTCCTGAATTGGTAGTTAGACCAGCAGCCTCTTCACCGGGAGCCCTGTCACCTGAGGCTGCCCACATTGCGAGCAGAGCAGCCTGCCGGGGGTGGGGCACACAGCGACCATAGGGCCGAGCAAACACTGGCTTTGTCACAAATTTGCCACCAAGCCCCTTACCATTTTGCACCTGTTTGCCCATAAAACAAGATAATTATACTTGCCCTATTTACAGCATGGGGTTGTGATGTGACTAAAATTAAAAAAAGGCTATCAGATGCTTAAAATGTTTTTTTGATATTAGATACTTTTTAAGGTTAAAAGGACTGTGACAGTAATTACAGGCTATCGCTGCTGTCCCTGGTCCTCTGGCTTGACACCTGCCACCGGTTTCCTCAAATATCACGAAACATGAACACTCAAGGGAATCCGTCAGCATCCCTGCCCCTTCTCAGGGCTGTTAACATCCTTTGGATCCTCTGTCCTCAAAGAGCTTACAAACCAGGCTGTGGGGGGAGGCAGCCCCCATTCATGACCGGCTGAGGGAACCGTATAAGGCACATGTCACAGGGTCTAAAAATAAGTAGCCTGAGTGTTCAGAGAAGGGGAGTGGGTGGGAGAGGGCCGTGGGGCTGGTGAGAGCACCACCGCTTAGTGTGAGGGGGGGTCAGGAAGACCTCGTGGGGCCGGGCCTCAGCGCTGTTCCTGTGTTCCCCTCCTGGGGCCATCGGAACCAGTGACCGTAAACCTCACGCCTTCCAACAACAGAAACTTAACCTCTCGCAGTCTGGAGGCCAGAAGTCAGAAACCAAGATGTTGGCAGGCTTCACAGGAGGATCCTTCCCACCTCTTCTAGCTTCTGGTGGATCCTTGGCCTTCCTTGGCTTGTAGACGCGTCTCCGATCTCTGCCTCTGTCCTCACGTGGCCCCTCCTCTATGAGTCTCTGTGTGTCCTCTGCTTTTCTTCTAAGGACATCAGTCATCGGCCTTCAGGCCCACCCTAATGCAGTATGGCCACCGCTTAACTACTTATATCTGTACAGGCCCTATTTCCAAGTAACGTCACATTCTGAGGTTCTGGAGGGATGGGAATTTGGGGGTGGAGGGCACCCTTCAACCCCTCGGGCTCCATAGCCTTGGACCCAACGACTGAGTGGTTGCTGGCTCTGAACATATAGTTCCCGTCTCTCTCCTGGGTGGTAGCCCTCTACTGGGCACAGATGGCACCTGTTTCCTCCGTCCTCTCTCTGGCCCCACCGCCCACGCTATTGCCGTAGCAGCTAATTTGGAGCTCTGCTGACACACCCAGTACAAACGTGTTGAACGAATGGACCGACAGCTGGCCGGGGGCAGGCGATCCCAGGAGGCCGCCTAGCCTTGTGGTGGTGCTGGGGAGGATGGCGGGGGGCATGTTCCAGCTCCTTGTTGGGTGTGCTCAGGTATGGAGCGAGATAGAGTGGGCCTGTCCTGGGGACAGGAGGCTCTGTTTCTGGGCTGGTGTGTGGTGGAGAAGAGTCGCAGGCCAAGTACCCAGAGACTGAGGCCCAGCAGCGTTAGGCCTGGCTCTCCCTCTCCGGGTGGGTGCCCGGCCCCTTGGAGTCTCCCGCCCCGAGTGCAGCAGGAGAGTAAGCGGGGCATGGAGTCACCTCCTAACATTCTGCAGGAGGTCCTTGGAGAGCCAACTTCCAGATGAAGGTTTGCATCCTGCTATCTCTGCCTTTCTGCCCCCTCCTTGCCAGCAGCAGGAACGCCCAGCTGTAAGGACGGACGTGTGGGTGTCCTCGTGGCAGACTTAGGGGGTCCCTGACCCCGAGTCTGGGGTGTCAGGGCAGCTCTGGAAACTGGTGGATGTGGCTCTACTGCCCTGTGTCTGCTTTGTCCTGGTTCTGGAGGAAAGCAGGGTTGGGGACAGGTCTCCACTGTCTGCTAGCCTTTCTAGAAAAGCTGACCGCACCCACCCTGGCATTTCTTGCTCTCCTCTGTCTGGCTTGTCCCTCCAGTTAGATGCTGTGTGCTTAAGGGGAGGGTCTTAAATTCAGGAATGAAGTTCATGGTTATCACAGTAACCTTTTGAGCTGATAAGGCAACTACTCCTAGGACCCTTTGATCACAAAAAGAAAGAAAAAAAAATACAAAAGAAAAAAATAGGCCTGGGCTGCTTAAATGACTTAACCCATGGGTACTTCTGTGGTTATGAATCCCAGTCTCAAATCTCCTCTCTTCTGGAACTCTCTGCCACTGAGTTGAGGGAAGGCCTTATATTTTGCTACCATCATCCATCCATCCATCCATCCATCCATCCATCCATCCATCCATCATCCACCTGTCCATCCATCTATCCATCCATCCATCCATCCATCCATCCATCCATCCACCCATCCAAAGTCTGTTCAAGGCACTGGGAAACAAAATCTCTGACGAGGAAACCAAATAAGTAAGTTGTTTAGTTTATTGGACAATTATAGGTGCAGTGGAGAAAAAGATTAGGTTGGGGAGAGGGGAAGACTAGTTGGGAGACAGTGTCACCAGGGTGGTAGGAGAAGGCCTTGCAGAAATAGTGACAAGGAGCCAAGATGTAGGCGAGGAGAGTGGAGAGCTGGGCAGCTGTGTGGGGAGGGCATTCCCAGCAGAGAGCACGGAGGCCCGGTGTGCTTGCTCATAGAAAGCAAGCCTGTGTGGAGGAGGGGGCCGCCGGAGCATGTGCAGAGAGGGAGCGCGTGTGGGGAACAGAGGGCCTGGCGCTCAGGGAGGAGCAGTTTCACAACCCAGGTGAGAGATGTCAAGCTAGGGGTGGGAGAAATGGTTAGGCCGAGGATAGATTTGGAAGGTAGACAACAGGTTTTTTAAAAAAAAGATAGCTTTATTGAGACATAATTCAAATACATATAATGTGTCCATTTAAAGTGTGCAACTCAGTAGTTTTTAGTGTTTTCACAGATATGTGCAACCGTATCTTGAGCAGGGAAGGAGCAGAGAGAGAGGGAGCCACAGAATTTGAAGCAGGTTCCAGGGTCTGAGCTATCAGCACAGAGCCGGATGCAGGGCTCGAACTCACAAGGTGTGAGATTATGACCTGAGCCGATATCAGATGCTTAACCTACTGAGCCACCCAGGCGCCCCAATGTTTATTTTTGAGAGAGAGAGATACACAGAGTACGAGCAGGGAGGTGCAGAGAGAGAGGGAGGCACAGAATCTGAAGTGGGCTCCAGACCCTGAGCTGTCAGCACAGAGCCAGACGTGGGGCTCAAACTCATAGGCCGAGAGATCATGACCTGAGCTGAAGTCGGCCGCTTAACCGACTAAGCCACCCAGGCGCCCCTTTTCCGTTTTATTATTGATGAAACAGGCACAGAGGAGTTGAGACAGAGGCTCACGTTTCCACTGCTGATTAGGAGAGCAAATTTGGCCCCTAACTCTGTCCTTCTCTCTTTCTCTTCCTCCCTGAGGGTCCCAGGGGTCCCAGGGCTGCTCCCTGAGCTGGGCAGCTGTTTTCAACCACCAGGCTTCCATTCCTCAGGCAGGTTCTGTGAGAGCCTCCCATCACCAGCCACATCTGCTTCTTTGTGCTCTTCTCCTGGGAATATCCCCTGGCAGGGTAGCAAGGCCAGCTAGACCCCAGACCCGTAATATCCCCACAGCTGATAAGCATCAGCCTTGCAACCCCCCCCCCCCCCCCATCGCTGAGTGCAATTCAGTGGCTTTGAGGAATGGCCCAGGAATGGAACTTTTTTTAAAATTTTTATATGTTTTATTCATTTTTGAGAGACAGAGACAGAGCACAAGCTGGGGTGTGGCCGAGAGAGAGGGAGACACAGAATCAGAAGCAGGCTCCAGGTTGTCAGCACAGAGCCTAACGCAGGGCTCAAACCCATGAACCTCGAGATCGTGACCTGAGCCGAAGCCGGACGTTTAACCAACTGAGCCACCCAGGCACCCAGAATGGAACTTCTAACTAAGCTCTTCTCTCATCCTTTTTGCAAATGGCCTTGAGCCACGCCTTGAGAAGGGCTGACCCAGGAAAGAGGCTCACTACTCTCTGGTGCTCTCAGGGCATCCAACAGACATTTGCTGTGCTGCCAGGCCCCGTGCTGGACCCCTGCGATCCCACTGGGGAAACACTGCAGGCCTTGGCCTCAGGGAACTTCTCTTCCATGGGGACACGAGTTAAAGGCTGCCACAGGGAGTGCTATGGGAACACAGAGCAGAAGCATCTCAGTACTGGGAGGCCCCAGGAGGCCTCCCAGGGATGGGCTTCAAAGCTGAGGTCTCATGTGTGAGCTGGAATTAGCTAGGTCCAGGCAGTGGGGAGTGGGCGACAGTGAGTCTGGCAGGGAGGATACTGGTTGGAAATGCACGAGGGCTGAATGCGGTTTCTTAGAGAATTCTGCAGGTGTTCATTGTTTGAGTCCTGGAGCTCATGGCTTTCTTAGGCACTGTGGGGACACGAAGAGGCTTTGGGGCCACAGGTGCACCAGCCAGAGTCAGTGACAGCCTAAGAGGGAAGATTGGACACACGCACCCCTGCCCCCCCGAAGGTCACAGCCACATGGGACAGAGTTGCATCACGTGGCTCAGTATGGACAGTCATGGACACTGAGTCAGCTGAGGTCAGTGAGGGGACCACCCAGGTGGCTTGGAGAGGTGAGAACTGGAAGACGTCATAGAGGCAGTGGGATGTAGGCTGGCAAGAGGGAACAGGTGAGGCCGGACCTGCTGAGGTAGTGTGACCTCTTATGGGTTGGTTCTCAAAGGGTATGTTGAAATCCTAACCCCCTCCCCATACCCCCCCCCCCCCGCCATGCCTCCAAATGTGGCCTTATTTGGAAATCGGTTCCTTGCAGATGTGGT
Source organism: Felis catus (assembly GCF_018350175.1). Classification (NCBI taxonomy): domain Eukaryota; kingdom Metazoa; phylum Chordata; class Mammalia; order Carnivora; family Felidae; genus Felis; species Felis catus. The sequence continues at coordinate 37,663,009 of NC_058383.1, forward strand.
TAGTTAGCCTGACTGGGTGCCCTTTGAAGTGGAGGAGGAGAGATGCAGAGTAGAGACACAGGGAGAAGGCCATGGGCCACCGAGGTAGACATGGGAGACACATGTGGATAGGCCAGGGGCTGCCGGGAACCAGCAGAAGCAGAAGAGGCAGGAAGGAGCCTCCCTGAGCACCTTTGGTAGGAGCACGGCCCTGCGGACACCCTGAGTTTGGACTTCTGGCCTCCAGAATGGAGAGATAATAATACATTTACGTCTCTCTCTTTCCCTCCCTCCCTTCCTCCCTTCCTTCTTTCCTTCCAGTGTTTTATTAGTTTCAGGTATACAACATAGTGATTCGAAAGGCTTCCCTGACCAGGAATCGAAACATTCCTGCTGCTTTAAGCTGCCCAGGTTGTGGTGCTTTGTTATAGCAGCCGTGGGAAATGATACCAGAGCAGGCTCAGGCTTTGGGGCAGGGACGGGCGTTGGGGGGGGGGGGGGCTTATTGTGTGTGGCCGGCCGGCAGGCAGGCCACTGGCTGAGCTCCTCGATGTGGCCTGGCAGAGGCTGCGTGGGGCCCTTGGTGTTGATCAGGAAGGGTCATCCCAGGGACAGTGAGTGCGGAATGTTCGCTTGCTCTTGCCCCGCCCTCCGGCCTGCCCTTGGCTTTAACCTTCCTCTCCCCAGGGGAGCCCCGTGGGAACCAGAAGAGTGCTCACCCTGACCTGCCTGGTCACCAGGCTGCCGAAGGAAAAGAAAGGTCTGGGTAGCAAGAGCCTCATTTGCTCTCAGTGTTTGAAGAGACGAGAACCCAGACCCTTGGCGACACTAACTCCAGCAAGAAGCTTCCTTGGGGGTTTAACTGCCTAAAAGGATTTCTCCCTAGGGGTGGGGATTTCCAGAGAGGGGGGCCCTTTGGGAGGGAGAGAGCCACCTCTCACCGGGAGAATGTGGCCCACGTGTCTGAGGGTCAGTGGGCTAGGACACTTAGGGATACAAACCGGCAAGCCTGCTCCCAGGGGAGACATAGGATTTCTAGAACATCCTACCATAGATCGGCCTGGATATTCTTTGCCTGTGGCATTCCAAGCTCTGAAGTCCTAACAGGGTAATGGATGGGTTTGCTCTAGAGGCTTTGGGAGTTTGTACCATTCACGGAGCGGGGAGAAGTCTTCTTCCTTTTCCCTTGTGACCCAGACTCTGGAAGCCTCTTCTCGTTGGGGTTGTTTGGCCTCTGCAGTCCTGAACTCAGAAACTAAGAGTTGATCTCATGTAACTTTCGTGGAACCAGCTGACCTTTGTCCCCCGATGATGGGGACAGTGAATCCCTCCCTGCATCCCCTACCCCCACCCTACCATGATACCAGAGCACCCAGAGTGATGGGAAACACAGGGCTGGGCTGGGTGCAGATGGCCTCCAGGAGCTTGAACCTTACCCCAGTCCTTCCCAAGGTCTCCATCGAGATCTGTGCTCTGGGACCCAGCCTGACGTCAGAGTCCTCAGCTGGTACTCACTGGGAGGCCATGCCTTATAGGAGCAATGAGGGGGAATGAATGAGCGATCCCAGGAATGCTGGGTCTCAGGGCAAGGGCAAGACATGGGCATAATGCATTAGAAACGTCAAGGAGAGAAGAAAGTCGTAGCTGGGTGGAACCCCACGTGAAAGACCAGGGCGAGGGGTACAGAGACCTTGGTTTAAGTCCAGCTTTTGCTCATTAGGCGGCTTCCAGCTGGCTCTTTTAGCTCTCTGTGCCTCAGTCACCTCTGCTGTGAAATGGATGGATTGGGCTAGTTAATTTCCAAGGTTTCTTCAGCACTGCAAATCTCTAACGTGAAAATAATCAAAACAAGAATGAGGTTTGGCGCCACCAACGTAAGGACCCAGGAGTGGAGCGCATGTGCTGTGAACTTGGTAAAGTCCTCTGGGAGAGAAGCTGGAGAGATCTGGCATCTTGTCTGGATAGCGGTTTTGCGGGAAGGGTCTATGGGCCGGAGTATGCAGGGCAACTCACGGGGCACAATATTCGTTATTGCTGCTCTAGCTTCTGCCCTTGGTTTGACCTTCCTCCATAACCTTCCCTGAGCAGACTTGGGGGGAAACAGCTTCTCGGTCTTCTGGTGGCTGGAGGTAAGATCTGCTCAGGACACCCAACCGCCAAGCAGGTGTGGGGCAGGCCTGGCTCTGTCATTGGGGCCGCCTGTGGTCGTGCAGACCCTTGAAAGCTGTGAAAACATTAGCTCTGATTTCAGCTGAGCGGGACAAGCCGAGTGCCATTCTCTCTCTCTGTCTCTGTGGTGCAGTCAAAGCTAGTTTCTCAAGGCCTGAGTCATTTCTAAAGGGCTTATCGCCCTGTGCTCGCTTATTCCAAGGACGAAGAGGGCGGTCTGTCACGGTGGTGGCCTCTCTGGTTGTGTTGCCGCTTCTGAGAACTGAGAAGGAAGGGCCCTTAGTTGCTCCTCCTGCAGACAGCACCTCTCACCCGTCCTCACACCCAGCACACAGAGTGGGCTTCGGCACCCCCTGAGCGTGCATTTGTGCTGGGGGCGACGTGTGGGGTCACTCCTTCAGTGGTGGGACAAAGGGATCTGGGAGGCAGGGGAGAGAGAGGAAGCTATGCATTCCTTCAGAAGTTTCTGGGTGAGGGGCGCCAGGGTGGCTCAGTCAGTTAAGTGTCTGACTTCGGCTCAGGTCATGATCTTACAGTTCATGAGTTTCGGGGCACCTGGGTGGCGCAGTCGGTTAAGCGTCCGACTTCAGCCAGGTCATGATCTCGCGGTCCGTGAGTTCGAGCCCCGCGTCGGGCTCTGGGCTGATGGCTCAGAGCCTGGAGCCTGTTTCCGATTCTGTGTCTCCCTCTCTCTCTCTGCCCCTCCCCCATTCATGCTCTGTCTCTCTCTGTCCCAAAAATAAATAAACGTTGAAAAAAAAAAAAAAAAAAACAGTTCATGAGTTTCGGCTCCGCGTCGGGCTCTGTGCTGACAGCTCAGCCTGCTTCCGATTCTGTGTCTGCCTCTCTCTCTCTGCCCCTCCCTCCCTCCCTCCCACTCTGTCTCTCTCTCAAAAATAAATAAACATTAGAAAAAAGAAAGAAGTTTCTGGGTGAGTCAGGGCTGACTGGAAGTGGAGGTCGGTCATCACAGGAGTCAACGTGGGGCTCAGCAGGGCGAGATCTGGACTCCAGGAGTGTTGACAGCTGAGGCCCATTCCTGTCCCCGGGCCAGCTGGAACCTTATGGAAAGAGTCAGGCTACCCCCAACACGCCCGCAACTCCTTGTCCAGGCTGCTTCTGGCTGCATAAAGGGGATAAAGAGCCCCGGCAGAAAGACCACTGACCTACCCCCCACCCCCCCACCAAAACAGCGGGTAGGAAGGATTAGAGTGAAGGTGAGCCAGCTTGGCTCCTGTCCAAAGCTTGTTCTGTTTTGGCCCACTCATTGAACTTGGGATTTGGCCTGGCATCTTTATTCTTCTAGGAAATGAGCTTTATTATATCTAACATTGTAGAATGCTTTTAAACGTTATCTGATGCTTAAAATACTTTGAAAGGGTTGGCAAAGGAGGTAGTATTACCTGCATTTTATAGACCAGTGGAGTTGGTGTGGGGGCGGGGGGGAGGTGTTGAGGAGCAAGGTCACACTGCTGGTTAGTGAGACACTGAAGAGCTGTCCTGACTTCTGACCACATCCAGAGACCAGTCTGGCTCTGGGTCTCCTGGCAAAGGGAAGCCCCGAGATGTTCTGGTCCAGGCTGGGAAGGCATCACGTCCATTTTCCAAGCTTGAGAATTAAGCAGACTTCCCCTCACTTCCCCCCCGCCTTGGGATAGAGGTGGGTCTGATGTCATTGTTACCCCCGCATCCAAGCCTCTGGTGGTTCTAATCTGATCTCAAGGCATCCGTCTGACTGTGACCTCGGGGAGCCACATTGCTTTGGCTCTTAGCGGGTGTCTCCATGCCTGGTGACCAGAAGTCCAGCCATAGCCCTCCCAGAGGCCAGCCTCCGGATTGCAGGGGGATTCCATGTCATTGGGTGGGGAGGTGGGGGGGTGGAGGAAGCCAGCCATCTGTCTCAGGATCCAGCCTCCATCTCTCCCTCCTTCCTTCCCTCTCCTGCCCAGCTCAGTCCCTCTGAATGGAGGAAGTATAGTCCAGTGACTCCTACAAGGATTTCTGTTCACTTCAGGAAGGGCTGATCTCTGGGAAAACTGGATTTTCCACAGGGTTTCCTGTTGGTAATTAAGTCACACTGAAGGGTTAGGACTTTGATGGTTTACTTCTTCCAAACTCATTTGCCTTTCAAATGTGAGTGCTCATCCACTTCCATGAATCCTCTGGGCATCAGCAACAAGAATGGTTGTGGGATTGTGGGTGATTTCTCTCTGTACCCCCTGAAGCAAGAATTCCTAGGAATTAAGGATGGGGAAAGGGGATGGAGTGCTTCTGTCAATTCTCTGGACTTTGTGGGTTAAAAGCAATGGTCTTGAAGTCTTAATCCTTTTTAAAGGGAGAAGGAAGAGGGTACAGTGAACAGTTGCTTATCCTGAGGCTGGCTCACCCCCTGTCCTTTCTGGGAGTTGGTGTCCTGGTGCTGGGAAAGCCCATGGACTCAGAGTTGGTGGAGTTCTGGCTTCTAGAACCAGCCCACTGCTAATTGGTTTAACCAGACCCGTGACCTTGGAGCAGTCACTCCTCAGAGTTTCAGGCTCTGGATCACAGTGAAATCAAATGGCTTGGTCTGTGAGGGGGTCCCTTTGGACTCCCAGTCCCATGGTGTCCTTGTCATTGTGTCCTGTCTCCTGGGTGAATCATTTTGGGGCCAGAGTCCAGCCAGGGACTAGCTGTCCTGGTGGGATTAACCTTGACTTCAGGAGCTTGGCCAGGAGGCCAAAGAAACCTTCCAAAGATGGCTGCCTCACTCACTGCACCCTGGTCCCCTTGTCCGGGGTAGAAGAGGTAAAGGCTAACAGAATGGCGAGAGAGAAGGCCTCAGGGTTCTGGGAGGATGTGGACACTTTCTTCTAGGGTCCTTCTCAGTGTTGGCATCTGCAAGGCTGTCTGAAGACTCATCCAAGAAGCGAAGGAACAAAGGGCCCTGAGTGGTGAGCGTTTGCTCTGTAAATAAGGTCAAGAAAAAAATGTCTAATCCTAAAAGACACCAAAAGAGGCTGCCGACCATTGGCCCGTCCAGGAGCGTTCAGAGACAAGACCTAGGACACAGAAGGGGTCGGTGTGCTGCTCTGACTCCGTTTCTGAAGGGTGCACTTGAGGCACGGCCGATGAGCTGTCTGAGTGTTGGGGCGAAGGACAGCCTGGTGAAAGACGTGGGACCGTCTGGACGCAAGACTGGTATTCCTGACTCCTGGGTACAGATGTGTCTAGGATTAGAACTGGAAAGTGATTGTCCCCCTGGGGCTTTATTACTGATGACTCATCTGCATAATTGTGTATGAGTGACAGTCAAAGGTATTTTACCTGTGTGTGACTTTGGACTCAATAGTTTCAGTTGGATGAGAAGACGTGGAGGATAACCTTGGCCAGTCCTTAGAAATGTGTGCTGAGGAGTCTTGGACAGGTGGGATTGAGTTTACCTTCTATTCCGTGGAGGCACTGAATAAATTCAGCACCTCGAGGTGGGTTCAAAACAGGTCAACTAAGCAGCATCTCGGGTTCTGACCTGCCGATCTCCGGCTTCAGCTTCAACACAGACTCCCTGATGCCTGGCACGGAGGGTTGTCACACATTAGTGCTTGTTAGAATCACCTTCTGAAACACGCAGATTCATGCTGACCCAAACCTCAGAGGTTGGGCTTCTGTGCTTGGAAAGCCCTGCAGCTCTTGGATACCACCCGCATGTGGCCCGGGAGCTCTGCTTTGTTTCTTGGCCCAAGTTCTAGCCCATCCCTGGAATGCTTGTTGGGCAAACAACTGGACTTTCCTGTGTCTGCTTTAAGAACATGAAACTCCTTTGGGAAGCGTGAAGTTCTGCGTGAAGGAAAGACACCACCCAGCTCCGTGCTGGGCACACGATGGTCAGCAAAGTCAGCAGATGCCACAGTGGGGGATCCTTGGGCTGTTGGGGAAAATGATCAAGAGGAGGCTAGTGGAGATTTTAGGGACAAGGCGAGAGAGGCAGAAGCAGTGGCTGTCACCCCCCCCCCTCCTTAGGCAGTGGGACTGAATAGCTCCCAAAAGGAGCTGCTGGCAGGAAGTAAAGGGGTGGCTGAACCCCAGTTCCTTTATCTTCCTGCACCCCCTAACCAAGTCCGTGGAACTCTAGCTTTCATGGGACATGGTTTGTAAACTACATGGGAGCAGAACAAACTCTAGACTGAGGGCCATGAACCTGGGCTCTGTCCCAATCCTACCTTTGACCTTGGGAAAGTCTCTAAAGCTCCCTGGCCAGAGCTTCCCCCTCTGCAGTTGGACGCAGCAAGGCCCTTGGTGACTCCACAGTTTTGAGTCCATGTGGAAAGTGCTTTGGAAAGGGTTAGGAACTGGGAACAATCAAGTGTTTGGTTGGTAGTAGAAAGAGGAATTGAGCCTGAGGTCCCTGCTGGGACTGTGGAGGGGGCGAGCCACCGAAAGGCTGACCACAAAGATGGCAGAGGTGGTGTCGGGAGAGAAAGCAGAACCGGTTTATGCCATGCTCTGCCCGGAGTGTGAGTGGGGCTAAGGCCTCAGGCTGTCCAGCACGCGGGCCTTCCCGTGATCTCTGGGGTGGAGCTGGGGGCTTGCTATTCATGTACTCTGACGTAAGCACCCGGGCCTGTCCAGGGGCAGGGCGGCTGCCTTGGCAGCCGCACCTACAGTACAGTACTGTGTGTCCTGGGGTAGACCAAGACTCATCTTACCAGGCTCTCAACTCATTCAGGGTATCCTGGGGCCTCTGTGCCCTCCCCCACCTCCTCCAGGGGCCCTTGGGGGCTCCAGCTAGATGCTGGAGAGATCAGGGAGGAAGGGAAGACACTGGATTTGATTTCATGGAATTACACTGAATTTAATCAGAGGCTCTTGAAGCCTTTGACTGCCTCCCAGAGGAGAGATCAGGCCCAATGGCACAGCTGCTTCCTGGGGATTGGGCTCTGGGGGCCCGATGGCATAGCTTGTTTCACGGAGGGACTTTCTGTCAGAGATGTTATTTTTAGCCTGGAAAAGAAGGTCACAGGGCATGAAGGCATCACCCTTGGTCTCTTTTGCTCCAAATTGCTTAGCAGGTCAGTGACGGCTTGGCATTAAATCATAAAACCCAGGAAGGGTGTGGATATAAATGTGTATACACACACGCACATACTTGAATTCCTGTCCGGGTCCCAGGAGTGGAGTGAAGTTCGTGGTAAGCCCCAAAGTCTGGGGTCCTCATTTCCCTTGGGATTACGTAACCGTTTTACTCTTACCAGGGACAGAAGGTGTTTTATTAGAAATTAGAAACTTATTAGAAATTTATTAGAGAATATTAGAAACACCTCAAGTGGTCAGACCCAGAGTATATTCCACCCACCATCCCCACCATCACCATTATCTCCACCATCACCATCATCACTGTCACCACCATCATCATCATCACCAACACCATCCCCGCCATCACCATCCCCACCATCATCATCACCAACACCATCACCACCATCATCATCATCAACAGTAGAAGGCAAAAGGGACCTGTGGAAAGGGCTGGAATCACCAGAGGAGGAGCCTGGATTGCTGCTGTTCCAAAGGCACATGCCAGGCCTTGGGTGACTCATCCAAATTGAAAGCCCCCCGTGGGCACACGAGTCAGGAGGGCCAGGAGCAGAAGCCTTGGGTTTAGGATTATTTGGTTTATCAGTGGTTTGCAGCTTTGGCTGCACGTTAGAATTACCAAGAAATTTTTTTATTAAAGTTCTGATGCTGGGGATACATCCTAATTCAGTCAGAACTTCTGAGGAGAGAGGAGGAGTGGTGCAAGAACTGGGTGAGTCCAATGTCCAGCCAGTGTCCAGAACCACCGGTTCAGACGCAGTTTTATCAGGTGGTGTAGACTAGTGCTTCTGGAAACCAATTGCCTGGGCATCTTGTGAAAATGCAGATTCTGATTCAGTGGGTCTGGGCCAGGGTCCCAGAGCCTGCATGTCTCCCTAGCTCCCAGGTGATGCCGGTGTTGCAGGTGCCTGGACCACACTCCGAGGCGCGGTACCCTGCTCCAGGGCCAGGCAGTCTCCTCTGAAGGTCTGTGGTTAAACGGCCTCAGCCAGTTACCAGCTGCGTGTTGGGCAAAGCATTCAGTGTCTCAGATTTCAGTCCTCTCAGCTGTAACACGGGGATAAGCGTAAGACTTGTCTTACAGAAGCAAGTGACATTAAGTACATTGAGTAAGATCAGTTCATGTTTTATTTATATAAAGTGCTTAAGCATTGCCTGGCGCCCTGAATAATTGTGCACATGTATCTCATATGAAATATATTACATGTGCCTTGCTGCTGAGAAGGACTGTCAGTCTCTTTGGGTTAAACCAAGTTCCCACCATAGATTTCTCTCCAGGGAGTCGAGGGGTCGGAGATGCAGCAAAGAATCAGGACATATAGGTATTCTGGAGGCAATGAAGGAAAATTTTAGTGACTAACCTCCAGTTCTCCCTCTCTGAGGGACCAGAAATTCTTATTGTACCCGGATGTCACCACAGACCTCTCCATAGCACTTTCTGTGGGCCAGACAGTGTCCCAGGCTTGGGGAACACAGGGAGGATTAAGCCTTGGCTCCCATAGTTCAGGAGCGGAGAGAAGGCATGTGCAGGGAGGGGTGCGAAGCGATTCTCCTGTGCACCCCTAAACATAGTTGGCGTGGAAGGCCTGGATGAGGAGTAGGTAATTCTGGGTTCCAGTCACCCAGATGGTAATCGAGGAGGTCGGCTGAGGTCATGAACGTCAAAGTGTCCTATCAGTGTAAGTGGTTCCTTTATAATTAAAGGCGTCTGAATTTCCTTCTTCTGAATTTGATAACAGGTTGCCACTGTGGGGATTAATGCGAAAATATTTGTTCCTCGACCCTGGAGACTGCCCCAGCTTTCAGGAAACAGGATGGGTGGGTACTCAGAGGCGAAAGGGGGACCCCAAGAAGTGGCTTTTCTTTGTGGGATGTAGAGATGGTAGTACTAGGCTGTCCCCAGCAGAGGTGGGATGCTGCTTCCTTCAGAAAGCATCTCTGTGAGTCAAGGGAGCCCTGGGGCTGTCTCAGCTACCCCAAGGCAAGGGGCCAGTGGCCCTTCATCTCTCTATGCCTGCAGAGTCCCCCTTCTTACACAGGTCCTGACCTGAGCGGGAGGGGTCAGAAGGGATAGGCCCAGTCCTTTCTTCTGACCCCATTTTGCACATGAATCACACTTTACTCCTGAGAGAGGTCTCCCACACTTAGAAGGCCCCTACCTCCCACTCTCCTGCTGCCTCTGTGCCCTCAGCTCTCCTGGTAAAGCCATCAGTCCTTAGAAGGGGATCCCCTCGGGAAGGGGTTGGCTAAGGCTGCTGGGAAGCTCTTGGCCCTGCCTGTTTTGGATATCTCCTCCTCCTCCTCGGGCCACGTCCCCTGTAATCTAAGGTAGCAAGGCCAGCAAATGCCTGCCCTGAAGGGGACAGAGTTGGATGTGTGACTTAATAAGGCTGAGAGCCACAAGTAATCCCCTAAGTACTTGCCGTGTAACCTGAGATGATCTGGCCCACATACACCTGTTTTCACTCCTTTGCTGATAGCAGTATAAAAAGCATGCTGGTTAATGACTCTAGGAACTGACAGGGGCAGAATGTCCATGCATCTGTCCTATCTTGGAAAGGTCTCCTGGTGAGCCTGGCTGCACGTGCCTGCTGCAAGGTTGAGGAAGGCCTGGAAGGGATCTGAGTTTCCCTCCCTGAAGCCATCGGGGACCCAGCGGAGGCTCGAAGAGTCAGGGCCAGGGTGGGGCCCTCAGGGTGGCTCAGCCATTCACTCCTCCAGGGGTGGACAGTGGTGAGAGCTGCCTTCCACGTCTTGGGAGGGAGGCAGAGAAACACTCACTCTGCTCGCCTCCAAGGGCAGTTACGAAGACCAGGAAGGTGCGTCGCCGCACGCCCCGGTCCCTGCCTTACTCCTGGAGGACAGGAGCTAGGTTGTGTTAGAGTCTTTAGAGAAGCAGAGTCAGTGCCAACCCCGTGAAACTGACCAATGGTGTTCTAATCATTTAGAACTGCAAGTTTCTGCCTCGGGTGGCACAGAAGATGTTGGCAATTTGTTGGAGAATCATTTCTCTGCTGGAGATGCAAGTCTAGAGGAGAAGGAAAGGGCGCTTTATGCGGAGGCCGCCCCTCGAGAGAAGACCCTGCTCCTTCACTCCCCGGATGGCAGGGAGGCTGAGGGCTCGGAGCAGACAGCCGCCGGGGCCCCCGCTGCTGCTGCTGCTGCTGCCGCCACCGGCCCGGGCTCTGGTCCCGAAGCCAGCCTCTCCAATGCCTCAGCCTCAAAGTCAGCTGCCCCCGGGGACCCTGCGGGGCCTGGGCAGGAAGAAGCAGGCCCACCAGGAGGGGAGGATGGGCCTGAGGAAGAGCTGGGTTTGGGAGAGGGCCCAGGACAGGAGGGGGTTCCTGGGGAGGCCGAAGGACAGACTGGGAGTAGCATGGTCCCTGAAGAGGCCAAAGAAGTCGTAGGCGACCACGCCGAGCAGGGGACAGCAGTAGGGACCGCACAGCTTGAAGGCTCGGGGGGCATAGAGGTCAAGGAGGCCCATGCCCCAGAGACACAGCAGGACGACAGTCCAGGGCCTGATCAGGAGCCAAAGGTGCCAGACGGAACCTTGGACCTGGACACAGAAACTGAGGAGGGGGCCGAGGACCACGGGGAGCCCACCCTCACCCTGGCCTCGGAGACCGGCAGTGCACCGAGCTTTGAGGCGGAGGGCACCCAGGAGGCACAGCACCCTGAGGCCCAGGCACCAGGGCTAACTGAGGAGGGCCTGGATGTCTCCTCTGAAGAGGAGAGTGGTGACCACAGCGGAGATGAGGAAGGAGAAGGCGCTGTGTCCGAAGAATCCGAGGAGGACAGTGGTGACGGGGCTAGTTCAGAAGAAGAAGAGGAAGAAAAAGAAGAAGAACAAGAACAAGAAGAACAAGAAGAAGGGGGCACCCTGGAGGAAGCCGGGGAACCCCAGGAAGCAGCAGCAACCGCAAGCCCTGGGGACGAGGGGACCCAACTGATCTCAGAGGAATCAAATACAGGGCCTGAGGGGGACGAGACAGAGGAACCCGACGAGGGGCCTCAGGGTAGGGGGTTCCCGGAATTGGCAGACATATGTGTGGTGGGACAGGGCGCGGCAGGGGAACCCCCCAGTCAGCTCCAGGTTTGCTGGATGGAGGCTTGGCCCACCGGGTACCTACGGGCTGCTCCTTAGCCACTAAGCCCTGTTCAGAGGGACCAGTGGGAGGCCGCACAGTGGAGGGGCCAAAGGAACCTGGTCACTTGGGAGTTGGGCCCTCAGGAGCCTCCCTGCACTTAAACGGGGACCAGTGCAGGTCCCCTGAAGGACAGGTGATGTAGTGGCAGGATTTGAGGCCCTGTCACAGCAAGCTGGTGGAGACAGGTGCAGGTAGGGTGTGGTTGGGAGCCCCCTGGGGTCTCCCCTTGAAGGCTAGGCCAGGTCCGGTGGGGTGAACGGAGACCAGGGTCAGGATGGTGATAAGAAATCTCAGGCTGGGGGTGACACTGATGTCGTGCAGATGCTCACCTGGAAAAGCAGCAGCCTCCCCACTCATAATGGGGAGTGGGGAGCAGGGGAAGGAGGCATAGCACAGCCCACAAGTCGCATGGAAAGATGCTGGCCTGGACGAGAGCCCAGCTGGCTTTCAGGGTGGAGGTGTGGGGCCCGGCCCTCGCTTTCCAGCATGGCTTCCCCACAGTTTGCCCTGTGGGATTTAGTTTCCGCGCTGCTTGTCAGGTGCTCGCGCACTCCCTAAGCCAGCAGGCGCCACCCCACCCCCACCCCCCACTGCTTTTCCCACCTCCCCTCTGTGCTGCCCAGGCTGATCCCTGCGGAGAATCCCACTCCCGAGCTGCTGCGTGAGGCACATGGATGCTTCTCTGCTCCCTTCCCTTGTGGAACCGGTCTCCCTGTGCCCCTCACGCCCATGTCCATCCCACCCAGCACAAAGGCTGTGATATCAGAGGCCCACGGCATGGGCATCCCTCCCTGGGAGCCTGCAGGCAGTCACGGGCATCTCCCGCTTGGGCAAGAAGCAACGGTGCCCCCTACCCACCCCCGCCCCCAGAACTCCCAGGCAGAGCTGCTCCTGCCCATGCCCCACCGAAGCCTGTGTGAGGCTGATAAAATTCTCATTTCATCAGGGCAGTTATTCGCTTAGAGCCCAGCCCTGACTTCCAGTGCTCTTAGGGTGACAGGCAGACTCCTATAAACCACTCCTGTCTCCTGTCCTCGTCTTCACCCAATTCAGTCCTCACAGTGGGCTCTTGGGGAGGTTTTCCAATGCCCCCTCTGAGACCTCATAGGCACCCTTCTTAGCCCCTCACAGCTTCTGGGCTCTTTCCTGCCGTAGCCACATCACAGACTATAATTATTACCTTAGCTTTCGAGAGGATTTCTCCCTGTGTCTCCATCGGACCGCAGGAAAACTCCCCTAGGGCAGGGGCTTTGTTTTGGGCACCACCGCATCCCCAGCATGAAGCTCAGTGCCTGACCCTTGGTTGGTGCTCAGTCAGTATTTGTGGAAAGTCCCTCCTAGAGCCAGAACCCTGTTCAGTTGAACTTGGCGAGCCTTCCCGCAGCACTTCCTTATGCCCTTTCAAGTCTTCCAGGGGCTTAGAGCCCTGCTCCTAGCTTCGCCCTAACTCTGCTCTCTGCTTCTCTCCCCAGAAGAGGTGGAGGATGTGAGTGAAGAAGTCCCGATGAGGGACCGCTCCCACATCGAGAAAACTCTGATGCTGAATGAGGACAAGCCTGTTGATGATTACTCTGGTAACCAGAGGAAGGATCTGGACCTGGGGCTGGGCAGCTACATAACCAGTGGCCAGGCAGAGCCTCAGGGGCTGGGCTCCGAGGCCAGCGGCTACCCAGGCCTGAGAGCCCTGGACATGGGGGGGCTTCATGGAAGATGCTCTGAGAGCAGCATCCAAGGCTGGGGTGGGGGCTGTGGATTGGCAGGGAGGAGAAAAGGCGATCCACACAGAGGGGCCACTGCAAGGGTAGGGGACCGATCCCAGTGTTGTCATCTGGTACCCTGTGCCAGTCTTCATGCTGTGGCCGGGGAGGCTTGTGATTTTTACAGTTTTTGAGGCTCTTTTATTTCTGGGATTTCATCCTCATAGTAACCCAAGACTTTCAGTGGGGCTTACTGCCTCCTACTAACTGATGAGCTAGCTGGGGCTCAGAGCAGCCACGGTTTGCACAGGGCACATGGTTGGACGGGAGCAGAGGGAGGGGAGGGTCAGGTTTTCTAGACCTAGCTTCTCCTTCTGTGCCTCACATCATGTGGGCTCCCAGTTTTGCCCTGGAGGGAGAAGAAGATTAGGTTAAAACAATTCCAGGAGGTTCTGAGGGTGGGAAGCGCATGCCTTTTGGTTAAAGATTTCTGAGGGTTGGGATGTGGACCAGGTTCCTCCAGGGATGCTAATAGATGGCATGGTGAGGCTGCCAGTGGGGTCCCTGCTCCCCACCAGCCTGGGGAGGAGCTGCCCTGGGGAGTGAGCCGAACCCTCTCCCTTCTCCCTCTCCCTTCACCCTTCTCTGCTCCCAGTGGTGCTGCAGCGGCTTCGGAAGATCTACCATTCGTCCATCAAGCCCTTGGAGCAGTCTTACAAATACAACGAGCTTCGGCAGCACGAGATCACAGGTACCCCTCGTGTCTGATGTCCATCCACACTCCCCACGCCCTCTGGAGCTGTGTGAGTGGTGGGCGTGAGGACACGGGGAGTTGAACTCTGCTGAATTCTCTGATGCCCTGGCCACAAGATCATCCTTCCCCTGCAAGATCGCCCCAACCTGCACAGGGTTTTGTGGAGATCACTCCTTTTGCAAGCGTTCACGCTTCAGTGGCACGGATGTGGTTTCCAAGGACAGTGATGCCCATTTCCATCCCTCCCTTGCCGAAGGGCCCACGACAGCTCCCTGACTGCTAAGGGATCATGTATTAAGCCCCCTAATTGGCCTGCAATCCTTCCCTTCTCCTTATGGCTCCTTCAGTTGGTTTTCCTTGTGTCTAGATTCTTAAAAAAAATTTTTTTTAACATTTATTTATTTTTGAGAGACAGAGATAGAGCATGAGTGGGGGAAGGGCAGAGAGAGAGGGAGACAGAATCCACAGCAGGCTCCAAGCTCTGAGCTGACAGTACAGAGCCCGACACGGGGCATGAACCCACGAACTGTGAGGTCATGACCTGAGCTGAAGTCGGTCGCTTAACTGACTGAGCCACCCAGGCACCCCTAGATTCTTTTAAACATCGATTTTCAGAACAATAAACACAAGGTATACTTGTCCCCGTAAAAAATGAATAACCAAATAGTGAAAAACAAGTACAAATGGAAAAATAAAAATCTCTGGGGCGCCCGGGTGTCTTAGTCGGTTAAGTGTCCCACTTGAGCTCAGATCATCATCTCACAGTTTGTGAGCTCGAGCCCCGCATCACGCTGTCTGCTGTCAGCACAGAGCCTGCTTGGGATCCTCTGTCTCTCTCTCTCTGCTCCTCCCCCCTCTCAAAAATAAATAAATAAATAAATATGAAAAAGAAAAATCCCTTTCTTTATTTCTAGTTTCTCCACTTCACTTGCAGACACTCCCACTGTTACAGTTTCCTACAGATACTTCCAGACCAGACATTTGCTCTGTGCACGAGCACATACAAGTGTGTCCTTCTCTGTTAGTTTGACACGATGGTATCACATCACACAGTCGTGTGTGTGCAGCCCCACTTTTCTCTTGAGCCTCTGCACGCACCACACAAGATGGGCACTGTTCTACTGATGGACCACGGGGTGTTTGCCATGTTCCATTTTTATTGTTTTTAATTATTACTTTTTAATTTCTTTTTTGAGGGTGAGAGAATGTGAGCAGGGCGTACAGAGGGAGGAAGAAGGAAAGAGAATTTCAAGCGGGCTCCATGTCTAGTGCGGAGCTCTACGCGGGGCTCGATCTCACAACCCTGAGATCATGACCTGAGCCGAAATCGAGCCAGACGCTCAATAGACTGAACCGTCCAGGTGCCCCGCCATTTTTAAAAACGTTACAAACACTACTATGATCGTTACATATTCCACGCAAATGTATCTGTGGAAAATATTTTAAAAAGTGGGACGTGAGTTAAGCATTCCCTAAGAGTTGTCCCTAAGTTGCCTTAGGTGGTGCCAGGCTGAGGCCACAGTAAGGTGTATGAGAGCTCTCGTCCTCCTGCAGCCACGCCCTTTTGGGGAGTCAATCCTCTGAAAGTTTTCACAGTGGTGTTGCCATATCATCTCATGTGATGTGCCTGATGGCTATAAAGTGGGTTGGGTATTTAGGATGTACATTATTCCTGCTTCAGGAACAGGAATAATGGGACCTGGTGCCCAGAGAGATGCTGGGTACCCAGGATCACACGGCTGGAACCAGGAGCCCGGACTGTCTACTTCTTCTCCGAGAGAAGGCTGTTTCGTGACTCCCCGACTGCCTCTTGCAAGCCTAAGAGCAGACCATCCTCTCGGGCTTCACAGGGGCTGTGTGAGGTGGCAGTCTCCTGTGGCTCTCCTGTCCTCTGCGCTTGACTTCTCCCGCAGCCCCAGACCCAGCGGCTTGGCCCAGGAGGCTGCTGGGCGGCAGGGGAAGGGCGCTCTGCAGGGAGGGCGTTCCGGGCTCCGGATGCCACTTTCTGGGCTTGGCTTCTCTCTCCTCACCTCCCCCAGTGCTGGGGACTCCACCGCAGTGCCTTGGGGCCGCCTCTGAGTCTCACCTGTGGCCTCCTGCAGATGCCAGTAACGCCCCCTGCTGCAGACAGCCGAAACAGCAGCCCCCGGAGAGCCTGCTGCTTGGTCTCCTGGGCCTGGGTCTCCTGGGCCTGCTTGGTCTCCTGGGCTCTCGGCCAGGCGCTGGAAGGTCCAGTTCCCTTTCTGACTCCTGGGCCTGGGCAAAAGACACTTCGTGTAGGATCTCTGTGGCTATAACTGGGGACTCCTGCCACCCCTCAGCCTGCCTCTCCCTCCCTGTCCTCAAGCCAGGGGTTGACACCCAGAGACGTGAACATGTATTTGCAGGCACGGAGGAATGGGGCAGGGCCATGGTATCAATTTCAGGCAATTATACGTGTGCCTGCCACTTACGAGATGCCGTCGTGGTCTTCTGGGACTTAGTTTCACCTTACAGAAAGAAAACCAGCACAGTAAGAAGCGAGGTGCTGAACAAGAGGAATACTGTACTCCTGTTTGTATATAAAAAAAGAGGAATGTGATATCTGCTAATATTGCTTCTTCCGTATGCATTAAAATACCTGAAAGGTGGGGCACCAGGGTGGCTCAGTCCGTTAGTGTCTGACTTCAACTCAGGTCATGATCTCACGGTTCGTGGGTTCAGACCCCACATCGGGGTCTGTGCTGACAGTTCAGAGCCTGGAGCCTGCTTCAGATTCTGTGTCTCCCTCTCTCTCTGCCCTCTCTGCCAGGTGTCATGGCCTAGGCAGATTGGGGACAGGTATACTTCTGATTTTTTTTTTTTTAATTAAAAAAATTTTTTTTAGAGAGAGAGAGAGTATGTGTGTGTGAGTAGGGGAGAGGGGCAGAGGGAGAGAGAGAATCCCAAGCAGTCTCCACGCTCAGTGCAGAGCTCAATGCCGGGATCACGACCTGAGCCAAAATCTAGAGTTGGATGCCCAACCAGTTGAGCCACCCAGGCGCCCCTATACTTCTGATTTTTGAAGCAAGAAATTAAATACTGTACATCAAAACAGAAAAAAAAAATAAATGAAAAAAAAAAAAGAGTTCCTACCGTTTGGGGCCTCTGTGCCAGGCTCAGGGAGACAAAGAGGTCTGGAGAATTTGAGGTATAAACTAGGCAGGGCTGGCCCTCCGTGCCGTGGCTCAGAGACGAGCTGCAAGAGTGGAGAGCTGCAAGGGAGTGGCCAGTGACCACATCCCTTCTGCCCCCCCGGTTTTGGAAGGTCTGGAGGAATCTGCCTTCTCTTCCTAGGGACCCCAACTGGCAGGGCCCAGGCAGTGTGTGCTTCCCCACACTGCCGAGAACCCAAGAATTGCCTACTCAGTGCTTGGTCTTGGGACCTGGCAAATATTTCGTGGTCTCTAGAGGCTAATTTGAGACTGGTCTTGAGCCCAGTGTTGGGCCGAGCCTGAGGTAGGATGTCAGGGGGCCCCCATCCAGGCTGTCTAAGATCGTGTGAGTCTCTTTCCTGTCTCTCTGTTTTTTCTGTTACCAATCCAGATAGCAGAGTTTTAACCCCTCGCCGTGGGGTAGCTCTTTTCTCCCCTTCTTAGGAAGGGGATGTAAATCCAGATGTAAATCAGGAGGCCTCACCCAGAGTGAGCTCTGAGTCAGTATCTGTTGATGTCACTTAGCTCCTGCTTCTGGTGCCGCTGTGCAAAGGATCTGTGTAAGGCCAGCATCGTGTCTTCTGGTTTTAACTGGGTGATCGCACTTACATAGCGAGAGGCGAGCCGCCGATTGCCACCCCCTGTCTTGTCCAATGTGGAAATCTGTAACTCATTCAGATGGACCGTGTGATGCTGTGTGACGCCCTGTGTCACTCCCGTAGGAAGAAACTTCATTAGTCACTTCCATTTCTAATTCCTGCTGCCTACAGATGGGGAGATTACTTCCAAGCCAATGGTGCTGTTCCTGGGACCGTGGAGCGTTGGCAAATCCACCATGATAAACTACCTCCTTGGGTTGGAAAACACTCGCTACCAGCTCTATACAGGTAATAGTGAGAGACTTTTTTGTGTGTTTGTTGGTATCTCAATGTCCTGTGTAAAAGCACTAGGAAACATTCATATGTGTCTTCAATATAATTATGAAAATTACACCCAAGAACCCAGCAGCTACAGTCCATGTTCACAGCAGCATTTTTCACAATGGCCAAGAGGTGGAAACAACCCACCTCTTGCGATGGATGAATGCATAAACAAAAGGGCTATCCATATAATGGAGTTTGGAGTATTATTCAGTCTTAAGAAGGAATGCATTTCTGGAACATGCTACAAGATGCATGAATCTTGAGGACACTATATATTAAGTGAAATAAGCCAGACACAAAAGGACAAATATCCTATGATTCCACTTATGAGATGCCTTGAGTCCTCAATTCATAGAGACAGGGTAGAGTAGAGGTTACCAGGGGCTGGGAGAGGGGAACGAATGGGGACACTTTCAGTTTGGGAGATGGATGGTGATGAGGGCTGCACAACACCATGAATGTATTTCACGCCTCTGAACTGTCCACCTGAAAATGGTTCACATGGTAAATTGTGTTATGTATATTTTGCCACAATTGGAAAAAGAAATAGGATCCTGCTTAGCAAATGTAGTATCCAGTTCTCATGGCAAACCCTCCCTGGAACCCCTTGCTTACCCACTTACTTTGTAGTAGGGTCTCTTTCCCAGAGAGGACGGCCTTCCTACTAACCTCATGCCCATGCTTGCAGGTGCTGAGCCCACCACCTCTGAGTTCACGGTCCTCATGCACGGGCCCAAGCTGAAAACCATCGAGGGTATTGTCATGGCTGCTGATAGTGCCCGGTCCTTCTCCCCCCTTGAGAAATTTGGCCAGAATTTCCTGGAGAAGCTGATTGGCATCGAGGTTCCCCACAAACTTCTGGAGCGGGTCACTTTTGTGGATACACCAGGCATCATCGAGAACCGCAAGCAGCAAGAAAGAGGTAATTAGGCACTTGTGTTTGAACAGTGCGAACTTTGTCTTAGAAAGCTGTTGGGCAGTGGGTGGTAGGCAGACAGGGGAGAGGAAGCGTGGCCAGCATTGTCCAACACTAAGGGGTGTAGTCTTTGCTGCCAGTCCCTTCTGGTTGTCACCATGGTTCCACTTAGGTGTGGAGTACCATGTTCTTTTACCTCCCCGAGGGCTGATTAGTTTGGAGGCAATCCATATTTTCCCAAAGGGTGGGCTGGTCACCTCTGTAAGTAGCTCCTTGAGGTCCATGCTGGGGCTGAGCTGTCTTGGGGAGGCTCAGACTTTCCCGAGGGATCAAGGGCCTGGATTACTTGGATCCCAGTCCAGGTGTACTTGACCTCTGGCTAACTTGGGTCTGGTTTGAACCTGACCTTAAACTCTTCCTGGTCCAGTGTTGCTTTACAGGCCTGCTTCACATAAGCCTGTGTCAGACCTCCCAAGTTCTACCTGCCTTCCAGTGGGAGGGGAGTGCCACTTGGGGCCCAGCAGGCGCTGGGTTACAACACAGGCCACCGAGGATCGCCATGACACAGGGCTGAGTCATATGAGATGAGTCATAGCAGGGCATTTGTAGGACTGTATGACCAGAGGGTGGATCTCAGTTTATAACTCTCATTTTGGTTTTATTGCTGTTTTATTACTAGTAATAATATTATCACTAATCATTATAATAGTAAATTAACCTTTATTCTATTATGCATCAGATAATTTTATGCATTATTGGCTGATTGTTGTAGAAAAATTAAAAGACAGGTATTCCTGGTCTCCCCATTTTGGAAAGAAGAAGTTGAAGGAATTAAAATATATCAAGCACCTCCTATGACATAGGCAGTTTTAGTTAGGTGCTTTGCTTTATTTGTAACATGATAATCTTTATATCAACTTAGGTATTCTTATTCTTCTTTTCATTTTGTAGCTAAAATGCTAAAGCCTAGAAGCATTTGTTACCCTGGTCTGGCTAGTGGCAGAGCTCAAATTCCAGTCCTGGTCTTAGGCTGTCCTTGGTTGAGGGTTGACAAGGCCCAGGAGATACGTAATTAATTCTTTCAGTCTTCGGAGACCTAGAATATCCCTAGTGCCGTGACTTCCTTCAACCCAGGCAATGCTTTGGTTCTGGAAGGGGGGGGGGGCGTGGGGTGGGGGGGTTAGGGTGAGCCTGCTCTGCTTGACTTCTTGCTCCCCCCTCCCAAGGTTACCCCTTCAACGACGTGTGCCAGTGGTTCATCGACAGGGCAGACCTCATCTTTGTTGTCTTTGACCCAACCAAGCTGGATGTGGGTCTGGAGCTGGAGATGCTCTTTCGCCAACTGAAGGGGCGCGAATCCCAGATAAGGATCATCCTGAACAAGGCCGACAACCTGGCCACACAGATGCTCATGCGGGTCTATGGGGCCCTCTTCTGGAGCTTGGCCCCGCTCATCAACGTCACAGAGCCCCCTCGGGTTTACGTCAGCTCCTTCTGGCCACAAGACTACAAGCCCGACACCTACCGGGACCTGTTCCTCAAGGAAGAGATCTCACTCCTGGAAGACCTGAACCAGGTGATCGAGAACAGGTTGGAGAACAAGATCGCCTTCATCCGCCAGCATGCCATCCGGGTCCGCATTCATGCCCTCCTGGTGGACCGCTATCTGCAGACTTACAAGGACAAAATGACCTTCTTCAGTGACGGAGAACTGGTCTTTAAGGACATTGTGGAAGACCCTGACAAATTCTACATCTTCAAGACCATCCTGGCAAAGACCAATGTCAGCAAGTTTGACCTTCCCAACCGCGAGGCCTATAAGGACTTCTTTGGTATCAACCCCATCTCCAGTTTCAAGCTGTTGTCTCAGCAGTGCTCCTACATGGGGGGCTGTTTTCTGGAGAAGATTGAGCGGGCCATCACACAGGAGCTCCCCAGCCTCCTGGGAAGCCTGGGGCTGGGGAAGAATCCCAGTGCTCTCAACTGTGACAAAACAGGGTGTGGCGAGACCCCAAAGAATCGCTATAAGAAACACTAGGTCGCCGTGTTGCCATTCTTGGGTTCCTGTTGGTGGCTGAGCTTGTGTCCTAACTGTCTGAGAAGTCCTGGTTAATTAACCCTTTGAGCCACACTGATGAGAATCACTACGTGTTGGAGATTTGGGAGTTCGTTGAGGCCAGTGGTGGGGGAGGGTGTGGGTCGAGGGAGGAGAGGAAACTGTGAATTATAGTGTCTTGTTGCTTCAGTGAGGGGCCTGAGTGAGGCCCCGCCGGCTTTTCCTGGGTCTTATCGCAGAGGACAGAGAGCAGCTATTCTAGTGTATACTGAGGTGATGAGTGTCAAGCTAAACTCAGCTGAAATTCCTTTTTCCCCTATAAGCTGGGAAAAGAGAGAAGACTTGGTTTCTGTAGGGCTCAGGTCCCTTGTAGCTTCCTTCCACACAGTCTCCTGCTTGTCCTCCAACCCCCGTCTGCCTTCTCAACTTGGGTTGACTTCAACAGGGGACAGTCTTTGGGTCTGAATCCACCTGGGTGTTGAGCCTCCACCATCCCCCCCACCCCACCCCCATCCCCAGGCCCTCTTCCCTGTTTCCTCGAGGGGTGGGAGGGAATGGTTTAGGATACCAGAATGCTGAGAGAGAACAGGAGTCCCCAGGCTGGAAGAAGGTTCTGCCTCCCCCATGCCATTTCTCCCAAGCAGTCTTCTAGGCCAGCTGGGAATCTCGGTTCCTTTATCAGCCCCGACAGGAGGCCGAGTGTTCCATGGATTCAGGTCATTTACTTCTTGGAAGTGACTTCAGTAAAAATACTGGAAGGGCTCAGAGGGTTAATCGGTTTGCAGTGTGTCTTTGTCTATTGCATGTCTTGGAAAACTCAGACCCCAAAGGCGTTGGGTTTCAGAGGGGACGATGGAGACCTTGCTCCTTTTCATCAGGGTCTTCTCTGGGCAGCCCATCTCCGCCCCCCAAATGTAGGAGGAGGCAGTTTCCACAACTTCTCTGCAGAAGAGTCGTTCCCTCTTGATTTTCATGCCATGGTTTTTCCTTCTCCCTCTTCTCCACGCCCTGATGCACAACATTCAAAACTCCGAGCGATTTCCACGAGTTCAGAACTGGCGCCAGCCACTCCGTGTCGGCGGCAATCAAGGCTTGACGTGCGGTTTTCCACCTGAACTTGATACTGATACCCACGCGCCACAGGGAAGCCAGGGCCTTCAAGAACCGATGAGTGTGAATATGTGTGTACCGCATTGTGCAAGAGAGATTCTGAGATCGCAGACGCCAGAGGCCGTGGAGAAGGAATGTGTCGTGAGGGTCCTGCCTGGCTGGTGTGCCACCTCGGCCATCTCGGAGGGCGGCAGGGGATGGAGGGAAGGAGCCTTTTGACAAAAAGCAGGTGGCTGACCAGTTTGCACAAATCCAGGAGACCCTGCCCAGGGCTGCCCGGAGGGGCTCCTTCTGCCCTAGTGAGCCAGCGTCCCCTGGGAGCGAGTTATCCGGGGGACTTCCCCAGGAGGCCTGGGTCAGGGCCCCCCTGACCAGGAAGTCACCTTGGACCAGAAGGAAAGCGAGTGAAGATGAAGGCAGAGAGGAAGCACTCTGGGGGCGAGGCAGTGGAAACACATGGGTGATTAGACTAGGTCCGTGTGGAGAATTCGGAATCCCTGCTTAGGATTATTAACGCTCTGATGCATGCTGCAGCGGACGCTGCTTCTCTGGCTTTGTGCAGGACCTGGAACCTTCCACAGGACAACGGAGGCCCCCCAAACCTCCAGGACATTGTTTCCAAGGACAGAGCCAAGCAGAGAAACAGGGCCCTGCCGGGGCATCCAAGGAGCCTGGTGAGCAGGGCCTGAAAAGCTGCATTTCTTCTCATTACAAATCACCACTCGCCTTATCTCGCTGTCATGTACCCTCCCCACAGTCCGCCTTCCCCTCTTGCTCCTGATGCCCCTGATGCCCTTGAGCTGCTCTCGGCGTATCTGTCTTTCTCAGTGCAGTTGAGGACGTGAACAGGGCAGAAGTGTACAGGCATTGTCACGGCGGCTGATGTCACCATTGCTTTGGGGAAGCAGGTGGAAGGAGGCTGATACATTCATATGGCATCTGTATTTTGCGGGGGGGGGACATGATTGGTGTGATCTTCTCTCTTTTCGTCCCATCCATTTTCCTTTTCTTACCCCCATTCCCCTGCTCACTCATTGACCCACCTTTTCTCATGCAGCCTGCAGGCTGGTCAGTTGGTCCCCCTGGGCTGTCAGGGCTGTTTGGTCCCCACTCTGTGGATGTGGATTTCAAGCAGGATTCTGACTGTCTTTTGGGGTGGGGAGGAAGGGTTGGGAACTGGGGGTAAATTTAGGATCCAGAGATTCCCCTAAGAGGAGTATCTGTTAAGTATTTGTGCCTGAACAGTTGCTGTCTCTCTCCAAAGTGGAACCTTTCCAGGGTTCTTTCCATTCTGATTTAATCAGGGAGGAAGTCTCAATAAAGTTCCAATCTCTCTGTAACACCGTGTGCTTTCTGATCGCCTCCGACCAGCTTGCTCTCTTTATCTCTCTCTTATCTAGTAGTGGATCGGGTTCGTATTAAGACTTCATTGTTTTTCAGGCAGTTTCAGGTTCACAGCAAAACTGAGAGGAGGGTAGGGATACACCCTCCGCCCCCACCCCGTCCCGGGGCCTCCACCCACGCACAGCCTCCCCCATTAGCAACCCCCACCCCCAGAGTGGGACATTTGTCCAACCTAGTCACCCAGAGTCCACAGTTGACATTAGGCTTCGCTCCTGGTGGTGTGCATTGCTTGTGTTTGGACAAATGTATCATGACATGTGTCCGTTGTTGTAGAAGGAAATGAAACGCAGAGTATTTTCACTGCCCTAAAGATCCTCTGTGCTCCACCTGTTCCTCCCTCCCGTCTCTTCCCAAACCTGGGTACTAATTGGTAAGTTTCTTTTTTTTTAATGTTTATTTCTTTTTGAGAGAGAAAGAGAGAAAGACAGAGACATTGAGCATGGGAGGGGCAGAGAGAGAGGGGGACAGAGGATCCGAAACAGCCTATGTGTTGACAGCAGGGCTCGAACCCATGAACTGTGAGATCATGACCTGAGCCAAAGTTGGATGCTAAACTGACTAAGCCACCCAGGCGCCCTCATTTTTAAGTTTCTTAGGGATAAACTGACAATCCATGAATTGCCCACTCTTGTTTTAGACGTCCCCGGTGCCTTCTTCCCTAGATCCCTCCTGCTTCCAGCCCCCAGTGTCAAAGATGACTTTGAAACCGAGGTTTCCTGTTGTAGGATTGAAAATTAAGAAATAGGGGCATGACCCCAGGCCTCCTCCTGTGCCTATTTGTTTCTTTATTTTTATTTATTTATTGAGAGAGAGCACAAGCAGGGGAGGGACAGAGGGAGAGGGAGAGAGAATTCCAAGCAGGTTCTGAGCTCAGCATAGAGCCTGATGCGGGCTTGATCCCATGACCCTTGGATCATGACCTGAGTTGAAATCAAGAGTCTGAGGCTCAACCCACTAAGCCACCGAGGCATCCCCACCCCCTTCCCCCCATACCGTACCTGTTTTTAAAGAAACCCTACCTTGTCCTTGGCTCCCCGAGCCTTTGTCCTTCAGATCAGAACTCCTTTACTTTGAAATATTACCTCTGGGGTCCTCTTGAAGACTTCACACCCCCAGTTGAGAGTGTGTTTGAAAAGGAAGAAGCTGGGGAGTCACTGGGAGGTTGGCAGTAGAAGGGGGGAGTGTGAGAGTGACAACATGCTATTGTGATGGCGTCACCTCAGAGAAGATGCAGAATTCAGTGCTGGGGCCAGCTGCCCTGGGTTTTCCTAAGTCGGGAGGTGCTGATCTCAGGGAGGAATGAGGAGGCAGTTTGGCTCACTGCCTCCCTCTCCCTTGCTTTCCTCCTGATTCGAGGGTCCACAGTCCACAGTCAGTGACTGATAAGACTGACCTAACTAAGGCCACCACTGCCCTCCCCCAGGTCAGCTCTCCCACCCAGGACGGCAGCCAGTGTTTTCCCAGGACTGGGAGAAATATGGAGCTTTGCCAGGGAAAGGGAGGGAGGTGATGTCTGTTTTGAAGATAAACATAACACACCAGAACCTGCCAGCACGTCCAAAATTGTGCTGTTTCACAAGCCTCGTCCCCTACCATCTTTACATCGTCTGCCGTTGAGAAAGCAAAATGCCATGGAGGAAAGCAAAATCCAAGACCATTCTAAATATAGTCAGGGGATATAAGGGGCATGAATGGAGAGAATGTCTCCACAGGTATATGTATGTATCTGAGTATGTGGGGGTTACCTGTGGTTACACGTGAAAGGACGTGCAAATACCTACATGTAGAATCTGTGTGTGCAGAAACCAAAGTGTATGTGAGTGTCTGTGACCAAATGATCTCTGAGTATGTAGCACAGTGCCCAGCACACAGGACCCATCACCTGTGTGCCATCACAGTGAATGGCAGAGTGAGCGGGTTTGGGAGGAGTAAAGAAGGTGTCTGTGCACCGAATGTTGTGTGCGGAGGGTCCTGGGGAAAAAAGTATGTCTGGGGTGAGCAGGTGAGTGTGGCTACGGAGAGGTAATTTTATGCATGATGCGTGGATTACAGGTCGCGGGAGCTTATGTGTAGCAGGTGTGTGCATGCGGTGAACCGGATGCCCGACCCAGGGTGGAGACCCGGGAAGACCCAGCCATAGGAGGACACCTACCTGGCCCTGGCTTTGTGGTTGCGTCCCACCCCCGTGAACCAAGGGGAAAAGTCTGAGCCTTGAAAAACTCACAAGCACTGGCAACATTTCACGCCAATTCCTCCATCTGTGACATTAGGCTCAAGCTTTTCCCAATCCAGGGAAACCTTAATTTTTCTTTAGAAGACCATAGAGGCAGTAAAAAGGAAACGTACGCAAAACAAAATGGAGTAGGGGCGCCTGGGTGGCGCAGTCGGTTAAGCGTCTGACTTCAGCCAGGTCACGATCTCACGGTCCGTGAGTTCGAGCCCCGCGTCAGGCTCTGGGCTGATGGTTCGGAGCCTGGAGCCTGTTTCCGATTCTGCGTCTCCCTCTCTCTCTGCCCCTCCCCCGTTCATGCTCTGTCTCTCTCTGTCCCAAAAATAAATAAAAACATTGAAAAAAATTAAAAAAAAAATGGAGTAGAGGCATGAATTTGCCTGTACCAAAGGTGTATTCCACAGGTTCTGAGGGATTCCCTATACTGACTTCTTATCCAAAGGATAAAAAAAATAACATGCACAGATAGGCATTTTCTGTGTCTGCTTGCACTGTGGAACCTTTAATGTTTTTTCAAAATTT
This sequence comes from Felis catus, assembly GCF_018350175.1. Taxonomy (NCBI): domain Eukaryota; kingdom Metazoa; phylum Chordata; class Mammalia; order Carnivora; family Felidae; genus Felis; species Felis catus. The sequence continues at coordinate 37,689,160 of NC_058383.1, forward strand.
CAGTGGGGAAGAGAACCAACTTCTAGAGTATTCTTCTTGCCAGGAACCGGGCTATAGACCTATAGACATTCCTACACTTATACCTTGACATAATGAGGTAATTCTAGCAGCCACAAACCCAAGGAATAGGCCAGGTGTTTTTCATGTATTATTTCATGGGATCCTCACACAGCCCCTCAGGGAGGGAGCCACCTCGCACGGAAGAGTAGAGACTCTGGAGTCAGATTGCTTGGGCTTCGTCCTGGGCCCCACCACTTAACAAGCTGGGCCACCCTAGCTAGGCAAATGACATAATTTTGTGCTTTAGTTTCCTCACCCATAAAATGGAGACACTAATAGCCCCTCTCTCTGTGGGGTTGTTGCCAGGATTAAATTAAAACACGCAACATGCTTGAAACGGTACACAGCCCACAGAAAGCGTTCTGTAAATGTTATGATTATTACTCATATTTTACTGATGAGGAGACTGATGGCCAGAGAGGTTGAGCTGCCGGAAGTAGGAGGGCCAGAATTCCATCTAGCCCCTGACTCTTGTGAGGGCCCGCTAGGCTACTTGACCAGGCTTACCTTTGGTGACACTGTTCTTGCTGATCCCAAGACCTTTCCCTCCTCTTCAGAAACTGGCAAAAATTTAGAATTGCTGGATTTTTCTAATGGCCGGTCAGCACTTTGACATGTGTTAGTAACAAAATTTCAAACATTTAAACGTCATTTGCTTTAGACTATTTATTTTAATCCTTATTTATTTTTGAGAGAAAGACAGCATGTGAGAAGGGGAAGAGCAGAGAGAGAGGGAGACACAGAATCCAAAACAGGCTCCAGGCTCTGAGCTGTTAGGACAGAGCCCGACGTAGGGCTTGAACTCATGAACTGTGAGATCATGACCTGAGCCGAAGTCGGACGCTCAACCGAATGAGCCACCCAGGTGCCCCTGCTTTAGACAATTTATTAAGGTCGGGGTTGGGGGGAGCCTGGTTGGCTCAGTCCGTGGAGCATGTGACTCTTGATCTCAGGGTTGTAAGTTTGAGCCCCATGTTGGATGTAGAGATTCCTTAAAAAAATAAAATCTTAAAAAAAATTTATTAAGGATTATTTCCTGAACAACAAAATACCTTAAAAACAAACAAACCCAGAAACCCTTAACTCCATTTCACATTTGACCCTCACTCTGCTCATGTAGATGGAGAAGGCATATTTATTATCCCTAAAAACAAATCCAGCATGAGGAAGCTGCATCCCCAGAGAGGTTAAGCCCCAGTTCACCCAGCTAAAACATGACAAACCAAAGGGCCAATTTTCTACCCATCCAACTATCCCTTCTACTACATTCAATCACATTGATTTGTGTTAGTCTGGAGCCTAGACCGATTGTGACAGTACATTTTTCTGACACACTGAAAAGAGTGATTTCGTATTTGTGAAGAATGCAAACACATTTGTTGGTTATATTTCCATTTTCTCCAAACTTCTGAATTTTGTCCTACCAAAATTTCAAAAGATTTAGAATTTACACATATTTGTGCAGGCATAATCTCTGCTCTGGAGGAGTGAATGATCCAGTTAGGGACCCAAGACATGGAACTGGAGTGACTGGGTAAATCCTGGGGGATAAAGTAGCCATATGCCCCTATCATAACCCAGGTCACATGGGGGGAGGGTGGCAAACGATTTTCTTTCTCACTTGTAATTATTTGAGAAGTTAAACCCAAGCACTGCAGACTTTTTATTTAAACAGTTAACAGATTACCTTTATGGAGGAGAATCCGTTTACATAACATCAGGACTCCCCTGGGAATACTGAGACACCCAGGGGGTTCTGAGCTTAGGGAGTGGAATTCTAGCTCCACTCTGAAGGCTGGACAGGTTTGGAACGGCAGAGACCAGGGGGTCGGATCCTGGGGGAAGATCAAGGGCCCAGACTCTGAAAGGGAGGGAGCCATTTGTGTGTGGCCAGTGAGGAGTCAAGGTGAGTTGAGGTGGGTTAGGGAAACCCTTAGATGGAAGGTCAAGAAGTCTGGGCTTGAGGCCACTGCAAGTTTCTAGACAGAGAGGGCCATGAACAAGCAGGGAGGGTCAGGCGGGCAGCAGCACTGGGGCTCACCGAGGGGCGAGAGCCTGGCATCAAATCAAGCAGTCGATTTTGGCAACCCAGACAGCGTCCCTCGGACCGTGCCCCTCAAACCCGCGGTCCATGGGTTGCCAGCTGGAGGGCTCAGGGTCTGCGTCCCCCCCCAGACGCCGCCCCACTGCTAGGAGCTGGGGGCCAATACGGGAGCCCCGTAAGGAGGCGGCGGAGGAAGCCCACCTCAGCAGTCTGGCCCTACTTAGGACCCCCGTTGGGCCCTGGACCCCAGCTGCTCCTGGCCCCGCGACTCGGGTGCAGATTATCCGGCGGGACCGGGTCCCGGAGGGGGCGCATCTTCCGGGCTCGGGCGTCCTCACCGCCGACGGGTCCGCTTTTCCCGCTGCACCCCCTCGCCTTCGAGGGGAAACTGAGGCCCCTAAAGCAGGGCGGTTTGGAACAGGAACGAAAGGGTGGGAGAACCGAGCGCCTGGCCAAGCTTGGCGTGGTCTCGAAAGCCCGCTTCTCAGCGCAAAACGCTACCGCTGAGCGAGGCTCGACACCGCGACCCCCAGCACCCACCGCCGGGGGAGCTGCTGAGCTGAGTCCCAGCCGAACCCCGCCCGCGGGAGCCCGCCCCGCGCATGCGGCCGTGGTCCCTCCCCCGCCCCCTCCAGGGCCGCGCGCTCCCGAGTCACGTGCCAAGACTCGCGCAGGCGCAGGCGCACGGCGTTGCTTCCTGCGGACACAGGCGCTTCGAGGCGGCCAGGGCGGCGGCTCAGCGCTGGGGTTCGTCCCCTCCCCGCCCGGCCCGCGGGCTTCGCCGCCTGGGTCTTCCCTGGGCCCCAGCCGTCCCGTGCGCGGTCTGGCCGCTGGAAGCCCAGAGGCTCTCGGAAGTTTTGATTTGGAACCAGGAAAGGGTTTGAACTCTCTCAGAGTTGTGGGGAGAGGCCACGGTTTCCGGAAGTGAAGAACGTCGAAGAAATTGTTGTTGGCGGTTATTAGGTTGTGGTTTTCACATGCGGCCAGCCCAGGAGCTGAGATTTTAAGAGATTATCCCTCCTCCCTTACCCCGCCAGAGACTTAGAAGTTGGTATCCAAAGTGCCCTCTCCTGCTGTCCTTAAGGATTAAAAACCCAGCCTTATGCTGGCACTTGGCCCTACCTCTGGGTGAGGGGAGATGGGAAAGCGCTTGGGGCAGGTGAAACTCCAGATGGGGGTAGGGGGCGCTAGGGAGGGTAATCTCATTGGAATGTCTCTCTTGGCTCCTGGGGTTCCCTGAGTCGCTAATTTAGGAGCTAAAAAGAACTCCAGAGATTCTGTACTATCCCATGAAATGGTCCTCAGCCTCTCTTTGAAACGTGTCCAGTGACAGACCTCAAGTGTAGGTTTTCTGACAGGATGTTGATTTGGGTGGCTCCCTCTGCCCTGGATACCCACCAGTTGTGAGAGGGCATCATATCCCTTTGCAGCCCTGTGGAGAATGCCTGGGTGGGAGTGTGCACCTGCCTCTTGGCCACACCACACCACACCACACCTTGGCCCGCTGTGCATAACAGAAGCTGGGAAGGGGCCTGTATGGCTAAATCGAGGTTGGCTGGTTGGTTACTGAAAGGAGAGAATTTACTTGTAATTTCCTGGGTTTCCTTGGCTGTTATGTTTGGAGTGGAGATCATTTGGTCCCCGGGGAATCTGGGAGGAAAAGGGAAGTCCTTGGAAAGGAGTTAGGTGCCCTCCCTGGGTAAGAATGAATTGGCTAACCTGCCCTCTGCACTAGGAAGCCTTATTCCCTGATACGCATCCCTTTTCTGGGTTTAACTTCACGGAACACCCAGCAGTGGTGGGGAATTGTAATACAAAAAAAGAGCTATGTGGTCCCACCTGTTCTTTTTACAGATGAGGACGTTGACACCTAGTAAAAGAGTGTTCAGGGTCACAGAACCAGCTGGTGGCAGAGGTGGGACTCAGGTCTCCTGATTCCCAGGCCTGTTCTCTCTCTCCTACCCCGTATATAATAGGGGCCAGCACGAAACAGATGGCACATTATGAATGGGTAATTTGAGGCAGGGTGTAGGGAAAGAACCGTGGATAGTGAAATGTTCTGGGGCTTGTAACAGAGGGATCTTACCATCTCTACGCCTCGAGGCAGAGAGGCTGTGTGGAGGGTCATTTTGCTAGAGCTAGGACTTCAGGTCAAGGGGTTCAGGAAGGCAGTTGGGAGGAAATAAAACCCCTATGATTTGTCAAGGCTCTCCATGTACTAAACCCCATGGGAAGTCAGAGGGCAAAGGAGACTTGATTAGTCCATGCAGGAAAATTCCAGAACACAGTACAGATAGAAAAGGATGCAGAAAGTACCTAGAGGAGCAATGAAAGGTATCCAATATAACATGTGACCTTACTTCTGCTCGTTTGTTAATAGTTTACACTTCTTGAGCACTTACTCTGCATTGTGTGTGTCCATTATCTCATTGCATTTTCCCATAAACCCAGTTTTCTCCATTTGACAGATAAGGGAACTGACAAGTGAAACAACTTGAGGAATGGAGATGTGAACAGCCAACGGGACACCTGCCTCTCCGGGATCTTATCTTGGGTATAGTAGTTCCTTCGTGGATGTTTGTGCAGTGGATGACGGAGTGAATGAATGCACAAATGAACAAGGAGCAAACACACGTAGGATTAGGTGGCAAATCTCCCTGAAGACCCTTAGTGTGCCTTCCTCCATGAGACTGGAGGCTCTCTGCAGAGGTGAGTCCTGTGCCTGGCGGTATCTCTGTTGCTGGCTTGTAATGAGCCAGGTATTCAGGTTAAAAGATCAGGTGTCTAGATGTGCAAAAAACCTTGGACTTCTGGGCTTTCCTAGTGGAAGTTTTTGGAATTAAGCAGTTTTCTCTCTCGGTGCCATCTTGATCCAGTCCTGATTTCTGATGCCCCCACAATCTGGGCAGGGGTCCAGCGTGCTGCCTCATCTCTGCTCGGCTCCTACCCATCGCTCCACCTACAAGCTCAGTTCTGCTCCTTGCATCACTGGTGTCGATCCTGGAACACGGTGTTCTTCAGGGAGAAACCACCTACCAGCGTGGTGGGGAGTTTTAGCAGCATCCCTACGGTGGCCTGCCCTGGAGCAGAAAGCTCAGTGTGGAGGCTTTGTTTCCTTTCTCCGCAGTCCCTCTTTCCTCACCATCTCCTCGCTTTAGAATCCCCTTGTATTGGCCTCTTCCTTCCTCGAGGGCCCCACACAGTCTTTCACTTGTTCACTGTCCAGGCTCCTCAAGCCAGGAAGAAGAGCCTCACATAGACTGATCACTTGCCCTGCCTGCCACCGTGCCTCATGTGTCCTCTCCATCATCTCATTTCATTTCTTAGTGACACACTAGGTAGGAAGTGTCAGGGAGCGGCCTTGCAGACGGGAAGACCTAGACTTCGGTTGGGTAACTTGTTCAAGATCACACAGCTTTTGAGGGTAGAGCTGGCCTTTGACCTCTGGCCGGATTCCAAGGCCATCCTGGCCCACTTCTCGCCCAGAATAAGTCCTGCTGCTGCAGTATTTACGTTCATGTTGACCTTTGCTGTTCGGAGCATTTTCCCTGTGCCTTGGCCTGTGCCCCTGGGGCTTGGGCCTGTCGGATGTGCTGTTTCAGCCTGCCCTGGTGGGTTTCCACACGGAGCTGCCTGACATTTGATTCCACCCACAGGCCTTTGCTGACAACACCTCCTCCATATGGAAGGCCATTTGACGTGCTTCAGAGTGGCAATATCCAACCCGTTCTCTAAAGCCCAACTTCTGTGCCATCTCCCGAACGATGTCCCTCTAAACTCATTCGCCTCCAGATTCCCAGACTCACTTTGTGAACCTCCTCTGAAGGATTTAGCACGTTATTTCCTGCATGTACAGTAACTCGCATATGCAACTTGCTTACGTGGTTGAGGGCAGGGACTGTACTGCAGTGGTGTTCGTATCGCTCCAGCTCCTAACAGAGGAACTTACACATGGTAAGTAAGCCCCCAGTGAGTGAAGGCCTTGGGGGAGCTCATGGTGGTGAAAAGAGTTTGTAAAATGAAGATGTATCCCTCAACTTTACATGCTGACTTTGCTTAAAACAAAATTCAACTGCAGTATAGATGTCCTGGTTGAGTCTGGGGGATGGGTGGTGGAGGACACCTTGTGTTTCTCTTGAGGAGCTTTGAGTTTAGGGAAATGAAGTGACATGGGTGAGGGCTGGCGGTGGAGACAGGCTGTGTGGGTGCAAGGGGCCCAGATGGGGCCCCAAGAGCGGCGAGCTGCGTCCCTTGGCCATTACCACGGCTGCAGCTTCTCTGAGGCCATCCCCTGTGCTCTCTGAGTCCCTTTATGTTTGCTGTCATAGATAAAGGCCACCACTCCTGCTTCATCACCATGGGTGAAGGGTCCTTGGCCATAACATCAGCATCCCCCTCCCTGGGACCCGAGTCAGCTCAGAGTACCCATTTCCCATATGACCACAGACACACAGACGCTGGGGCCCTTCAGTAGAGAACGGGTGTGGGCTGGGATGACTCACCTGCTCTGTCGCCGCCTACAGCTCGGTTTAAAGCCTTTTCGAATCAAATCTCTTCCCCGGGAGAGACACAGGAGTCTCTCTTTACAGTTAGCAGCTTGGTGCTAACTTGGGACGGTTGGTGCCCGTCACTGTCCCAGTGTCTGAAAGTCCAGGTTAGTAAGGAGCCATCCAGGTGCGTGTTCACGAAAAACTGGTAGAAGCAGCCTAGAAAGCAGTGCCTTGACCTGGGCATCAGACAACCTCGACCTTAACTGGGCCCCACCAGGAACTCACTGTGCGGCTATAAAGGAAAGGGGTTTGGGACACCTGGCTGGCTCAGTCCGTAGAGCAAGCTACTTTCAGTCTCGGAGTTGTGAGTTTGAGTCCCACACTGGCTGTAGAGATTACTTAAAAGTGAAAACTAAAAAAAAAAAAAAGGAAAGGTTTCTTCTTTCAGTAAACATGTTTTGACCACCTACTCCTGCCGTGCGAAGTAAGGACAAGGTGAGCAATGAGAAGGCAAAACCAATCCCTATTCCTGGTGGCCTCTCAGTCTCTGTAAAATCAGTTCGAGTCAGGGTGATAAATGCTCTACGGAGGTGTTTTGGGAGCATGGAAGAGAAAGTAAACACATCTTTCCTGGGGGAATGAATGAGCACAGGGAGATTTAACTGAACAGGACACATTTGAGCTGGACCTTGGAATTGGGATTCTCCTGGCAGACAGGAGTAAGTCTTACAACTTTGGAGAGTGTTGTGCAGGACGTTGTTGGGGGGAATGACGTCAGTGGGGTGTAGAGAGGAGATAAGACTCCAAACCCTGTCTGGATCTAGCAGAGAAGGCCTTACTGGGTCACGCTGACTTCAGACCTTCTGAATGTGGAGGGGAGACACTGAACTGATCTGTGTTGTGGAAAGATCAGTCTGACAGCAATATGGAGGATGAAGTGGAAGGTCAAAGACGCAGAGAGACACTGAGTAGAACAGGGTTAGACTACCACAGGAAGTAACTTTTTGTTTTTGGTGTGGATTTCTTAATGTTTATTTTTATTTATTTATTTATTTATTTATTTATTTATTTATTTATTTATTTATTTATTTATTTATTCAACGTTTATTTATTTTTGGGACAGAGAGAGAGCATGAACGGGGCAGGGGCAGAGAGATAGGGAGACACAGAATCGGAAACAGGCTCCAGGCTCTGAGCCATCAGCCCAGAGCCTGACACGGGGCTCGAACTCACAGACCGTGAGATTGTGACCTGGCTGAAGTCGGACGCTTAACCAACTGTGCCACCCAGGCGCCCCTAATGTTTATTTTTGAGACAGAGAAAGAGAGAGAGAGAGAGCGCGCGCGCGCAGGGGAGGGGCAGAGAGAGAGGGAGACACGGAATCTGAAGCCAGCTTCAGGCTCTGAGATGTGAGCACAGAGCCCAACACAGGCTCAAATTACTGAGCCGTGAGATCATGACCTGAGCCGAAGTCGGGTGCTTAACCAACTGAGCCACCCAGGTGCCCCAGGAAAGAACTTTTTGAGGACCCCATCTGTGGGATTAAAGAGGGTTGGATTAGAAAAATCCCTAAAACTAAAATTCTCTGCCTCTGAACCCACCTGGGCATTTGGTTCTTTTCACCTACCCCATCCCCCAACTCCTAGCTGATGATGTTCATTGCTTGCCCATGCTCCATTCTGGGTGTGCTGTGACCTGTTTGGGTTTTGACCCTATCCAGTTTCCCTGTTTGTAAAGTCTGTCCACCCAGCACTTCAGCTGAGACTTTGGCTCCTTGGAGACCAACCGGTAGGAGGCTGTACTGTGCCCTGGGGTCCTCGCCACCCCCACCTCTTGCCCTGACTCTGCTCTCACCTCTGGCATCGTCCTCCAGTCTCTAGACTGGAAATGGCAACTATGCCAGCCTTTCTGTAACTCTTTTCAAGAGGAACTATGAGACATTATGTTTCACTGGAAGATGTTTACAAGCAGGAACTAGAAAAATGGATTAAGGAGACCTTGGGACATTGGTCTAAGAGAGAACAGAATGTGAAATACAGGGCAGTCCCCCCAGAGTGACCCCGCAAGTCTAAGCCCCTTGATTTAAATTTAGATCAGTTCTATAAAATGTAACCTTAAAGCCAGAAATACTGTGTCTTCTGCTAACCCCTTCCCTGTAATCCCAGGCTAGGGTTACAAGTACTGCCCCTTCTTGTCTACCTGTTTGTACAGTTGTGATTCTTGGGCCTATAGACTTCGGCAGCCAGTCAACAAACAGGTTGTTGGGCCTACTGTGTGCCCACCTCATGCTGGCTGGGATGGGATATAGGCATGCCTTGCTATGTTCTCAAGGAATCAGGAGACCAGTATTTTAGTCTAGTTGGGAATGCAAGACACATGTGAGAACCAACTAGAGAGCGGAAGAGATGAGTTGTGAAGAGGGCAGTTAACATTTGGTGGGTGGGGCTGCAAGTCCACAGAACCTGGAGGACGGAGCAAGTGGCCCCAGTCTCCTGGGTTCCCTTGGGATGGAGGCAGGATCCAGCCTAGATCTAGCTGGGGGTCTAAGCTGGATCCCAGCCAGCCTCAGTGGGAGATCGGGGGCCAAGTGGACTTCATGCTGCCCTCGCAAGGGACTATATCCTTAGTTCCCAAATGTTAATGCTGTTTTTACAGCCTGCATCTTCCTACTTGTCAAGATTCTCCAGTCATCCTTCCGCTTAAACACCTCTTTTTTCTTTTACTTTTTAAGTTTTTTTTATTTATTTTGAGAAAGAGAGAGAAAGAGCAGAGGACAGGCAGAGAGAGAGCTAGACAGAGGATCGGAGAGCTGGCTCTGCACTGATGGCAGAGAGCCTGATGTGGGGCTCGAACTCACAAACTGTGAGATCGTGACCTGAGCCGAAGTTGGAAGCTCAACTGGCTGAGCCACCCAGGCGCCAACGCCTCTTTTTTTCATAAAGACTCTTCCTTCCCACCAGCCAGCATGATGCTGATCTGCATGCAGCCCTTTGCTTATAACTGTGTTGTGACATTTGTTCCATCTTGTCATGTACTAGTGAATGTCGTGTACCTTGTCATGTACGTGTTTGTGTTTTCGCCAGTTCCACTAGATCAAGATCGTGAGCTTCTATTAGGGAATATGCCTGAGGTATTTCTCAAACTCCCAGTGAGTAGCCTAGAGTGATACCCTGCTCAGAAAATGTGTGTTCAGCGGGTGAGCAATAGTCTAGCAGATTCCATTCCCCCTGGTGTATCGGTTACATAAGATTAGTTTTGTGGGGCGCCTGGGGGGCTCAGTCAGTTAAGCGTCCAGCTCTTGGTTTCAGCTCAAGTCGTGATCTCACAGTTTGTGAGTTCGAGCCCCACATCAGGCTCCATGCTGACAGTGTGGTGCCTGCTTGGGATTCTTTCCCCCCCCTCCCTACCCCTCCCCCATGCGTGTGTGCACTCGCACGCTGTCTCTCTGTCTCTGACAAGAAATAAACTTAAAAAAACATTGGTTCTGTGAAAGCAGTCCTAAAACCAGAAGGGGGAGGGGCCTGCATTCTGGGCCCAGTTTCTGGCAGGGGATCACATAGGGAAATGAAAGGTCACTAAGTTGGACCTGTGTGGCCACACAAGAGAAGGGTATCCAGTGGTCTCTTGGTCTTGACCCTTCAGGGTCAAAGGGACGAAAGGAGGGTCTCATTGGCAAGAATGCTGTCCCTTATCTTATAGAAAGAGTCTTGGAATCAGAAAAGTTGGGGACTAGTTCTGATCCAAGTTTTGATGACAATATACTTGTCTTGTTGACCTTATGGGATTGTTCTGTGAACCAAATGAGACGAGAAATATGTGAGTTCTTTGAAAAAGATGAAATATTACTAGAATATGAGGCACCATTGTACTTTCTTTTTGTTCCTGATTCCCAGCCTCTCCTTCACTCTTTCTATAGAGAAACTCTCAAGGCACCAGCTGTGAAGGCCAGCTGGGGAGAGCCTAGCCTGTCTGTGCTGAGTTCCCATTTAGGCTCAAAGACTAGATCCAACGTGGAAGAACACGGTTTTTTGGCTTCCAAACCAGGTAACTCTGGGTAAGTCACTTCAGCTCCCTGAGCCTCAGTTTCCTCATCGGTAATTGGGCGATGATAATCTACTCCTCCTACCTCTTAGGGCTCCTGGGAGGATCAAATGAGACAATTAATATGACAGTGGCTTGTAAACTGTAAAGGTCTGTCCAAATGCTATGGATTTACTTTTTAATCTGTGCTTGAGGGCTTTGGATAAAATTGGCCAAGACTGTTGCACATCTAGACAGTGACATCATATGCGTGTTATTGGAGTCCAGGGTGGGGCACAGAAGGCGTCCCCAGAGTCCCTGGAGCAGGACAGAATGCAGAAGGGAACCCCACCCATTGCCTGCCTGTAGGAGACCTGATTCTGAGGTCCGACCTGAAGAAATCCAACCTCCTAGTTTCCAAAGTGTCAAAGACTCTGCTATGACCTCTGTGCTCAGGGGATACTTGGATGACAGCCCAAGAGTAGGGGCTATTGTGATTTAGCTCTCTGTTTTTGGGGTCTCACCATGCTGTCTGGACTTGGCAGGCATTCAGGGTAAGGTTGTTGTGGAACAAAACACAGGTAGCACATTTTGTGGGACCTCATGTCATCCTATTCTTACTTCCTCTGTGTTGGCAAATTTCAGTTGTAGAAAAACATTAAAAAAAAAAAAACTTCAGAGAAATGGTAGCCCAACTCATGCTGGAAAATGTGACTGGCCAGTGTTAATGAAAAGTCAGGCTTCAGAAATGGGGTATCACCATCTCGGTGCTTTGTTACTCTCGGGTGGTGGTGAAGCCAGTCTTAGGGGAAAGGCTCTCCATGTGCCTGTGGCCACATCAGGTTTGAATGCCTTCATTGGCCTTGCTGGTCACTGGAACTGAAAGGAAATGGCTTAGTGAACAAGAATTTGTGGGCTAGTTTATAGTGTGCTTGGCCCTGTACTGGGAGCTTTGGGAAAGATGAAAAAGGTCAAGTTGTGGCTTCTGTGTTGGAAGTCCTTAGACCAGATTTGAGAAAGCGAGATGACTGGGGATTCCGGCTGGCAGGCCCTTGTGCGCAGGGCCAAGGGAGTGGCAGATAATTACCGACAGAGGAAGACAGAGGCGAGGATCCGCAAAGGCTCTCGGGAGGGTGGCGGGGGAGGCTTTCTAGAGGAAGTGGAAATATGTGAAAAAGACAAAGTCAATCACTGAGAGTCATCTCTGCTCCCTAAAATGTCTTCTTTCCCTTTCTGGCCCCAATTAGGAGATCCAATCAGTCTTCTATTGCTTTCCAACAAATGATCCAACTTAGCGGGTTAACACGACTCATTATCTCCCACCTCTGCTGGCCGTGCTGGTCATGCGTCCAGGCAGAACATGGTAGCTGTCAGCTAGGTGTTGCCCCCAGCTCATGGAGGCCACTCTTAGTCTTTCCCATGTGTCCTCTCCATCTTCAGTACAGCAGTGGGGCCTCAGATCCCCCCTTGGTTTGAATCTCTGACTTCCTCTTCTGTTATCAGCAGGAGAGAACCCTTTGCTTTTTTTGTTTTTTGTTTTTTTTTAATTTTAGAGAGAGAGAAAGTGCCAGTAGAGGAGAGGGGCAAAGGGAGAGAGAGGGAATCCCAAGCAGGCTCTGCCCTGTGAGTGTAGAGCCCAACACGGGGCTCGATCCCAGGACCTGGGATCAAGACCTGAGCTGAAATGAAGAGTCAGATGCTCGACTGACTGAGCCACCCAGGTGCCCCCAAAACCCTTTGCTTTTATTTTTATTTTTTTATTTTTTTATTTTTTAAACGTTTATTTATTTTTGGGACAGAGAGAGACAGAGCATGAACGGGGGAGGGGCAGAGAGAGAGGGAGACACAGAATCGGAAACAGGCTCCAGGCTCTGAGCCATCAGCCCAGAGCCTGACGCGGGGCTCGAACTCACGGACTGTGAGATCGTGACCTGGCTGAAGTTGGACGCTTAACCGACTGTGCCACCCACGCGCCCCACCCTTTGCTTTTAAAGACTTAAGTGTGATTAGGTGAGGCCCACCTGGATAGTCTCCTTTTGATTAGCATAAAGTCAACTGATAGGTAGCCGTAAGTACCATCCTGACCATTTTTTTGAGTGTACAGCTCAGGGGCATTAAGTACATTCATATTCCCGTGCAGCCATCACCACCACCATCTCCAGAATTCTTTTCCTTTTGGAAAACCGAAACTCTGTATCTATAAAACACTGACTCCCCATCCCCCATCCCCTGGCAACCACCGCTGTACTTTCTGTCTATGAATTTTACTATTCTAGGTACCTCATGTAAGTGGAATCATACAGTATATTTGTCTTTTTGTGAGTGTCTTCTTTCAGTGAGCACAGTGGCTCCGAGGTTTCTGCATGATGTGGCACGTGTCAGAATTTTCCTTTTTAAGGAGGAGTAGTATCCATTGTATGTGTATACCACATTTGTTTATCCACTCATCAGTTGTTGGACCCTTGAGTTGCTTTCGTCTTTTAGCTATGGAGAATAATTCTGTGTATATAATAATTATATGAACATGAGTGTGCAAATGTCTCTCTAAGATCCTGCTTTTTAAAAATGTTTGTTTATTTGGGGTGCCTGGGTGGCTCAGTGAGTTGAGTGTCCGACTTCAGCTCAGGTCATGATCTCACGGTTCATGAGTTCAAGCCCCACATCGGGCTAAGTGCTAACAGCTCAGAACCTGGAGCCTGCTTTGGATTCTGTGTCTCCCTCTCTCTCTCACCCTCCCCCACTTGCAATCTGTCTCTCTCTCAAAAATAAATAAACATTAAAAAAAAATTTTAAGTTTTTTTATTTTTGAGAGAGAGAGAGAGCATGTGTGAGTGGGAGAGGGGCAGAGAGGGGAGAGAGAATCCCAAGCAGACTCCACACGGCCAGCATATAAGCCCTATGTGGGGCTCAAACTCAAGAACCATGAGACCATGACCTGAGCCAAAACCAAGAGTCAGACGCTTAACCAACTGAGCCACCCAGGGGCCCCACTAAGATCCTGCTTTTAATTATTTTGGGTATATACCCAGAAGTGCAATTTCCGGGTTATATGGTAATTCTAATTTTAGTTTTTGAGGGAACCAACATACTGTTTTCCACGGTGGCTGCACCATTCTGCATTCCCGCCAACAGTGCACAGGTGTTCCAATTTCTCCACATCCTCACCAGCACTTGTTATTTTCTGTTTTTTGGACAATAGCCATCCTGAATGGGTGTGAGGTGGTATCTCGTTGTTGCTCTGATTTGCATTCCCCTAATGATCTGTGATGTTGAATGTCTTTTCTTGTGCTTGTTGGCCATTTGTTTGTGGGTCATGAGATCTTGATTGAGACACCCCTGTCATCTGCTGCATCGCATACCCTCACGGTAGGGAAAGTGCGTGTCAGGGTAAAATGCTCTGCAGATTACTGTTTGCCCAGAGCCGGTGGGTCCGGGGAACGGCAGGGGCCCTGAGTGCTCCTGGGTATGGGCTTTCTTTTCAGGGGTAATGAAATGTTCTAAACTTAGTGGTGATGGTTTCACAACTCTGCACACATACTAAAAGCCATTGAATTGTGCAGTTTAAATGGGCAAATTTTATACCATGTGAAGTATCTCTCAACAACTCTCTTCAAATGCTGCCTTTTGAACGTAGAAGTAAACCAGTACCCACGATAAGAGCGAATGTTACTGTTTCATTAGCCAGCTCTGCGGAGCAGGAGTGAACCTCACCCAATTGTGGTGAATCTGCATTCCTACCCAGAGTTCCAGTCACCCCGTCTCCCTCCGGTTTCCCTAATCCAGTTTTATTCCTTCAGTCTGATTCTGTCTTAAGTTCTTCTAACCCGGGGGGACCTCCTTACTGCATCTGTGGGGATGAGCAAACCTCTGTATTTGGCAGAAGTGGAAAGTGGCAGAATCCACCAGCCTGGGGCGTCTCTGGGCCTCACGCCCTCACCCCGGATTTGCAGGGGCTTACGGGAGGGAGAACATCAAGGTTGGCGGATGCCACCAGGAAAGAGGCAAGCGGTTGCCTGAGCTGTATTACGTAGGGCCCTAAAAGTGCCCCTCCGCCATTCCCACACCTGTTCTGCGTCTGGTCACAGCAGTCTGAGCGGAGCAGGGTTTTGAGGGCATAAAAATCGAGGTTTTTTTCAAGGGTTGGGGAAGAGGAGCCTGAAGGGGTTCTAGGCCATGCAGCCCTGGGCATGTTACTGTGGCATGAAGCCAGCCCCGAGCCGGCCAGGAAACCTCACCAAGACCTTGTGCTTTCTCAGGCTGAGAGCCTTTGAAAGGCTCCAGTCATAGAATTGCAGGTGTATGGAGGAGAGCTTTGCTGAGGCTTCGGTCTGCATGATTCTGACCCAGCCCATCTGTCCCGGATAAATCTGGAGGAGGGGGCCCCTTGCAAGCTTCCTGGCCCAGTAAGAAAGGTCAGCGGCCAAGGAAGCTACAGGGAAAACAGCAAATACCTGAAGGTTAGAAGTGCTAGAAACATATTTGGTCAGGATCGGGGGCAGAGGTTTGTCAAGCCCCTCTCGTCCAGCAGTGGTGCTTCTGTAGGTCCCAGACATTCCCAGAAAGAGTGTCAGCCCGCCACACACCATCCTTTGCAAAATAAGGTAGCGGATCCAAGAGAGGAGGCGGCTGGTCCAGGGCTGCGGGCCGATTCGTGATAATAGAGCCAGAGTTCCCAGTTCCCCGGCCCGCCTGGCCCACAGCCTCTGGTTCTGGAGCCTTCATGGCAAAGGAGCAGCCAGGACGGTGGACACCAGGGCGCCTCTGTGCACCTGAGCTGAATCGTTGGCCTTTCCCCACAGTGCTCCTGTCCCTTTGTTCCGAGTGGGCTTCTCTCCTGGTTTGCTTTCTCTCCTGCCTGCTCAGCCCTCGCAGCTTCCACGCCCGCACCATCTGGAGTGGAAACTGTCCCGAGGAGCTCCGTAACTTTGCCCACCCCCCTCCGCCACGTTCTGCCGAGCGTGGGCCCACACCAACGCAGGTTTCCCGAGTACAGTGAGTTCTCCTTTTTTAAAAATTTCTGAGGGCTCAGAGAGAATGAAATGTTGCTTCTCAGACTTGAGAGTCTTCGCACTTAAGCAGTGACAATTCAAAAAAAACTATTTGCAAAATCTTCCCCTTGGTATTTAACACAGTTCCTCACGTTCCTCTGCTCTGATTTGCATGACGGGTGAGGTGTGTGGCCTCACTGGGTTAGAGGCCCGACTGTGTCCCTGTGGCTTCACAGCCTGCAATGCTGCTGTGGCACAGATCTTGTCCCCTGAGGTCGGGGGTCCTAGAAAGCTCTCTGTCTGGGACAGCGTGAACTGCATCCCTTGTGCAAGGGCAGGTGTCCACTTTTCCGGCTGTCCACCTCTGTCCCCGTTGCCCCCTCTCTTCTCCTCCTTCCCTCTGTGCTTCCCTTCTGTTCTTCTTTGCATCACTCCCATCTCCACGTTTCCTCATCCTTGTGACCAAATGTCATCTGGCCACGCCCACATGCAGTAGTGTTTCAGCGCTGTCGCCATTGTTGGCTCGTTCCTTGTCATGGGTGATACCAGCCATCTGGGGATGGCTCAGGTCAGGAGCCAGGCTGTTCCCAGGGTGGGAATCACCTCCTCCTTAGGTTGCTCATGAAAGTAAGCAATGGGAAGACTGTGTTGTCTCTTGATGCCAGGGGCAACAGGGACGCAGGGCACCCCGAAGTCTGCATGTAGTGGCAATGTCACCTGCAGTGCGATGAATCGAAGGACGAGGTGTCACATGGGGCGGACAGGGTCAGAGTGCTTAGCCGGGTGGTCTTCCCTACCTGGAGTGTCTCCTTTGGGTGCTGTGCTGTCTCTTGGAGCTTGAAGGCTCATGTTGTGTTTGCACCAGGGCTGCCCCTCGAGCCCTCACCCATCTCTGCCGCGAATCTTCCTGCAGCTCCTGGCCTTTTAATCTCACCGAGGCAGGGCTGAGAAGGTGACCATGAAGCAGTTGTTTCCACCTTGTAATCAGGAAGCACCTGTCCCAGCCTCTGGTCCCTGTTTTGGCCACGCTCACATCACCTGCCGTTCCCCCAGACCAGCCGTATCTCCTGCCACCTCCGTTCTGCTAAATGCAGTTCCATTTGCCTGCCTTCCCCCTCGTCCTGCCTCGTTGCGCAGCCAAGACTCCCTGTGTTGGACCATTCCATTCTCGGGAAGCCACACCAGCTGGCTCTCCCCTGTGCTGCCGTGTTCCCCTCTTCCTATCTCCATTAAGGGTTTGTCACCTTGTGTGGTGACTGGCTGTTGACACGTCTGCACCCCCCACTGGATTCTGAGCTCGCTGGGGGCAGGGATGTCAGTATGGATCACAGACCTCGCTCTGTTCCTGTCATTTGCTAAGTGATGAACAAACAAAGTAGCAGATAATGTAACCACATTTGTTAACCATGCTTCTGCATTCCGACTCTTTTTGATGGCATGAAATCTCCGGAGGGAAGTAAATGTATCTGTTGGGGCTGGGAAGAGGGGATATGTAGGGGCTATGTGTAAGTTGCATTCCCACTGATTCTGCAGTGTGTGTTTCCTGTTATTACTGTAACAAGTTACCACACTGAGTGGCTCTAAACAACACAATTATGTTATCCTGCAGTTCTGGGGTCTGAAGTCTGAGATGAGTCTCACATGTTGGAAACCAAGGTGTCTGCCAGTCTGTGTTCCTTCTGGAGGCTTGCATTTCCTTGCCTCTTAGAGTCTGAAGTCAGCCTGCATTCCTTGGCTTGCGGCCCCTCCCTCCTGTCACCCCAGCCTCTGACTCCTGTGGTCTCCTCTACTCTGTACTCCGACCTCTTGTGTCCCTCTTACGAGGACCCTTGTGTTTATATTGGGCCCAGTGAGTAATGCAGGATAATCTCTCCTTCTCAAGACCCTTAACTTTATCACATAAACAGAGCCCCCTTTTACATGTTAGGTGACATATCCACAGGTTTGGGGGGATTAGGAGGTAGGCCTCTTTTGGGGGGCATTGTTCACCCTAACCCTGTGCAGGACCCCCACCCAGAGACCCAGCTTCTGCTGTGTGTTCCTGTTTGCATGGCTTGCTTCTTCCCATCGTTCAGGGCCTTGTGCTGGCTGGCTCTTCCAAGAAGTCTTCCCCAAGCCCCCTCTCCCTCCAGCCTGATGCTCCTCAGCCTTCGTTCCTGTAGCTGCGCCGACCGTGAGCATGTCTCTGGTCAAACCGAGACCTTCCTTGGTCTGTGCATCTTTCCGCTTCTGTGCAGATACTGGGAGGGCCTTTCTTTCTCCTGTCTGGAATGCCCCCAGTTTGACCTCACCTGTCTCCCCTCTCCCACTGTGCTGCCCCCACTGTCAGCCAGAAGCTCCAGATTGGCAGAACTCAGACGCCCCGTCACTCTAATGACGACCATGGTGCTTTCCAATTCTGGGTTTGCAAGTTAGTCTGCACCCCTGGACCACGAGGGAGCATCTTGGAGCATGGGGCCACCCCTGATCAATCCTGGCTTCCCGGGCCCCGACACTTAGCATGTGGTGACAGATTGGCATGAAGTGGCTTCTCTGCTGTTTGAGCTTTCACGGTGTGATCTGTAGCTCGCACTGGTACGGCACTTGGCATCCGCCACCTCAGATTATTTATTATCACTTATTTTTTTCTGCATGTGCCCTGCTGCCCACCCCCACCCCAAACACAATTAGAACAGAGGGTCGCCAGCCCCTCACAGAATCTTACAACCAGTGGATGGCCTAAGGGTTGAGCGGAATGAAAATGCCTGCTGTTTGACCATCTTTAACCTGCAGAATACTAGGTGTCTTTTGACCAGGAGACAGAGTATTCATTGGCCAGGGTGTCTCGATGCAGTGGTGGCCAAGTCCTCAGGCCTCCTTCCCTGCCGGCTGCCGCCTCCTTCCTCCCAGTGCGGGAGCTTCTCCTTCCTCCCTAGGGACTGAATGGCAAGCCAGCCGTGAGTGTATCGATTTACATCAAGAGCTAGAACTGCCATGCCCACCAGCTGCATGGCAGGCAAAAGGGAGTGTGCTCAGACTCGGGCCCACGTGGGGGTGGGCCAGCCCAAAGCAGACGCCCTGCAGCCCAGCTGAGTGCCTCCTCCAGCAAGCTGGCAGCACAAGGCGGGTTCTCCGCAGGAGGGAATGTGCCCTGCGAGCAGCATGCTCTGATTTTCTCAGGGTCACGGGATGATACTGGCACAGCCCAACGCTTACTAGGAGCAGTTGCTACAGCCCACAGGAAACCAGGGCTGTTGGCCTGGGTGATTTCCCCTCCCTCCTGGCCCGGCCGGCCTGCCTGCCTGCCTCTCTCTCTCCCTCCCTCCCTCCCTCCCTCCCTCCCTCCCTTCCTTCCTTCCATTCTCCCTCCTTTCTTCCCTCATTTCCTCCCTCCCTCCCTCCCTCCCTCCCTCCCTCCCTCCCTCCCTGTCTCCCTCCCTTCCTCCCTGGATTCTCTCTTTCTTTATTCTTTTCTTTCTTGGGCTCCTTTTTTTGAATTATAGTTTCCATTGCTAAAATAAAATGCACGTATCTTAAGTCCTCAGTTCAATAACTTTGACTAATACATACACTCATGTAACTGCTATGTTAATTACCCCAGAAAGTTTGTTCCCTTGTACCTTTTCCAGTTAAGCACCTCTCCAAATGTCCATCAACTGAAATGATCAATGAATGGGTGAACAGAATGTAGTCTATCCATACAACCCGATGTTGCTCAGCAGTAGGAAGGAAGCTCTCGTACCCACTACAGTGTGGATGAACCTTGAAAACATGATGCTGAGTGAAAGAAGCCAGATGCAAAAGGCCTCCGAGTGTGTGAGTCCACTTATGCACAGTGTCCAGAATAGGCAAATCTGTTGTGGCAGAAAGCAGATGGATGGTTGACAGAATGGTGTGAGGGGGCCTCTCTAGGGCTGGGCAGGGCGGTGGGGGGGGGGATTGGTTGGGACTGAGCTAGTGGGTATCTGGTTTCCTCTGCAACTAGACAGTGGTGATAGTTGCATAGCTCTGTGAATATACCAAAACCCACAGCATTGTACCCATTAAAGAGGTGAGCGCCATGGTGTTTGACATATTATTTCCATGAAACTGTTATTTTAAAACAAAGACCTGGAACATTCCCGGCACCCCAGAAAGTGCTTCCATGCCCCTTCCCAGTCCTACTCGACCCCCAGAGGCAGCCACAGTGGTGTCTTTTTCCAATCATGTCTGTTCAAGAACTTCCTATAATTGGAATCACATATTAGGTACTCATTTGTGTAAGGCTTCTTTCACCAAGCATAAGGTTTTTGAGATTTGCTCATATTGTTATGTGTTTTTTTTTTCTTTTCTCCTGAGTAGAATGACTTTACCATAGTTTCTTATAGATGGAGAGCTGGGCTGTTTCCAAGTTATAGATATTATGCATAAAACTGGTATGGCTATTCTTTTTTTTAATGTTCATTTGAGAAAGAGAGAGATTGCAAATGGGTGGGGGCAGAAAGAGAGGGAGACAGAGAATCCCAAGCAGGCTCCAGGTTGTCAGTGCAGAGCATGACGTGGGGCTCAGACTCACAGACCGTGAGATCATGACCTGAGTCAAAATCAAGAGTCAGACACTTAACCCACTGAGCCACCCAGGCGCCCCAAAACTGGTGTGGGTATTCTTGTAAAAGTATACCAGGGGACATATGTTTACTTTTTTTTTTACCTAGAAATGGAATTGTTCGGTGTACAGTTGTATTTTTAGTTTTATGACAAACTGATAGACTTTTTTCCCAGATTAGTTATATCGTTTCACACTCCCGTCAACACTATATGAGAGTTTTGGTTGCTCCATGTCTTCACTAACATTTGGTGTTGTCAGTCTGGTTTTTTTTATTTTTATTTTTTTAGTGTTTTTAAAATTTATTTTTGAGAGAGAGAAAGACAGAGTGCGAATGGGGGAGGAGGAGAGGGAGAGGGAGACACAGAATCCGAAGCAGGCTCCAGGCTCTGAGCTGTCAACAACAGCCCAACACGAGGCTCGAACTCATGAGCTGTGAGATCATGACCTGAGCTGAAGTTGGACACTTAACCAACTGAGCCATCCAGGTGCCTCGGTGTTGTCAGTCTGTTTAATTGTAGCTATTAGGGTTGGGGTGTTGAAAATTTTAAATTTTTTTTAATGAATTTTAGTTATAAATTTTTTTTTAATGGTTAATGCTTTTAGTGTTTTGCCTAAGCAGTGTTTGCCTACTTCAAGGTCATGGAGATATTTTCAATTAAAAAAATTTTTTTTAACGTTTATTTATTATTGAGAGACAGAGCATGAGCATGGGAGGGGCAGAGAGAGGGGGAGACACAGAATCCGAAGCAGGCTCCAGGCTCTGAGCTGTCAGCACAGAGCCTGATGTGGGGCTCAAACTCACAAACTATAAGATCATAACCTGAGCTGAAGTCGGATGCTTAACTGACTGAGCCACCCAGAAGCCCCGATATTTTCTATTTTTTTTTAAGATGCTGTATTTCCTTTATGTCTAGGATCCAGCTTAAGTTTTCCACGTGATACATGGAGTTGTGGTTCATTTTTTCCCTTTTGGGTAGATAATTATTTCATCCCATTTGTTGAAGATATTTGTCTTTCCCCATTGAATTATCTTGCTTTCTTTGTTGAACATCAATTGATCATATATGTGTAGTTCTATTTCTGGATGATGTTTCCTGTTCCATTGGTGTCTTTGTGTACCCTCATGCTAATACCAAATTGTCTCGATTATTATTGTTTGTAGTAAATCTTAAAAGCAGCTACTATAAGCCCTTCAACTTTATTCTTTATTAAGACTATTTTGGCTATTCTAGTCCTACAGAATTGACTACTTAAATTTTTACCTAATTGGCTGCTAGTCAATTTCTAGAAAAATTCCTTCTGGAATTTTTATTGGGATTACATTGAATCTATAGATCAATCTGGAGGGAATTGACATTTTAACAATATTGAGTCCTACAATCCATGAACATGGTACATCTGTACATTTATTTGGGTCTTTTATTTTCCTCAATAACATTTGGTGGTCTTTAGCAAAGAAGTCTTGTACATCTTTGGTTAAATTTATTTCTAAGTGGCATTTGTATTGTAATAGAGGAAACTGGACACCACAGAGGGATGAAAAGGTGGTAGATGGGTAGACACTGGGGCTGCTGTTTTGGGTTCATCACCAACAAAAAGCAGCTGGTCACATGGGATGTTTCTTAGTGAGTCCCCACCATCTGGATTTCAGAATTAAGCCTATTCTCTGAGGACATAACAGCCAAGAGTCTGTGTTCTCTTATTCCCTCCACGAACTGAGATGAACACCTTTTTAGTCGTCCCTTCTGGGCACCAGCTGTACTATGAAGGTCAGGCACGGGCTGGTCCTGCTCACTCTCTCCCCATCCCCCTCCCTACCTAGAGAAACTGCAGTGCCTCCAGCTCTTGATGAGCCTCCGTTGGCTGTTACCTGAGCAGCAGTGGCCAGTGACCTCTGCAGGGTCCTGGCTAGGAGAGCTGTATCTTAGTGAACTGGGAACTTCGGCAGAATCAACCACATACTTGGAAGAGGAGAAGAGAAGAGATGGATGGGAAGAAGCAGAGTCTGAGAGGAGAACTCTGACTGATTCTGATGGCAGAGCGCTGGAGCAGGGTCTGTGAAGGCCTGCTGCTTGGGGGTCTACCAGATGGCCTGGTTTCCACAGCTGCCTTGGATTTCCAGTAGAAGCCTCACTTTCTTGGGATTCCTGATCTCATAAAATTCAGGTTTGATTTTTCCAAGCGGTCCTTGAGGGCTGGCCCTATGGCTAAGGCTCCTCTGTTCCATATTTCCACAAGTAGTCTAACATATTGCCCGCCCACTTGCATGAGCTGACTGGAGAGAACTGCTACTTCTTACATCCAGGAACACCCAGCTAACACATCTGAGTCTCCCTTTGGGTCTGTTGTGTTACCTCAGTTTGGAGCCTTTTGCTTTTCCCTCCCTTACTAGGGTGTGTGTGTGTGTGTGTGTGTGTGTACACAAATAGCATACACAGGCAGAAGTCTTACTGATAATTTGGAGTGGGCCCATCAGAGGCATCCTGGAAGTTGGGGTGGGGGGATGTGCATTGAACGTCCTGCCACAAGCATGACTGAGAGAATTGGAGTCCTCAGGAGATGCTCAAGGGCTTGCTAGACAGCCTTGAAGATGGACCTTTGTCCCCAGTGCCATATGGGGAGGGGGAAAAGCTATGGGAAAATATTTTGGCTTAATATAAAGAACTTTACAGGAGCTGTATATCCATGGAACAGCCTTCCTTCCCTGATTATGCTTTTCACATCCCTGGAATATACAAGCAGACACTCAGAGACTCCTGCACTGAGGAGGATAATGTGACCTTCAAGATCCATTTAATTCTGTGCCTGACACTTTACCAGGAGGTGATGAATGTTCTCCTCCCAAGAAGACTTCTCCTGGGGAAAGGAGCCCAAAGAAAGACTTTTTTATGTAATACCAACACTTTGAACAGTCGACACTTCTTCCAATATGTACAGCCACTTCTGATATTTATCAAGTTTCCATATTTGAATGGGTTTTAAGTTCTCTAGTCAGTTCATTGGTCCATTGTCAACCCCTGTGCTATTAGAACCACATTGTCCTTGGTAATGCAAGTTAGTGCAGTCACTTTGGAAAACTGTATGGAGGTTCCTCAAAAAACTAAAAATAGACTACCCTATGACCTAGCAATTGCACTACTAGGTATTTATCCACGGGATACAGGTGTGCTGTTTCAAAGGGACACATGTACCCCAATGTTTACAGCAGCACTATCAACAATAGCCAAAGTATGGAAAGAGCCCAAATGCTCATCGACGGATGAATGGATAAAGAAGATGAGGTATATATATATACGATGGAGTATTACTTGGCAATCAAAAAGAATGAAATCTTGCCATTTGCAACTATGTGGATGGAACTGGAGGGTATTATCTTAAGTGAAATTAGTCAGAGAAAGACAAAAATCATATGACTTCACTCATATGAGGACTTTAAGAGACAAACATGAACATAAGGGAAGGGAAACAAAAATAATATAAAAACAGGGAGGAGGACAAAACATGAGACTCATAAATGTGGAGAACAAATAGAGGGTTACTGGAAGGGGTGTAGGAGGGGGGATGGGCTAACTGGGTAAGGGGCATCAAGGAATCTTCTCCTGAAATAATTGTTGCACTATATGTTAACTAATTTGGAGATAAGTTAAAAAAAATAAATTTAATAAATTATATAAACATTAAAATTACACTGCATGAAAGAAACTTGTCATAAAAGACTAAATACTGTATAATCTTATTTAAATAAAATTCCCAAACATAAACTCACATACAGTCATGGGAGTGTGAGAGTAGTGGCTTTTAAGGTGAGGGAGATGAGAGAACAGAAAAAGAGACACAGAAGGACTTTCTAATATGATGAAATACTTGTATATGTTGTTTTCTGTGATCACAGCAGTGTAAACAATTGTCACAACTCTTTTATCACCTAAGATCTCTGCATTTTTTGTATAAAAAATATTATACTCGGATTTTTAAGTATCAATTAAAACATGTATTAGCAGAATACCATGTCTCAAAAGTTTTTAATGTTTTTGAAATTTTATGTAAATCAATATGCTTAGTAGCATAACAAAATTCTATATTCTTTGTCCTAAGAATTATTTGAAATAGGAATATTTTTGCAATTATATTTAGAATCCTATAACTTTCTTCAGGAGAGACAATTCTTGATATTTTCTTTTCAGGTACCCTAAAATATTCTTGTGATAGGGAATAACTGAATAAAGGATTCTCAATGCTAAAAGAAAAAAAAAGAAACACACTGCCTTAATCGTTATAGTGCTACAATAATTTCTGATACCAGGAATATAAAGTCTTCCCACTTGGTTCTTCTTCACATTTTCTTAGACATTCTTTAGTCAGTGATCTTCCGTATGAATCTAAGGTGAATTATGTCAAGTCCCATGGAAAAACAATGCTGGGATTTTGATTGGGATAACAGTGAATTTGTGATAGTTATAAGGCTGATAACTTTATGAGAAAGACTTTTTTTTTAATTTTTAAAAAATGTTTATTTATTTTTGAGCGAGAGAGAGAGAGAGAGCGAGCGAGCTGGGGAGGGGCAGAGAGGGAGACAGAATCTGAAGCAGACTCCAGGCTTTGAGCTGTCAGCCCAGAGCCCGATGTGGGGCTTGAACACATGAACCGTGAGATCATGACCTGAGCGGAAGTCGGATGCTTAACCGACTGAGCCACCCAGGTGCCCCAAGAAAGACATATTTAAAGGTGAAATCTCAGGAGTATTGACATCCATGGGGATAGGTTTTTCTGTCAGAGTTGCTGTTGCCCCTCACATTATACTGTGGCTTGTATCCAAGAGCAGCCACGCTCCATTTCGCCATGTGGAAATGCCTTTCCAGCCCAAACCCTCACCAATCATTTGGTTGGCCAAAGCGAGTTCTCCCAAGCCTGTTGGGATAGGCCGCCTGCTTTTTTGCAGCCTTTACCCACAAGAAAGTGCCAGAAGGTGTGGCATCAGGATTGGAGGAGAGAGTGGGGGATACGGCTGCAGGAGACGCCTACTCAGGCACTTCACAGAGGGCACCTTTCTCTGAGAATCAGCTTGGAGCCAACTTTTCTTTCTTTCTTCTTATGACTCAACCATCATTAATTAGGAAAGCTGCCTGAGCATTCTTCATTTGAGTCAGAAGCCCTGCCCGTGCTTATGCTGTCAATGCTGTAGGAATTTGCTCCTTTGTCATTTAAGGGCTCATAGAAGTCTTGTCCTTTCCAGATAGTCCTCTTTGGAGGGACTCCCCAGCCCCCTTTATGGTTCCTGTGGGGTGGAGGGTGACACATTTCCTTGTGCTTTTCGCTGGTCCTATCATTGGTGTCTTTCTCAAGATGTACCTCTGGGGTCTTCGGTGGGGGAGCAGGGGGCGGGGCTGGAGATGAGGAAGGCATCACTCCCCATCATGGAAGGAGAGGCATCATGGGTGAACGAAAACAGCTTTGAGGTTGACAAGCTCGAATTTGTTTGCTAATTCTGATACTAATTAGCTGTGTGTCCTTGGGTGGTCTGTCTAGTGGCTCATCTGAGCCTCAAGTTTCTGCATTTGTGAACATGAGGTGATGGCATCTCTTGTCCTTGATCGTTGAGATTATTATTCATTGAGATACTATGTGTGGAAGCACCTACCGTGGTACTTGGCTTCGAGTAGAAGTTCAATAATAAATGCCACCTCCCTGACTCTACTTCCCACCACTGTGGAGCTCAGACCCGCATCCCATCCAGGGTCTTCTAAGTGGCCACCCAGCAGGCACAGTAGTGGTGGTGGGTGGCGAAGGGGAAGTCTTACTGTATGGAGAGTCTTGGCACCTTTTAGAATTTCCTGGGAGAGCAGTAGACTAAGTGGCCACTTCATGCTGTTCCAGAGCGTGACCCAAGGAGTGGACAGAAGACTTGTATCTGTTGTTTAGTCATAGCCCCAGTGTGGCCTGAAACTTCTCCCATTAGCCAATTTCATTTGTAAACTTTATTCTAGAATTGCTAGATTCACCTGGAAAATAGTATGCAGTCTGCAGGCTGGAGTGTAGAAAGCCATCTTCAAGGGTGATGAGGAAGGCCAGCTGTGTTGGTGGTCTCTCATTTAGTAGCACATCGGACCCTTTCATATGGAGATTCGTAGATTCCGCGTTGGAGCAGCGACTGTCATTTACCTTTGTTCACTTTTAGCTGGAACCCTGCGCACAATAGGAGGTCATCAAAAAGTTGATGTCTTTAAAAATTGTGTGATTCTGGGGCTCCTGGGTGGCTCATTCAGTTAAACGACCGACTCTTGATTCCGACTCTTGATTTTGGCTCACGGTAATGATGTCACGGTTCGTGAGTTTGGGCTCCACACTGACTATGTGGAGCCTGCGTGGGATTCTCTCTCTCTCTTTCTCTCTGTCTCTGCCCTTCCCCCGGGAAATTTTGCTCTCTCTCTCAAAACAGATAAGTGAACAAACAAAAAAAAATGTGATTCTGACACGTGCTACAACATGAATGAACCTTGAAGACGTGCTAAGTGAGGTAAGTCAGACATGGAAAGACAAATACTGAATGATTTCCCTAGAGCAGTCAAGTTCATGGACACGATGTAGGAAGGTGGCTGCCAGGGACTGGGGGAGGGGAAACGAGGAGTTTGTGTTTAATGGAGGTGGAGTTATGCTTTGGAAGGTGAAAAAGTTCTGCAGGTGGATGGTGGTGAGAGTTGTATGACATTGTGAATGTGCTTCATGCCATAGAACTGGTACTCAAAAATGGTTAAAATGGTAAATTTTACCTGTATTTTACTACAGTAAAAAATAGGTGCCTGTCATACAGTCAGTGTCCTGATTTTTTTAAGTTTATTTATTTAGGGAGAGAGAGAGTGAGAGCGAGAAAGCAAGCATAAGCAGGAGAGGGGCATGGGAGGGCTAGAGAGAGAATCCCAAGCAGGCTCCGTGCTGTCAGCGTGGAGCCTGATGTGGGGCTCAAACTCACAAACCATGAGATCATGACCTGAGCCGAAAACCAAGTTGGCCACTTAACTGACTGAGCCCCCCCTCCAGGTGTCCCCCAGTGTCCTAATTTTCAAACTTAGAGCATAATCAGTGAGTACCCAAAGGCAATTAGCATTTGTGAGATGTAAAAATGTCACTGGATTTGCTCGTTTATTCAGCCAACACTTCTCGGCTGCTGGCTGCATCCAAACTTCCGAGCCAGGCCGGAGGAGTCAGATTCAATCCCGTGCATGCGCGTGTGCTTCCAGGGCTGGACGCTGAGGGTGAGGACGCAGAGGCCCCTGGCTCAATGAGCGCGGCCTACACATGGGAAGGGAAGACAGGGAGAGCTGCTTAGTTCCCTGGTGTTGAAGGGCAGGATCCTTGGGGGGAGCTGGAGCCTGTGGGGGGAGGAGGGTCTCAGATGGAGGGGGTGCTGGGTGCTGTGCTGGTGGGGGATGTGGCACCAGCCTCACCTTAGTCCCCTGGCAGCTGGCCACCTTAGCTAAGTTTTAAAAAGTCTCTGTAGGGGCACCCGGATGGCTCAGTCATTTGAACGTCTGACTCTTGGTTTTGGCTCAGTTCATTATCCCAGTGTTGTGGGATCAAGTTCCATGTTGGGCTGAGCGCAGAACCTGCTTGCTTAAGATTCTCTCTCTCCTTCCCTCTGCCCCTCTTCCCTGCTCTCTCTTGCTCTCTCTCAAATAAAAAAAATACAAATCAGAAAACATGTGCAATGTGTTACACTGAGATCGTGTCTGTATATCTATTATCCATATATCTATAGCTGTCTTTACAGATCATCTGTCTCTTTGGTGTCTGTACACACACACACACACACACACACACACACACACACTCACGCAATGGATGGGTCAGGGCGGGAGAACTCTGAAGTTCTGGAAACAAGTTTTGATTATTTGCAGGTTTCACTTCTCTGTTTTGGAGCAGGGTGTTTTGGCTCTGGGGAGTGGTGAGAACATCCTGGGTGTGTCCAGCACCCTAGGTCCCCCCAGCCCAGCCTTTAGGTCAGAGGGAGCAAGGGGTCCGGGGTGGAGGATGTGGGTGGAGCCTGAGGGTGCCTCCGGGGTGGGTGTTGATGCTGGGAGAGCCCGAGGGCTCTGTCCTTAGTTACTGTGTTGGGGTCCAAGCCAGAAGTCCAGTCCCTCAGGTGGGCTGGTTTGCTTTGCTGCCGTGCAGACCACACTGTCTCCCCAGGGACCCATCCTCCTCCTTCCTGGAGAAACAGTTTGGGAGGCAGCAAGGTCATTTTCCTTGATGAAAGTTGATGCGTTCACATACCCACGTAGCGGTGAGTTCAGATGACTTCGATGTGATAGAGCCTGAAGCAATGATTCGTCCAAGAACAGGCAGCAGAGGGAAGGGGAAGGAGGGGACATGCTGAGGCTCCATTAGCCACTGATCACTCAGTTTGAGTCAGTTTACAGGACCTTAGCTTGTCATCTGTGAGGACAGCAGAAGGCTGCATGGGGCTTAGCCAAGTATTGGGGCCTTGGAGAGGAGGGAAGGAAGTCAACAGGGAAACCACAACGGATGGCTTTTGAATTTTCTAACACGTCTACTGGCATTTGCAAATAACTGTAGTCGCCAACATTTATTGAGCACTTACTGTATGCCAGGAACTGCACAAAGTGTCTTATATCTTTATGAGGTTATTTTGGATGGGAAAAATTACATCTTTGTTTTTATTAGCTCCTAATGGATATTTCATACTTCCTTCAATTGTGAATACAGGCATCAGACCACAATCTTCTTATCAGACCACAACATTAGTATTTGCCACCTTGGACATCACAGGTACAGAGTCAAAGAGGACCAGCACCGCAAATCCGTTGAAAAGGCCTGGACTGTTGTTACTGAGTTGGTATTGCAAACTTGGTGGGTGCAAACGGTGAGGTGTATTTTTTCTTTTTCTTTTTTTCATTGCTTTATGAGCCAGGTCAACATAAGCACCGAGGAGAGATGCCTGGATTGCTCCCAAAGAGGAGGCGATATGGGCATAATTTTCAAGTTATCCCTGATGGAAATTTCCATGAATGTGTCTTTGGATTGAGGGGTCAGTTGATTGGATTCATATGGAAGTCTGCAAAGGGCTCTGAGTAACCAGTCTCCTTCACTTTTTTGTTTATGTTTTTCCTCTTCATTCACTCTTTCTTACTGAGATACAATTCACATTCCATGAAACCCTTTTAAAGTGTGCGATTTGGTGGCAGTTATCATATTCACAAACTTGTACAGCCCTCATCACCATCTTTCCAGAACATTTTCATCACCTCTGAAAGAGGTGATGAAACTCCCCACCCACTTCAAGCCCCCACCCTGGGAACCACTAATCTACTCTCTGGTTTACAATGTTTTGTAATTTTCGTGGTACGAGTCTTGCACTGCTTTTGTTGTATTCATTTACTTTTTTTTTTAATGATTATTTATTTTAGAGAGAGAGAGAGCATGAGTGAGGGAGGGGCAGAGAGAGGGACAGAGGATCCAAGCAGACTCCATGCTGACAGCAGACAGCCTGATGTGGGGCTCGATCCCACGAACCATGAGATCATAACCTGAGCTGAAGTCGGATGCTTAACCAACTGAGCCACCCAGGCACCTGTCAGGTTTTTTCTACTTCTCTGTTCCTCTGTCCTTTGCGGAGACCTTCATTCTCAAGCCTCTTGTCTCATGATTGCAAAGTGGCTGCTGCACTGCCAGGCCTCACACTTCCATTCCAGGCAGGAAGGAAGGAGGAAGGGTGAGAGGATGCAGAGCTTTCATTTAGCAAGTCCTTATCTTCTTATTTAGGAGGCGACACCCTCCCTCAAGCTTGGGAAAGCCAAGTGTCTTCTTTTATTAACTGTCTTATTTAATCCCTATTTTAATAGTCTCAAGTAGGTAATATTTTCCCTGCTTTACAGATGTGGAAGCATAGAGAACTTAGTAACTTTCCCAAGGTCACACTGTCCGGGGCCGAGCTAAGACTAACAGTAATAACACACTACATCTTTCCAGCCTGTGTTCTGCTATTGCATACAAAGCACTTCCCCATTTGTTTCTCCATTTGGGTCTCGCAAAACTCTGAGATGGGCAAGGAAGGTATTGGAATAGCCTCATTTCACAGGAGAGGAATTTGAGTCGCAGAGAACTAAACAGTGACTTACCCAAGGCACCCAGCCAGCAACTTTCATTCAACTGGGTTAATCTCAGGTCTAGTGTCCTGTCTTCTGGACCCCCTTGAGAGGTCAAGGAGCACTTTCAATGAGGGAGACAGACACACAGAAAAGGTGCAAATGGATTTCATGTGCTTCAGGTTTGCATAGGCTCAGCTTTTGGGGGGCTTTTCTGCTGATTCTCTGCTTCCTTTTTTCCTGTAGTTTCCATCCCTGTCATATATTTATTTTCCAACAGGAAATTTGTATCTCTTCATCCCCTTTGCCATTTCACCCATCCCCACCCCCACCCCAGGCCCCTCTGGCAGTCACTAGTTTGTTCTCTGTATGAGTCCACTCATGTTTTGTTTTGCTTCTTTTTGGATTCCATATGTAAGCAAAATCGTATAGTATTTGTCGTTTTCTGACTTATTTTACATAGCAGAATGCTCTCTAGGTCTATCCATATTGTTGGGAATCACAAGATCACATTCTTTTTTATGGCAGAGTAATATTGCATTGTGTGTGTATGTGTGTGTGTGTGTGTGTGTGTGTGTGTGTGCGCACGCACGCGCGCGTGCATACACACATATCTTCTTAACTGTTCATCTATCCATGGACACTTAGGTTGCTTCCATATCTGGGCTATTGTAAATAATGCTGTAATAAACATAGAGGTGCATATATCTTTTTGAATTAGTGCTTCATTTTCTTTGGGGAAATACTCAGAAGGGAATTACTGGTTTATATGGTACTTCTATTTTTAATTCTTTGAGAAACCTCCTTACTGTTTTCCGTGGCAGCTGTGCCAATTTACAATCCCACCAACAACGCATGAGGGTTCTCTTTTCCCCACATCCTCACCAACACTTGTTATTTCTTTTGTTCGTTTGTTTTTCATGTTTATTTATTTTAAGAGAGAAAGAGAGGGAGAGAGAGAATCCCAAGCAGGCTCTGCGCTGACAGCCCCAACGTGGGGCTGGATCCCACGAACTGTGAGGTGATGACCTGAGCCTCGATGATGACCGAGGCTTCATGGACCGAGCCACCCAGGCGCCCCTCAACACTTGTTATTTCTTATGTTTTTGATTTTAGCCATCCTGACTTGCGTGAAGTGACGTCTCACTGTGGTTTTGATTTGTGTTTCCCTGATGATGAGTGATGATGAGCATCTCTTCGTGTGGACCCTGGCTCTGCCGTTCCCGCAGGGATGGCGGTGGGGGTGGGGGTGGTGTGTGTGTCTGGGACCAGCAGGAGAGGCACCAAGACTTTGTCTTAGAATAGACTTGGCATGCAGAGGGGGTCTGCATCACCTTTCTCAACCAGTGGGTTTCACTCTTTGCGTATGTGTTTTCCAGCTTCACTTCCTGAGGCATCTGCTGCTGGAAGGGGGGTTTCCTAGACTGAAAAGGCAGACTCCATCTTAAATACTACCTTCCTCTTCTTGAACACAGGTAACACAGAGGAGTGGATGTTTCCTGACAACCTAGTTTGATTACATGGTGAAAGGACAGAAGAGAAGACCAAGTCCAGGTGAGTTTTCTGCTGGCCTTGATAGAATTAAATGTGGTTGAAAAACAAAACAAAATAACACTCCCAGCTCATCCACTTTTTTCGAGCCTGTGTGTATCATGACAAATGTGACACCTAGCTCTGACCTAGGTGCCTGGGTCATGGGTCTTTGAGAAAAACCTGTTAGTGGTTTATAGAAGAGCAGACATGAAAGCTCCCAACTACAGAGAATAGATGAATTCAATGGATTGCTGTGTTTGGATATAAATATGCCCATTTTAAAATACAAGTATGATATTTTGATAGTGTTAAGTAAGAAAATGATGGTAATCACACAGTGAACAGACTGGTATTATTATGGCCTTACCATGGTTCTCAGTATGGAGGCACATAGTAGGTACTCAATAAAATATTCATTGACTAACTTTTGGAGCTAAGCCAACTTAATGACTTGATCACTGGAATTTGGACACCACAAAGAGTTAATAATTGTAAAGTATCCTGTGTATTCTGTGGTTATTCCATGACCTCAAATCATCTCTCAGATAAGCTATTGTCAAATCATTGTTGCAAATTACAGGACAAAAGTCTGAACTTAACTCCACTTTCACGGAGGGAACCTCACGTGCTAATCATTTCTTTCCCACCTTTGCTAGTGGTCTGAAATGCGTGCCGCACTGGCTGCTGACATAAGCAAGCACACTGCCTGCTGGTTCAAGGGGCTGCCCCGGGAGCTAATTACAGACACGAGGCCGTGTGGCCGACAGACCGCGGCTGGATGTGATTAGAGGGTTTTGGAGTGTTGCCATCTGCTCACTTTCATGGACACAGGGGAAGCAGCCAGGGTAATGTCCCCCTTTAGGCCTGTCTGCCCCATCCTCCAACCTTCCA
Source organism: Felis catus (assembly GCF_018350175.1). Classification (NCBI taxonomy): domain Eukaryota; kingdom Metazoa; phylum Chordata; class Mammalia; order Carnivora; family Felidae; genus Felis; species Felis catus. The sequence goes on from NC_058383.1 coordinate 37,721,853, forward strand.
GCTGCTCCGGCTGATGGCCTTGGAGGCGTCTTGACTCTTGTTTCACATTCTTCATCAGATCCACGAGCAGACCGGCTGGCCCTGCTTTGAGCATGTATGTGTCATCTCACCAATGTTACTTGCCTCTGCTGGAGCTGTGCTGGACCAGGCTCCCATCATTTCACAACTGGGGCTACAGAAGCAGCCTCCTGGCTGGTTTTCTTGCTTCTGCTCTAAGTTTTTTGTTTTTCAAATTTTTAAATATTTATTTATTTTTGAGAGAGAAAGAGAGAGAGAGCACAAGCGGAAGAGGGGCAGAGAGAGAGGGAGACACAGCATCTGAAGCAGGCTCCAGGCTCAGAGCTGTCAGCACAGAGCCCGACGTGGGGCTTGAGCCCACGAACCATGAGATCATGACCTGAGCTGAAGTTGGACCTTCAGCTGACTGAGCTACCCAGGCGCCCCTGCTCTGTCTTCTTATGCTTGGCATTCAACACAGTGGGTAGGGAGATCCTTTTTACAGATTTAAGACATCATGGAACCGCCCTCAATTCTTCTCTGAATTCTCCAGATCCTCATCCTGCTCAGAGGAAAACCTCAAGTCTGTCCAGGGGCTTGTCACCCCCATGGTTCTTTGAATTGATCTGCCACTCTCCCTGGATTTCTGGACTTAGGCCACACTGGCCTCCTTCCTGTTGCTGGAGCACGTCAGGCAGGCTTCGGTCTCCACACCATTCCTGCTGCCCTGATGGCTCCCTCTGCCTATGACGTGGTTCCCCAGATAACCACATGGTCCCCTCTCTCACCTCCTTCAAATCTCTGTGCAAATGTTTCCTTCTCAGTGAGACCTGATCACCCTATTTAAAACTGCAGCTAGGCCTGAAGCCAAGACTACATTGTGTATTAACTGACTTGAATATAAATAAAAAGAAAAAAAAAACAACAGAGAAGGCGGCAAATCATAAGAAACTCTTAAATAGAGACAACAAGCTGAGGGTTGATGGAGGGGAGGTGGGTGGGGGGAATGGGCTACATGGGTGATGGGCATTAAGGAGGACACTTGTTGGGATGAGCGCTGGGTGTTATATGGAAGTGATGAATCACTAAATTCTACTCCTAAAACCAACACTACACTATATGCTAACTATCTTGAATTTAAATAATAAAAAAAGATTGGAAAAAAATAAATAAAAGATAAAATGCATGGAAAAGAAATAAAGCTACAGCTATGTATTTAGAACTATGTGTTAGTTTTGCTATAGGTTTTTGTTTTTTTTGTAGATTTAATAAAACCTTGGTTTGTGAGCATAATTCGTTCCAGAAACAAGCTTGTAATCCAAAGCACTCACATATCAAAGTGAATTTCAAGAACCATCGGCTCAATTGTGATCATGTGACATTCGGTGTCACACATTACTCATATTGCAAGACATCACTCATTTATTAAGTTAAAATTTATTAGAAATGTAGGAAATAATAAACTAAAAGGCAACCGACAGAATGGGAGAAGATATTTGCAAATGACATATCAGATAAAGGGTTAGTATCCAAAATCTATAAAGAACTTATCAAACTCAACACCCAAAAAACAAATAATCCAGTGAAGAAATGGGCAAAAGACATGAATAGACAATTCTCCAAAGAAGACATCCAGATGGCCAACTGACACATGAAAAAATGCTCAATATCACTAATCAGGGAAATACAAATCAAAACCATAATGAAATACCACCTCACACCCGTCAGAATGGCTCACATTAACAACTCAGGCAACAACAGATGTTGGCGAGGATGCAGGGACAGAGGACGTCTTTTGCACTGCTGGTGAGAATGCAAACTGATGAAGCCACCCTGGAAAACAGTATGGAAGTAACTAAAAAAATTAAAAATAAAACAACCCTATGACCCAGCAATTGCACTACTAGGTATTTATCCAAGGGATACAGGTGTGCTGTTTTGAAGGGACACACACATCCCAATGTTTACAGCAGCACTATCAACAATAGCCAAAGTATGGAAAGAGTCCAAATGTCCATTGATGGATGAATGGGTAAAGATGTGGTATATATATATTCAATGGAGTATTACTCAGCAATCAAAAATAATGAAATCTTGCCATTTGCAGCTACGTGGATGGAACTAGAGGGTATTGTGCTAAGTGAAATTAGTCAGAGAAAGACAAATATAGTATGACTTCACTTGTATGAGGACTTTAAGACACAGAACAGATGAACACAAGGGAAGGGAAGCAAAAATAATATAAAAACAGGGAGGGTGACAAAACATAAGAGACTCTTAAATATGGAGAACAAACAGAGGTTCCTGGAGGGGTTGTAGTAGGGGGGATGGGCTCAATGGGTAAGGGTCATTAAGGAATTGACTCCTGAAATCATTGTTGCACTATATGCTAACTAACTTGGATGTAAATTAAAAAAAAATAAAATTAATAAAAAAAATTTATTAGAAATGTTTGCTCGTCTTGAGGAACACTCACACAACAAGTTACAAGCAATCCAAGGTTTTACTGTATTTTCTTTTTAAAATATTTATTTATTTATTTATTTATTTATTTATTTATGAGAGAGAGAGGGCATGAGCACGATTGGGGGAGGGGCAGAGAGAGAGAGAGAGGGAGAGAGAATCTAAGCAGGATCCATGCTGTCAACACAGAGCCTGATGCGGGGCTTGAACTCATGAACTGTGAGATCATGACCTGAGCCGAAGTCAAATGCTTAACTGACTGAGCCACCCGGGCACCCATGTAGGTACTTTTTTGTTAGGTTAAGGAAGTTTCTGTTCCTAGTTTGCTGAAGCTTAAAAATTATTGAGTTATTGAATTTCATTGATGTTACTGATTTTTCTTCTTCTGTACTGAGGTTGTCATGTCCTCGTTTACTAGGTTACTGTGGTTAACTGTATTAGTTTATTTCCTGATATTAAGCCAGCCTGCATTTCTGGAATACCCGAGGGGCCCATTAGGGAGACCACAAGCAGAGCATGGCAATCTTGCCAAGTTGAGGAAACAGACATAGGCATGTGGAGAGTCTGAAGCAGCTGGAATTTGCAGAACAGAGTCCCAGAGAAGAGAATCCTATGCAGAGAAAGAGTTCTAAAAATCTGGAGACTATTCCCGAATACTAATGCTACACATGCACAGAGTGAAACTCCACAAAGCAGGTCAAGGGACGACTGCAGAGCTGTAAACTGAACCACGCCTGGGAAATACTCCAGGTCCGACCAGACGAAGTGGAGAGTCCTCACTGAATACATGGGCATTTACAGAGACCCCAGAAGGGTCAGCCTCACTAGTTGAACTGAATTGTTTCTACAGTAAAGACTATTCAAGACATGTCCAAACAAAGCCTAAAAATACTCTGTGAGAGAACTAACCTCATCTGTAAATAACATAGCTTCCTATCAGAATAAAGCCTGATACTCTCGAAAATATGGCAACAAATCCCATGACTCAACAATGTACAATTGATAATGTCCATCATCCAATAAAAAGTTATTTGACATGAGAACAGGCAATCAAATGTGATCCATAATCTGGAACAAAAACAGTGAATGGAAATAGACTCAGAAATTGTAGAGGTGATACAATTAATAGACAAGGACTTTAAAACACTTATTGTAGGGGTGCCTGGGTGGCTCAGTCAGTTAAGTGTCCAAATTCGGCTCAGGTCATGATCTCGCAGTCCGTGAGTTCAAGACCCGCGTCGGGCTCTGTGCTGACAGCTCAGAGCCTGGAGCGTGTTTCAGATCCTGTGTCTCCCTCTCTGTCTGACCCTTCCCCGTTCATGCTCTGTCTCTCTCTGTCTCAAAAGTAAATAAACGTTAAAAAAAAATTTAAAACACCTATTGTAAATATGCTCAAAGACTTCAAGGAAATTATGTAGTGTGGAGAAGAGTATAAGATATAAAAAAAAAAAATCCTAAGTGGTCCTTGTGGCACTGAAAATGTTATCAGATGGGATTAACAACAGATTAGACTCTGCAGAAGAGTAGATCAGTGAACTTGTAAACACAGTAATGGATTGTATGCACACTAAAGCATAGGGGAAAAAAAAAAAAAAAAGAAGCAAACCCCACCAGATCCTCTCGGACCTGTGGGATATTGTTGAGCAGGATGTATATGTGTGATCGTGTGTAACAGAAGTCCCAGAAAGAGGAAGGTCAGGAAAGAAATAGATTTGAAGAGATAATGGCCAAAGTGTCTTCTTCATTTGATGAAAACTATAAAGAGAGTTATAGACAGATCTAAGACACTTAAAGAATCCCATGTGGAATAAACATAAAACCAAAGCAAGACACATCATAACCAAATTGCTGAAAACCAGTGATAATAAAAAAAATTTTAATTTTTGAGATAAAAAGATATAAAATACAGAACAAAGGTTAGAATTACTCCAGATTTCTTGTCATATACGACGGAAGCCAGAAGACATCAGAACAACACCTTTAAAGCACCAAAAGAAACAATGATCCATCTAGAATTCTATATCCAGTGTGGTAAAATTATTTTTCAAAAAACATTTTCAAATACACAAAAGCTGAGAGTTTTTTCTTGTAGATAATGTACTATCAAATATTAGAGAATGTTCTTCGGGCAGAAGAAAGTGATACCAGACAGAAAATTAGATGTATATATAGAAACGAAGACCACTGGAGCAGGGGAAATAGAAACGTTTCTCATTTAAAAATTTTCTTTAAAAGATAATTGACTATGGCAGGGGTGCCTGAGTGATTCATTCAGTTGAGCGTCTGACTTTGGTTCAGGTCATGATCTCAGTTTGTGAGTTCAAGCACCACGTTGGGCTCTGTGCTGACAGCGTGGAGCTTAGAGCCCGCTTCCAGTTCTGTGTCTCCGTCTCTCTCTGCCCCTCCTCTCCTCATGCTCCATCTCTCTCTCAAAAACAAATAAACATTAAAAAAAAAAAAAGATAATTGACTATGGCAAAGAAATCTTGTGGTGTGGAGTTTATAACATATGTAGACGTAAAGCGAGTGGCAGCAATAGCATGCAGATTTGGAGAGGACAAACAACAAAACATTCCCTCAACCCTTCTGTAATTTGGCCATACGACTGTTCTGATCAGTGTGATATGAGCATAAGTGCTGTGTGCCTGCCTTTCTTCTCTCCTTCCTCCTTCTTCCTGTCTAGAGTTCCAGAAACTGTCTTAGACAAAAGGGTGACCTTCAGATATTGGACATTGACTTTTCTTTCGTTGGACAATGAAAGAGCGACAGGATCTAGGGAGCCTGGCTCCCCGTCTGGATTGCCAGGCCAGTCCCTGAATGAGCCTTCTGCTCATATCACATTGAGAAATGTGGGAAGCTGCTGTAATTTGGAGGTTTTCTCTAACCTGGAGCTGAACCCAATTCTAGCTAATATGATTAGATATTTGAAAGAGTAGCAGTTGGTAAATCTCTGACGAGACAATCTAGAAAAAAAGATGACACACATAAATTATATGAAGATTTCATTTCTTTTTCTTTTTTTAATGTTTATTTATTTTTGAGGGGAGAGAGAGAGGGAGAGAGTAGGAGGGGTAGCGAGAGAGGGAGACACAGAATCCGAAGCAGGCTCCAGGTTCTGAGCTGTCAGCAAAGATCCCAATGAGGGGCTAGAACTCATTATGTGAGATAATGACCTGAGCCGAAGTTGGACACTTCACCAACTGAGCCACCCAGGCACCCCAATAATATGAAACATTTAAAGAAGGATATAACCATAAATGCAGCAGAGGTCACAGGGATAATAGACTATGAAAAAGCCTATTGATAATTTTCACATGCAAAAAAAAAAATTCTAGAAGAAAATCACTAAAATGAAGTCAAGAAAAAGCAGAAACTCTGATGTTCGTAGCAGCATTATTCACAAAAGTAAAAGGGTGGAAACAATCCAAATGTCCATTGATGAGTGATTGTGGGACATACGTACAGTGGAGTACCTTCAACCTTGAAAAGCGATGAAATTGTAACACATTCTACAATATAGATGTACCTTGAGAACATTATGCTAAGTGAAATAAGCCAGACCCATAAGGATAAATAGTGCATGATTCCTCTTATATGAGGCACTAGAATGGTCAGATTCGTAGAGACAGAGAGTAGGACAGATGTTACCAGGGACTGGGGGCAGACAGAAACTAGAAATGAGTGCTTCATGGGGACAGAGATTCAGTGTGGGAAGATGTAAAGTTCTGGAGTTGGTGGTGGTGATGGTTGCACAACAATATGAATATACCTAAAAAAAAAAAAAAAACCAAACAACCTTTATTTGTTTTGAGGGAGAGCGTGGGGGAAGGGCAGAGAGAAGAGAGAGAGAGAAACCCATGCAGGCTCTGTGCTGTCAGTACAGAGCCCAATATGGGGCTCAATCTCACAAACCATGAGATCATGACCTGAGCAGAGATCAAGAGTCAGAAGCTTAACCAACTGACCCACCCAGGTGCCCCACAATTTTTTTTTTTCTTTTTAGGTATTGTGGAACAGGAGGATTTTTCAGTGTATCCAGGCCTCCATGCTGTTACAAAGGGAACAGGGGCCGTGACATTTCTCAAGCTTCTAGCCTAATGACCTCTGCTCTGTGCATATCCTTTCTTGGCATTTACATAACTGGAAGAATGGGTGCATATATATAACATTATAGTCACAGTTATTAGAGATCTTTTATTATTTTTTAAGTAATCTCTACACCCAACATGGGGCTTGAACTCACAGCCCCAAGATGAAGAGTTGCATGTCCTACCGACTGAGCCAGCCAGGGGCCCAGGTAACCGGCCATTAGAAAGAACAGACCTCGCTTCGTGACCAGCGGGAAGCCCTCTTCTGAATGACAGCCCCTTGTCCCCAGGCCTTTTCGTCATGGGGATTGGCAAGCGAAGTCTGCTTGGCCTCCCTGTGTGATCCAGGCTTACGAGCCAGGGGCCACTTTTAGAGCCGCCGGTGGGGATGACATCCGTTTGTCACCCGGCTGTGAGCTGTTGGGTGAAACCAGCTCCCGCTGCCCGCCTGTCAGAGCCTGCGTGAGAAGGATGCCGTTCTTTCCTGACAGCGTCTACCTTCACAATCACCTTAGCCTCAAAAATGCACCAGGAATTCACGCGGCAGCGGCACATTCCAAATCCCTGCGTAGGGTGGCCGCGCCCAGATTCCACAAGAGAGCCTCGGCAGACCTGGCTTCCCCCGCCTGCCTTCCCCACCTCCTCAAGTGTCTCTGCCTCGTGACTTTGAGCCGTGGTGCCATCAGGCAGGGACGTGTCTGCGTTTTTGAATGACATCATTGGTCCCAGATGAGAGGTAGGTTTCTTCTTCACCCCAAGCACATTTCTGCAGCCCTCCTGGTTCCACCTTCGTAGGCAGATACAGCTGGATGGGGAGAGGTCTGCTGAGCTGCTTTGTGCCGAGCCTTCTCTGCAGGGGCACCCCAGGTACCCGCGCTCTGCCTCACGAATCCTCCAAAGGCTTCTGAGACTCTTGTCCACATGGTCCCACCCTGCCCATGCTGCTTGCTTGGCTCATGTCCCCTCTGCGCTGCAGTCCAGCTGGCCTGCCCGACCTTCCCAGCACAGCCCGCACCTTCAGAGTCCCCCGGAGGCTCCTTCCCTCCCAGGGCCCTCCCGGGACTTGCAGGGCTTCGAGGCATTTTCTCTCCCCACCCGTGTCTTATCCCCCTTCCGTGCTTGCTGGGAGCAGACAGTGGGGCTGTTGAATATAATGGCAGTCCAGAATTGCATGTGGCCAGTTGTGTCTCTGAGCTCCACCTGGAGCCAGTGAGGAAGGAGACCTGCCAGGTCGCTGCCGTGTCCCTGTGTCTGCAGCCAGGGCGCTCCTGCATGGCCACCGTCTCTGGCCGGGCACTGATGGGGTCACACCTCCTGTAGACAGTACTGTGGCCACAGCCTCAGTGGATAAGGACTCAAAGGAAGCCCAGCTCGGGGCTGAGTTGTCAAATGAGGTTAGCCCCTCCCCCTGCCCACCCTGGAAGGGCACTGTGGCCTGGCTGCAGCAGAGACAATTAATACTAACTCCATCTTCTCGGGATACTTAAGCGGCCCAGGAATGCGAGTTTAGGCTGTCCTGGCAATGCTGCCCGGGCTCTTTAGGATTTTCTTTCCCCCCTCTCCCTGAATCTTAGGGAGTGCTGACTGTGCCCTGCCTGGCCCTGGGCTGTGTATGCTTGCTGCCCTGGGAACAAGCACACCGGCCCTGTCCACCTGTTGTTGGATGATGGGTCCCACTGCCTGCTTATCCAGTATGTACTTGTCCCAAGGTTGTAGCAGGGGCAGCTACCACCACCCTCCTGCCCCCACTGAAAAACAAACAGGGTGACACTGCAGGTCTAAACCTGCCTCGTACGTACCAGGAACCCAGTACAAAGGAGCTGGATGGAACAGGAGAAAATTGAACGCAGCTGAGTTAGAAGGGGGCATTCAGGGACACTCCTGAGTTCAAATCCCCCTAAACCTTGGTTTCTTCAAAGGGTGATTGAGGATGGGGGCGCCTGGCTGGCTCAGTCAGTTAAGTGTCCGACTTCGTCTCAGGTCATGATCTCTCAGTTTGTGGGCTCGAGCCCCGAATAGGGCTCCGCATTGATAGTGTGGAGCCTGCTTGGGATTCTCTCTCTCTGCCCCTTCCCCACATGTGTGGGCTCTCTCAGAGTGGATAAATAAACTTTAAAAAAAAAAAAAAAGGGTGGTTGAGGAAGGAATAAGACAGTAAATGGAAATGCCAGACACAGAGCAAGCGACCACAGTGGTAATTATTGTTCTCAGGGTGGGACAGAGACAATAGTGAGCTAGACCCACTTCTGTTGGGGAATGGCTCTGTGGCGGTGGGGGCCACCCCAGCTTGGGTGCCTGCCTCTGTCCTGGGGGCATTTGCATTGTCCCCTGACCTCCCAGCACTGTTCTGAGGATCAAAGGAAGGAGCACGGGGGCAAGCCTCTTGCAAACCATAAAGTATTTCATAAACCCCAGACGTTTGTATTACGATGGACACGGTGATTATCTGTGTCCCAATGTACTTCTACCCCAGTGTCTTTGAATGTGCCTTTAAGTAACTCAAGGTGCGGGGGAAAGGTGGTTTCCTAGTTTTGGATGTTGCCAGGATTTGAAACGTGCTTAAAGTTGGCTCCCAGACAGGCTGAAATTAAACTGTGAACACACGTTCCCTGTCCAGCGGCCTGGGATTTTGCAGCTGGATTGCTGCTTCTCATAGCTTTCTGTCTATCCTCCTGTGATTGCCAACCAGCTTCTATCGGCAGGTGCAGGGAGTCGGGGACAGGTTAGACGGGGGCTTCTAGACCCTGCAGCCCGGCTGCCCCAGTACCAGACCTTTCTGTGCCCCATCTCTGCCTCCCAGGGGTAGAGAGCCTTCGAAGAGCTATCCACGCATCTGATTTTTATCTTATTAAAATTTTTTTTAATGTTTATTTATTTTTGAGAGAGATAGAGTGTGAGCAGGGGAGGGGCAGAGAGAGAGGGAGACACAGAATCCAAAGCAGGCTCCAGGTTCCAAGCTGTCGGCACAGAGCCCGACGGGGATCTTGAACTCATGAACGGTGAGATCATGACGTGAGCCAAAGTCAGACGCTTAGCTGACTGAGCCACCCAGGTGCCCCCCATGCATCTGATTTTAAGTTGCAGTATGGTTGATAGCACAAGCATGTCCACGTTGCTAGGGAAGCACACAGAGGGTCAACTTCTCAGTCTTGAGGAAGGGGGCGGAAGTTCACAGCTTTCCTTGAGGCTGCTCCTGCAGTAAATCCCACCTCCAGCACCCAATATTCCTGTCCCTGAATATCCTTGGCTGGAGAGACACAAAAAGGGCAATTGCGCAGGGTGTGTGTGTGGACGGGGTGGAGCCACAAAAAACGATTGGACGGAGGCAGTGGAAAATTTAAAATAGATTTGTTGTTTTATTCCGCTTGTATATTGATAGGCTTATGAACGATCATTATTATTATTATTCATTGTGGTGGAATACATCTAAAAAACTTACCATCTGTATTAGTTGGCTAGGGCTGCCGTAACAAAGTACCACAGACCGGGCAGCTTAAACAATAGAAATTTATTTTCTTCCCATTCTGGAGGCTGGGAACCCAAGATCAAGGTGTTGGGGGCATTGGTTTCTTCTGAAGCCCCTCTCCTGGGCTTGTGGACGGCTGTCCTCTCGTGTCCCTTCAGATCATCTTTCTCTGTACATGTAAGTGTCCAGATTTCTTCTGCTGATGAGGACGCCAGTCATCCTGGGTTAGGGCCCGCCCTTATGACCTCATTTTAACTTAATCACCTCTTCCAGGAGCTTATTTCCAATGCAGTCATATTCTAAGAAACTGGAGGTTTGGACTTCAACATATGAATTTGGGGGAGGGCATGATTTGGCCTGGAACACTACAAATTGCCCGCCATACCTAACCACTCTCCCAGGGAGCGGGCAGGGCAGCAGAGACACCAAAGTGGGGACCACTGGCTCTTCTTTCCAGGCTCCCCGTCTCACAGTTGCATCTAAGAGAGGATGTGGATGTTGCCCCAAATTATAACACTATTCTTAGAAATCATGAGCCCCAAGACCCTTTAAAAAAAAAAATTTAATGTTTATTTTTTGAGAGAGACAGAGTGTGAGTGGGGGAGGGGCAGAGAGAGAGGGAGGCACAGAATCCAAAGCTGGCTCCGGGCTCAGAGCTGTCAGCACAGAGCCTGATGGGGGGCTCAGACTCACGGACCGCGAGATCATGACCTGAGCCGAAGTCAGACGCTTAACTGACAGCCACCCAGGCTCCCCAAGCAACAAGACTCTTTTTTTTTTTTTTTTTAATTTTTTTTTTCAACGTTTATTTATTTTTTTTTTTAATTTTTTTTTAACCTTTATTTATTTTTGAGATAGAGAGAGAGACAGAGCATGAATGGGGGAGGGTCAGAGAGAGGGAGACACAGAATCCGAAACAGGCTCCAGGCTCTGAGCTGTCAGCACAGAGCCTGACGCGGGGCTCGAACTCACAAACCGCGAGATCATGACCTGGGCCGAAGTCGGCCGCCCAACCGACTGAGCCACCCAGGCGCCCCTCAACGTTTATTTATTTTTGGGACAGAGACAGAGCATGAACGGGGGAGAGGCAGAGAGAGAGGGAGACACAGAATGGGAAACAGGCTCCAGGCTCTGAGCCATCAGCCCAGAGCCCGACGCGGGGCTCGAACTCACAGACCGCGAGATCGTGACCTGGCTGAAGTCGGACGCTTAACCGACTGCGCCACCCAGGCACCCCAGCAACAAGACTCTTCAAACCAAAGGCGTCTTATGTGTTAGAGTTGTAGTCAAGAGCGCTCTTTGGAAAGATGGCAGAATCTTCTTCAGGCTGTGCTGCTCACTGTACGTGAGAAAGGCTCGTCTCTCTCAAACAGGCCTGGTGGGTTTTTATCATGACTTGTGTGAGGACCTTGTTGTGAAGCATTGAAACATGAAGCATAAATGACAACAGCACAGAGATCCCAGAGATTCCTCCTCCAGGAAACACTGTGCTGGTTGCATGCAGCCTGGACTCAACAGCATGGAGCTTCTCACATACTGAGAACTGTAGATGGCACTGGGCACTTCCTCCTGGAATGGTTTGTGTTGGAAAACAATCGTTATTTATTGGCATTGTGGTAACACTTGTCTGGCTCACAACTTTTCTTTCTGAGTAGTGTCAGTAAGAATCTGATAGGATCGTGTGCCTAAATATACCCGAGTATACGGGGATCCACCAGGATAGATACGGATGGATGAAGCTAACAGTTTGCGGGTTCATCATGCACATGACTGTCCTAGCAAGGCTCCTGAGTAAAAGCCAGCAGCTGTCCAACAGCTCAGAACCATCCTGAATAGTGTTTTGCTAAGGGAAGGTTTAGATACTGAATCCTCAGTTTTCCTGCCGTTGTTGCTTCTCAGCTGAGTGGAAGCCAGGCTTAAAGAGCCTTCTCTGGAAAATCTGACTAATCCAGGGAAGGGCACTTGGAAGTGCTGACATGGGAGGGGGTCCCCCACAAAATGTCCCAACTACAACATTCTAAGGCAGGAAATGATCATAAGAATCACCTGGGGAGGGGGCGCCTGGGTGGCTCAGTCGGTTAATCGTCTGACTCTTGGTTTCGGCCCAGATCATGACCCCGAGATTCATGAGTTCAAGCCCTGCATCAGGCTCCACGCTGACAGTGCGGAATTTGCTTGCAATTCTGTTTCTCTTTCTCTCTCTCTTGCTTTCTCTCTCTCAAAATAAATAAATAAACTTAAAAAATTAAATAATAAAAGAAGAATCACCTGGGGAGGGGGTGCCTGGGTGGCTCAGTGGGTTGAGCACCGGACTCTTGATTTTGGTTCAGGTCATGATCTCACGATTTGTGGATTGGGACTCTCTCTCCCTCTCTTTCTCTGCCCCTCCCCACTCATGTGCACTGTCTCTCTGTCTGTCTCAAAAATAAATAAATAAAACTTAAAAAAAAAAAAAAAGAATCGCCTGGGGAGGTTTGAAATGCCCTCCTATACTCCTTCCTATCCCCAAATGGTTACATCAGAATTTATGAGGCTGGGGTCAGGTCATTAGTGTTCAAAGCATCCCAGTGGTTGTAGCAAGTGGCTGGGCTGAGAAGCACAGTGCAAAAGGGAAGCTTGTTCTTGGCAAGTCCTACCACCTGCCCTGAGTTTCTGGTCAGTTTTTTTTTTTTTTTTAATGTTTTTATTTATTTTTGAGAGAGAGACAGAGCATGAGCAGGGGAGGGGCAGAGAGAGAGGGAGACACAGAATCAAAAGCAGACTCCAGGCTCTGAGTGGTCAGAGCTCCAGGCTCTGACTCCAGGCCCTGAGAGCCTGACTCAGGGCTCCAACCCACAAGCTGTGTGGTCACGACCTGAGTCGAAGTCAGACGCTTAACCCACTGAGCCCTCCAGGCGCTCCTAGAGACTCTCTAAACAGAAGTGACTGGATTCCTCCTCTTTCTTACCTCACTGGTCAGGGCTGACCTCCACCCCCCGTGTGGCCTCGGGGTCTCCTGCAGCACTGCAGCTCTCAAGATGTTAGAGGTTTGCTCTAGTCTGCTGTGAAGCAGGCAGAGTCCCTCCTGCCGTTCATCTTCTGTGTCTGCACTGTCAGAGGGGTCACCTGGAGTGCCCATTGCACCCTCACTTGCAGAAGGTGATGAAACACTTTGTAGGAGTTTCCTGGGACTGCCACGACAAACTTGGTGGTTTCAAACACCAGCATTGTATTTGCTCACAGTTCTGGAGGCCAGAAGTCAGAACTCAATGTATGAGCAGGGTCAGCTCTCTCTGAAGGCGCTCAGGGAGGCTCCTTCCTGTCTCTTCCAGCTTCTGTGGCTCCTGGAAACACTTGGGTTTCCCTGGCTTGTGGACGCATATCTCCAATCTCTGCCTCCGTCTTCCCCATGGCTTTCTTCTCCCTGTGTGTCTCTGTGTCCTGGGCACCAGTCACGGGATTTAGGGCCCATCTGAATCCAGTAGCACCTCATCTTAACTAATTCCATCTGCTAAAACCTATTTCCAAATATAAGGTCATAGTCTGAGATTCTGGATGGACACGAATGGGGCGGGGGTGCTCTTCAATCCACTGCACAGCTCCCAGGCAGTCTTTCTTACACCTACTCCATGTCTCCTTAGCGTTGCCCATGAAATGGGATGGAAGTGACAGTCCAGCAGGAGCTGGGCCAGGCTGCAAATCTGAGTGACACTCACCAGGTTTTACCCAGAATTCCCCATCCTCTCTTCATCAACCTTGTTGGGTCAGCCAACCAGCTCCCTACTAGAAAATGTGATTGCCCCTGGGCTGGTTCTCCCTGGCCCCATGGGGTCATAAATATGCCCATCACATATTTCAGCTTTAGGTTCCAGGCAGAGCCTCTACTCTAAGATGTAGGTGGAGAGAGCTCTAAACTCACAAGCATTGCATCAAATATTACTTATTTTGGTTATTAAAAGCAACCAAGAGCTTAACTATTTCACACACATCCTCTCTTACAATTCCCATGTGCATTCATTCCATAAGCTTTTTTTTAAGTTTATTTATTTATTTTAAGAGAGAGAGAGAGAGAGAGAGAGAGAGAGAGAGAGAGAAAGAGAAAGAGAGAGAATCCCAAGCAGGCTCCACACTAACACTGAGGAGCCTGATGCGGGGCTCGAACCCATGAACCATGAGGCCATGACCCGAGCCAAAATCAAGAGTCAGATGCCCAACTGACTGAACCATCCATGCACCCCTCAGTAGGCATTATTGAGCTATGCACCAGGCAGGGCAGGATTTGGAATTGATATAGATGGTTAGATTGAAGACTCCTGGGTTATAGTAGAGCCTGCCAGAGATTTTGGTGATCTTCCCTAATCAGCCTTCTTTTACTTTGCCTGGACATGTGACGTTCTGCCCGTGAGGAGGCCAGCCAGTGGGCTGGAGGGAGAAAATGTGGGTCTGTTCCTACACACTCATCCTTACCACGGGAGAGAAAAAGTACTCAAAGCTTGTTAACTATGGCTTGGGACGCTTGACTGGGTGAGAGCAACAAATCCCACCTTCCAGTGGGTGGTTCTCCGAGATGATTGCCCACCCGATAACCGGAAATAACCTGGGCACTGCTCAGGCCTCAGGGACCACCATGACTAGAATGGCCAGAGCTCCGTCCGTGTGCTGTTTATTTCGAAGCCAGGCATGTTGTCACCCTGTGCAGCTTGAGATAGTTTGGAGCCGACGCCCTCGAAGGTCAGGTGAACATGTGTATGAGGGAGGGCGAGGGTGATATGATGAGGCTGGCAACACTTGCCGAAAGCTCGGGTAGAGTTTGTGTGGACACGGTCTGATTCACAGTGCATCTGGGTGGAAGTTCTCTGCGCATCACAGAGAGAAAACCCTACAGCTCTGGCAGCAAGTTGGTTGGACGGTTTGAGAAAGCTGTTGCATCTGTCCTGTATCTGCTGAGTATTAAGCAGCATTCTGCTGTCTGGGGGTCGAGGAGAAGGGGCCCAGGGCTCTCTGGTGATTCTCTCTCTCTCTCTCTTTTAAAACATTTATTTACTTTTGAAAGACACTAGTGGGGGAGGGGCAGAGAGAGAGGGAGACACACATCTGAAGCAGGCTCCAGGCTCCGAGCTGTCAGCACAGAGCTCGACCGGGGCCTGAACCCATGAACCGTGAGATCATGACCTGAGCCGAAGTCGGATGCTTAATTGTCTGAGCTACCCGGGCACCCCTCTCCAGCGATTCTAGTGCAGGTTTTAGGAGAGCATGATTAACCTTTTTTCTAGTGTTCTCCCTCACATAAAATGATTCCATTTTCTTAACCCATAGCCTTTCCCAGTTTCTTTCCCAGCTACTATAAGCCCATTGAAGACACAGATAGTGTATCTTTGGACACCCAGGGCCTAATGCATTGTGTCGGGAACATTATCCCCAATCCCAAGGGCTTAAGGAATGACTCACACCCTAACCTAGAGATCAAGGAGGCTCTGGCAGTATACAGGCTTCAACAACAGAGAATGCTCTCCAAATGCTCCCAGAAGACATACGGGAGAGAAGGAGGAAGGTGGGCATGATCTAAAATCATGCCCGCATCTAAAAATCTGACATGACTAATTAATTTACAAATGCCAAAGTCACCACAAATGGTGGGTGGACTGAGATGATTAGGGGAAGGGAGGAAAATCACACAGATCTTTCACATTATTGAGGAGTGCAGGGTTGCATTAAATGGGGGAAATGTAAACCTTCAGCACTGTCTCCAAGGGCTTCCTGTCCAGCTTGGTGTGTTGGTGTGGGAGATGGTGGGGCAGGTAAAGGGCCACCATGAGGCTTGCAGAGGGTGGTGCCAGGGCTACTGAGAGCACCATGGCCTCTGGGGTCAGACCCGGTTTTGAGTCTGAGCTCTGTCCCTAGACTGTGTGACTGTGGGCACATCACTCGTCAGTCCCCAGTTTCACATCTCTGAAATAGGGAAATAACATCTACCTCATAGGGTTGCGGTAAGGACCAAATAGGTCACAAGTGAAAGCATCCAGTGGTTTCTAGCCCTTACGACATGTTCAGTCAGGGTAAGGTTACTATTATTATCTTACTTCACTGGCTTGTGCAACGCACTCTTCTGAATCTGTTTCTTCATCTGTAAAAATGGAATACATCGGAGTTGTCTGGCACACTGTTGATGCTCAAGAAAGGTTTTATTTTTAACTTTTTCTTACTTTTTGTTTTGAATCAGTTTTAAAGTTGCAAAAATACTAGAGAGTTCCCCTTTACTCTTCAGCAGGCTTCCCCTAATGTAAACGCTGTAAGCAATCAGAGTACACTGATCAAACCCAGGAAATTAACATGGGCATGATGCAATGACATTCACAATACCAGGACCCCATGTTCCATTTAGTCCAATTTGGGACAGTTCCTCACCTTTTGACTTTCATGACCTTGACACTTTTGATGATTACTGGTCAATTACTTGGAAGAAATATTTCTCAACGTGGGTTTGCCTGATGTTTTCTGGTGGTTAGATCAAGGTTATGTCCTTTTGGCAGGAATATCACAGTCATGATGTTGTGTTACTTTTGTTATTCTTTTATCTTTATCATGGTAAAATACATGAAACATAATATTTACCAAACTATTTTAAAGCGTACAATTCAGGAGCATTTAGTACCTTGACAGTGTTGTGTACCCACCACCTCCATCTAGTTCCAGAACATTTCTATCACCCTCAAAAGCAACCCCTTCCCTATTAGCAGGCAAGCCCCATTCCCATCACCACCAGCTCCTGACAATCACCTACCTACCTGCTTTCTGCCTATGGATTCGCCTATTCTGGGCATTTCATGGAAATGCTATTATGCAATATGCGGTCTTTCCTGACTGGTTTTTCTTCACTTAGTATCATGTTTTCAAATTTCATCCAGGTTGCTGCATGGATCAGTACTTCATTCTTTTTTATGGATGAGTAATATTCCATTATGTGAACAGACCACATTTTATTTTCTAAATCAACTGTGAAACCTGGCGTGGGCCCTGGGCTGGACCTGGAAAGTGAGGGAAGGAAGGAGGAGAAACCCTTGTGATTGACAGCAGGTACTAAGTGTGGGGGGCGGGCAGGACTGGTGCACTAGGGAGTACAGGACTGTATTTACACCTTGCCGGTAATATTCATGGAGGCCACCATAGTTCTGCGCTTTGGGTAGCTAGCTGACTCCTTTGAAAGTTTCATTTGTGGGAGGGTAAAAGCAGTTGTTGCTGAGGATGGGGAGAGGACCCAAGCAGGGGAAAGGAAAGTCTCTGGGGCTGGAAGAGCGAGCCGTTGGTGGCCCCCCCTTGAGGCCGGAAACCCCCTTCCCCCAGCACCAGAGCCTGGGGTTCAGACTGCAGTGGTTGCGGGAAAGCAAGATAAAGGAGGGGCTAGTGCCCCCGGGGCCCGTGCTTATTGCTTAGAGAGGAAGGGGTACCTCCTTTTCGGCAAATGCAATAGTTGCGAACTTGCGTTTATACAAAAGGGTGTGCTGACGGAGAGGCGAACATTTTGATTTCCTAAACGTCGCACCCCGGCCGTTCCTTAACTAGCAGGAGCCCCTGGTTTTCGTCCAGCGGACCTGGGGTCCCAAGCCGGGAGGAAAACGGGTGCAGCAGAACCCCGTCGCCTCCCAGGCCCCGCACGTCCCGCAGCCCTGGAGAGCCCGCGGACACGGCGTCGTCCCCGGGGCGGAGGGCGGAGGACTTGGAGGGCGGAGCCTCAGCGCGCCCGCCCCGCCCCCGCCTTGTAAGCCCCGCCGGCCAGGCGCGCGCACCGTGCGCGTGCCCTGAGCCCGGCGGCGGCGGCGGCGTGCGAGGGCCGCGCGTGCGCGCTGCGGCGGGGCGAGGGGCGGCGCGGGCGCGAGTCTGTCAGTGACAGCGGGACGGGGAGGGGGAGGGGGCCGGAGATGGTGGCGGCCGCGGCGGAGGCGGCGGCGGCTGTGGCTGTGGCGGCTCTTCCGACATGAGGCAGCGGCAGCGCGGGGCACGGCGGCGGCCGCGGCCGCGGCGGCGTCGCTAGTTCGGGAGGCCGCCCCGGGCGTGGGCGGGCGGGCGTCCCGGCTCGGCGTCGCAGGAGCGGGCTCTGCCGCAGCGCCGCGCAGGGCGGCCGGCTGAGGGGCCCGCGCCCGCCGCGCCCTGCGCTCGGCGCCCGGCGTCTCTGGGGCGCTGGGCATCCCCGCCCGCTGGGCCGGCCCCGGAGGCCGGGAGCAGGCCCCGCTAGACGGGCCGCGCCGACGGGGGACGGCCGCAGCGCCGCGGGCTCGCAGCCGGCCCGCAGCCTCCCGCGGGGCCGCCGGCCTTTGACGCAGGGGAGGCGCCGCGCCGCGCGGCATGAGGGGCCCGCCGCCGCCGCCGCCGGCGGGAGAGCGGCGCGGGCGAGAGCGGCCGGCGGCGTGAGAGGGCTCGGCAGGACTTGCGTCCGGGGCCGCGGCGGTCGGAGCAGGCGAGTGCGCGGGGCGGGCGGCGCGGGAGGCTCGGGGGGCGCCTCCGCCCCGCCGGCCCGGGGCTGCCGGGTCCTCCCCGAGTGTTGCGGGCGGCCTCGGGGCGGGACGGTGCGAGCCCCGGTTAGACGTTAGCCGCAGTTTTTGTGAGCATATGGTGCCTCTCCGAGGAGACCGCCGGGGCCACCACCGAGCACTCTGGCAGAGCTCGTGGCCTTCAGGGGAGTGTGCGCCTGTGTAGGGATAAATGCCGGTGTAACTCTGGTCGTCTCGCCGACAGGTACCAGTGACCCCGGCCGGGAAGGTCCTGAGCGCTCGGCAACATGGCTTCCCCGCCCCACCAGCAGCTGCTGCAGCACCACAGCACGGAGGTGAGCTGTGACTCCAGCGGAGACAGCAACAGCGTGAGGGTCAAAATCAACCCCAAGCAGCTGTCCTCCAACAGCCACCCCAAGCACTGCAAGTACAGCATCTCCTCCAGCTGTAGCAGCTCTGGGGACTCGGCGGGCGTCCCCCGGAGAGTGGGCGCTGGAGGCCGCCTGCGCAGGCAGAAGAAGCTGCCCCAGCTGTTCGAGAGGGCCTCCAGCCGGTGGTGGGACCCCAAGTTCGACTCGGTGAACCTGGAGGAGGCTTGCATGGAGCGCTGCTTCCCGCAGACCCAGCGCCGCTTCCGGTATGCGCTCTTCTACATCGGCTTCGCCTGCCTTCTGTGGAGCATCTATTTTGGGGTCCACATGCGGTCCCGACTGATTGTCATGGTAGCCCCTGCTCTGTGCTTCCTCGTCGTGTGTGGGGGCTTTTTTCTGTTTACCTTCACCAAGGTGTATGCCCGGCATTACGTGTGGACCTCTCTGGTTCTCACCCTCCTGGTGTTTGCCCTGACCCTGGCTGCCCAGTTTCAGGTTCTGACGCCTCTCTCAGGACGTGTTGACAGCTCCAATCACACCCTCGCCACCAAGCCCACAGACACTTGTTTGTCTCAAGTGGGGAGCTTTTCCATGTGCATCGAAGTGCTCTTTTTGCTCTACACCGTCATGCACTTACCTTTGTACTTGAGCTTGTGTTTGGGAGTGGCCTATTCTGTTCTCTTTGAGACCTTTGGCTATCACTTCCGAGACAAAGACTGCTTTCCCCCACCCGAAGCAGGGGCCCCACACTGGGAGCTGCTGAGCAGAGCCCTGCTCCACGTCTGCATTCACGCCATTGGGATCCACCTCTTTATCATGTCCCAGGTGAGATCCAGGAGCACCTTTCTCAAGGTGGGACAGTCAATTATGCACGGAAAGGATCTGGAAGTGGAAAAAGCCCTGAAAGAGAGGATGATTCATTCTGTGATGCCAAGAATCATAGCTGATGACTTGATGAAACAGGGGGATGAGGAGAGCGAGAATTCTGTCAAAAGGCACGCCACCTCCAGCCCCAAGAACAGGAAGAAAAAGTCTTCCATACAGAAAGCCCCTATAGCGTTCCGCCCTTTTAAAATGCAGCAGATCGATGAAGTCAGTATTTTATTTGCAGATATCGTGGGCTTCACCAAGATGAGTGCCAATAAGTCCGCTCACGCCCTGGTGGGTCTCCTCAACGATCTGTTCGGTCGCTTTGACCGGTTGTGTGAAGAGACCAAGTGTGAGAAAATCAGCACCCTGGGAGACTGCTACTATTGCGTGGCAGGGTGTCCAGAGCCCCGGGCTGACCATGCCTACTGCTGCATTGAGATGGGCTTGGGCATGATCAGAGCCATCGAGCAGTTCTGCCAGGAGAAGAAAGAGATGGTGAACATGCGTGTCGGGGTTCACACGGGGACCGTCTTGTGTGGCATTTTGGGCATGAGGAGGTTCAAATTCGATGTGTGGTCCAATGATGTGAACTTGGCCAATCTCATGGAGCAGCTGGGAGTTGCTGGCAAGGTTCACATTTCTGAGGCCACTGCAAAATACCTAGATGATCGGTACGAAATGGAAGACGGGAGAGTGACTGAACGGCTTGGCCAGAGCGTTGTTGCTGATCAGTTGAAAGGTATGTGCATTTCTTTCCCTTGTCCTCTTCCTCCCCGGTCCTGTTTGTGTTGGGGAAAATAAAAACCAAACAATCTTTTTCTAGTGTCAGTATCTGGGAGGCAGATCAGTTGTCTCAGGACACCTCACCATGGGGGCATCTCAGGGCTGGTGAGACTTTTCCTCTGGTGAGTCAAATATCATAGATCTGTTCACACTGTGGCAGTGCTGACCTAGATGAGACCTTTAGGAGGAAGGACAACTTTGGAAATGGGTATCCTGCCAGTCAGCTGTTACTGTTTCTGAAATTGTGTGGGCAGGTCCTGTGAGTGTAAGAGGCTCTCGGAGCCCTTCAGCAGACCGAACTTGGAAGTACTTTAATAGATTGTCTATGTTCATTGATTGCCTCCCAGTCCCTTCAAAACGTGTAAGATGTGAAGAATAAAACCTTTCTCGCCTTGAGGCCTCACTTTGCTGGAATAAGGAAGTTGGCCTAGCCCTGCATGACTCTTGAGAATTAGATAGAATTATATACCCCCCCCAAGTGCACACTGCTTTTGCCTTAGTCTCATTTTAAAAAATGTATTTTCAGCCTTCAACTTTCATTTTGATCATGGTGTTTGTCTTACCATATAGACCACAGCATTTTAGAAATACGCCCAGAGCAGTGTTTAGAACCCTGCCATCCCCAACCCCTCCCGATTTGTACCTGGTCCCTGTCTCTGTCTGAAGCTTGTACTGTTATTCTTGTTATTTTCAATGGGCTTTTTAATTTTTATTATCTTCACATAGGACAAAAATTTTGTTTACACCTGGGAAGTGATTTATAAGCAAGTGGGACCGAAAGTGAGGATTCGAAACACCTAACTCCCACATCCACTTCCCTTATTTATTTTATTTTATTTTATTTTATTTTATTTTATTTTTTAATTTAATTTTATTAAAAAAAATTTTTTTAACGTTTATTTATTTTTGAGACAGAGAGAGACAGAGCATGAACGGGGGAGGGTCAGAGAGAGAGGGAGACACAGAATCCGAAACAGGCTCCAGGCTCTGAGTGGTCAGCACAGAGCCTGACACGGGGCTCGAACTCACGGACCGCGAGATGGTGACCTGAGCTGAAGTCGGACGCTTAGCCGACTGAGCCACCCAGGCGCCCCCACCTCCCTTTTTTAAACAGTCTTTATGTTTTAGTAAGATATCTGGGCTGTGGAGAACCTGTATTTTGGAAGTATGTGGAGAAAATAACATTGATTTTTTTAAAAGCCGAAATGTGTAAAGCTTCTTGTGTTGTGATGCCCACACGTTGCGTGATCATGCAGTAAAAAGCTCCAGGAAAGAGTCCTTGGGAGATGTAACAGCTCAAGTCAGAGATGGGAGAAGCAATAGTGTCAGTCAGAGACAGTAGGTGGTTTTCTTTCTCTGCTTGTGATTAGAGTTCTCCATGTCATTCCCTTGTAAACTGGCAAGAGTGCTTTATCCTTCTGACTTTTCTTTATTCTGTTAATTTTGTAGGAGTTGAAGAATTTATCGGTATATTAGAGAAATATTTTCACCTGATGATTCCCTCTTGTCTAGAGAGCTCTCAATGCTACCTACACTGATGAGATTAGACCCTACTTTTCACAGTTTACCTGAGAGATTCTGCCATGGCAGTTGTCTTTCCCTGTAGGAGAGGGATTCCTGCTCTCAGAGTCTAAAGATGCCGGTGGAGTGCGGTGTGGATGTAATCCCTGCTCGACGCTTGGACATCTTTTAGGGTCTGAGTGTTGCAGGCTCTGTCCTCAGGGGCTGTGGGACAGATTCCAGGGAATGGAGTTGTGCTGTACAACATTATGAAAACGATAGCAGTTTTGTAAGTGGTAGTTTGAACAGTGTTATTACTTAAATATCAAAAATAAAAACAGATGTCATCATTAAGTATGTCTGGAAGCCGCCAAGTCTTTGACTTTTTGGCAGTACTCATTTTTGTTAATTTACGGGTAATTTTATTTTCAATTTATAAGTCAAGGGTCTCAAAAAATGGTAGAATGGGTTTCTTGAATTTTTTTAACTTCAAATAGTGTAAATTTGGTAAATTAATTTTTTTCTTTCAATTTCTGTACACTGATAGGGAAAAGTTTTACTCCTGGATGGGAGGTAGGGAAAGATGGAAGGCTTAGTTAAAACAGTGATATTTTCATAAGGTATTCCCTCCTCTAACTGTTTCCCTGAGACCATGATTTTTGTTTTATTCAGCTCATTTTGGAAACCTTTGTGGACAGGACTCCAGTAATATAGGATGTCTACACAACTTCCTGTCTGTTTTTGAAGCTGCAGTGTTCTCCTGTCATTGTACAAATGTGCTAAATTGAGAAGATAGCACAGTTTGTAGAAAACCTTTTTTATATATGAGGTTAAAGTTATATATTTAAAATTTCTATACTTAGCTGACAGGGGAGATACCATGATCATGAAGTTGGTTTTTCCAGGATGAGATTTACCCATTGCACTCCGGATGTGCTGACCCCTTCGATTTCCGCAAATGTGGGAAACTTGACTGCATAATTTGTGGTAGTGGGGGACTGCGTTCATGCTCTCCTCTATTTTTAAACAAAATAAAATAAATAAAATACAATTTCTTTTTTATTTATTTATTTTTTTTACTTTTATTTAATTTTGAGAGACAGAGAGAGACATAGAGCATGAATGGGGGAGGAGCAGAGAGAGGGGGAGACACAGCACTTGAAGCAGGCTCCAGGCTCTGAGCTGTCAGCACAGAGCCCGAGGTGGGACTTGAACCCGTGAGCTGAGAGATCATGACCTGAGCGAAAGTCAGACGCTTAACCGACTGAACCATCCAGGCACCCCAAATACAGTTTCTTTTAGCCTGTCTTGTAGTTTGTGGCAGATATTTTCTCTACAATGTTGGGCATTAACCTTTATCTCTGCTCCCCTGTTTTTATAATGGGGTTAAAAATACCCAGTAGAGGACTCTGTAGAAATGAACATCAGTGAATGGGACACTCCAAAACTAGCAGTGTGAAAAGTAGCTACTGGTCTGTAATTTATCTGAAAGGGTTTGTGGAAGGGTGGACTTTGATTATTTCTGCATATCCACTCCTTGAAACTCTTTGTGCTCTTATGTCCCATGCTGTGGATGCACAGATGGAGTCACGATAGTTCCTGACCTCAGGAAGCTTACAGTTCTAAATATAGAGTGTGCACTACGTGGAGGTGTACCTACTGAGGTGGGGCTTAAGACCAAGCGGTGGCTCTCCAGGTGGATAAAAGAACATTTGGTGGAGTGGGATTGGCATGGGCAAAGGCTTAGGATTGTGTTTCTTGGTGGGTTGAGCATTTGTAAGTACAGTAGTGCGTTAGGACAAGGAAGGCTTTGGGTCACATGGGAAGGAGTGTGTATAAGATCCTGTAGGTCAAGGGGAGCCACTGATAGGCTTTAGGTAGGAGGTTTAGGTGATCTAATTTGCAAGTTTAGAAAGCTTACTCCTTCAGTTCTAGGGAATGTAGGTTGGAAGGTATGAGATGGGAGATTAGGGCCTTGTTTCAGTAAGTCCCAGGCAGGGTGGATAGTAGCCTTAACCAAGGTAGCGGACAGTGGCAGTGGAGGTGGTGAACAGATATGTTCAGTAATAGGATGAACTTGGTAGAACATTTTAAACAGACAATTTAAGAGATGAGAGTCTGGATTATTTGAATGGGAAGTGGCCTTTCAGGTTTTTGGAGTTGACCTGGGGACTGTTTGGAGTCAGAAATGAGTGAGACCTTTGAAGTTTCTGTGGAATGAATGGAGAATGAAAAATTGAGTTGTAGAATATGAAACAGGCCAGGAATCCCTGGCGTGTTCTTTCATTCAACAAATAAGTTATTTTGTGCTGGGCACAGTTCTAGGTGCTGGGGATACAGCAGTGAACAAAACAGACAAAAATTCCTGCCTTCCTGGTGCTTCTGTTCTAACGGGGCAGTCAGACAGTAAGCAAATAAGTAAAACATTTCTTTCGTGTTAAGTTTTAAGGAAAACACATAAAGCGAAAAGGAGGATATGGGGTGTGTGTGTGTGTGTGTGTGTGTGTGTGTGTGTGTGTGTACTTTTAGGGTGGCCAGTCACTGAGAGAGAAGGTTGAAAGATAGGATTTTGGAAATGATCCAAAAAGTGAGAGACAGTTATTATTAAAGACAAGATGAAATAGTGTGGTACAAAGTGACAGGAAGATGCATCCTTTCACACCATCTGGGACAAACCACTGGGCCCAAAGGGGTGCTGGCTGTTGTGTTCTGCCGAGGGCCACGAGCCAAAAGAATGAGGAGGATTGATTATCTGGAACTGCTGTTTTTTCCTGTCATAGAGAATCACAAATACAGAAGGTGAAACTGTCAGAAGATGTCTACAATGTCTAATTTTCCCTTCTTAAATATTAGGAAGATAAAACAGGGCGCTCAGTCCTCTAGATTGACAGATCATGTTTTTACAAAGGGAGTGTCCGGTAGCTTTCACGTTGTTAGATGCAGAAATAAAACAAGACTTTCCTCCCAAGCCAACTTTTGAGGCTCATGGAGCAGCTGGGGGAGAGATCTGTTGATGAGCATTCAAGCAGATAATTCCCCACTGGCGCCAGTGACCAAGACCTTCCCCAAGTGCTAATAGGTAGCACTTCGAAGAGTTCTTGTCTGGCCTCCTGCTGGGGCCATTCCTCAAATTGATGGGGGAGGGGTGGCGCTGAGGCACTCTGCTTTTAGCCTTTGCCCACGGCTAGCCCAAACTGGCAGTCTGGGCCCCTAGCTCCCTGCCCACTGGCATGTAAGAGCCAGGTGCCAGTTTTAGGTGCAGTTTGCTTGCTCAGGTGCACTGCTTGTTTTGCCTGACAGCTTGGACAGCTTGTTCCCACCTCAGCTCGCACCCTTGCCACTTGTAGAGCTAGCCTGGAGCTGACAGCTCAGTGCCTACTCTTAAGTCATGTCCACAAGAAAGCCTGTGCTCACCTGCACCCTAGAGCGGGCTGTCTTGTGCGCGTTGAACCATAGGCTCTTGGATAGCAAGTGGCAGAGATAAGATGGAGCAGAAAATTTGGCTTGACATCCAGGATTGGAGGCAACCAACACCTGTGGAGTTGATGCTCAGGCAGCCCCCGGTGACAATTTATTTCAGGCTCCTTCAGGCCAAATTTTGTGCATTCCAGCAAAGAGCACACAGCTGTTAATTCTGAGGACCAGCTTTTGAACAGAATTAGCCTTTGGCAAAGAAAGTTAAGGATATGGTTTGGTGAATGGTAGGTGGAATGAAGAAGGAAGGAGGGTAATCTTTTCAGATAGAATTAACTAAGGGGAAAATTAAAAACAAGCAAATAGCATAAGTGAAGAAACTTCAGAGTTCTCTACTAGCCAGCCTGGTTCAAATAATGATTGTGTTTCTACTTACTGGTCAAGGTCACCTGTGTATTTTTCTGTGGAAGAATAATTACAGCAGTGAAAGAAAACAGTGAATTTCCTATCATGTGTGCATGTGCCTAAATTTTCCTCTTTTGGTTGGTGAATTCAATATCAGTATTTCTGTTGGGATTTTTATAAGACAGTGATCATTAATCATTAGAATTCCACAGGTCCCCTCTCCTGGTGGTGATAAGAGTCTGCTGACCATGAAAAGAGCCAGACTGAGAGGCTCCTCATCCATGTGACTCATGGCATCATTTGTACTTTGCGTATGAGACACTTAAAGACCTTTCTTCCCCAGCAGGAACTAGCATCCTTGGAGGGAATTTTATAAGGAGGTGAGAATTTTTCAAAAAGGAAGGGCACTGCCACGTGAGTTCTAGACTGGCCAGGCTAAGATGTTAATGCAGGAGGTGAGGGAACCGAGTGCCTCCCAGATTCACTGGGACTACCACAGACAGAGGAATGGGCCAAGGGCAAGGGTGGTCTTCCCCTAGGAAGGCTGGATAAGGCCATGACATTCTTTAGTCTTATTCATGCCCTGGTAGACTGTACCAGCCAAGCCAACCTGTGGCCAACCTTGGGTCAGCTTTAGCGAAATTGTACTTTGTAAAACTTGGTTGGTCTTGTAAATCAGGTTTTTGTTGTTTTCTCCAACATTTGCTGTATTAATGCTCATAAGAGTATGCCCCACATGCTCTGCTGAGGTAAGGAGAGAGCTTATGTCCTTAGAATAGGCTGGAAGGTCAGTCCCCCAAAGACTGGTGCTGATAGTGGCAGTAGCAGAACCTGAAAGGGAGCGAGGGACAGGAGCAGCTTTGCTAGGGGGGTGGGTTCTGGGACTGCGATGAGCAGGATCTGCTGTAACCACCTTATGAGCCTCTCTGTCAGCCCATCGTTTGGTTGCAGAACCCCTCTACACCCCTAAAAATTACTGTAGAAACTAAAGAGGGCTTGTTTATGTGCCTTATTGATATTTATCATATTAGAAATTGAAACAAACTGAGATGTTTAAGAGAATCTTCCCTTAATTCAAAACAATAATCCATTATACCCATCGTATGTTAATATAAATAACATTTTTATAAAACCAGTTGTAGTTCAGGTCTCCTGGGTGGCTCAGTCGGTTAAGTGTTCGGCTCTTGATTGTGGTTTACGTTGTGTTCTCATGGTTTTGCGAGTTTGAGCCACATGTTGGGCTCTGTGCACTGAATGCGGGAAACCTGCTTGGGATTCTCCCTTTGTCCTCTCTCTGCCCCCTGAGCAATTCAAGGAAAGGACTTGTTAGCATAGTGCATAGTGACTCTCATCCTACTCTGTCTCTCTCTAAATAAGTAAACTTAAAAAAAAATTACATGTTCAAAAATAGAACTATTAACAAATTTTATTTTAAATTTCAGTATAGTTCACGTACCGTGTTTTTTTACTTTGGGACATACATTATAGTGATCCAACAATTTAACTATATTTTCAAAGTCAGAGAAATTTGGTGAGAAGAGTGGTAGTTTTACATTTTTGCCATTAAGAAATGTCTAGGTTAGGGGTGCCTGGGTAGGCTCAGTCTGTTAAGCATCCGACTTTGGTTCGGGCCATGGTCTTACGGTCCATGAGTTCAAGCCCCACGTCAGGCTCTGTGCTGACAGCTCGGAGCCTGGAGCCTGCTTCAGATTCTGTGTCTCCCTCTCTATCTGCCCCTCCCCTGTTCATGGTCTGTCTCTGTCTCAAAAATAAATAAACATTAAAAAAAATTAAAAAAAAGAAATGTCCAGGTTAATAAGAAACTGCTGACGTAAAAAAAAACTGTTAAAATACACATTAAAAATTTACCAGTTTAACCATTTTTAAGTGCATCAGCTGGATTTTCTTAACTACTTTAGCATTGGTTTGCAGTAAGTTGAAGAAAGTGTAGAAAGTCTGACTTCACGGAGATACCTATTTGGGTAACAGAGGAAGATTTTAATAGCCTTTTTAGGTAATTGTAGATATTTTTCTTTGACTCTGCACCAACACCCAATAAGTGGTTGTATCTTAAAGGTTAGTTACAAAATGGAATCTGAAATCCTATTGGTCAGGTTTTTGGTGTGCTCTTAAAACCTCATTTTTTTTCTTTTATTTATTTATTTATTTATTTATTTATTTATTTATTTTTACATTTATTTATTTTTGAGACAGAGAGAGACAGAGCATGAACGGGGGAGGGTCAGAGAGAGAGGGAGACACAGAATCGGAAGCAGGCTCCAGGCTCCAAGCCATCAGCCCAGAGCCCGACCCGGGGCTCGAACTCACGGACCGCGAGATCGTGACCTGAGCTGAAGTCGGACGCTCAACCGACTGAGCCACCCAGGCGCCCCCTTTTTTTTCTTTTTTAAGTAGGCTCTACACCCAACGTGGGGCTTGACCTCACGACCCTGAGATTGAGAGTCACACGTTCTACTGACTGAGCTAGCCAGGTGCCCCGAGACCCCACTTATTTTGGAATGAATATTTACCCAGGTATGATTTTGTAACATAATGCATTGGTCATTTGGAAAATATTGGTTTCTTGAGTTACTCAGGTCTTCCAAATGTTGGCCTAGGCAAAGTCTTTAAATACGGGAAGGTGCTGACTTCCCAGTGTCAGAGAGGAGCTTTCTAGTCCTCGTTTTCACTTGAAAGTTTGAATTTTGTCACCAGCAGCAAATACTGTCAGCTGTTTTCCTTGAAGCGACAGACTCATTTTGTTCATTTTTCAGGAACAGTCTGCTAGATACGCTAGTCTGAGTGACCACAGTTTGTAGGTCAAGTAGAAATGATGTTCCATCCAAAAAGCAGCCCAGGCAGCTGCAGGGTGGTGCCCTTCTTGACGCCGTTGCACTTGTGTGTGCCGCTGTGTGCGGTGCTGTGGCCGTGCGTCCCGTTTTGTCAGTCCTGCAAGGTTGAGATTTAACACAATTCTGTATTTTTACTGCATCATCAAAGGATCTTCTTAGGTGAAACCGAGTGTTTTTCCCCCCTTGTTCGAGTGCGTGGTAGTAAAGAACACACTGGCACCATGCACGGTCTGGAACAGCTGCCTTGAGTCCCCACGGTTTCACCCACAATTGCTTTTGTGCCATCGGTGCCAGTGCCAACACTGAAAAAGGCAAATGAAGTACTGGTTTTGTGATGGGAATAGTTGATCCCACAGGTGCCCTGCAAAGGTTTCAGAGACCTCTGGGGGTGTGCAGAAACACTTTGGGAACTGCTTCCCTAAGCTGTAAGATAGGAAACCTGAGGATTTTGTACGTGCTACCCAAACACGTGTTCTCATGCGTGTGCAACCACTCAGACTGGAATTGTGGTAAACGTGGCACGTTTATTGTGAGAGGACCAAATGACTTTAGTTCATACCTTGATGTTTTTCTCAAAAAAATCCTCTGTGACTCTGACACATTTTTGTTGCTGGTATTTTAGGGCTCACGATGAAGACCATCGACTTTGTTTTTGGTCTTTCAGCTTTTTTTGTGGGGCTTCCTTACCCTTTCGCAGTATAGTGTACTGGGTGACTGTGTAGATTTTGGTTTCTGACCTTTTTGCATTCAGTTCTCAGTTTTGTGATTTCTGAACTGAGGAACCTTGGGCAAGCTATGTAGGGACTCCCAATTTGCAGGAATGCTGCTACCTCTGTCGGAGGGTTATTGGGAGAATCAAAGGAGCTGATTCAAGGAAAGCACTTGTTAGCACAGTGACTCTCACACAATCACAACAACCGTTCAGGAAATAATAACCAACTCCTCTGCCTGCGTGAGTCACATTTTATACTGTACTCAAGGGTGTTTCTTTTTTCCTACACTCTGTTTGGTGCACATCTTGTATAATTTGGTACTGAAACCCAAAACACACGAGGGACTGGGATTGTGTCGGTTTCTTGAATTCAAAAGGGCAAGTGTCCAAAATACAAAACACTGATAGCTTGCCCTCGTTAAACTGTAGCTGCCAAGTTTGGCAACTTCGCTACTGAAAACCCCAGGGCGTTCAGGCAGTGTTGTTCTTGGGCTGCTTCTGGTCCCCAGAGTTTAGGGGTACTTAAGATGATGTGGCCCTTGATAGTTGAGGAAATATGGGGAAATCTTCAGCTGTGTGACTCTGGAGATACTGGCTGAAGTTTGAACTGGAGTTTATTCAGGTCTCCCATATTCTACTATAAACTCATGTAGTTATTCAGTAAATATCACTTGAGTTCCTGGACCAGGTTCTGCAGATAGAGCCCTCTGCTCTCTCCGGGCACACAGCCTAAAAGGGAAAGTAGACGTTAATCAAATTATCACCTGAGCAGATATACACTGGACTTACTTATCGAGTTACGAATGGGGCTGAGAAGTCCGGACACTTACATTTCCGTTGTGTGGGTGAGGGAGCCGAAGCACAGAGAGATGAAGTAATGTGGGGTAGCCACACAGCTAGAACGAGCTGCTAAGTGGTGGAGCCGGTGTTGTGACCCAAAGGGCTGTATTGAAAAACACTAGTGCCCACTTGGTAGGGTTGTGGTGAGCAGTGACAGAGACAATGATGTTGAAAAAAGTATTTGGCACCTGGTGACGCTCAGCAGAGATTACATACGTTAGCTGGTGAAAGTGGGGGCAATTTTCTTAGCGTGAGCAACGGCAGAAAAACAACTGTACCTTTGTGTGGCCCTTCCCAGTTCCCAGTGTTCCCATGTACGTTGTTATCTTAACTGCCACGAAATCGTCATATCATGGGAACTGCGTATGTTTACTGGTTTATATTTTATTTGCTTCCTTCTTTCCCATGATGGAGTTTTCAGACTGAGTTGGTTTCTTAACATCTTCCAAAGGTGACTGACCAATGGCTTATTTCAAGAATCCCTATACATTTTTAGGTTGTCGCTTTTTTGATATATTTCACTCTGTTGTAGAGATCATGATTTTTGATGCTCAAATTGTCCCATCTTGGGCCCATGGGAGCCCCTTCAAGTTGCCTCTGAGTCCTTTTCATACGACCCAGTAGTCTTTGATAGCTTTCTTACACATTTAGTAACATTTTTAAGGAGTAGAGAAATTATAGGTGCTGAAATCTCATTAATTCGTGTGTCTTACAGGTTTATTCTGACAGACTGAGCTAACGTTTTCCCTCTCCTTTTTTGAAAAGAAAATTAATAGTATATATGTGTTTATATGAAGAAACAGCCCTGAAGAAGAAATGGTTCGTGCTGCCTCAAGCTCTTTGGAAGCTTTAATTTGCATTCTCACAATTGAGAATTATACACCAATGCAGCATTTCTTTGTACTATATCCTCCCACTAAATGCTTGTCGAGGATCAGGTGCCTGTGAATGTGGATAAGTAGAGATAAAGGAATCCTAAACCAAAAGGTAGACTGTTTGCAAACTGAAGAGTGCCCCCAGCCCAGCAAGCTCCAGCCCCCAGCACATCTGTGGAAGGTTCCAGAAGGCCCAACTCGAGGCATTCCCTTCATGGGAACCTTGTTCTTT
Source organism: Felis catus (assembly GCF_018350175.1). Classification (NCBI taxonomy): domain Eukaryota; kingdom Metazoa; phylum Chordata; class Mammalia; order Carnivora; family Felidae; genus Felis; species Felis catus. Next base: position 37,753,186 of record NC_058383.1, read on the forward strand.
TAAAAAACGTTTTTTAAAATGTTTATTTATTTTTGACAGAAAGAGAGCACAAGTAGGGGAGGGCAGAGAGAGAGGGAGACACAGAATCCAAAGCGGGTTCTGGGCTCTGAGCTGTCCACACAGAGCCTGATGAGGGGCTTGAACTCATGAACCATGAGCTCATGACCTGAGTCAAAGTCCGACACTTAACCAACTGAGCCACCCAGGCGCCCCGGAACCTTGTTCTGAATAGTGCTTCCTGGAATTACTGCCCTGCCATTCCCCTATCTTGCATTATGTGTATTTGACTGACTGACTGACTGACTGACTCACTCACTCACTCACTCACTCACTCATTTATTTATTTATTTATTTATTTATGATCTGTTTTCATCCCACTAGAATGTGTTGAGAGCAGGATTTTCCCCATGTTTTATTTTTTTTTCTTTAAAAAATTTTTTTTCTAAATGTTTATTTATTTTTGAGAGACAGAGAGAGAGTGTGAGGGGATGGTGCAGAAAGAGAGGGAGACACAGAATCTGAAGCAAGCTCCAGGCTCTGAGCTGTCAGCACAGAGCCTGACGCGGGGGTCGAACTCATGAACCGTGAGATGTTTTATTTTCTGCTGTATTCCTAGCCCTGGGAACATAGCCTGGCGTATAGTAGATGCTCAATAATATTTGTTATTGACTGACAATGAATGAATGAATGAATGAATGAATGAATGAATGAATGAAAACTATAACTACTTACGCTCTGCATGTGGGCACTCTCTTGTGTGCGAAACCCCAGACATCCACACAGAACAGACCAGAATGTAGAGGGAAGGCAGTGACTGCTTTTTAAGGAATGGTTGAGTGGTTTATGAAATAGAGGCACAGGTAGAGTCTTGAAAGGACCTAGGCAAGGAGACAGAGGGAGAGCTGCCCATGCACAGGGCAGGGCCTGGGAATGTGACCCAGGGTGCTGGGAGAGCAGACAGCCTCAGGACTGAGGGCTCCAGGGTGCTGGCAGCAAGGCTGCTGGGTAGGGCAGCTGGGCCGTAGGGCAGGAACTCAGGTCACTGAAACCCCAGTGTTTATTTAGGGCTCAGGAAATGTGGGGTTGAATGGCTTAGTTTAAGCAATCATTTTTAAGCTTTTTAAAATGGAGATTTCAAGAAGTGTATTTATCTTTAATAATACTGTAGCTGTTTATAATTCTTATTTGATTATCATGTATGCACATGAAAAACCACCATATCCTTCTTTTGGCAAAGCTCCAGGACAGTCTTTGTGCATAATTTCCAGGATTTTTATGTAATGCTATTAAATTCATTTTTTTTCCTTCCACAGAAAAATGTGCTACTGAAAGCAGCTTTTGAATCATTTTATATTCATGTTTGAATTGTTTGGGAAATATTAACTTCAGCTTTTTGCCATTTAGTTTGTAGAGAGGAAGAAAACCCATATGCATGTGATTTATTTTCTTGTATATGGATATTAAAATACAATAAACCATTAAGGCTTTGACATTTTAAGTAAGATAGTCTATTGCTCATTGGTTCAGTGAGTTTTACCCTATTGAGTGTTAACATTCAAAGTGTGGATTGCATTGTATTCTGTAATTTCATACTAAGTTCTTTTCCCCATGAGAAAATGCTTCTTATGGTCATTAATGTTAATTTTTGTTTTGTGAATGAGCTGTCTAAAATTGGGGGGAATTAACTTTTCATCTTAAGATATTTTTCTCCACTAACTAAATACTTTCTTGTTCTGTTTCCTCATATTTGTCAAACATGAAGTTTGAACTAGAACCCCACCATTCGCTCAGAGAACCTCAGCTTCTCACATGATTGGGAAATAGTACTCATTCTTAATTCGAAGACGTTTCTTCTTCATCCATTCGTTGAAACTATGAGCCCTCATTTAGACAAATCTAGCATATGGAAACTCAGATTTACAGAACTGCTAAATTGCAGGGCAGGTGTGAGAGTCTTCATTTTCTAGAGGATTCTTTACTTGCTTTACATATAAAGTTGAGTTACAGGAGTATAATTTACATGTGGTTTTTTTGAATCACATTACTTATATAACAAACAGAAAGCAGAATATCATCATTAGAGGAACCCCACTTGATTGTGAAAATTTGAGAAACCCTTTTGAAATGGCTTGGAGAAAATGTGAAGTTATTAAATTTTTTAAAAATATGCTTTAATTCCTGTTTGAACATTATTCTGGAGAGAGATTGGAAGGTTAGTTGCCAATAAAATTAACTTCAGTGTTTTGGTAAGTTTTTCCACTAGTAGAACAGCGCAAATATTGAATTTAATAATGTTCTTACTGATTATTCCATTAATAAAAGACTCACTTGCTCCTGATGGTGAGTTCCTTGACCTGCTGACTGTTTATTTAGTGCACCAGAATCCTATATATTTACTGCTTGTATAGCATGAGTCTAGTAGTCCAAAAATTAATGTACCTGGAAAATGTCTACCTTAGACCTTGTAATTAGAAATTAGAAGCCACCAGTGATAAAAGAAAACCCCTAGATTTAATTATAAGGGATTTATAAAAGATTTTGAATGGTTTTCTTATCCTTTCTTAAGAATAGCAAAGCAGCTCATGGAAAGTAATATAATATTTGCTGTGATGTCTGTGGCTGGTGAAACAAACTGGAAAAGGAAAAACACTCTACTTTGTCCTGACAGTGTTGTCCTTGGGTACATATGTCATCCGACCTGAGAGAGAATTTCACCCCAACAAAGACCCACCTTGTGAAACTGTAGCTTCTCTTAGAGAAAGTGTTATTCACAGCCTGTTGGAGTCACATGTTTTCTAGGACTGAAGTGACTGACTCAGTGTGTAAGTAACTGCAGAAGGTCAGAACTCTTACAACGACCATACAAACAGAAAATTTCTTTTTTTTTGTCTCTGACATACATTTCACGGCCGGAATAACTTCATTAACTCTGTGTTCTGTCTGGCTCTTCAAAGAAAACTGATCATGAGCACTTTCAGAGCCGATGATTCTAAGATACCAACTTTGCCCCTCTGCCATTTGAAGTTCACATGGAAATGTTTGCTTTAATGGCCCCAGTCATGATGTTACTTTATTTAGTTGCTATTAAATTTCCAATTCCATATACTCCCCTGGAGGTATTCCAGTTTGCACTAAGGTTTCTGTTTCTTTCGGCAGCATTGCAGTGGTGTGTGGAACTTTCCTGAACGAGGAATGTGAACCAGAGTGGATGATTTTAAGTTTTTCTTTTCTTTTTTTAATAACAGCTTTTTTTTTTCTTGAGATATAATTCACATACCATACAATGTATTCGTTTAAAGCCTATAATTCGGTGATCCTTAGTATATTCACAGATCTATGCATTAATACAATCAATTTTAAAACATTTTTATCACCCTGAAAAGAAACGCTATGCTCTTCAGCATTCACTCCCCACTTCCACTAAACCCCACTGGCCCCTGGCAGCCAGTCTTCTCCCTCCTGTGTCTGTAGATTGGCTCATTGTGTGCATACCGTATGAATGAATCCTACAATATGCAGCCCTGTAGCAGGTGTTAGTGTTTGTCAGCATTTTCATGGTCCTGGAATATTCTACCATGTGGATAGACCATATTGTATTTGTCCATTCATCAGTTGATAGAAAAACTCTTCTGTTTTGAAACTGATAGGCTGATTGTTTGAAAATGAGTTGAGAGGATTAAAAAAAAATCTCTTATTATTTAATAACATACCTTGACCAAATTAAGTCTTTCTATTTTCACAGATGTTTATAAGTTTTCCTGGAAGGCATAATTAGATGAGATTGGATGCTGAATTGTAATTTAATATAAATGTTTCACACAGTTTTGTTTTAAAACAGCTATCCTCCTTTCTAAGCTTGATCCAGGCTGATAAAATATTAAATTCTCTGATCCTTTCCTTTCCTCCTATCCAGATCCCTAGCAGACAGCTTTACGGGAAGCATATGGTTGAATATGAAACCAGCCTTGTTGGGCATGTTGTTAGATATAGGTATCAGAGCAAGTCTTTCTGGATGGTCGGGTTTTTCCAAAGAGCTGAGGATTTTCCCCTTTGGTCAATCAGACTTCTCCTCTTTAAACCTGATTGAACATTTGGTTTTACATTTCTGAAATGTATAAAGATACTTTCTTACCTTGATAAAATGAAATATGTCAAATAAAACTTAATTTTCTTGATGATGTATTTTTATTACCTGTTATTCAGCTTTTAGTGATATAGCAATTTCCCTATAAAAATAGGGATTTTTGCTTTATTTTAGATAAACTGAGATTGCTCTATTTTTCTAGTTCTTATGTTTTAAAATAATTTTTTTGCTTGCTTCCTTACTGTCAGTTTATGTAGCCATTAGTGTAGTATGCCTTTCGGTAACAGCTTTGCTTCTGTTTTTTACTTTATTACATAAACCCAAATAACCAAGCTTATTAACCCCACAGATACAGTTTGATTAAAAGGACTAAGAATTAGGTCTCTGTGAAATTTTTTGGTTGTCAGCTATATATTCTGAATAAGTTGCTAGGTACTGAATTCAGGATAAGTAAGATGTTATGACAGTTATTTTTAGCACATTTCTTAAAGGGGAGGAGAAAGGGAGATTTGAATCAAATTTGCGTCTTTGTAAACAGAGCATGTTTTCCACAAGACCCAAGTATTTCTTTTGAGCATGTGGAAATAGAAAATGGGAATTATGGTAAGAGTGACTGTATAGAGATTTTTGTGTGTTTTTTAATATACCTGCCAAGGAAGAATAGGCTACATTTCTTCATCTTTTGTTTAAGCTGAAGGCATGCATAGATTTTCATCTCAGGAACTTTAGTAGTCTGGCACTGAGCAATGCTAGCTACTTGTTGTTGTTTATTCTGGGGAGATTTGTTCTTCCTGAAGGGGCTGGCCAGGTGCCACACTGCCCAGTGGGTACTCAGCCGGGTCTGTGCTCTGCTCCCCACTGCACAGGTTATGTGGACACATCTGCCAACTCATTGGCCTTGCAGTTTGGTAAGGCTGTTCTTTTAGATTAAAAATTAAAGTGGTTTCGTTTCTTAGGAATATGTATTGTCAGCTCTTAATTTAAAAAAAATTTTTTTTAATGTTTATTTTTGAGAGAGAGTGAGAGAGACAGAGTGTGAGCAGGGGAGGGGCAGAGAGAGAGGGAGACACAGAATTCGAAGCAGGCTCCAGGCTCTGAGCTGTCAGCACAGAGCCTGATGCGGGGCTTGAACCCGCGAACCGCGAGATCATGACCTGAGCTGAAGTCTGACGCTTAACTGAGTCACCCGGGTGCCCCTGATTTTTAAAGTAATTAATATGTAGTTACTTAATAAATGGCAGCCTGAGTATTGGTTTTCTCTTGGGGGGATCAAGTTGCCTAATCTGAAGGGTTTCAGTTAAATGAGGGGATTAAATGAGATAATGTATGTAAGAGCACTTGGCACATGGTAGGTATTTAGCAGATGTTGGCTTTTGCCCTACTTCCTCCCAAACATGTTGTTATTACTTTTTTTTTGAGAGAGAGAATGCGTGAGAGAGAACAAGTGGGGGAGGGGCACAGAGAGAGGGGGAAGGAGGATCTCCTGTGGGCTGTCTGCTGTCAGCACAGAGCCCCAGTGCAGGCTCAAACTCACGAACAATGAGATCACTACCTGAGCCGAAGTTGGATGCTTAACTGAGCCACCCAGGCACCTCCCAAATGTGTCTTCATCAGCACTGAAACCCATGTAATCAGTGTTCTCCCATAATCAGGTGTGAGAAGTGGGAGCACAGTGGGAGCACGAGCCCTGTAATGACGAAACTGCATACCTAGCATGTGCTAGCAGCAGGAGCTCAGCGGCCCCCACTGTGATTCCAGGAAGAAGTCAGATGCAGACTTCCCTCATATCTAGAGAGAACTCATTTTTGGCACTCACCTGTGCTTTATATGTATTTCTTGGAGCCCCGATCTTAGCCTCTCCCAGGCCATGGGTGTGAAGCACAGTGTGATCACAGTAAGGGAGACCATAAAAATGAGTAGACAAGAAGCCGGACGGTGTCCTGTAGTGGTGGGGCAGCGCAGAAAAGTAAAGTGAGGTGAGGATATGGCCACTGATACTGGTGATTTTGTATTGAGGGGCAAAGGTGCATTCATCTTTCTGAGTAGATGTTGAGAGATTCAAGACCATGAATGCAATACTTGAATTCCCTCTTTCCACCTTTTGTTGATAAAGGAAAATGTTTTTTCACACGTCAGGTATTCAGTTCACTGGGGAATCAGGAGCTGCTAGTCCAGTGCCTGGACTCTGGGGGCGGGGCCACATTTCTTATGTTAGTCTTTGTCAGATTGTCTGAAAAATCCTTGGGTGGGGGACTTGGGATTTATCTAAACCTAACCTGCCTCCCAGTCTAAACTGCAGGCCTGGTAGTGCTGTCTTGATTGATTTCATAAACTTCCTCTGACACTGGCCTACGATGGGCTTCTTGTGCCGTATCTAGAACTTTGTAAAGTCTCACCCCTCCCCTTGCTTTTATCTTACAGTTTCCTGATGCTCTGTTCACTTTTTAAAATTGATGTGAAATTTATATAACATAAAATTAACAAAATTAACCATCTTAAAGTTAATAATTCAATGGCATTTAGTACATTCACAGTGATGCACAACCATCACATTTTTAGCACCCAAAAAGAAAGCCCTGTGTCCATGAGCAGTCATTGACCATCCCTGCCTCCTCCCAGCACCTGACAATCACTAATCTCTCTGTCTCTATGCATTGGCCTGTGCTGGGTATCTTATATGAATGATTCATACAATGTGTGACCTTTTGTATCTGGCTTCTTTCCCTTAGTATGTTTTCAGGTTTCCTCCATGTTGCAGCATATATTGGAGCTTCATTCTTTTATGGCTGAAAAAGATTCTGTTGTATGGATAGACCACATTTTGTTTATCTGTTCATCGGGTGATAGACATTTGGGCCGTTTCCACCTTTCGACTCTTGAGAGTCATGCTACTGTGAACATTCATGTGCACATTTTTTTTTTTTACTACGTTTTTAATTCTTTTGGGCATTTGTCTAGGAGTGGAGTTGGTGGGCCATGTGATAACTATGTGTTTAACTTTTTGACAAAACCTGTACCACTTTTTAAAATGAGAAACTCCTCAGAAGGACCCTGTAAAAAGTTACATCTACCAGTCAGATGTTTCCAAAAGCATTTTCCAAGTTCTGAAAGGCTCTCTTCATAGAGTCAAGCTGGTAATAGGTAATACTATGCATTATAAATCTTGCTTGAAATAATGACTTTGTTCACTGTAACTTACAATGGTATTGTGATCAAGATAAAATTATAATGTAGATAGGACATGTTTAGAGACCTTTTCTTTCTGATAAACATATGGATTTTGGCTGTCCCCTTCAGGCTGGTGTTGGATTTGGCAACTTTGGAATTGTGTGTTAGATAAATAGTTGGTATCTAGGGCAAGTTTAAAAAAAATTTTTACTATTTAAATATTGACAAAAAAAAACACAAAAAAAACCCACAACCCCAAACAGCTCTAGGAACTTTCTTGTTCAAATAAATTTCAAACTGTCTAAATACAGCATGGTAAAATTAGTCTTCCCCTCTGGTTTCTATGGGGTCGAGTGAGCCCATGAGCCCCTTGTGCCCGTCTGGGACACACTCCGCTTGTTAGCTATCCTTAGAACACAGGGATGTGGGATAGTGTCCACAGCCAGTAGTGTTCCCACAATGTGTCCTTAATATAGAACATTTTTCTAAAAAAACATTGGCCACTGAAAGAGCTCAACTCCCAAACATGGCCATCGGTTCATAGTTCATTTTTATTTGTTTTTATGTAGTTAAAACAAGAAAGAGTATGTAAACTTGTCAGTGTCACCAAGCGTCAGTACTTTTTAGGGAAGAAGAGGAGAAAAGTGAGTTTCTAGTCAGAAAAACAGTATTCCTCCTTTAGGGCAAAGGAAGTGGTCCAACCACAGAGGGACATGAGGGAAGAAGAGGAGAAAAGTGAATTTTTGAGTACCTACTGAAGATCAAGGATATGAGGATAAACAAACTGTAATCTTGTCTCCAAAACCTCCCAGACTACCCCTGTGTGCTGGTGGGAATTTTGAGTGACTACAGGCTGCGGGAAAGAGCTTGGTGACTCCTTTAAACATTAAACACAAAGTTCCCAGGTGACCTAGCAGTCCCCTTCCAGGTGTACACCCAGAAGAATGGAAAACATAGGTCTACACAAAAACCTGTGCGTGAGTGTTCATAGCAGCGTTACTCGTAATGGCCAAAAGGTGGAGACGACCCAAATGTCCATCCTGTGCTGAACAGATCAACAGATCAAAATGTGGTCTCTCCATACAGAGGAATATTGTTGAGCCTTAGAAAGGAAGGAAGTACTGATTCATGCCACAACCTGGGTGAACCTTGAAAACTTAATGCTAAGCGCAAGAAGCCAGCCACAAAAGTCCACATGTTAAATGATTCCGTGTCAAGTGTCCAGAACAGGTAAATTCATAGCAACAGAAAGTAAATGAGTGGTTGTCTAGGGCTGGGGAGATGGAGAGAAAATGGAGAGTGAATGCTAATGGATGTGGGGTTTCTTATTTGAGGCAATGAAAATGCTCTGAAATTGATTGTGGTGATGTTGCACAACTCTGTGTATTTCCTAGGAAATCACTGAATTGTATACTATAAATGGATGAATTTATGGTATGTGAGTTGTAGCTCAGTGTGCTTTGGTATGTATTTGGAGGATTGATTCGTGCTAATTATGGGACTGATGTATAAACTAGGTGCCAGTGTGTCAGTTTACTTTTGGGGAGATGGTGTGCTTTTCCAGCGGCCAGAATATTCATATCTACTGCCTGGGGCACTTCCTCCATGATATCAAAATATCTGGGAGGGCCTAATTAATAGTTACAAGATTGCCTAAGTGGAAGAGTATTGGAGCACAGGATCTTAGTGTGTGGTCTTTTATTTAGCCATGGGGAAATCACAGAGAGTACATCTTACCAGGGACTGGAGCACTTAGGTCCTCCAGATTGAGTGCCTTCCCTGAATTGTGTGAGTACTGCCAGAGCTCTTACCGTGTGCTTTCCTTGAAGAAGGTGAGTTGTTACCAGACAAGTAAGTATACAAAAGAAAACCTCAGCATAAAATAGAAAACTCCCTGTTTTACAAGGGATGCAAATATATGTAGAAATGCTTACAAATAAAGTCAAGATGGTTTCAGAGTAAGAGTGTGAGAATTAATGAAGACCAAAGAAACAAAGAAATTTATTATCTCGACAAGAAGTATTGCAGTTCCAAGGGTGGTTAAGTCAGTATTTTGATGATATTTTCAAGGACCCCAGTGCTTTCTGTCTTTGTTCTCTGCCATTCATGCTATGTGGGGGATGTCTTCCCTCACGGCATAAGGTGGCTGCTGCCGTTCCAGGTTACACAGTGACGTCTGGTGAAGAAGAGGGCATTTTCCTCTTATGCGTCTTATTTTATGTGCCATGTCCTCACCAGTCTCTGGCAAGGGGAGTGAGGTCCCATCGGCCTGGACTTACCCAGCTCCATCCACTGGGACCATGCGCATGGCAAGGGGGTTTCGTTCCTAAATAGGTGGAAGGAGGATTCCCCCGGAGAGAATCAGGTTCTGCTACAGAAAGGATGGGTGGTGGGGGCATGGGCGTGAAGAAGGGAAATGGTATTAGGGATGCAAAGCATTAAAACTGTGACTTTAGTTAAAACATGCAGTATTTTTTAAGTGAAAATTTAGGTGCTTGTTCTTAAGGGGAAACTTGTGAAAATGGATCTTGCAACCCAGTCAACCTTTGTATTTCTCTTCCCAGTTCTCTAAGATGGACCCAGTCCCTTATACCTTGCATAGCAGTTCTTTCCCCCTAGAATCCACACGCCAACCAGTTGAGTTTGCTCAGCAGTGATTCTCTGCAGCCCTTCCCTCTCCTTAGCCTCCAGAGTGAAATGACTCGTGCCCCTTCCACTGTTCCATTAGCTCTTACCTACCTACCCCTGCAGACACAGCTGATCTCCTCCCCCACTGGACTGGGGGCTCACTGCAGGTGCTCTCATGTCGACCTCATGGGTGTGAACACACAAAAGGGAGACATTTAGACTTGATGTGTTGGGAGGTAAAGCACTCTTGAGGGTTTTTGAGTGGTGCTCTGAATGTCAAGATGAATATGGTTTTAACAGGTTTTGAAGATTTATTTCTTAATATCACCTGTTAAGTGTCTTAGATTTTACTTCTGTGTCTTTTTAAAAACACTTACATTAAACATATTTCTTAAACTTAGGTCTGGAGCTCTGAAAAGTGTTGGCTGTCCTGCAGGGATGATGATTGTCTAGAGCAAAAGCCACTCTTCCGGAGCTGGGGAGTGTCCCCGGTTCTATGGACAGCTGGAGGTGGGGGCAGAGATGGTTTCATGGTCTGGTGTGTGCCGTTTACAACATTTTCTTTAATGTTAAATGAATAGAGCCCTCAAAAATACTCTATAATTATTGGTCCTAATTTGTATTCCATGAGAGAAAATATGCGAAGTGCCAGTGGTTCCTGGAATATAAACATGCAGTGAAAGTATTTTCTCTTCTCGAGTCTCCTGCCCCTACCCTAGGCTGTTCCATCGACATACATTAGCGCGCCTGTCTTCCTTCTCCATAAAGCACAGGCCTATAAATATTTCTCAGTTTAAAAATAACATTTTCCCTACCATGAGTCAAGGTTCATTTCTCGTCTATCTAATTTTAGTTCCTTGTTTTTATGCACTTGAAATGTTTTCCTTAACCAGAAAATAGAGAAGAGCACACACACAGAGATGAACGAAACTTTTTACTGCATTTCCCTGTAGTATAGACATTTCTCCCCCCGCCCCTTTTTTTTTTTTGGTAGAACAGTTTTATTGAAAAACAAAATTGTAAACAGGAGTTTAGAGAGGATAGGAGGGGAACAGAGTGCTTTCTGTGGGCCATTTGTTTCTACGTGGAATGTTTTTGGGCAGTAATGTTAGAGACCTATAGAATGCTGAGTGGTTCTGGAAAGTGGTGTTTTTTTTTTTTATCACCTCTGTTAAACTAATTTTATATGAAAAAGTAATGAAAAGGTAAACGTGAGTAATTAAGGCTGATGCCTTAATTGACCTTCTTTTTAGGACTGTAATTTCATATTCCTAGGGACAGACAGTAATTTTTTCTTGGTTAGAACTGATGTCAGTCAAGTTGTGTTTTCATGTTCTGTTGCTGTTTTCTGTTGATTTTCTGTGCATCCATATATTTCACATATTTTTATCTGTATGGAGAATGTAATACTTCTTGGAGTGAATGACAATACTTTGTTTAACCATTTCCTGTCTGAGCTTTCAGACTGTTTCGGGATTCCCTTCCCTTGTAAATATTGCAGTCTTAAGGAATGTGTGCCTTTAGAAGACTTACATTTAGACAGCTGACAAGATGGGTAGACACCTTATTTTTATTTTTTATTACAAGAGTGAAATATGTTTGTGATCTCACCTTCAGAAAAGATAGGCCAGCAAAAAGAAGATAAAAAAACCTCTTTCCACCCAGAGATAGCCACTGGGACATTTAGATTCAAGGCTGTTAGACTTTTTCAATGCACACATATAGATCAGTAATGATCTCTTAACAGAATGGTGTCCCATTAAACATACCGTTTTACAATCTCCTTTTTCACCTAATAGATCATGAACATATATATATCTGTATATACATCTATATCATCATTTTAAATGATTGTAATATTTTGTTATTGGGGTATACTATAACTTATTTGGGACATGTCCCTTGTTGGAAACTATGAAATTTCCAGTTTTGTATTACTATATATCATGATACTGAGATGTACATTTTCCAGACACCCCTCATATTGGGATGCATCAGACAATTTAAGGTCATAGTTTCATTGGCAGTACTTTCTTTCATTTTCTGATAGAACAAAAAGTAGTGATGCTTCTTACAAGTAGCATCTCAGATTTGATGAAATATAGTACTGTAAATTATGACGATGTGATAGACATTCTTATTGGTAACTGTCTTTGCTCACATGAATTACTAGTGAGGCCAAACCCTGTTTTCATATGTGTATTGTCATTGTTTCTTCTTTTAGTAGTTACCTGTGAATGGAGCTATTTGTCTTTTCCTTATTAATTTGAAAAGTTAAATTTTGTCTTTCTGTTTTTATACATTTATTTTTCCAGACCAAAGTTTGACTTGCTGTTTTCTCACAAATGCCCTTAGGCATTTTGATTCAGTTTCTTTTAGGTTACAGATTACTTTGACATCTGTACAGTTTTGGGTCTTCTCATCCAGCAAGCTGGTAGATCTTCATTTATACAGGTCCCTCTTCTGTAGCTCAGTAAAGTTTTGTAGACATTTCATGAGGCCTTACATATTTCTTAAATTTATTCTTAAGTTTTACTGGTTTTCATTGCTACTCTGAAGGGGATCTTCTCTCATCTTATTTGTAGCAGTTACTGTTGGTGTGTGGGAAAGTTGCCCATTTTTATGATTTGCATGATGATGGAACCCCACCCATTTTAAGAGCGTGCTTCAGTGAATTTAACAGATGTTTGCAATCGCCTGATCACTACCACCCTTGACAGATGGTGCACTGTCATCACTCCAGAGGTTCCCTCGCACCCCAGTGCAGACAGTCCCGTTCCCATTCCCAGCTTGTGCTGACCACTGATTTACGTACTGCCCTTTTCAGAATGTCCTAGAGATCACACAGCATGTGGTCTTTTTGGTGGCTTGTTTCTTTTGCTTAGAATTAATGCTTTTGAGACGCATCCATGTTGTTGTACCTGTCAGTGGCCTGTTCGTTTATTGCTAAATAGAATAGTATTATTCCTTTGTGTGGACATCTCACCGTAAAAAAAAAAAAAAAAAAAAATCCTCTCATCAGGCAGTGGATGTTTGGGTTGTTTCCAGTTCTTGACTATTATGAATACAGCTGCTATGAACATTCACAAAGTCTTTTGTGGACATATATTTTCATTTCTCCTGGTAAAATACAGAGGAGTTGAATTACTGGGTGTATGGTGTGTTTAACTTTATATGAAATTAGAAAGCTGAAAATGTTCTTTTTCTGTGTGACTGGCCACTTTATTGAATGTTTTTTGGTTCTGATTTTTAAGTCAGCTAGTCTTAGATTTTTTTGGGATAGAAAATCATATAAATTTAAAATCCTTTCCTTTTCAAAAGTCTTTTTAAAAAAAGTTTATTTAGAGCAGGGGAGGGGGAGAGAGAGAAAGAGAGAGAGAGAGAGAGAGAGAGAGAGAGAGAGAGAGAGAGAAAGAGAAAGAAAATCCCAAGCAGGCTCCACACTGACAGTGTGGAGTCTGATGTGAGGGTCAGACCCATGAACAATGAGATCATGACCTGAGCAGAAACCAAGAACCGGATGCCTAACCGACTGAGCCACGCAGGCGCCCCTCCTTTTTCAGTTTTTGTATCTCATTTCTCATTAAACTGAAATGTAAAGGCCAAAAATAGCATTACAGTAACTATGATTGTGGGGTGTGTGTATTTTCTCTCCCTAAGAAAAGAAAGGTGATAAAGTGCAGGAAATAATCATAATGAAGGAAATGATGTCCTATTTCTTAAGTGCTCATTGCTGCTAAACGGGTCATTTAATTCCTAAAGGAGTGTGGGGAAGGTGTTTGATCTCTCCTAAGCCAAAAGACCTCATAAGCAGACCAGAGACAAAAGCTACCCTTGAGAATGTTTTCTCCCCTGTACTCAGGTGGCATTAGGAATTGTGTTTGGTGCTGTTTTTCTAGAACAGAATGAGTCTGTGTTACTCTGTTCATTTGTGATCTTGGGCCATTTCCGATATGAGTGAGTTTGAACAAAACTGTAACTCCCCTGAATAAGTTGTAACTTTTGGCCCCATTTTATACCCCGTAATCCAATTGAAATCCAGTTGTCCGTGTGTTGGCCATGGAAAGCATATATAGAAAGCAGACTGATTTTTTAAAATACATTTTTAACGTTTATTTATTTTTGAGAGAGAGAAAAACAGAGTGCGAGTGGGAGAGGGGGAGAGAGAGGGCTTCAAGAATCTGAAGCAGGCTCCAGGTTCTGAGCTGTCATCACAGAGCCCGATGTGGGACTCGAACTCACAAACCATGAGATCTTGACCTGAGCTGAAATCGGAGACTTAACCGACTGGGCCACCCACGTGCCTTGAAAGCAGACTGGTTCTTAATTGTCGCTGTCCTTTGGATCTTTTTGGGGTATTCCTGCCAGATGTCTCCTTGGTTTGTCAGTGCGTCTATAGCAATCACGTGAATCGAGGGCCCGTGGCGACTGTGGCTGCTGACTGGGTGCGCCTCTCATTGTTTGGTAACCAATACGGGTGTTTTCTTCTTAAATCCCAGGGTGCCTCACCTCTTGCCAGTTATCATAATACCACTTGAGCCCCAAAGGTGAAAGCTGGAATATTTCTCATCTGTGGGAGGTGTCACTCACCCTCTGTGTGACCCGACAGATGATGTCAGCCAACAGAATGGGAGGTGGACGGTGGGAGCTCTTGTCCTTTGAACAGAGAAGATGCAAAGTCTACATCTCTTGTTCCATTGAATTTTTAAGTGGAAGGGTTTATAGATTTGCCACCATAAATCGTGGGTTTGACTTCTCAGTTTCTCTTTGTGGCTCTGATTAGCTTTTCTAGCAGAGATATTATAGATGAACAACCAAGCATGAACCTAAGGGACTGGGCTCTGATTCCATTGTACATTTGATTTGTCATCAATTACTGCTTTTCTGCCTTCTTTTTCTCCTCACTGAGTATCTGTCACTTAAATGCATTTCAAAATGACGGGACTGAGCCAACCTTTCCAGACTCTAGAGTTGGTTACTTGCTCTAAAAACCCTGACTACATTTCTCCTGAATAGGGCAGGCTCTCATATTTGCCACGTATTTATGTGCACTGAGCCCCTGCTCACCTTCTAAGAACCAGCTCTAGTATCTTCTCCTTTGTGAAACCTTTTCTCAGCCCCCAGACAGAGTGCAGGATTCCTACCTCTGTGTTTGCACAGAATGAATTCTAAACCTTATTCAGGTCCTGTTGCCTGGTCTTTCCTCTTAACTGGACTGTAAGCTACGGGGACACAGTTGACGATGTTTTAGTGTCACCAGCATATGGTGCTCAGCAGGTACTCAGCACTTAGGTGTTCCTGGAGTTGATACTTCTGGCAGAATAAATTGTAAGTACATCCAGTTTTCCCTTATCACTTCTATCATATATTGATAATCCTCAGGGGCTTAAAATATTAATTTAGTGATTAAAAGAAGGGGGTAAAAAGTATTAACAGTACTCAAAATATTATCACTTTTTGGTTTTTTTTTGAAGTACATAAATAATAAGTGCCTATGTTACATGCTTCTCAGTATTGGCAGTGAGATCTCTAGCCCATTTTGTCAATATACTACATAGAGTAGCTTTTTTTTTTTTTTTTTTTTTTTTTAAATTTTAGAGAGAGAGACGTAAGCGGGGGAGAGGGGTAGAGGGAGAGGGATAAAATCTGAAGCAGGCTCCACACTGAGCACAGAGCCTGACACAGGCCTCAATCCCATGACGCTGGAATCATGACCTGAGCCGAAATCAAGAGTCAGATGCTCAACTGACTGAGCTACCCAAGTGCCCCATAAAGTAACTTTTAAAAATAATAGTTTTGTTTAATTTTTGTTAGTTTCAAAAAAGAAACCTTTTAGAGTTTTCATACAAAGAAATATTTCATTTCTCTTTCCTCTGTCATTTTTAAACCTTCGTCTTTATAGACAGTCTGTTGCTACATTTTCTTCTCGTGCTGGACAAGAGGGAGGATGCCGGAGGCTGGCGATCAGTGTCCACTCCTGGTGGGGAGGGCACTTTCCTCCGTGTCTGGGACATGAGTTGTCCAGCAACCAGTGAAGAAGGTCTGACGACAATTACCCACGTGTGCCTGCATTGACTGGTCTCTTCCTAATCTTATGTCTTGTTTGTTCAGCTGACAGCTGGGCACCCCATTAGGATGACCAGTGCACCAGACGCATTGTGTTTGGCAAAGTGCTAACCACACAGACATTACTGACGCCAATATCAGGGCAAAGAATCATGTAAGACCCCTATCCTGTTTTAGCAAGAGCTGGTTCTTAAAGTGCATTTGCGACTCAGTTCATAAACTCTTCAAGTACAAAAACCTGTTGGCTTTAGTTGAGTGGATATAGGGTGGACTTTGGGGTTAGACGAATCTGAGCTTAAATTGAATAAGCTCTACTGCTTATAAACTGTGATCACCAGCGTAGACACCTGTATTTGCACATTTCATGGCGTTTTGCTGTCTGTGAGGCAGCCCAGTGCTTTCCAAATGCAAAATAATTCTGTATATATAGTGAAACAGTATGAAGTCTTCTACCTGGGTTGTGGTGCCAAAATTCATTTGTCAAGGCAAAAACTTCCTTGGTTATTTTTTTCTCTGATTTACAATAAAACTGATCGAGCCCTGTGTCAGGCTCTGTGCTGACAGCATGGTTCTCTCTCTCCCTCACTGCGCCCCCCCCTTCTCTCTCAAAATAAATAAACATTTAAAAAGATAAAACTGGTTTAGTGAGGCATAATTTATATACACCAAAGTTTTGCGTTTTTAGCTATATAGTCTGGCTGTTGGGAATGGGTATTATTGCCTGTCCCTGTGTGTTGTTTCTTTTCCTTTTCTTTTTTTTAGATTGAGGTTTTTTTTTTTTTTATGATTCTATTTTTGTGTCCTCTAGTAATTTAGTAGTTGTATCTCCTTTTCTAACCTACTTTAGTGATTTCCCAAAGCTTACAATATATAGCTTTAGCTTATCTCAGTCTGCATTCAAATATTCTTTTCTATCTCTTGTAAAAGAACCTTGTAGGAATTTTTTTTTTTAATTTTTTTTTTCAACGTTTATTTATTTTTGGGACAGAGAGAGACAGAGCATGAACGGGGGAGGGGCAGAGAGAGAGGGAGACACAGAATCAGAAACAGGCTCCAGGCTCTGAGCCATCAGCCCAGAGCCCGACGCGGGGCTCGAACTCACGGACCGCGAGATCGTGACCTGGCTGAAGTCGGACGCTCAACCGACTGCACCACCCAGGCGCCCCAGTAGGAATTTTTAATGCTATTGTCATAATACTGATTTTACATGTTATAAACCCTATAATGCATTGTTATTATTTTTGCTTTGTACACCAAATTACCTTATACAGGGTGTTGTCCAGTTGGACTTCATGCAGCCTCAGAAATATTTGTATCTGTGATGTACAGTGTGGTAGCTACCAGCCACATGTGATTCTTGAGTATCTGAAAAGTGGCTGGTTGTAACTAATCAACTGAGTTTTTAAATTTATTTTAATTTATTTTGTACTTTTTTCTTTTAAAACTATTTTGGGAACTCTTAGTTTCTTGCGTAGATCTAGGTTTATTTCTCACATTATCTTTTTTCTTTCCTTCTCTTTTATCTATATGAGATGAGGGATGTGAACCAAGCTTCTTTTTTTTTTTTTAATATTTATTTATTTATTTATTTATTTATTTATGTATGTATGTATGTATGTATGTATGTATTTATTTATTTATTTATTTATTTATTTATTTATTTATTTTTTTGAACCAAGCTTCTTGTGGTCACTATTTCACAATATACGTAAGTCAAGTCATTGTGCTCTACACCTTAAACTTTCGCAGTGTTGAATGTCAATTCGGTTTCAATAAAACTGGAAAAAAATAGAATTCCCGTATGATCTAGTAAATTCACATCTAGGTATATACCAAAAAAACAGAAAGCCAGGTTTCAGATATTTGCACACCCACGGGCATAGCAGCACTGTTCACAGTAGCCAAAAGGTTTGGAAGCAACCCATGTGTCCCTGATGGATGAATGGATAATCTAGATGTGGCATATCCATGCAGTGGACTATCATTTAGCCTTTAAAAGGAAGAAAATCCTGCCACCTGCCACAGCATGGATGAACCTCATAGGGACCGTAATGGAGAACATTATGCTCAGTGAAATAAGCCACTCGCCACAAGACAAATGCTGATTTGTCTCTTTATAGGAGGTACCTGCAGTAGTCAAGTTACAGACAGAAAGCACAAAGTAGGGGCTGGGGGAGGAAGAAATGGGGAGTTGTTATTTAATTGGGAGAGAGTTTCAGTTTTGCAAGACAAAGTTGTGGAGGTGAATGGTGATGACAGCTGCACGGCAGTGTGAAAGTACTAGTGCCACTGAGCTGTACCCTGGATGCTCACGTCTACCGTGGGGGTCCAGTTCATACCTGGGGCTGAAAACTGGGGGCTGATATGGGCCGCCGGCCCCAGAGACACTGTCTCCACCATCAGCAGCACACGGAACAAACTCAGCACCCAGTGCACATTCAGCTGTGCTCCGGCCATCAGACCCCCGGGGCCTGGCCCTTACTCTCTGCTTCCCCTTTTGCAGTGTTTCACTTGCAAGCAGCTGGTAGCTCCAGGGGCCTGTTAGCTTTTCCTCTTGTCTGTTGTTTTTTGGAACTTCACTTGGCACCGGTTTAGATCTGGACATTCCAGGTTTCCAGTTCAGTCACAGCCATGTATGAACTGTGTGGCCTTGGAGAGAGAGGTCACTGCACCTCTCTGAGCTTCTGATTCTGCATCTCAAGCTAGTCCTTGGACCTGCAAACCCTGAACCTTGACTCCAGGGGGCCTCGTGGCCTTCCTGTCCCCTCCTGGCACGTGCTGCCTGACCTTCTACCTACCACCCCCCACTGCTGTCCAGGGTGCTTCCCCTATTCTCTCACATTGTCTTTGGACTGAAGAACTTCCCCTAACATTTCTTATGGTGTGGGTCTTCTGGGAATGAATCCTCTCACCTCTTGTTTGAAAAAATCTTAATTTCATGTTCATTTTTTTTTTAATTTTAATTTTTAAATTAATTTTTAAATTTACATCCAAGTTAGTTAGCATATAGTGCAACAATGATTTCAGGAGTAGATTCCTTAATGCCCCTTACCCATTTAGCCCATCCCCCCTCCCACAACCCCTTCAGTAACCCTCTGTTTGTTCTCCATATTTAAGTTTTGTCCCCCTCCCTGTTTTTACATTATTTTTGCTTCCCTTCCCTTGTGTTCATCTTTTGTATCTTAAATTCCTCATACGAGTGAAGTCTTCACATTCATTTTTAAAAAAACATTTTTTCAGGACATAGACTTATGTGTTGAATCTTTTTCTTTCGGTATTTAAAAGATGTTGCACCATTGTCTTCTAGCTTGCGTTGTTTCTGATGGTTCCCCTCTTTGTTCCTGTGAATGTAACATGTGTCTGTAGTTCCTTCCCCTGCCCCAGCATCTTCTAAGGGTTTCTCTTCAGTTTTCAGCAATTTAGACGTGATATGATTTTGGTATTTATTGCATTTGGGGTACTCTATACCTCTTGAGTCTATAGTTTGATGTCTTTAATTATGTTTGAAAAATCCCTGGCCATTAAGTATCAGATATTTTTTCCTTTACATTCTTTCTTTCTTCTGAGATTCTCTTAGCTATTTTCACCTTTATTCCTTCTCACATGAACTTTGTGAGTCAGTCTCTAGTAATATCTTTGATACTGTGTTTTTTTATTACTGTCATTTCCATTTGATTCTTTCTTACTGTTTTCTTATCTGGTCCATCTTTCAGTCTGTTCATCCATGTTGTCCACATGCTCCTCTAGGTGCCATTTGTACTCTAAGCATGTCTTTCTTGTGGGCTCTGCCATGATATGTGGAGACACCCTTGTGCCTCTTCTCTTCTCATGTGGGCGTTATCTAGGACTTCAGGCTACTTGGTTGCCTTTGTGGCCTTAGTTCTTTGCCGCGTTCAGGAAGAGTTGTGATTTTGTAGCTTTTCTTGGTTTAAATTTTTATGAAGATGGGGTGATGTTCTTTCTAGCTTCCTTAAAATAATTTCTTGGTTATTTTTGAGAAATTTGGTTAAGCTCAGAAATTATATGAGACTTATCAGATAATATTATTTTAAACTTTTATTCATATCTTATTTTCCACTGGTAGAAAAAAAGTCACATATAAGAAGTATGCATGTGTTTGTTTATAAATATATAATACTCAGTTTTTCAGTGACTGCTTGTAAAAGAAGTTGGTTGTCTTGGTTTATGATTTGGAGAAACACATATGCATGAAAATTATATTTGATAATGCTTATTTTCCAAACTATAAGTAGTGAATAATATGGAAAATGTATATTCTTGCTAGTAGTTTTAAAGTACAAATGAGAATGTTTTGAAGTACCATTATTTACTTTTTATTTTTTATTTTTATTATATTTATTTATTTATTTTAATTTTCAAGTTAGAAAAAAACCTTAAAGTTTGATAGGTGCATATTGTTGCTAGTTGTTTTTTTTTCCCTCAAGAATAAAAGGAAGAATTGTAACACTTTTCAAATCCTGGGAGAATAGCCTTAGAAAATGGTCCTAGAGAAACCAAAGAGCACTTTCCTCAAAGAATGCAGGGCAGCTGATAACAGTAAATACTGAACAGTGTTCAAATTCTCAGCATTGGTGGTTGCTGAGATAATCCTGGGAAATCTGCCTGATAGAATGTTATATTTACCCGTTCTTCAACAAATCTTTGTTGAATTCCTACTGTTTGCCAGGCTCTGTGCTGAGAGTCCTAGCTGCATTATCTCATGAGATCTTCACAGTTCCCCCAGGAGGTAGACTTTACTCTTATCTCCATTTTACAATCAAGGAAGCTGAGTCGTGGATAGATTTCATACCTTCCCAGGGTCACACATCTGGTAACATGGAAAGCTAAATGCACAACCTCCCTAATAACTAAAAGAACAGATTGAAATAAGCATGATAAGTCTTAATCTCTTTCATTTGCAAAGATGACAAAGATTGGTTGTAGTTGTGAGAGGCCAGGAAAACCAGGTGCTCTGAAACACTTTCAGTGTTTGGGAGTCTCAGTTGTAAAACCCTATTTGGAAGACATTTTACATGATACACTATTTGACAAAGCCATTCTACTTTTAGGACTTTATGAAAATACTTGCAGATGTGTGCAAAGAGGTATTTAGGAGGATCTCAGTTACCTTCTTACTTATAATAATAGGAAACTGGAAATCTTTTGAATATCCATCAAGTGTAAATTACAGTTGGTCTGTCCATGTAGAAGAATACTTGTCAATATTTGTAAGAAAGGGGTAGATCTGTATATATCAATATGGGCAAAATAGCCATCATTAATTGTTAATTGGAAAAAGCAAGTGATTGTGTCCTATACGTGAAACATGATTTCATTTTCCATCACAAGATGTGTTTAAGAATATGTGTACAGGGACGCCTGGGTGGCTCAGTCGGTTAAGCGTCCTCCTTTGGCTCAGGTCATGATCTGGCAGTTCGTGAGTTCAAGCCCCATCGGGCTCTCTGTTGTCAGCACGGAGCCCACTTCAGATTCTTTGCCTTCCCCTCTGTCTACCTCTCCCTCTCCTTCTTTCTCTCTCTCCTAAAAATAAATAAAGATTAAAAAAAAAGTACATGTATGTAAAGCTGATGATAAATGCGTTAAAGGATATACATAAATCTACAGATAGTGGTTGTCATTAGGGTGTGGTTAGAGGAACTTATAGTTTTATATTAAAAAAAATTTTTTTTTATAATTTAACTTTAGGGGCGCCTGGGTGGCGCAGTCGGTTAAGCGTCCGACTTCAGCCAGGTCACAATCTCGCGGTCCGTGAGTTCGAGCCCCGCGTCAGGCTCTGGGCTGATGGCTGTTTCCAATTCTGTGTCTCCCTCTCTCTCTGCCCCTCCCCCGTTCATGCTCTCTCTCTGTCCCAAAAATAAATAAACGTTAAAAAAAAAATTTATAATTTAACTTTATTTTTTAAAATTTACATCCAAATTAGTTAGTATATGGTGAAGCATTGATTTCAGGAGTAGATTCCTTAATGCCCCTTACCCATTTAGCCCATCCCCCCTACCACAACCCCTCCAGCAACCCTCAGTTTGTTCTCCATATTTATGAGTCTCTTTTGTTTTGTCCCCGTCCTGTTTTTATATTTATATTATTTTTGTTTCCCTTCCCTCATGTCATCTGTTTTGTCTCTTGAAGTCCTCATATGAGTGAAGTCATATGATTTTTGTCTTTCTCTGACTAATTTCACTTAGCATAATATCCTCCAGTTCCATCCACGTAGTTGCAAATGGCAAGATTTCATTATTTTTGATTGCCGAGTAATACTTCATTGCATGTATATGTATACCACATTTTATTTATCCATTCATCCATCAACGAACATTTGGGCTCTTTCCATACTTTGGCTATTGCTGATAGTGCAGCTATAAACATGGGGGTGCATGTGTCCCTTCGAAACAGCACACCTGTATCCCTTGGATAAATGCCTAGTAGTGCAATTGCTGGGCTGTAGGGTAGTTCTATTTTTAGTTTTTTGAGGAAATTCCGTACTGTTTTCCAGAGTGGCTACACCCGCTTGCATTCCCACCAACAGTGCAAAAGAGATCCTCTTTCTCTGCATCCTCACCAACATCTGTTGTTGCCTGATTGTTAATGTGAGCCATTCTGACAGGTGTAAGGTGGTATCTCATTGTGGTTTTGATTTGTATTTCCCTGATGATGAGTGATGTGGAGCATTTTTTCATGTGTCCGTTGGCCATCTGGATGTCATCTTTGGAGAAGTGTCTATTCATGTCTTTTGCCCATTTCTTCACTGGATTATTTGTTTTTTGGGTGTTGATTTTGATAAGTTATTTGTAGATTTTGGATATTAACCCTTTATCTGATATGTCATTTGCAAATATCTTCTCCCATTCTGTCGGTTGCCTTTTAGTTTTGCTGATTGTTTCCTTCACTGTGCAGAAGCTTTTTATTTTGATGAGGTCCCAGTAGTTCATTTTTGCATTTGTTTCCCTTGCCTCTAGAGACGTGTTGAGTAAGAAATCGCTGCGGACAAGATCAAAGAGGTTTTTGCCTGCTTTCTCCTCAAGAATTTTGATGGCTTCCTGTCTTACATTGAGGTCTTTCATCCACTTTGAATTTATTTTTGTGTCTGGTGTAAGAAAGTGGTCCAGGTTTATTCTTCTGCATGTGGCTGTCCAGTTTTCCCAGCACCACTTGCTGAAGAGAGTGTCTTTATTCCATTGGATATTCTTTACCGCTTTGTCAAAGATTAGTTGGCCATACATTTGTGGGTCCATTTCTGGGTTCTCTATTCTATCCCATTGATCTGAGTGTCTGTTCTTGTGCCAGTACCATACTGTCTTGATGATTACAGCTTTGTAGTATAGCTTGAAGTCTGGGATTGTGATGTTTCCCGCTTTGATTTTCTTTTTCAAGATTGCTTTGGCTATTCTGGGTCTTTTCTGGTTCCATACAATTTTTAGGATTATTTGTTCTAGCTCTATGAAGAATGCTGGTGTTACTTTGATAGAGATCACGTTGAATATGTAGATTGCTTTGGGTAGTATCAACATTTTCACAATATTTGTTCTCCCTATCCAGGAGCATGGAATGTTTTTCCATTTCTTTGTGTCTTCTTCAATTTCTTTCATAAGCTTTCTGTAGTTTTCAGTGTATAGATTTTTCACCTCTTTGGTTAGATTTATTCCTAGGTATTTTATGGTTTTTGGTGCAACTGTAAATGGTATTGATTCCTTGATTTCTCTTTCTGTCGCTTCATTGTTGGTGTATGGGAATGCAACTGATTTCTGTGCATTGATTTTATATCCTGCAATTTTGCTGAATTCATGAATCATTTCTAGCAGTTTTTGGTGGAATCTTTTGGGTTTTCCATATAGAGTATCATGTCATCTGCGAAGAGTGAAAGTTTGACCTCCTCCTGGCCAATTTGGATGCCTTTTATTTTTTTGTGTTGTCTGATTGCAGAGACTAAGACTTCCAATACTATGTTGAATAACAGTGGTGAGAATGGTCATCCCTGTCTTGTTCCTGATCTTAGGGGGAAAGCTCTCAGTTGTTTTCCATTGAGGATGATATTAGTGTTGGGTCGCTTGCATATGGCTTTTATCATCTTGAGGTATGATCCTTCTATCCCTACTTTCTTGAGGGTTTTTATCAAGAAAGGATGCTGTATTTTGTCAAATGCTTTCTCTACATCTGTTGAGAGGATCATGTGGTTCTTGTACTTTATTGATGTGATGAATCCCGTTAATTGTTTTGCAGATATTGAACCAGTCCTGCATCCCAGGTATAAATCCCACTTGGTTGAGGTGAATACTTTTTTATTGTTTTGTTAGATCTGGTTGGCTAATATCTTGAGGATTTTTGCATCCGTGTTCATCAGAGAAATTGGTCTATAGTTCTCCTTTTTTTTAAATTTTAATTTTTAAAAAAATTTTTTTTAACATTTATTTATTTTTGGGACAGAGACAGAGCATGAACAGGGGAGGAGCAGAGAGAGAGGGAGACACAGAATCTGAAACAGGCTCCAGGCTCTGAGCTGTCAGCACAGAGCCCGATGCGGGGCTCGAACTCACAGACCGTGAGATCATGACCTGAGCTGAAGTCGGACGCTTAACCGACCAAGCCACCCAGGCGCCCCTATTTTAATTTTTTTAATGTTTATTTATTTTTGACAGAGAGAGAGAGAGAGAGAGAGAGAGAGAGAGAGAGCGAGCATGAGCGGGAGAGGGGCAAAGAGAGAGGGAGACACAGAATCCGAAGCAGGCTCCAGGCTCTGAGCTGTCAGCACAGAGCCCGACTCGGGGCTCGAACACACAGACCACGAGATCATGACCTGAGCCGAAGTCGGATATTCAACCGACTGAGCCACCCAGGCGCCCCTATAGTTCTCCATTTTAGTGGGGTCTCTGTCTGGTTTTGGAATCAGGGTAATGCTGGCTTCATAGAAAGAGTTTGGAAGTTTTCCTTCCATTTTTATTTTTTGGAACAGTTTCAAGAGAATAGGTGTTAACTCTTCCTTAAATGTTTGGTAGAATTCCCCTGGAAAGCCATCTGGCCCTGTGCTCTTGTTTTTTGGCATATTTTTTATTACTAATTCGATTTCCTTACTGGTTATGGGTCTGTTCAAATTTTCTGTTTCTTCCTGTTTCAGTTTTGGTAGTGTATATGTTTCTAGGAATTTGTCCATTTCTTCCAGATTGCCCATTTTATTGGCATATAATTGCTCATAATACTCTCATTATTGTTTTTATTTCTGTTATGTTGGTTGTGATTTCTCCTCTTTCATTCTTGATTTTACTTATTTGGGTCCTTTCCTTTTTCTTCTTGATCAAACTGGCTATGGTTGATCAATTTTGGTAATTCTTTCAAAGAACCAGCTTCTGGTTTCATTGATCTGTTCTACTGTTTTTTGTTGTTGTTTCGATAGCATTAATTTCTGCTCTAATCTTTATTATTTCCTGCCTTCTGCTGGTTTTTGGCTTTATTTGCTGTTCTTTTTCCAGCTCCTTAAGGTGTAAGTTTAGGTTGTGTATCTGAGATCTTTCTTCCTTCTTTAGGAGGGCCTGGATTGCTATATACTTTCCTCTTATGACCGCCTTTGCTGTGTCCCAGAGGTTTTGGGTTGTGGTGCTATCATTTTCATTGACTTCCATATACTTCTAAATTTCTTCTTTAACTGCTTGGTTAGTCCATTCATTCTTTAGTAGGATGTTCTTCAGTCTCCAAGTATCTGTTGCCTTTTCAAATTGTTTCTTGTGGTTGATTTCGAGTTTCATAGCATTGTGGTCTGAAAATATGCATGGAATGATCTCGATCTTTTTGTACTTACTAAGGGCTGATTTGTGTCCCAGTATATGGTCTATTCTGGAGAACATTCCATGTGCACTGGAGAAGAATGTATATTGTGCTGCTCTAGGATGAAATGTTCTGAATATATCTGTTAAGTCCATCTGGTCCAGTGTGTCATTCAAAGCCATTGTTTCCTTGTTGATTTTTTGATTAGATGATCTGTCCATTGCTGTGAGTGGGGTGTTGAAGTCTCCTACTATTATGGTATTACTATCCATGAGTTTCTTTATGTTGGTGGTTAATTGATCTGTATATTTGGGTGCTCCTACTTTTGGCGCATAAATGTTTACAGTTGTTAGGTCTTCTTTGTGGATAGACCCCTTGATTATGATATAATGCCTTTCTGCATCTCTTGATACAGTCTTTATTTTAAAGTCTAGATTGTGTGATATAAGTATGGCTACTCCGGTGTTCTTTTGTTGACCATTAGCATGATAGATGGTTCTCCATCCCCTTATTTTCAATCTGAAGGTGTCTTTAGGTCTAAAGTGGGTCTCTTGTAAACAGCATATAGATGGATCTTGTTTTCTGATGCATTCTATTACCCTTTGTCTTTTGATTCGAGCATTGAGTCCATTGACGTTTAGAGTGAGTATTGAAAGATACGAATTTATTGCCATTATGATGCTTGTAGAGTTGGAGTTTCTGGTGGTCGTTTCTGGTCCTTTCTAATCTTTTGTTGCTTTTGAGGTGTGTGTGTGTGTGTGTGTGTGTGTGTGTGTGTGTGTGTGTGTGTATGTGTATATATATTTAATTTTTAAATAATTTATTATTTATTAATATATATTTATATAATATATATTTATAAATATATATATATATATATATAAATCTTTTCTCCCCTCAGAGAGTCCCCCTTAAAACTTCTAGCTTTATATTACAAATTAAAAAAAAATTTTTTTTTTCAACGTTTATTTATTTTTGGGACAGAGAGAGACAGAGCATGAATGGGGGAGGGGCAGAGAGAGAAGGAGACACAGAATTGGAAACAGGCTCCAGGCTCCGAGCCATCAGCCCAGAGCCCGACGCGGGGCTTGAACTCACGGACCGCGAGATCGTGACCTGGCTGAAGTCGGACGCTTAACCGACTGCGCCACCCAGGCGCTACAAATTTTAAATATAAAAATTTTCTGTCAGCGCAGAGCTGATGGGGTCTCAAACCCACGAACCAAGAGATCATAACCTGAGCTGAAGTCAGACGCCTAACTGACTCAGCCACCCAGGCGCCCCTAGTTTTATATACTTTTTGTTTGTTTTTTTTTTTACACCAAACAGGTGTTACTTTTATTAGCAAAAAGGAACTATTAATTTTTAAAAAAGCATTATATGAGTTATCCTAATTGGTGGGAATGTGTGTTAAAGACATGAAAGTGAGGAAAGATGAAGGCAGATTAACTCTGATGATATACTGGGTGTGGATCGGATGTAAACTTGTCTTGATGTGAGAGTATCACATTCTATACATTTTTCATTTATTTTTAAAAATTTTTTTATTAAAAAAATTTTTTTTAATGTTTGTTTATTTTTTATTTTTATTTATTTATTTTTAATGTTTATTTTTTTACACATAACTGAAATGCATTTTATTTTTTTATTATTTTTTTTATATATGAAATTTATTGACAAATTGGTTTCCATACAACACCTAGTGCTCATCCCAAAGGGTGCCCTCCTCAATACCCATCACCCACCCTCTCCTCCCTCCCACCCCCCATCAACCCTCAGTTTGTTCTCAGTTTTTAACAGTCTCTTATGCTTTGGCTCTCTCCCACTCTAACCTCTTTTTTTTTTTTTTTTCCTTCCCCTCCCCCATGGGTTCCTGTTAAGTTTCTCAGGATCCACATAAGAGTGAAACCATATGGTATCTGTCTTTCTCTGTATGGCTTATTTCACTTAGCATCACACTCTCCAGTTCCATCCACGTTGCTACAAAAGGCCATATTTCATTTTTTCTCATTGCCACGTAGTACTCCATTGTGTATATAAACCACAATTTCTTTATCCATTCATCAGTTGATGGACATTTAGGCTCTTTCCATAATTTGGCTATTGTTGAGAGTGCTGCTATGAACATTGGGGTACAAGTGGCCCTATGCATCAGTACTCCTGTATCCCTTGGATAAATTCCTAGCAGTGCTATTGCTGGGTCATAGGGTAGGTCTATTTTTAATTTTCTGAGGAACCTCCACACTGCTTTCCAGAGCGGCTGCACCAATTTGCATTCCCACCAACAGTGCAAGAGGGTTCCCGTTTCTCCACATCCTCTCCAGCATCTATAGTCTCCTGATTTGTTCATTTTGGCCACTCTGACTGGCGTGAGGTGATACCTGAGTGTGGTTTTGATTTGTATTTCCCTGATAAGGAGCGACGCTGAACATCTTTTCATGTGCCTGTTGGCCATCCGGATGTCTTCTTTAGAGAAGTGTCTATTCATGTTTTCTGCCCATTTCTTCACTGGGTTATTTGTTTTTCGGGTGTGGAGTTTGGTGAGCTCTTTATAGATTTTGGATACTAGTCCTTTGTCCGATATGTCATTTGCGAATATCTTTTCCCATTCCGTTGGTTGCCTTTTAGTTTTGTTGGTTGTTTCCTTTGCTGTGCAGAAGCTTTTTATCTTCATAAGGTCCCAGTAATTCACTTTTGCTTTTAATTCCCTTGCCTTTGGGGATGTGTCGAGCAAGAGATTGCTACGGCTGAGGTCAGAGAGGTCTTTTCCTGCTTTCTCCTCTAAGGTTTTGATGGTTTCCTGTCTCACATTTAGGTCCTTTATCCATTTTGAGTTTATTTTTGTGAATGGTGTGAGAAAGTGGTCTAGTTTCAACCTTCTGCATGTTGCTGTCCAGTTCTCCCAGCACCATTTGTTAAAGAGGCTGTCTTTTTTCCATTGGATGTTCTTTCCTGCTTTGTCAAAGATGAGTTGGCCATACGTTTGTGGGTCTAGTTCTGGGGTTTCTATTCTATTCCATTGGTCTATGTGTTTGTTTTTGTGCCAATGTTTATTTATTTTTGAGACAGAGAGAGCATGAACGGGGGAGGGTCAGAGAGAGAGGGAGACACAGAATCTGAAGCAGTCTCCAGGCTCTGAGCTGTCAGCACAGAGCCTGACGTGGGGCTCGAACTCACGGACCGTGAGATCATGACCCGAGCCGAAGTCGGACACTTAACCGACTGAGCCACCCAGGTGCTCCTAATGTTTGTTTATTTTTGAGAGAGAGAGGGACAGGGCATGAGCGGGGGGGGGGGGGGGGGTGCAGAGAGGGAGAAACAGAATTCGAAGGAGGCTCCAGGCTCTGAGCTGTCAGCACAGAGCCCGACGCAGGGCTCAAACTTAGGAACTGCGAGATTATGACCTCAGCTGAAGTTGGATGCTTAACCGACTGACCTACCTAGGCGCCCCCATACATTTTTCATTTCTTAAACTGCTTAAATTATAAATTGTAGTATTCAAAGATTTGTTTTCCCCACAAACAGAAAAACTCTGACAGACCTTCAAATCCCAAAAGTGAAAGAAGAAAAAATGTTTACCTCCCCACCTCCCCGCCAGCCTATTTAACTGAAGAAAGAATCCATTTTTCACCAAAAGTGTGAGTGTAGAGTTAGTTCAGCCACCAGAAGAAACAGGTTCAGAGATGTGATTCTGCTGACTCAGTGATGATAAACAAATTTACGAAGTAAATGTTTGCATACATTAGTTCACAGTGGGGGAGTATGTCTAGGGAGATGACCTCTCACCTGCTGATGATAGACATCCCATCCTCTTGGTCAGGTCTGGCCGCAACTTAACCTGCTCTTGAAGGTCACCTGGAAGCTGTGTGGATTTTTGGACTCCTCTGGGCGTCCAGTTCTATTTAGAAGAGAGCATAAAATGCAGCTGTCCAGGATGCACAGGGTTACTCCAGAGCAGGCATTTAACCTTGAAATGGACTCAGCTGCCTGTGTAGGATGACTCAGTTGAGCCAGAACTATCTTAATTTGATAACTATTCTAATATGAACCAGAAGTCTTGAGTTTGACCCAGAACCATCTTGGTCTGCAGTGGAGTTGTGTGTATAACGCTGTCAGAATATGTTCATTGTTAGAAGCCTGGAGAGAGGAAGTGACTTGCTTGGCCAACACAAAAATAGCCGTAGTACAAGAAGGATTTTAAAAATTAGCATTTTACCATACTTGTGCAATAATGTTGGTTATGAATATTATTTCAATCTGTTTCATAAATTCGTTAAAAAGAAAAAACCCTACACTCAGAGCAGGAGCTCGTGTTTCTAACTTGGAATGCATTTTTTTCTCATCCCCTCCCTGCTGTCCATTAGTCTAATGGTTTTAAAGTTGTCATTTCAGTTCTTAAAACTCTTTTTCCTTAGAGCTGAGCATCAGAAAGTTGTCTAATTCTGTCTCAGATGATGATTTCCAGTTTAATTGTATAAAAGATAAGGAAATTGAATAGTGAAATTGCATTTGCTTTGATATAATAAAGAATCTTTCCTGCATCCAAAGAAAATTGAAATGTCTGGAAAAGTAAATCCTTTCTTTGATTTACATGTAAATGAGAAAGTTGGCATGGACAAGGTTATGTTTCACTAGGCATTTTTGAAATTCTGATTGCTCTTACAAGTGCGAGTCTTTTGTTTTTCACTTTAGAGAGAAAGTGGACTCACTTTAAAGGACTCACTTTAGAGTTCTATTCCAAGAGCATGAGCACAAGCAGGGGAGGGGCAGAGAGAGAAGGAGAGAGAGAATCCCAAGCTGGCTCCATGCTGTCGGCATAGAACCCAACTTGGGGCTTGATTTCATGACAATGAGATCATGACTTGGGCTGAAATCAAAAGTCAGACACTGAGCCACCCAGGTGCCCCAAGTGGGAGTCTTTTAAAGCTAAGTGTTTTGATACGAATTATTTATTCTAAAGAGTGATACTCACCTTTTTCATGGTTCTCATGGAAGTGTTAATGGACATATGACCTGTATCATTAAAAGATAAAACTATTGCTCTAGACTAGGGAGAAGAGAGAAAATTAAACATAGTCAAGGAGTAGAAGGACATTTGTAGTCGTAGATCACAATGAGAAAACCAAGTGTGCTTTTTTTCAGACAAAATATTTATGGGGTATTATATGTTAGAACTATTTAGTGCTATTTAAAACTTCAGGATGTCTTTATAAGTTTTTTAAAACTTCAGGATGTCCTATGTCTTTATAAGTTTTTTGGGGGGATTCCATGGTAAGTTGCCTATCACAGACCATTCAGGTGCATTCTTACCCATTCCTAGATCAGGGATCCTTATCTGTTTTGGGAAGTTTCCCCTGTGCTTTGAGAGGCAGCAGCAGGAAGTGGAAAGTACATCCCACTTGTTAATGGTCATGGGCTGGAGGGCTGGATGCTGCCATGTGACATTGGACTTCTGCCATACTTTGCACTTAACGCCTGCCCTACCTGTGTTGTGGTGGTTTAGTAAGGGTCTTAAGAGGAGATGAATGATACTTTATAAATGTAAAGTATTATTCCATTAGGGAAGGTAGGAGTAAAATTGGAAAGCACCAAATATTTGGAAGGAAACTAAAATAGGTCTGCTTTCCCTTTTGGCCAGGGCTTTATAGTGTGCACTTGGGAATAGAAAGTGAAAGGAATGTGCAGGTGTTCCTGACAGGATGGGGTAGGGCAGTGAAGATGGCAACTTTGAAGATCTGGATGCTTTGATCTTAGAGTACCACTAATTTGTACTTAGCCCACATCCCAGTAAATTACTGTGCAATTGTCATAACAATAGAGGAGCATTTTGTAACGGTTCTCTAGTAGCTTCCAGTCTGGCACGTGGTTCATTAGAGACTGACATGTGCAGTTGTGGAGTTGCTATAAGCTGCCAAACATTTTAAGCCTGGTGATGAATTAGACCACACGAACGGCTGTAGCAAATGCATGTGATCTTTCGCTTATGTTCCCTTTGTCAGTCTGTTTGGTCTCTTAGTTTTCCCTCCTCACCTGACCTTTGCACCGGCCACGTGCACACAGAGTGGACTCAGCAAGAATTAACCTATAGGTCAGTGATACAGGCTGAGGATGAAGAGTGAGGAGTATTAAGGCAGCGCCTGAAATTAATTGCTTCTCCTTAGTTGTTAATTTTTTTTCTTTCTTCCAGCACTTTTTTTTTTTTTTTTTTTTAGCAAACAAAAAAACCCCACTATCCATTATTGTGGATCATTTCAAACATACAAAAGTGAAGAGAATGTTATAATGAACTGTCAGATGCCCATAACCCAGCTTCAAACAATTATCTACTTATTGGCCGTTCTTGTCAGTTTCTATAAAAAAACTTCCTGGATTGGTGTTGAATCTGCAGCTCTGTTTGGGGAGAATTACCATCTTAACAACACTGAGTCCTCCAATCCAAGAGCACAGTATCTATCTCCTTCTACTTATTTAGATATTATTTAATAGCTCAGTATTTTTCAATACATTTCAGTATTTTTCAGTACTTTTCAGTGTACAGTTTTGCACTTCTTTCATTAGATTTATTTCTAAATATTTATTACTTTTGATGCTGTTGTAAATGGAATTGTTTCTTAATTTCCTTTTTGGATTGTTCATTGCCTGTATATAAAAATACAGTTGGTTTTTGGATATTGATTTTATATACTGTGAACTTGCCTAACTTATTTATTATACTAGATTTTTACGGGGTAGACTCCTTAGGATTTTCTGTATATAGGATCTGTGAGTACTCACTTCTGTGACTAAAGAAGTTTTACTTCTTCCTTTCCAATCTGTGCATTTAAAATTTTCTTTTCTTAAATCTTCTATTCTTTTCTTTTCTTTCATATTATAGTGGCTAGGAACTCCAGTATAGAATTGACTAGAAGTGATACGAGTGGACATCCTTGCCTTGTTCCTGATCAGAGAATGAACTTTGGTCTTAATCAATTTTATTTTTTTCTAATTCATTAATATCTACTCTAGTATTTATTATTGCCTTCTTCTGCTTGTTTTGCATTTAGTGTATTCTTCTTTTTCTAGTTTCATAAGGTGGAAGTTCATATTATTGACTTGAGATTTTTCTTTTTCTCCTACAGGCTTTTAAAGTTATAAATTTCCCTCTCAGCACTTTCCAAAGGTGTATTTTGTAATTTTGATCTGCTGTGTTTTTATTTCCATTGAGTTTGAAGTAGTTTCTAAGTTCCCTTGTGATTTCAATCTCTTTGACTCTTGACTTATTTAGGAGTGTTTCCTATTCCAAGTATTTGAGGATCCCCAAATTTCTTTGTATTCTTGATTTCCAGTTTACTTCCATTGTGGTAGAGAATATGCTTTAAGTTATTTTGCTCCTTTTAAATGTATTGACACTTGTTTTTTGGCCTAGCCTATCGTTTGTCCTGGAAAATGTTACGTGTATTCTGCCGTTGCTGCTGGAAGTGTTCTCAAGATGTCAGTTAGGTCACATGGTTGACAGTGTTGTTCAAGCCTTGTGTATCCTTGGTGATTTTCTCCTTGTTGTTCCATCATACTGATACTGGGGTATTAAAGTCTCCAAATACTATTTTGAATTGTCTGTTTCTCCCTTCGGTTCTGTCGGTTTTTGCCTTGTGTATTTTGGTATTGTGTTAAGTGCTTATGTGTATGTAATTGTCATATTTTCCTGATGAATTATAATTATAAAACTTTTCTCTTTTTCTCTGGTAACTTTTTTATCTTAAAGTTTATTTTGTCTGGTATCAGTAGAGCTATTGTAATTTTCTTATGGCTTATGTTCACATAGTACATCTTTTTCTTATTTGTGTCTTGTATACACAGCATATGGTTGGATATTGTTCTTATTTGTTATCTAGTTTGATAGTCTTTGCCCTTTATTGGAGTGTTTAATCCACTTAAATTATTGTTACAGTTGTATTCCATCTACTATTTTGCTCTTTATTTTCTCTGACTCATGTCTTCTTTGGTTCCTTGTTGCTCTCTGTTGCTCCTGTCTTTTGTGTTAAATAGGTATTTTCTAGCGTTCTATTTTAATTCATTTGTTGAGTTTTTACATTCTTTCTTGAATTCTATTTTTAGTGGTTAGAGATTATAGTATGTATCTCATGATGGTCTACTTTAGATTAATACTGGCTCATTTCCAATAAAATATAGAAACTTTTCTCCATTAAATGTCTTGGTTCATTCAGTGCACAGTAATATTAAATACAAAGATGCCATTTTGTGTTATAACCACATTTTAACCAATAGAGTGTACTTTTCCAGAAATTGGGTATATTCTGTTTTGATTCTGTCAACCCCCAGCTAGCAGTCTCTCTTCTGAAGCATTATTATTGATGCTCTTTTGAAGTCAAGGTTAGCAGCTTTAGGACTTAAAAAAAAAAAGACCTCATCTATTTTGAGTAAATATCTTCCTTACCTGCTTGGAAAATGTCTTTCTTTATTTCTTTTAGATAAGTAGCTTATATATGTAGAGAGAGAATCAGATGTGAAAAATCTTCCCACTTTACAGATATTGTAGACAGGTGAACTCCCTCCTGGCTTTCCTAGGATCAGAGTATTTTGAAGAGCCAGAACACCGCATCAAAGACCAAAAAAAGGTCTCTCTTTCCTCCCTCCTTTGTGGTGTTATTATTATATATATTCCACTTCATATCTTATGAGTCCCAAAATGAAGGTCTAGAGTTACTGTTTTATGTAGTTTTAAATCAGTTACCTGTGGAAGAGAGAAAAGTATTTATAACTCTCTTTTATATTTACCTATATGATTACTGTTACTAGTGCTCTTAATTTTTTTGGTGGATTCAGGTTACCATCTGGTGTCCTCTCCTGTTAGCCTGAAGGGCTTCTTTTCGTATTTCTGGTAAAGCAGCTCCACTAGCAACAGATGATGTCAGTCTCTTTATCTGGGAATGTCTATCTCTACTTACCTTTTGTCCTGGCCATCCTTCCTTCAAGGCTTTTTTTTTTTTTTTTTTTTTAATGTTTGTTTATTTTTTTTTATTAAATTTTTTTTTTTCAACGTTTATTTATTTTTGGGACAGAGAGAGACAGAGCATGAACGGGGGAGGGGCAGAGAGAGAGGGAGACACAGAATCGGAAACAGGCTCCAGGCTCTGAGCCATCAGCCCAGAGCCTGACGCGGGGCTCGAACTCACGGACCGCGAGATCGTGACCTGGCTGAAGTCGGACGCTTAACCGACTGCGCCACCCAGGCGCCCCTAATGTTTGTTTATTTTTGAGAGAGAGAAAGAGAGACAGCACAAGTGGGGGAGGGGTAGAGACAGAGGGAGACACAGAATCCGAAGCAGGCTCCAGGCTCCGAGCTGTCAGCACAGAGCCCAACACGGGGCTTGAACTTATGAATGGTGAGATCATGACCTGAGCCAAAGTCACATGCTTAACTAGCTGAGCCACCCAGGCGCTCCTCTACTTACCTTTTGAAATATAGTTTTGTTGGATATAGACTTCTTGGTTAACCATTTTTTTCTTTCAGCACTTTGAACATGTCCTGTCACTGCCTTCTGGTTTTTATCATTTCAGATGTGAAGTCAACTGCTAATCTTATTGTGGTTCCCCTTTATATGATGAGTCACTTTTCTCCTGATTCATTTGAGATTATCTCTTTGTGCTTGGCTTTCAACAGTTTGACTGTGAGGAATCCAGCAGTTATCTATGTTAATCTTCCTTAGAGTTTGTTGAACTTATTTCGAGTTTGTTGGATGTGAAGATTAATTTTTTAATTTTTTTAATGTTTATTTTTGAGAGAGAGGCGCACACACACCACACACACACACACACACACACACACACACACACACACAAACACAGTGCGAGTGGGGGAGGGAGGGGCAGAGAGAGGGGAGACACAGAATCCAAAGCTGGCTCCAGGCCCTAAGCTGTCAGCACAGAGCCTGATGCGGGGCTCGAACCCACGAACCATGAGAGCACGGCCTGAGCCGAAGTTGGATGCCCAACTGAGCCACCCAGGTGCCCCGAGATTAATTTTTTAAAATTGAATATGGGAAGTTTGGACCATTGTGTTTTTTTTTTTCAAATACTTTTCTGCTTCTTTTTCTCTTCTTTTGACTTCCTTTATTCCTGATGGTATCCTTCATGTCTCTGAGATCTGTGTATTTTTCTTTATTCTTTTTTATTTCTTCATCAGATTGGGTAATTTCAAGTTTGCAGATTCTTCGGCCATCTCAGGTCTGCTGTTGTGCCCCTATACTGAATTTTTCATTAGTTTCTGTAGTTTTGAACTCTAGAATGTCTATTCAGTTTTATACTTTTAATCTATTGACATTCTCTATTCGGTATGTCATTGTCATCATGCTTTCCATTTATTCTTTAAGCATGGATTCTTTCAGTTCCTTGACCATATTTATAATAGCTATTTTTCGTCTTTGTGAATCCAGCACCTGGGCCCCTGTAGAGTTTGTATTGCTCTTTTTCCTGAGTCTAGTTCCCAATACTTTTTTGTTTCTTTGTGTGTTTCACATTTTATTTTTTAAACTGGATATTATAGTTCATATGCTGTAGCAGCTCTGTATTCTGACCACCCTTGGCAAAATCCAGGTTTGTTGTTGTTCCTTTTTGTTTATGCCTTGTCTGGATTAGTTCTGCAGAGTCAGCCTTCCCAGCGGTGTGCAGCTGATCCTGCTCAGTTTTTCTCTTGTTTTTATATTTAAGCCCAGTATCCTAAGGGTCACCCCTGCACGAATAGAGCTTACTGATTCACTAGTGATTGGTTAGGGGTCTCCTTAAACAACTCAGGCCATGAGAGCTTTACCATTTCGCAAGGATCTGTGTTTAGGTTGAGGAACACATTCAGAGTTCAGGTTATTTACAGGGCTGTCTTGGCTTACTCTCTGCCAGACCTTCTTATGTCTCCTCTGTGCACGTGCTGGGTCTCACTTCAGCCAGGTTGAATGGAGAACCAGGGCCCTCTCCAGTCTCTCCTGCAGTTGTGCACCCTTCCAGGATTCCAGGGACATGTGGCAGCTCATCACTATCGTTCTCTTAATCTTTGCATCTACCTGTCAGGTTTTTTTTACTTGTCTGCTGGTTTGTTGCTTGCCTCAGCCAGTATTACAACCTAAAGCTAGCTAAGGGGTTGGTCTATAATTGCCCACGGTCACTGATGTTTACAGCAATGCCCTTGGGTTTGTCTGTCTGCTTCTCATCAAGTCAGCCCGTCTCGCGGAGGAGCCACCAGTTGTCAAGGCTTGTCCTGCCCTGGTGGATCTACCACCACAATAAGGGGGCAAGCTGGGCTGAGGGGCGAGAGCACCCCAGGCTGGCATCCTGCATACTGCCATTGTTTTATGCAGTTCTTCTTCAATAAATACTTCTCAATATGTTGTGTGGCTCTGGTTGATTTCCAGCCCTGAAATGGTTGTTTTGACAAATTTGTCCATTTTTAACATTGCTTTTTGAGGGAAGTTTTGTGAAGCTTCTCACTATTCCAGAAAGTCTGCATCTTCCCTCAAGGCTTCATTTATGTGGGTTTTTTTAAAACTTTCTAAGTAGTGTAAATAAGCTTGTTGTAGAAATTTACCAGTATCAAATAGAGAATGTGGAAATGAAAAGCACTTACATCCCTTAGAGATAACCTCTGCTAATAGCTTAGTGAATTGCTTGAAAGCCTTAAGTTTAATCATTGCATTTTTGGTTGTGTCCTCTCCCCACACAATTCCCTTACCCCTCACTACACGGTTTCTAATTCAGAGACTTCTTTTAGCTCCCTGATTCAAGAAGACAAACTTAATTGGCAATAATTCATTTGACTGAAGCCCAGGGCCCCTCTCCTGGTGAGGCTAGAACACTAAGGCTGGTGTGAGTCTTACCCTTGAAGGAGACCCAGGTTTGGCCACACCTGTCACAGCATCATGCCTGTCTAGTCTCCTCTGTGCAGCGTTCTCGTTCCCTGGCTCTTTATCCTACTCATACCACATCCTTTCCCAGGCTCTGCAGGCAAGTGCCTCATCTGTCGTTTGCCCCCATGATGTCACTTTGGCTCGACTGCATTTTAGAGAGTTCTCTGAAGGGAGAGGCAGTGCAGTATTGGGCTAATGGCATGAGCTTGGCATCACATTGTTTGGGGTTCGAATTTTAGGTCTCTTTGTTCTAAACCCTTGGGACCTTGGTTCTGGTGGGCCTTGGTTTTTTCATCTCTACAGTGGGGCTGGTAGTAGTCCTTCCTGTACTGGTTTGCAATAATGATGTGATGGGACACCCTGTGTAATGTACAGAACAGTGGTTGGTACTCTGGAGCACACGGTAAATGCTTTCCTCTGTTGTTATTGTCCTCGTGATGTCAATTACATCATCATTATTACCCTTAGCAGTGACATTTCACATGGGAGAGAAAATTTTGAATGGGACCTCTTCTGTGCTCACAGAAGCTTTGATATTATTAACTCCACTGAGTGGAGTCAGGACTTTTCTACTGGGCTGGGGTGGCGCTAGCTGGGAGATGGTGGATTGGGAAGAGGGGCTGGTGTTTGGAAGAAAACAGAACAGGGCAGCTGCTGGGCAGACCCAGAAGAAGACAAGCTGATATGACGGAGTGACCACTGAAGGATGCAGAGTATCTTTTTGGGATGTTGGAAATGTAAATCGATTGTACCAGTGGTAGCACACCTCCTTAAATATACTGAAAGTCACTGGATTGTGCACTTCCAGTGGGCATGTTGTATGGTATGTGACGTCCATCTCAGTAGAGGTCTCATTAAAAAAAATTGTGGAGGGGTGCCTGGGTGGCGCAGTCGGTTAAGCGTCCGACTTCAGCCAGGTCACGATCTCGCGGCATGTGAGTTCGAGCCCCGCGTCAGGCTCTGGGCTGATGGCTCAGAGCCTGGAGCCTGTTTCCGATTCTGTGTCTCCCTCTCTCTCTGCCCCTCCCCCGTTCATGCTCTGTCTCTCTCTGTCCCAAAAATAAATAAAGGTTGAAAAAAAAAATTGTGGAAAGGAAATGAAGAGGGGTTGATCTTTCTGGCTGCACTTACTGATCATCATTATTTTTTTTTATTACACTACACTTTTGGCTCTTTCAGCCTTTCCAGCAAAATATATATATGTGTGTGTGTGTGTGTGTGTGTGTGTGTGTGTGTGTGTTGCCTTTGAAACGAGAAAGTAAGCATCAGTTTTGTTTTTTTTTTAAAAAAAAAAAGGACGGGCGCCTAGCTGGCTCAATCTGGAGTATGTGACTTTTGATCTAGGGATCCTGAGTTTGAGCCCCATGTGGGGTGTAAAAATTACTTAAATAAGAAAAATTAATAATAAAAAAATTGGGCTCTGTGCTCACAGCTCAGAGCCTGGAGCCTGCTTCCGATTCTGTGTCTCCCTCTCTCTCTGACCCTCCCCCTGTTCATGCTGTCTCTCTCTGTCTCAAAAATAAATAAACGTTAAAAAAAAAATTTTAAAAAAAAAGGATGTTATTGTGGCCGTCAAAACCTACTATGGACACAAAATAGTAGCAGAATGAGCCTGAGGTAGGTTTCCTGGGTGCGGGTTTCCTGGAAGAACCGAGTGCCTGGGCAGAGCTCTGCGGGGATAGCCACGTGTCGGCACCAGGCGTGGCCTTCGGAGGAGAGCTTTGGCGGTTTGCACTGGTCGGTTTGCACTGGTGGGGCCCAGGGCCTGCACTGGGAGGTGGGTGCCATGGTGAGGCGGCTTTAGAGATTGCAGCAGGAGGGCATGGGTGCGGTGAGTGTGACCAGCCTGTCTGGGAGCCGATGCTGAAAACGCATACTGAGAAACCTGCATGTCTCTGGCCTTCATCACACTCACATTCCTGGCGGAGCGTGAATCAGACACTGATGTGGAGATGAGTTGGACTCTGGGTCTGCCTCTGCAGGTCATAGGCTGCCTCTTGGTGCCCCCAGAGAGCCCCAGTTTGAGGTCAGAACTGCTTTTTACAGTGAGGGCTGGTTTTGACTCAGGGGAGGACTAATGCCCCTTTCAATTTTGCTTTGTAGCCACAGAACTTTTGTGCAGGTAGGAAAACGGCTGTGCCTGAAGCGGCTATTCTGTAAACGTTTTGGGATCTAACGATGAGGAAATTATTCAGGAATGCTCGGATTCTTTCCGAAGATGACCTCCGAGGGGCAAATACATAAGTTAGGCAGTCAGTCCGTCTCTGGTGGAACTTGACCTGCTCCCTCTTAGCTGAAGACTGTCGCGTTCCCAAGCCCTGACTGGGAGCTCCCTGTTTCAAGCACTGCTTGCTGTCAGTTAGGAAGGTGGCTTCAAAACCATTTGCTCCAGGTCCTCAGTAAACCAGTCGTGGCCATTGTAGGTGCGGAGCTTTGTTGCTCCTCAGGCATCTTTGACGAAGAGGAAATGACAACTTTATTCTGCTAGCGAATTGCTCCTTCCCAAAAGCATTTCTAAAGGCTTCTTCACCTGTGAATTCTGAATAGAACCAGCTTTCTGAGTGTGGCTGACCCTTGTATGGAAGAAAGGCTTTGCAGAATTTGCCAGAACAGCCCTTGATCCTGATCCCAGTTGGTCTCCTGTCCCTCTCTGCCCTGTGTCCCTCCTCTCCTTCCTTTGGGGCTCTGCTCTGTGCCTCTTTCTGACCTTCTAGAGTTTCTGGGTAGGGGGTGTACTGGGAGTTTTATTTACCTAAAATAGATTTTCATGATACGCTCTTGTAAAACCCTGAAAAAAACTAAAACCTTGAGAGTTGTTGTACACAGTACTGTATTGTTTTGTGTGACATGATAGTTTTTAGCTACACCTTTAATTAGGGCCACACTTCATTAGCTCAGGGGCTTTGCATGTCCAGCATCTTTAGCAGGAAGGTTTGTCGGATGGACGCACTGTGATCTAAGAGCTCCAGAGACACGCTTTGAGTGAGTATTATTTCAGAATTGAACCCTGTGAGGTCCTAGTCTTTGCATCCTACCACAGTTTGAGAAAATCGGATATTTTAAAAGTCTGTTTCTCTTTTTGCATGCATAAATGTATGAACAAAACCCGCATGTTTGTGTGTGGTTGGGGGAAGAGGGTGGCATCGAATTCTGGAATCTAATATCAGACATCAGTATCCCCATGTGTTTCCTGCTACCATTGTCTCTGCTATTTAAATTCGGTAATTTCCCAAGTATGCACTCTGTAAATATTATGTGCCAGGCAGGAGTCTCAGGTCTATAGATCCATCAGAGAACACAACAGACACGAAGCCCTCCTTTTCTGAACCATGTATAATAGAAGGAGGTAGTTGAAAATCGACACATATATTAGAAAAATATGTAGGGTGTCAGTGGTAAGTGCTTTGAGAAAATTCAGGGATGGGCAGGGGCTTTGGGGTGGTGTGAGGGCAGCAAAGAGGTCTGACGGTCGTGGTTACAATTGTAAATAAGGTGGTCAGGGAATCCTTGTTCCCTTAGGTATTCCCTATGAGGAGATCTCTGCAAACTTACAGAATGGGGTTTTATTACTGGGAAGGAGGAGTTGGTGAGCTCTCTGAAGCAAATAACTTTTGAAGTTGGCATTGGCAGGATGTTGTGCAATTGGGCTGTTGGCTGAGCCCCAGACCGCCGCATCTGAAGTGAACCACAACTTTGCAATCATTCCCCGTGCCATCCAAAAATATTTTGTGACCTTGCTGGTTGGCAGTTTTTTTAAATGTTATTTTAAATCTCAAAAAAAGGGAAACATCAAAGTGCAGGCTGTCCATGGCGGCCCTTCTTGAGGCACTCACACAGCTGCATAGTACAATCAACTATTGTAGTGACATGTGCCCGGCTGTTATAAATAGATGCGAGGCTTGAACATGAAATGCTCCATTCGAAGGGCAAGTGTTCTCTTGATGAATGCAAACTGCTGTTCCCTTCTCAGACATCAATATTATTTTTTGTTTCACTGACTAAATTAAAAAAACAACAACTGTGTTTTCTGCAGAAGTGCTGC
This sequence comes from Felis catus, assembly GCF_018350175.1. NCBI lineage: Eukaryota > Metazoa > Chordata > Mammalia > Carnivora > Felidae > Felis > Felis catus. Next base: position 37,794,839 of record NC_058383.1, read on the forward strand.
ATAATTTAACTGTTTCCGATATTGTAATCCAAATGTATTTCACTCTTTACTATCAATCACAGATTTATCTTGCCTACTTCACTACATTTTAAAATTTCCTGTGGTCAAATTTTAAATGATGGATTTGTATATAACTGTTGTATATGTGGAATGATTCATGGCTGGAAATGCATGACCCTTTTTTTTTTTTTAATATATTTTTGAGAGAGAGAGAGAGTGAGAGCAGGGGAGGGGCAGAGAGAGGGAGAGAGAGAATCCCATGCAGGCTTTGCGCCGTCAGCACAGAGCCCAACACGGGCTTCAACCCATGAACTGTGAGATCATGACCTGAGCCAAAATCAAGAGTTGGACCCTTAACTGAATGAGCCACCCAGGTGCCCTGCATGCCTCTTAAATATCCTGTTCTTTCCTGGATTTTTAGCCCCTATTCCAAGAAATTTTTACTGTAGTTTATTTGTAACGTGTCAGAACATCTGAAGCTGTGCCATTTATATAGTAGGTTGTCTATAATTTAAAAATCAGGGGCACCTGGGTGGCTCAGTGGGTTAAGCGTCTGACTTCAGCTCAGATCATGATCTCGCGGTTCGTAAGAGCCCCGCATCAGCCTCTGTGCTGACAGCTTGCTTCGGATTCTGTGTCCCCCTCTCTCTCTGCCCCTTCCCACTCTCTCTGTCTCTGTCTCTGTCTCTGTCTCTCTCAAAAATAAACACATCTTTAAAAAAATAATAAACTGTTAAAAAAATCAGTTTGTCTCTTAAAAAAAAATACAGTGTGCACCTCGCTAGTCTCTGACATTCTCCACTGTTTGAGTGCTGATCAAGAGCAGCTTAATGTTGTAAAGAAACTATACTTATGCAGTGTGTGGTTTAAGGTGCTAAGTCAGATTCATTTAGCTGAAATACGAACCCATTAAAGTGATTTTACCGTAATGAAGTTAACATGTTAAGTGAGGTTTTACTGTAGTTGAAAAAGCCACTTTAAATATTCTGTGAGTAGTGTATTCATTTCGTAGGGAGCGGTAAAAAAAAGTACCACAAACTGGGTGGCTGCAAACAACAGGAATTCATGCTCTCACAGATCTGGGGGCCACAAGTTGAAGATCAAGGTGTTGGCAGGGCTGGTTCCTTCTGGAGGCTCTGACAGGGAGTCGGTCCCCTGCCTCTCCCCTGGCTTCTGGTGTCTGTGGGCAATCCCTGCTAGTTTCTTGGGTTGTTGACTCATCACTGTAGTCTCTGCCTCTGCCTTTTACTTTGCCTTCTTGTGTGTCTCTGTCCTTTTTTCTGTCTCTTGTAAGGATTTATGGCCCACCTAATCCAGTATGATCTCACATTGATCCTTAACTAATTACATCTGTAAAGACCTTCTTTCCAGATAAAGCCACATTCTCAGGCTCTGGGTGAACATGAATTTCGGAGGAGACATTATTCATCCTACAATAAGTAGCTTGCATTCAACATGTATCTGTTGAGCGCCTGCTATTTGAGAATTTACAAGGCACTAAGTGTGGCTTGGGGGTAGGATCCAGAGACGGTTGACATAGCCTTTTCCTCGGGAGTTTATGGTGCCCGGTTCCTCACCTTGACATTGGTGATCCAACACCATTTAGTATTTAAGGTAGCCCAAGTAGATTATTTGAAGGGCTGTGTGTGGTAGGTGTAACCACAACTATGTAATTGGGGTGCCTGGAGGTACCCACCGACCCTGTGCTGACCCTTCAGCCACATTCCCTAAATTGTTAACATCCTAGCAGACTTGTCTCTTTCTCCACACGTAAACTCACACACTTCCCCCCCCCCACCGCCCCCAGAACCATTTGAGAATAGATTGCAGACAGTGTCCCTGAATACTTTGTGTGTCTTTCTTAAAAATAAGGATGCCTTCCTGCGTAGCCACCACATACTGTCAGGAAATGAACGTCTCCATCATACACCTCCTAATCCATTGGTCCCCTTTACATTTTGCCACTTGTCCCAGTAGTGTCCTTTATGAACCCAGGAGCCCAGCCAGGATTGCGTGGTACATGAATTGTCTCCTTCAGTCTAGAATAGGTCCTTAGTATTTGTGTTTCCTGACCTTGACATTTTTGAAGAGAAGAGGCTGGTTACTTTGTAGAATGTCCCACGGCCGGGCTCGTCTGGTGCCCCCCCACGATTAGATTCTGGTGTTTTTTGGCAGGACGGCTCAGTTTTGATTTGCCCCATTTCTGGAGGTGCTAACTTTTGTCATTGGTTGAGTAGATGTCTACCAGATTTCTTCACTGCAGAATTAATGAATGAGCATTTTGTAGCTATTAAGTATTTTGTGGAGAAGTATTTTGAGATTATGTAAATACCCTCTCATGAAACTTTGACCCACTACTTTTAGCATTCTTTGATGATTCTGACCTGAATCAATTAGCGTGATGGCTGCCAAATGATTTTCTGATTGCCTCATTTATTTTACTTATTAGTTGGTCACCTACTGTTTCTTTCCTCTTTCCTCCCTCCCTTCTCTCCTAGCAGTAGACTCACAGGTTCCTATCTTATTCGTTGGGCTGTAATCCATTACTATCATTATCTACTTTGATGCTCAGATTATCCCATATTTGGCCCGTGGTAGCCATTCAGTCTGGCTCTTGTGTACTTTTGATATGTCTGCATCATCTTTTGAGTACTTGCTTCCTTTTTGGCCCAACACATGCAGATTTATTTTGAACCTTCCTTGCCCCAGCCCTGGAACCAGCCATTTTTCCAATAAGCCCCAGTTTCTTTGAGTGAAGAATGGTTTTTAGAAACCAACATGGGGGCAGTAGGTGTGTTCACTGCCACTGGGGCATCGTGGCTACTAAGCCTCCTTGGTGGATTTCGTTAGAAAACTAAATATATGTCCATGCTCCCCTCCACACACAAGTATGTACGTATATGCACGTGTGCACACATTTATAATTCTCCATCCACCCACATAGCTGTAAGAGCTGTGATGTGTCCACTTACAGTTCATATCCCCTGGTTTGTGTTAGCCCTTCCCCCTTCCCTGCTCCTACCTGTCTTCTGCAGTGATAAGAGTAACAGGTGGCTTCCATCATCTGCAGTATCTTCATTTATCTGATCAGCCCCTTGTCTCCAACCAGTCTTCTCACACATAGGCCATCTAGACCTTGGCACTTACCCTCTGGCCCCAAGAGTGCCCCCTCCTACCTGTGCCCCCATCAGTGTGCAGGCTCCCGGGGCCTGTGCCAGCAAACACTACATGCACTTTTAAATCTACACATTTGCCTTAAAATTAAAAGGCATCCCATCAGTCCAGGGGCAGGTTTTTAAAATTTTTATTTTATTTTTTATGTTTATTTCTGAGGGAGAGACAGACAGAGTGTGAGCTAGGGAAGGGCAGAGAGAGAGGGAGACACGAAATCTGAAGTAGGCTCCACGCTCTGAGCTCTCAGCACAGAGCCTGATGCGGGGCTCAAACTCATGAACTGCAAGATCGTGACCAGAGCCGAAGGTGGACGTTTAACCAGCTGAGACACCCAGACGCCCCCAGGGGTAGGTAGTTCTTTACAGCAACAGCTGCAGCGGAACAACATATCCAACATAAGAGGATAAAAAGGCCTTCCTTCTCAATGCTGATTTCTAACCCCGGTCGAAAGGTGTTGGCACTTGGAAGAATCAGCTGGCTCTGTTGGTGTCAGGCCCACGGAGGCAAAAGTGCTTTGGAAGAGCTGGATTGGAGGTATGAGGTGAGTTCACCAGAGGGTCTTGAAGGCAAATCTGTGTGCACCGAGATTGGGTCAGAAGTGACCCAATCTACTTAGAGAGTAGATTGCAGAGATTCAAGTTGACGTTTCAGTGACTGTTTTTGAGGATCATCTGGCAGAAAAGTGTCCAGTATCTTGTTAGCCGATGTCCTTGGGTCTGATGGGGTCAGGAACACCATGGAGGGTGTCCAGCATCGGTGGGATGCCACTGCCAACCCCCATTTGTTCCTTCGTCTCTGGAAGACCCTGGGGCTGTATTTCCCCGGCCCTTTCATTTGTGGCTCCAGGTCAGGTTCTGTTCAACTGTGAGAGGCAGAGGAAACATTGCTGTGTTGTCTGTGGCCCTTGAAGCAGACATGTGGCAGGTGGCACATGTGAGGCTCTCTGAAGCCCTCTGCTTCCCTGTATTTAAAACCTATCTGATCTGGGGTTACTGTTTCCTTATTGGAGTCGTGACTGATAGAGGACCTTGGTCATATCAAGTCCTGATGGCCCCAGGGACTTTTTGTTTGTTTTCTTGGGCTTTGAGTCATGATCTGGAGACCTGAGGTTTCATTTGATGGGGACATTATTGGGTTTTCTCCAGGGAGGTCCTGCCCAGGTGGCTCCTTGGGAACCCCAGGGTTATGAGTAGTCTGGGGAGTGGAGCAGCCTTGCTAGAGGGTCGTCAGTGGAAACACTCAGCGATGCTGGGAATGAAGCATTTCCCAACATTACTGAACTCTTGCTTGGTGCAAGATACTGCGTCAAGGTCTGTGGAAAACAGAGTGGTGAATAATGACACGTGTTCCTAACTTCAAGGCATTTGCACTTCATCTAGAAAGGGCTGAAGCAGGCAACTCTTAGGAAGGTAGGGAGTTGGATGTGGCCCTCTTCTCTGTTGTTTACCATCTTGGTTGTCCTCGGTGGGTAGAATGAGGTGCCAGTCTAAGTGGTTCTCGACAGTGCGCCCGTGTTTCTTCTCACCTCACCCATAACCTTTTGAAACTAGCAGAGTTATAGCATGTGTTATTCTTAGGTTGGTTTTTAATGGATCCATTTTCATCTTGACATTGTACCACCATTTGTTAAACAAGGAGAAGTTACATAAACCACAGAAGGGAGAAGCGTGGAGAGGGGACAGCCTGCTGTGTTTCGTGGTCAGTGTGTGCAACAAGCTGAGGATGATTTTTCAGCGTCAAAGAAGCAACTGAGATTTGAGCAATATGTAGTCGCTCGCTTTAAACTTCATTGAAGTGAGACTTCAGTTCAGTGTTGTTAGTGTTCTCTGCTTTTAAAATGGCAGTGCAAACACAACTTGAAAATAGTCTTTATTATTAATTAGATCTCTTTTACACCTGCCTGACAACTTCTGATTGTTAAGTATTTCCTTTTCCTTGCAGAATGACAGGGAACAGCAACCATTAAAACATCTCTGTCTGGCGCCCTTCCCAGCTTCAGACCTGTTTCCATCTAGGATGAGCACACTGGAGAAATGGGTCCCCTCGTGGGCCTGAGGGGAGGATGGCATTACAAGTCCAAGCGGGCCAGGGTAGGGGCCCTGGCGAGAACAGAAGCATAGCTTGAGAGCCAGTGTCACCAAGAGGCCTCATTGCTCCTGAATAAGAAAGGTTATGGGGATACCTGCAATTTAAACAACAGTGCAAATTTTTGAGGGGATGTTTCATACCAAAACAAAGATCTTTTTCTCTTGCATTCTTGGAATATACTGTGCAGTTTTCAGAAACCGTAAGCAAGGTCTGTGGGTAACCTTGGATCCAACTTCCACCATACTGTTCAGGAAAACGTGCTGCCTGCCGGTCCTTGAACCTGCTGTGTGTGCAGAGCTGGAAGCAAGAAATGAAAGGTGTCCAAAATGCTATTTATTTTTTTAAAAAGTGTGTGTTGGAGGGGGTGGAACTGTTGCAGTGAAACGGTTCAACCAAAAGCAGCTTTCTGATGACCTGCATGCAAGGTTTTAAAGATCCATTGTAGGCCTCCGCATCATGTTGCTTTCCATCCGGAATGAGCACCAGTATGCAACTCAGCTTCCACAGAAAGAAAGGGGCTGGTTGTAAAGGAAGCTTCCTAGTCAGTCCAGTTGTGCCCCCTTAAAAGAACTAAATTTTAGGGGGGCTCCTGGGTGGCTCAGGCGGTTGAGCGTCTGACTCTTGGTATCAGCTCAGGTCACTGTCTCATGGTTGAGTTCATGAGATTGAGCCCCGCATCAGGCTCTGTGTTGAGCATGGAGCCTGCTTGGCATTTTTGTCTCTCCCTCTCTCTCTGCCCCTTCCCTGCTCATGCTCTCTCTTTCAAAATGAATAATGAATGAATGAATGAATGAATGAATGAATAAACAGACTTTAAAAAAAGAAAGAAAGAAAAGAAGACATATATCAATGATAAGCATAGCATTTTTGGAGAGTCTTATTTTCTTTAGGGCTCTACTAGAGAGGCACACCTACTAGATTTAAATGAAAGGACAGAAGAACAGACTCAGTGCTTTTCCATCAAGTGTGACATTTAACGCTGCCTTGGAAGTAGCTACTAGTCTCCTCCTTTAGAATTAATGATTCCTTCTGGATGAGTGGAAACGTTGTTGGTTTCTTCACTTCTGTCATTAGGGATCAAAACATGCAAACCAGGCACACTTACACAAGCAACAAAGTTTGCTGGCCAGTATCCTTTTTTCCTTACTTTACAAAGCTAATAAGAGAATTGTAGCTGTGTTCATGCGTGAATGTGCACAAAGTATGTTGATTGCTGGAAGTTTGGGAAATAGGAGAAAATGCCTGTGTTGTTGAAGCTAAGCCTGTCACTTGTTACTTAAGTGACCGTGGACAGAGATTTCAAGCTTAGGTTCATTCTTATCATTAAGAATGAATTCATAATTCATAAAGATGTTCAAAGCTAGTTACTCCTTGAGATCTTTTTCCTCTCTTTTTTTAAATTTTTAAAAAATGTTTATTTATTTTTGAGAGACAGAGTAAGAGAGAGAAAGAGAGAGAGAGGGAGACACAGAATCGGAAGCAGGCTCCAGGCTCTGAGCTGTCAGCACAGAGCCTGATGCGGGGCTCGAACTCACAAACCGTGAGATCATGACCTGAGCCAAAGCTGGACGCTCAACCTACTGAGCCACCCAGGTGCCCCATATCTTTTTCCTGTCTTAAATGAATCGAGAAAATTGGGAAATGAACTTTTTTGGCTCTTTCGTAATTAAAACAGAGTTCAGACTGCTTATTCTTACCGGGTTTCACTTTTTTTTTTTTTTTTTCTCAGTAGCCACTTTATTTTGGTCTTATTTTCATCCTCAGATCCCCTCAAATATCATCAAAAGATCTAAAAATGAAACTTGGATTCACTTCAAGACTTCGTACGAAGAGTCACTTACAACACATTTGTAATCTGTACTTAGACCCATAAGTTAAGAAGGTTATATTAATTTATATGAGTTTACCTTAACAAATATTTATCACATACTTGCTTCACAACATGCAGAGCCAGCACGGCCTCAATTTACAGTCAGGCAGGGGAGCCGGGGACCAGTCACTGTAATGCTGGGAGGTGGTAGTTTGGGGAAAGATTTATTATTCCAGGGGCAGCAGAAGCGGGATGGAGAGAGTTCATCTGCCTGTCCAGAGTGCTGGAGTGGCCTCCAAACGAGGGCCTGGAAAATTCATGGGATTTACATGCAGGCTCTCAATCTGGAGACATCACTTAAATGTATGAAGGCTTTGCTACTGCTTTGTCTTTTCAGAGTTGTATGCTGTCGCAATCAAATGCTCCTCGAGTTTGACGCTCAATCTGAGACTTTTGGAAGAGTCTAGCCTTTTAGAAGGAAAAAGTAAAGGTAGAAACAGAGAATTATGAGTGGGGGCCAGTTCCCTTACTGAGAGTGAGTTTCTACCCAGACTTTGTTCTAGAACTTCCTGTTCTGTAGGAAGTCTTACAGCACTGCTGATCTTTAATGCTCTATGATTTTCCTCTCTCGGCTTTGCTTTTCTGCCTTTATCTTGTGTGATCTTTTCCATCCTGAAGTTTTGGATGAATATTTGCCTCCAGCTGAAAACCAGAACCCTGTGGCTCAGCACTGCCGCTGGTCTTGCGCACCCCCTTTGCCGTTTGAAGGCAGAATCATTTCACCCGTCTCACCGGAAGATGGGATGACGTAACGGAGATGCAGAGTGCCACACAAGTACAGTGATCAAAGACAGTTCAGTCAGCGGGAGAAATGACTTGTAATGGTGTATTTAACTTGGAATCAATATCTTACACTTAGTAGACACTCCTTAAATGTTTGTTTTGTTGCGTCATTTGAATGAGCAATTGCTGTTTAAATAAGGAAGAAACCAGGAGATATGCTAGTGCTCAGCACCTTTGCTAAATGTTTGTAGTGATACCCAGCATGAAGAAGAGTCCCAGAGAGTATTACTTGGTAACTTCCTTGCTCCTACAGAAGCTTTCTTGATGAAATAAAAATGCAAAAAGAGAGGAAAAATATGCCCTTCACGGCGACACAAAAACCATTGTAGTTTGAGTTCATTGTATAGCTTGGTGTCCTTAAAACCAAGATCCTTCAGACACTTTCAGATTCAGGAGCTCTGACTATCTGTCTTGGAGCACAAATGACTGTCTAATTATTAGTAAAATGCTACGTTCACAGAAATGAAAATTTTAGACTAGATTAAGGCCATCATTGGAGTTATTTGTGTGAAAGAACATGTAAACGTAGAATTTCCATTTTCAAGAGTGAAGTCCTGCACTCAAAGCAATTTTTACGTGTAATTGGAACACTTAAAAAGACAAGAATTGGAACATTAGCAGAACTCCTAAAAAGGCAAGCAGGGAGACCGCACCAAGGCTGTGACAATGTGACAGCATGTGGGGTGCTTGGCAGATAGCACTGTGAGTACGTGGGGAAGAGGCGAAGATGTTGGTGATTATACTCTATCCTGTTGTCAGTAATTTGTAATAGCACCTACTTGAGAGGAGGGTTCAGTGCCATGATCATGCATGTTAAGTGCTCACCACAGTGTTTGACACACAGTAAGTGTTCTTTAAATGTTAGTTACAGTAGTAGTTCTTGCTATTACTATTCTTATAAGAGCACACCTCTCCGGGGGTTTAGAGCAAGGTCTGTTGGGTGACAGTGTAGGCAATGAGCTCGGAAGAGCAGAAACTGGAAGACGGTGCACTGGTGAGGAAGCTGTTGGCTGGTGATGTGTGAAGTTCAGGCAGTGGGCATGGAGAGAAGGCGATGGGCTCTGCAGGCAGACTGGGCAGGGCATGATGGGAAGGGAGAGGACAGAGAACAGGGTTACATGGAGCTGGCTGGTTGGGATGACTGGGGAATGGCAACCCCTAGGGAAAGAGAGACAGGTTTGTGGGGATAGGACCCAACTGTTCTGCTCATCCTTTCCCAAACAGTGCTATGCAGACTACATGCTATAAGGGTTGTACAGTTACAATGCACAAGACTTGGGAGGGAGTGTGGCACATTGGTGAGATCTTAAGCTGGAGATGACCAGACTTTGTGTTTGACAAAGACAAGATGGCCTGGGGTCCCTTGGAATGTTTAATTCCCCCAGGAAGTAGGAAACCTGGCGATATAATCATGAAATGAAGTCAGAGGAGAGCCAGAAGAGGTGAGTGTCTGCTGGAGAAGGAAGGAGGAAGTGAGGGTTCCAGGTGACAGGGAAGTTGCTCAGTATTCCTTTCTTTCCCTTTGGCATGCATACAGGCTTACAGGGAACCGGAGAATGTGTGCGTAAGTGTTTTGTGGGTTTGTCTGCAATGCATGAATGTGGCTAACTTTTGAGTGAGTGTACATAATCACTGAGTATGTCCAATACACCCGTGTCAATGTACTCATCAATTTCAGAACAATTACTAATACATAATATTTAATACATTATTGAATATTATATATTAAGTAATTATTAAGATCTAACAACCTCTTCTGTGGTTTTTCCCAATTCACTCTGGCAGAATTCTGACATTTGTTCCCTGGAGTCAGAGCTGTCACAGTGTGAAAGGCCAGGTGGAAGCCTCTAGAACTGCTCTGCCCATTAAAATAGTTCGCCAAAAGCAGCATCATGTTCCTGGCAGGGTGGCAGAGATTAGTGCCACCATCAGGACTCGAAAGATGTGAGGGTGATGATTCCTGCCACATCTCCAGCCCACCTGCATGGCTGGTGCCATTGGACAATGGCAGTGGATGATCATGAACTTAACCATGTGGTGGCTCTGGTTGCAGCTGCAGTGCCAGACGTGGTTTTGTTGCTGGAACAGGTTGACACAGTTCTGGCGGATGGTGTGCTGGTGAAAGCTTTTTTCTTCTCTACCTGGCAGGGTCCGCCGTGCTCCTTCACATTTAACCCTCAGGATTCTAGCTCTTCATTCCGGAGGATATAGATCAAAGGGGGAGCAAGTCCTCTAGAAGAGATGTGAACTGTAAAGGGACTTGGGAGCCTCTTTTGGAGAGAGGGTTACCATGTTGTTTTGCTGCAAGAGGGATAGTTATGTTCTATTAGGCAGAAGCCTGATTTTACGTTATTTGCCAGTTAAGTATGGTTAAAAGAGGTGTGTATATGTTTATGGATCTCAAGTTGACAAGGGGTGATCTGCAGTGGGTTTATATTGAGTCAGCTTGGCTAAATCGGAAATGTGCGTGTAGCTTGGGCCACAGGAGACAGTTGTCACCACATCTGCTCACACTCAAAAAGTCCACTTGGCGGCAGAGGGAACTACTGCAGCTCGAGCATGTCGGCTTACCTTCTTGGCACGGGGCGGGTGTGAGGCCTACGACTCCTCCAGCACCCACGAGCTTTTGTTTATTCCTCCCATCCGCATATGTGGTAAACAGCTTTCCTTGGTCTTCATCCAAGCTATTGACCAATCGACAGTATGATTTTCTGGCCACAATCAGATACATGCGCTATTTATTGTATGGGGCAGCACAGCACAGTTATGCTGCAGACACTTACTGAGTGCTCACTGAGGGCCAGGCACCGTTGCAAGCATCTCTCACGTGTCATTTACTTCTTCTGCCAGCCCTGTGAGCTGGGGACTCCCGTTGCTCCAGCTTTACAAACAAGTAAATGGGGCACAGGGAGACTTAGAGAGTAGCTAGTTCTAAGGTGGTAACATTGGTGCTGAGAGCGAGACAGCTTGAGACCAGAGACTGCGTTCTTCAGTTCTAGGGTCGTGCTTCTATCTGGAGCCCTCTCTTTTTAAGTTGCCTTTGATGCTTTCAACCACCTTCTCTGGGTGTGGTGTGGAGCCCGCTTATTTCCCTCATTTATTTCAATTCTGGCTTTGAAGAGACACTGATACAATACTTATATGTGCCAGGACCTTCTGAACACATACCAGGAAGTCCTCATAACAAGCCTGTGAAGTAGGTGATGTATCATGCCCTCTCAGATTAAAAACCGGAGGCCCAAAGATGGTGACGGATCTGTATGAGTTACAGGGGCTCCATGTAGCAGGATTGGGGTGTGAATGCAGGCAGGGCAGTTCTGGAGTCCACAAGCTGAAATACAGCACGGACAATTGTTAGCTTGTCAAGAATGACCTCAGCAAGAGGGGTACTTAGGTGGCTCAGTCGGTTGAACATCTGACTTTGGCACAGATCACGATTTCACAGTTTGTGTGTTCGAGCCCTGCATCAGGCTCTCTGCTGTCAGCCCAGAGCCCACCTTGGATTTTCTGTCCTCCTCTCTATCTGTCCCTCCCTTGCTCGTGCTCTCTCTCCTTCAAAATGAATAAATAAACTTAAAAAAAAAAAAAAAAAGAATGACCTCAATGAGAGACTGTCAAGGGTGTCTCCATCCTGTGTCTGGAGAGAATTTGTCCTCAACATGGGATCTTGCATATTTAGTCCTGCAATAAATGAGTCTACTGACCAGTGCATTTGGAACTAAATTCCAAGCAGCTGTAAACAATAAATATTTTGTTTCTGTTATCTTTGTAGCAATAGCAGGAGAAAGGAATTAAGGACCAAAACTCTGGGAGTTTTAAATATTTTTGGTAAGTGTTTATACGTGATTTATGGGAAAATAACTTCCTGGAAAAAAAAAAATGACCCATCTTACAACACCTTTAATAAATCAGTCTGCAGTAGAAGTTAGGTGTGTTTTCATAGCAACCGAATTGTGAGAACATTTGGCAGCTAAGATCCAGCCGTGCTGTTATGATCGTGTAACCACACCAGAAGCTACACTGTGTGGTTGGCAAAAGCCACGGCAGCTTGGAGCTGCGTGGCTGAGCCACCGTCCCCCTCCGTATCCGACCGTGACTGCCCCTCATACACCATACATGCAGCTCTGCCTTGTTCAGTGTCGTCTTTAGGAAAACCACAATTTTATAAATACAGTGAGATATGAGCAGAGGCAGAATACCGCATCATACTAAAGTACAGCCTGATTGCTGTAAAGTGAACACCCTTATGTCTACTAGTAGCCAGGCTGAAGAAGAGGACACTGCCAGCCACCCAGATGCCCCCTCCTGTCGCCTCCCTGCCAAAGGCAACCTCTTCCCTCTCCTCTCTGTGGTTTTCTTACCCAAGTGTGTGTCCTTAAATACTTGTCTTAGGTTATTTGGTTTTGCCAGATTTGGGGTTTGCTTTTGCTTCTTTCCACACTTTTTGTTTTGAAGAATTTCGCATTTGCAGAAAAGTTGTTTGGTATGATGAACACTAATATGCCCTTTATCTAGATTCACCAGTTGTTAGCATTTTGCCAAATTTGCTTTCTTGTCTGTCTAAGTGTACATGTGTATATATTTACACATACACACATATGTACGTATGTATATCTTTTCTATACACGTGCCTGTATATGCGTGTCCTGTGTGTATGTGTTTCCTGTCTCTTTCCTGAGCCATTAGAAAGTTGCAAACATCATGGCCCTGCACCCTTAAATTCTTCAACATGTATCTCCTCAGAACAAGGATGTTCTCCTTTGTAGACAAAATAAATGATCACACTCAAGAAATTTAATGTTAGCAAAATCCTCTTATCAAATATATAGTTCATATACAAACATCCCCAGTTGTCCAGTAGTATCCTTTAGAACTTTTCTTATTTTCTTTTATAAATTTTTAATTTTATGTGTGTGTATTTATTCTTGAGAGGGAGAGAGAGATAGGGAGAGAGAGAGAGACAGACAGACAGACAGACACCATGAGCGGGGGAGGGAGACACAGAATCCGAACCAGGCTCCAGGCTCTGAGTTGTCAGCCCAGAGCCCGACGCGGGGCTCAAACTCACGAACCATGAGATCATAACCTGAGCCGAATTCGGATGCTTAACTGACTGAGCCACTCAGGTGCCCCTAAAGTTTTATTATATAGTTTACACACCATAAAATAACCTCTTAAAAGTATATAGCTCACTCTCACTTACTTGTAGAAAATTTGCAGAATTGTGTAAGTGTCACCATGATCTGCTTTTAGAACATTTCTATCACCTACAGGCTCACCATGCTCATTTGCAGGTGGTACCTGCTTTCAGACCCAGTAACCGAGAATCTACTTCCTGTCCTTATAGACTTGCTTTTTCTAGACATTTCACATCATTGAAATTAGGCAGTTTGTGGGTTTTTTTTTAATCTGGCTCCTTTCATGTAGCACATCGTTTGAAGTTCATCTGTATTGTAGCATGGATCAGTATTCAGTTTCTTTTTACTGGTCAGTCAAGTTTCATTGACTAGATATACCATTGCCTGTCCATTCACCGGCTGTCTACATCTTGCCTCTAATAAGTAAGGCTACTCTGGACATTTGTGTATAAGTCTTAGTATGGATAGGTGTCTTAATTTCTCATGAGTAGAGACTTGGATTAGAATTGTAAGGTTCTGTGGTGTTCCTTTTTGTATAATTTTATTTTTTAAATTGTCATTGTGCATTGATTGACCTTCTTCTTTTGGTGTACAGTTCTATGAATTTTAACACATGCATAGATTTTGTAGCCACCGGTACAATCAAGATACAGAATAATTCCACCCCCAATCTTTTTTCTTGTGTTGACCCTTTAGAGACCCCCTCCCCCCCCAACCCTCTCTGTCCCCTCAGCAACAACTAATCTGTTATCTGTCTCTAGTTTTGCCTTTGGGAGCATGTCATTAAAATGCCTGGGTGGCTCAGTTGTTGAAGCATCCGACTTTGGCTCAGAGCATGATCTCACAGTTTGTGAATTCGAGCCCTGCCTCCAGCTCTGTGCTGACGGCTCAGAATCTGGAGCCTACTTCTGATTCTGTGTCTCCCTGTCTCTCTGCCCCTCCCCTGCTCACTCTCTGTCTCTGTCTCTTTGTCTTGAAAATAAATAAACATTAAAAAAAAAATTAAAAATGGAACCATAGAGTATATAAACTGTTAAGACTGGTTCTCTTCATGTAACTGATTGAAAGATTGAGATTCGTCCTAGTTATTGCATGTATCTGTAGTTCATTCCATCCTGTGGATGCACCCACTGAAGGACATTTAGATTGTTTCCAGGTTTTGGCGGCTGTAAAGAGAGTTCGTGTCAAAATGTGTGCACAGCATTTTGTATGAACAGAACGTTTAATTTCTCTAGGGTAAATATCTAGGCTTGGAGTTGTTGGGGCATTTCATCAGTGTGTGTTTGTTTAGCTTTATGACTAACTGCTGCGGATATGTGCAGAGTGGTTGTACTATTTTGTGTTGCTGCCGGCAGCGTGTGAACCTTCCTGGTGTTCCTCGTCTCATCAGTGCTTGGTATCGACAGAACTTTTCGTTTTAGCCGTTAATAACAGATGTATGGTGACATTTCCTATTTTTAATTCGTGTTTCCTAAATAGCTAGTGGTGTTAATATTTTTTCATGTGCATACTCACCAGCCCAGGGCCTTGGGGGTGGCTGTAAAGGAAGCGACAGATATCCACCCCGAACTGAGCACTATTTTTGAAAAGGCCGTCCTTTTCCCATGCTCTGTAGTGTCGCTTTTGTCATAAATTATGTCCATATGTGTGAGAATTTGTTTCTCAGCTTTTAGCTGTTTCATCCGTTTGCCTACCCTTCTGTCAGTATCTCCTGCCTTAACCACTGTAGCTTCGTAAGAGCTGTTAGAGTCTGCAGAACAGGTCTCCCCCTTGGTTTTCTTCAAGCCCTTTCATAATGATGCAGTCATGCAGTACGTGACGTTTTCAAGGTTCGTCCACGTTGTGGCATCAATCAAAACCTCACTCCTTTTTGTGGCTGAACACTTGTTTCATTGTATGGATACACCATTCACTTCATAGAACTCTCGGTGGTTTTTACCTTCTGGCAGTTAGGAGTAATGCCGCTGTAAACACTCATGTACAGGTTTTTGTGGGGACCTGTATTTTCATTTCTCTTCGGCATGTACTGAAGAGGAGAATTGCTGGTAACACATAGGGTGACTCTGTTTAGCATTCTAAAACAATGTTTTGGACAGAGAGTGAGCATGAGCTGGGGAGAGAGGCAGAGGAATAGAGAGAGAATCTTAAGCAGGCTCCACCTCCGCCCGGAGCCCAACACAGGGGCTCAATCCTATGGCCCTGGCATCATGACCTGAGCCGCAATCAAGAGTCAGACGCTCAACCGGCTGAGCCACCCAGCGCCCCTGTGTTTATCATTTTGAAGAGTTGCCGGAGTGTTTTCTATGGCGGCTGAACCATTTTACGTTCCCGGCAGCAGTGTATGGAGACTGCACTTTCTCTTCATCCTCATCAACACTTGACTTTGTCTTTTTAATTGTAGCCATCCTCGTGGATGTGGTTTTGATGTGTGTTTCCCTAATGGCTAATGACGTTGAGCATTTTCTCATGTGCTTGTTGGCCATTTGAGTATTTTCTGTGGAGAAATGTTTACTTGGATGCTTTGCCTTTTAACAAAATGGGATGTCCTGTTATTGTTGTAAGAGTTCTTTGTGCACTCCACCTTCAGGTGTCCCAGCACATCACACCACCGCACTCTCCTGCCTCCTCTGCCTCTGTTTTCTTCACACGCTTTAATTTGTGAGTTGATTTCTTGGTGCATCAACTCATTCATCCAGTCAATATTTATTTATTCGACAGATGTGTAAGCGCCTTAGTTGTGTCTTTGCTATTTCTTCACCTTCTCGGTGCTGTTCTAGAAGAGCTAGTTCCCACTGTCATTTAGCTGGTAGCACTATCATCTTGAAGGTTCTAGATAACTACCCACGAGAGCATCTGTGCAGATCTGAACCTCACGTCACCTGAGGTGACATCCTTTCAGCCACAGCTATACGTCACGTTCTACTATCCTGGCCCCATTCCCACCAAACCAAGTGCACCGACACCCTCCTTGAAAATCTACCAATAGTGTGTCTTTTTTTTTTTTTTTTTTCTTGGAGAAGTTTGATTCCTTCTGGTAATGCCCAGTCCTTTCTTTGAATTATGGGTTCTACCTTCTCCCCTTTTCAGCAACTTTGCTTTTTAGCTGCCTTCCTTTTCCCGCATCTGTAATCTCTCCCCTCTCCTGGACTATTCCGTCAGCCCACAACAGTTTCCAGCACCTTCGCTCTGCATGGATCCTCGCAGGATGCCACATCGCCTACCTCTCCGCCTTACTTTGTGGCCAGACTTCTCTATAGGATTGAGCACACAGCCTTCTCCACTTCTCATGTCACCACTATCCTGCCCTGCCCCAGGCCTGGCCTGTGTTCTCCATCACTCAGCTGTGTCTCTGCATGTCACGGTATCAGCAGTCTTCCTACTGCCAAAAGCAGGATCACTTTTCTAGCCACGTCATACTCGATGTAGTGGCCCATTCCTTCTCCTCGAGACACTCTCCTGTCTTGACTTTCTTAGGTCTTGTTTGTCTTACTGTCCTCTGACCCCACTTGTCCCCCTTCAGACTTTGTTGCTGGATCCCCCACACCACACTGTCTCTCGACCTGGAAGGTCTCTAGACTTAACTTCCTGGCCCTTTCTTCCTTTTCATCCTCTCCAGCATGGTAGTAGAGACATCTCCTCTCTAGCCCAGATCTTCCCTCTGATTGGGATGATTTGGCTGCCCCCTTGACATCTTCATATGGCCATTTCATAGGCATTTTAAACTTAAGGGGCCCAAAACTGAGCCTCTGAACTTGTCCCTAAAACCTTTACCTGCTTCGTGAGCAGGGGAGGGCCGGAGAGAGAGACACACACAGAATCTGAAGCAGCTCCAGGCTCTGAGCTGTCCACACAGAGCCCGATGTGGGGCTTGAACGTGTGAACCGTGAGATCATGACCTGGGCTGAAGTCGGATGCTCAGCTGCCCCCCAGACGCCCCTACCTGCTTCGTCTTAACCCAGTAAATATATTTTCACCCATTTACTTTGGGCAGAACCCAGGGAGTCATCCTTGTTCTCTTTCTCCGCCCCCCCCCCCCCCCCCCCCATCTAGTCTGTTGGTACAGACTTACCTGTTCTGCCTGGATGTTACATTTTGAGTCTGTCTGCTTCATCCTGCTGTCCTCGAGGCCAGGCCCCACTGCTAACCCTTTGCCTGGGCCACACCAACAACCTGGGAATGAGTCCCTGGTACTACTCTTTTTAATTTTTATTTTTCCTGCTACTGCTCTTGATACCTCCCAAGCCAATCATTTATCGCCTATAGCAGAGTGGTTTTTAAAAAAGGCAGTCCAGGCTTGTGGGATCCTGGAACAGAAATCAGACCAAAAATTGTTCAAATTTGAATAGTCTGTAGTCTAGTTAATAATATTGTACCGATGTTAATTTCCTATTCTTGATTACTGTTCTGTGCTTGACGTAGTACAGTAAGGTTAGGACAAGTGGAGTGAGGAATATGAGGGAACTCCTTGTACTATATCTGGAACTTTTTTGTATGTATACGTTAGTTCAAATTACAAAGTTTTTTTAAATATTTTTTTTTAGTGTTTATTTATTTAAAAAAAATTTTTTTTCAACGTTTTATTTTTTATTTTTGGGACAGAGAGAGACAGAGCATGAACAGGGGAGGGGCAGAGAGAGAGGGAGACACAGAATCGGAAACAGGCTCCAGGCTCTGAGCCATCAGCCCAGAGCCTGACGCGGGGCTCGAACTCACGGACCGCGAGATCGTGACCTGGCTGAAGTCGGACGCTTAACCGACTGCGCCACCCAGGCGCCCCTTAGTGTTTATTTTTGAGAGAGAGACAGAGAGAGTGCAAGTGGGGAGGGATAGAGAGAGAGAGGGAGACACAGAATTTGAAGCAGGCTCTGGGCTCCGAGATGTCAGCACAGAGCCTGACACGGGGCTTGAACTCACAGACCGCAAGCCTGAGCTGAAGTCAGACGCTTAACCGACTGAGCCACCCAGGGCCCCCAAATTACAAAGTTTTTGAAAATTAAAATGCAAAAAAAGAAAGAAAATCGGATTGTGCACCTGTAAGCTTACAAATCTGCCGAAGCCTTCCACATGCCTAGCACCTGACTCAGAAGGTTCTCAGCGGCTCCAGGGCCCTGCCCGCCCCTCCAGCTTCCTGTCTGTGACCCTCTTTCAGCCAGGAAAAGATACGATGATCTTTTCTATACCGGTCCCCCCTCGAGTGTGGCCTCCCCAGGCCCACACCGTGACCTGCTCCTTCTCATCACTGACATCTGCACTCCCCCCACCTTCTCTTCATGGAAATATCTCCAGTATCCATACTAGCCCTCCTGTTCACTTGCTGCTATCAGTGGCAGGAACCCTTTGTTTCCTTCACGTCCTTATTCACAGCTGGTGATTTGAGCACCCGTTCACCCTTCCCGCTGCTGGTTCCTTGGCGTCAGGGCTGGTGTATACTAGGCTCGCAGTTTTATCATCAGTGTCTAGGCTGGCATGTAGTGGGTGAGCAGGTAGAATCAACAGACAAGTAACTTCCTGTTCCTCATTGTGTAAGGAAAGTTACTCTGTAATTCAACCTCCAGAGAAGTTACAGGACTTTCAGAATTTTATTCTGCCCTTCCTTGATGTTCCTACTGTTTGCACATGGACCACTGCTTTACAGAAGTGATTCAGTTCTTCACGTACCTGAATGTCCTTTGTGTTAGAGCTTCAGCTAGGCACTGTAGGTGCCGAGATCAGTAAGGCATAGTCAAATGTAAGGTATTGTTATCATTTGTAATAGGACTCTCCACATTCTTGGCAGATCTCAGGAGCACTTTATTTGTTGAAAGAAGGAGTAGGATAAGTTAAGAAATAGTTTCCTTTTTAAATTAAGGCAGATACGTTCATACATACTCATGCGTTATATATACAATCATGTAGCAGATACACGCATACAGGATTGTGGAATTTTTAGCCTTCAAGCTGGTTCTCTCTTGGCAGGGGCGGGTTTGGGAAGAGAGCCACAGGACGGGGGCTCTGCTGCTGCCCTGCCTTTGCCAGGCACCCACTGCTGCATTCTAGGGTGGCTTGAAGCAAGGCTGCACAGGGAGGTGTTTGGGAAATTGTTAGAGGTGTTTTTTTTTTTTTTTTTTTTAGCGGTCTCTGTGATTAAGGGTTATATACTGTCCATAAATTTAATTTTATTTAGGATGGTAAAGAGGACATTACAAATGAAGTATGTAATAAAAATGTAATAAAAAGGAGCCATTGGGTCTGATCGGGTTGAGAACCTATGGTTTCAGGAACATGTTATTATGGGTTCTCAAGGAATTTGAAATCTTTCAAAGAACCCAACAGGAGCATCATGATTTGTGATGATCCCAGGTGAAACAGAGTTTTGTGCTGGAGCCTGCCACTTTGGCGGGAGGCAACATCATGTGATACAAGAATATCTGGGATATGACTGGGCACTAGATGTTGTCACCTGCGTGCAGGTCAGGAAGGCATAATATGCAAATAAGTCATGTGACACCGGGGCTTGTGGAAGCAGAGGGCAGGAGTCCCTGGTCTCAGCTTGAGTGATTTCACGGTGCTCACAAGACCCTTGATCATGCCTGGCTGCTTGGTGAGCGCTCACCCAGTACATAGGCTGGAAGGAGAGGCATCTGGAGGCAGTGGGATCCTGGAGAGGCAGAAAGAAAGGGGAGGTCGGCCAAGGTGGCCAGAGTTTGTTTACCTGCTTTACTAGTTTGCCCGGGGCTGAAGCCTCAGCAGAAGGGTCAGTGACTCCTGAAACCTTGGCCTGGCCTGGCTCAGCAGTGTGTGCCAAATCCTGTTAGCACTGTGGCTGTGTGCCTAGTTAAACATTCAAGCCCCGTGGAGTCAGAGAGAACCCCCACGAAATGGCAATGTGTTCAGCGGTGTGTTTTACTACATGTGTTGCTTTTAATGGGTGTGAGAGATCAGAGAGGTCCCATGTTCGTTTCACAGACTGCTTTTAGGAATCATGTAGTAAAAGGTGAAGTGTATAAAATGTGGAAAATACAGCACATCTTCTAAATAGGCACGTGAAAAACATTTTTTAAGGGATAATATATGTCAAGGAAGGTTGAGCTATGTACGATGGGGTCTGAATTAGATGTTTGAACTACCTTTTCAATCCATTTTCATCTTTTTGGAATATATTCAGTGCTTGTCTCCTCTTTTCCTAGAGATGATCCTACCATTTTGTTTGATACAGTATCCATTCCTATCCCATTTCCAGTCTGCTCCCCTGCTGTTAGTGTACAGCGTGATTTCTCCCCTGCACTTGCTGCTAAATGTCGTCTGTAACAGATAAAAGTCAGTACTTAACTGGTTTCACATGCAGTTGTCCTCTTTATTCCACCCATTTTTCTTTAGGTCGTTCTTACACCTCTTCTCTATTTAACAAAGTTAAGAAAGAGCTTTCTGTTGCCAGTCCGTCCCTTCTCTCTAGTAAGGAAGGATGTCGATCTTCACCATTCAGTACAGTAGCAGCTGGGCACATGTAGCTCTTGAAAATTTAAGTTACAATGAAAAAAACATTGGAAATTCATCTCTCCAACTCACACTAGCCACATTTTGAGTGCTCAGCAGCCACTTGTGGCTGGTGACTCCCCCGCGACAGCCGTAGAACATTTCCATCATCGTGGGCTGTTCTTTTGGACAGCTGGGTCTAGATCCCTGTAATACACTCTAGTAACTAACTTCCCATAGTATCTCATCACTTTCAGTTGCTTTCAGGGCTTTGATGCAAGCCTCTTTGGTTTTCTGGAACCATCCAGAACTTTCTCCTCTGGTTCCACCTCTCATATCTATCTCTAAGTCCAGCTGTGCGTGGACGAAATATCAGGCCGAGCCGTATTGCCGAGCCCATAACCTGACTGGGCCTCCTCTGTCTGCCTCTAACCTGGCTGTGAGTCAGCCCGGTCCTGGTTTATTCCCCGGGGCCCTCTGTCCCTTTGTTAATTGGGGTAAGTGGCAGGCATATCGGCCTAGATCTGCAGTGGTCATGAGGACTTTCTTGACCAGGGACAATGGAGTTGTTAACTCTCAGCCTTGTTAACTTGCAGTTTGAAGAGCTCTGTATTCCTTTTATTTCATTTCTCTCTCTCTCTCTCTTTCTCTCTCTCTCTCTCTCTCTTTTTTTTTTTTTTTTTCCATTTCAGTGTGATTTTGTGGAGCCTGGCCCTGCCACCCTGAGCTTGATTTTGTGGACTTGTTTCCAGCAACTTTTCTCTCAGCCTTGATCTCTTCCCCTGATTTTTTTTTTAAAAACCTGTCCACACAAGTCCCATTTCTTTATTACATTTATATTTATGATGTATTCTTTGATCAGTGGTATTTTTGTGTTAAGTGTATCTTTGCCCTGTTTATCGTATTTCTTTATTTTTAACAGAACACAGTTTGTAGTGTTAATTTAATACTTTCAGTTTTTCTTTTTTAAGTTGTTGTATATTTATTCAGTGGGAAACTTCATGGTATCGAAAATAAATGAATGCAATTCATTCAGTTCCGTAAGGATGAATCTCAAACACGATGCTCAGCTAGAAAAAGCAACTTTCACAAGAAAACTTGTAAAATGTCATTTATTCAAATAAAAAAAAAAACCCTGTAATGCTGCATATTGTTTAGCATTACACAGCATAGCAACTTGGGATTCAGAATAGTTATGTGCTCTGTCGGGGAGAAGGGTTTGCAGTGGAGGAAAGTCCACAGGGAGCCTTAACAGGGCAGATGACATTTTATTTCTTAACTGGTGGGACCCTGATGCTTAGCCTATTTTTCCTTACATGTCTCTATGTCTAAGATATTTTGTAAAAAATTCAAATATTCACACTTATTTTAAAGATAAATAACAAAAATACCTAATTTATAAAATGAGTATTTCCCATTATCCATTTTCCTCTTAATATTTTAGTATATTTCTGTGTTTCTTGTAATTAATTTTTTCAGCTTCATTGCGGTATAATTGACCAATATTGTAAGATCTTAAAGTGTGCATTATGATTCTTTATCACGTGTGTGTGTATAAGAAAATTAAGTTCTACTCCCTCAGCACATTTCAGTTAGACAGTACAAAGTTGAGACTGTGGCCACCACATTTTACGTGAGGTCCTCAGTGTGTGTTTCTGTGTTTTGAGTCTAGTGTTGCTCAGAATAATTCTTTCTTCTCCTGAGGGGTTATCTGCTGCTCTTCATGTATTCCTTCCCCAAGCACCCGGCTGTGTGGTTTGGGGCTGGCACTTCCGGGCAGGGAGCGACTTGCTGCCCTGTCCAGAACCTTCCTTCCCCGGGGAATCTGAACGCACTTCTGTCTGTCCTTCAGGTTCTATAGCAGACCTCCACTTGCCAGTCCAGGACAGGCGACTGCTGAAGACTTCTCCACCTGCTTTGGTGGATGAGGGGCTGTTGATTGTCACCCCAGCTCTGTGTGTCGATGTGCCCTGTCCCCTGTCCTCTTCTCTCACGTGGGCACTCTCTCCCCACTGCTTAGTTTTGCTTTCAGTTTTGCTTTTTCAGGAGTGTACAACATAGTTGTGATGTTCTGGAGGCACAGATTGTGGCGGGAGTCTGGCCTGGGAGAGCTAGTCACCCGGCCTGTGGCTTCCCCAGTGGCAGTGTGGCCCCACTCTGGCTTCTCACCTCACACCCAGCAGCACTTGTAAGATTATTAAAGACAGACCTCACAAGCACAGCTTTGGATCTTCTGGGGAAGGTCTAGAAAGGGGAGACTGCCTCCGGTGCTGAAATGAAATGAGAGAAATCAGAGATGCCAGAGAAGATACAGCTTCTTGATCAGAAAATAGGGGTTTTGGGTTTTTCCGTTGTCGTGGCTTGAGCGAGTGTGCCATGTGCTCTGGGGAACAAGGAGATGCAGTTGGGAAGCTCTTTTGGTCCCTGTTCCGGCCGGCATGCAAAACGCTCCTCAAAAGAGAGAGGATGACGTTCAACCTTGATGTGAATTGAGAACTGACTTGAAAAGTGAGGAAATTCACAGCAAGCACGTGGTGGTACTGCAGATGGGATTTGGAGTCCAGCTGGAAGGCCGGATCAGCATTTCTATGCAGAAACAGGTGATGAAGGCACAGGTGTGGCCACTCCCAGGGAAGTCTAAGCAGGAATTTTAAGAATTGCATGTTTTTCTTTGCATGGTGGGACCCTTCCAGGTGCGGGTAAGGTGAGGCCGGCTATGTTGCCCTTTTCCCAGCTGAAGATGCTCACAGGAAGTGTCTCTGCGGGTAGCCTGACCCTGTGGCTGAAGGAAATGCCTTTGCAAATGAATCTAGTCTGGCTGAAAAGTGAACAACAACGGTGTTGAAGGCAGCCAGGGAAGCCAGGCAGCCAGGGAAGCCAGGCAGCCAGGGAAGCTGAGCCGAGCCTTCCCTCTGTCGCTGTGAGCGAGCCTCGGGCTCTGTGCCGCGCATGGAGTGGAGGCAGAGGTCGGTAGTCACAGCAGACAGTGGGCCCGGGTGTCGCCTGGCTCCCTGGGATTACACTGCAGCTGTCAAGAGTGCAAATCTGATGATCCTGGGAGGTAGCTCGTGAAGGTCACACTTGTGTTTTGTTTTCTTTAATCTCTTCCAGACTTCTGAGCTCTTGCCATGTCAAGTTTTTGGTTATTCAGGGTGATTCAGCCTGTTTCTTATACATATATGTTTTCCTACCCTAACTTTGGCCTCTTAGCTACTTCCCAGTCTTTCTGTTTTTCTTTTACCTGCCACCGCCCACTCCTTTACCTTGAATTCCCATGGATAGTGTGTGTATTCTGTACTGGCCTTACCTCTTCTCTGTATCTCAGAACGGTTGCATCTTGAAATTCACATAACTTTCTTTAAAAAAAAAAAACCAAACCACCTACCCTGAGGTATGATTCACACGCCATACAATGTACCACTCCAGCACACACTATTCGCTGGTTTTTCGTACATTTGCAGAGTTGTGCAGCCATCTCTGCTAACTGTAGAACATTTTCATCACCCCAGAAGGAAACCCTGTTCCCCCCTCCCCCTGCCCCTGGCAACCAGTCAGTCATCTGCTTCCCGTCTCCATGGATGCAACTCTTCTGAACATTTCATAGAAGTGGAGTCACACGCTTCATGGCCTTTGGGGACTGGCGTCTCTCTCTGAGCATCAGTCACATGGCTTTATTTCTATTTTCAACGTATTCTTTTGTTTGGCTTTCTTTTTCAGGTACTGGCTGCCACTATCCTCAGATCATAAATTGAGTCTTTCGTTCCTAGAATCTCTTTTTCATCATCTATGTTCTGTACTTAAATCTGCAACTCTTAAGTTATTAGTTTAACTATTAACTATTGAAATCAACTGTGATTTCTCAGTTCTCTGGGGGAAAGAAAGAGGAGTCTGTGACTCCTCTTGTGCCTGCTTCAGACTTAAGCTGACATGCTCCCTTATGTCTGGTGTTGCTCCATGTTACCCTCTGGTGAATTACCATCTACTGTTGCTCTCTTTCTTCTCCTGACACGTTTCCTTTTAGCCCTCTTGTTTCACGGCCTCTTCTGATTATTTACATTATGTTATATTACAGTATTCCAAGATAGTTATCATAGACCTTCATATTTTTGGTTAGTTTTCTAAAACTCACTGTTAGAAAGCCTTTGTCACGTGTGAACATCCCATCAGCACACAGACCTGAATGCACGTAATTCTCTCTTCTTGTAGATGTGTGTAATCACTTACTCATTGTCCTCACACTCACTGACATCCTTCCATGCCCCAGTTGAATTTTTTGTGAACATCACTTCCCGCCTTTCCTCAGTTTACTCCTCAGTTGCTGCTGAAGATGCTCTAAGGAAGAGCACTGTCTCTCCCTTTTTATGTGTGTCAACTCATTTAATGCTCACAAGAGCTCTGTGAGACACTATTACTGTTGTGTTCCTAGTGTTTCCATGTTACAGATGAGGGAACTGGAGTCAAGTGTTTAAGTCACGCTTTTCAACCCACGCTCAGTCTCTAAAACCAGAGTGTTCTTTTTCCCGTCTGCATTCCCTTGAATACTACTGTCTAGTTCCTAATCCTCAGTAAGTACTCAATAAATAGTCAGTTTGTTGGGTAAGTGAACTGAGCACATGATGAATGAGATAGTACCTGGTGGGCTCTTTATGGGTATGTCAAATGTTTTCCTTCAAAGAACTTACTTCTGTAGCCTTTGTGAAGGCCTGTGGCATGAAACTATAATTCAAGAGGGTTTTAGAGGTGGGAGGAATGGATCTCTGAAGTTTTCACCACTGGACTCTGCAGTGTTTATACTCGGCAACATAGCATATAGCAGAATAGCATTTAGTAAGGCCAAATTTGAAAGTGAAGAAGACAGTACATGGGAACACGGTCACTAAGTGCCTGGTCATCACATTTGGCTGGGATGGCAGCATATTTACTTATTACCAGTAGAGAGAGGGAAACTGGGTGCAGAAAGCACTTGTTCCCAGAGCAGGATGTAGAGCGTGTGTGTGCGTGTGTGTGTGTGTGTGTGTGTGTGTTCAAAAGTTTGTTTTATTAGCCTAAAGTTTTAGTCAAAACCAAGTTAAACAGGCATGGTGCCCAACCTTTGTTTCTTTCACCTGCTTGAGTGGCTGTTTCATATTTTATTATGTGGGACTTCATTTTTTAAAAAGAGGTTAAGTTTTACCAACACCCATTCACCATAGGAACTTGTGATTTATTGTCAAGTGTTGCGGGAACCAGGATGAATCAGTCCTTGTGATTAGTGGTTTTACGTAGGAGCAGAAAGGACAGAGACCCATCCAGAGTGTTTTAATGTTAACAGGGTGAAAAATGTTTTGTTTTCCACACCAAAACTTCTGGTCTTCTTAAGCAGAAGCAACAGACAGTTATGAAATATTGTATCTATAGTTTTATAGGACCTGGTTATTTGACAGATTAGGTACCCTTTTAATCTTTATTTTCCTTATTGACTGACTGTATTTTAGTTTAAATAATCCTCATGCTACTCGGCCATTGCAGACCTAGTTATGAAGAAAAATAGAATACAAAGTGGAATAACTTTTCAGAATGTTTATGAACTAGGCCAAACCGATTGCCTCTCTTAGGTTTATTGTTTCAAGTCATGAGTGATGCAGGTGCCTAGGCCTTTGTTATGCTGCTGACTCCCAGGGTTGTGTCTCAAAACATCCCTTCCTTCCTGATCATTCTCCTCTTTCTGCTAAACTGACATTCAGGTCCTTGATTCTGGGTAATAGAGCCTGTCTCATTCCAAAGCAAGGTCCCCGCAGGAAAAGACCATGATAAAGAAAGAAGGCCTCAGTAGTCTTTCTTTTCCAAAGTGGATTTTGGCATACACTCAAATTACACTACGATCACCAAAACTAAGCACTGATTTTGTGCACGTGACAATTTTCATCCTCAAAGAATTGATGATGTGCTTAAGAACGTTAACCACATCAGTCTCCTTCATGCACGCAGCCACAGACCAGCCCCTCCTCTAGGTAGAAGCATGGTAGGAAACATGTCCCCCCTTCTCTAGCCTCTGCAAACCCACGCTGATGAAAAAAGGCATCAATGCTGGTTAGGTTTAAAATCAACTACCGAGAAGGAATATAAGAAATCTTATTAATCTCCTGTTTATACTTAACAAAATAAATCATTTAGCTGCCTTATTTTGACCTTCTGCTCCAAGAGAGCCGTTCTTTTGAACTTGGACCCCAGAGTCCATGTGTATTGTGGTTACTCATTAAATCCTTCTCTCATAAACTCTTTTCACTAAAGACTTTGATGACACTGGGGCTCAGTTGTCCAGTCCTGATTCGTTGCTGGGATAGTTCACACCAGGCTGCCCTTACTTTATCGGGCCGGTTTCGCTCTAGTTTTGGCAAAAAGTTTTACTTTCAATTTGGTTTTCCACATTGAAGTATGGACACTTAATGGGTTTACCCATTTTGCCTGTTGTGGACACATACACACATCAGATCTTTGAAACACTAGCAGCATTGTGGGTCATCAGGGGCTCTCCCTAAAGAAAAATTTGCGTAGGAAACAAAGAGCAACTGTTGACTTAACAGTTCCTCAAATGTTTTTATACATTGAAAGAACATGGAGAAGACTCCCAGTGATAAGCATGTCAAACATGCACGTTGAGAATAATAGCCGGTGTTACTGTTTTACTGTGCGTCAGGCACTGTTGTAAAGGCTTCGTGCGTGTGACTCAGTCTTTGCGTCAGCCCTAGGGAGCAAGTCCTCTTCCCAGCCTCACTATGATGAGGTGTCTTCTCTTGCTCCAGGTCACCAGGTGGAGCGGTGGCAGGCCCGAGCCTGAGGGCCCCTCTGCAGAATGCACGTGCTCACCCATCTCTGTGTGGCCTGTTGTAGAAGTGTTGCTACCACCACTACGCTTTGGGGAAGGTGGGTTCCTGTCCCCACCACTACTCCCTGACTGCCGTGTCCCCTAACTCCCTTATCACCCACTGCGGCTGGCGTTTCCACAGCTCCTTGGCCTCTCCTCAGCCTCATGCTCCCGTTACCATCTCCCCCTACACGCCTCGTGGCCCCCAGCCTGAAGACTCCCGGAGCTGGTCTATGTAGTGCCCTGCACGGGCCCCTGCTCCTCCCCGGCCGCTCTCCCACATGTATTCTCTGTTCCAGCCATACTAAATTCATTTCCATCTCTCAGCTCTGCCTGCCGAAGGCTCCCTTTCTGCAGGGCTTGTTTACAACCCCTTACAGCAACACCCACGGCCTGATGGCAGCTGCCCCAGGCCCTGGCCTGTTGGCTTTCACTCTGCATCTTTCAACCCTCAGCTTGGAGGGCCCTTCCTCCAGAGGCTTCCCTAACCACCCCCTGGTCTGCAAGGCGCCACCCTCCTATGCTTCCCAGGGCACCCTCACTTCCTTGTCCTAGGACTTTGTACTCACACATGCCCGCTATCTAGATCCCGGCTCAGGTGACAGCTGCATTCAGGTAGGGGTCATGGCTGACGTGTTCACACCTGTTGCGTGAACACACTTATCACAGCGTATGGTGGACACCTTGGTGAGTGATGAACGAGCAACGACTAGGTAGTCACAGGTGGGAGGAGCGGCAGCGAGCCTCGGGGATGCGCACCCCCTGTGGCGTCAGAGCTTGTGATGCGGGGCTGGGCCGTGTTGCTCACGTCCCCTGGTGAGGGGCACGCTCGACTTTCAAGTGTGGCTTCAGCTTCATGCGTGTATCTGTGCGGCAGAGTCTGTAGCTCTTGTCGGCTGGCTCGGCCTCGTGTCTGCCTTAGTCGTCACACCTCCCGGGAAGTCCTCCCTTACTAGCTCTTGCAGGTCTGGGGCTGCGTGGTGGGGGTGGGCAGTTACCTTACTGGGGACTCTTCCTGGGTTTGAAAGAACCGAGGGCAGCGGTAGCTCCTCACACCCTACCTTCCTCCCCCCTCCTCCCTCCTTCCACCCCTGCCCTGGTGGCTTTCTGCAGCAGCACCGCGTGCTGTCCCGGGTCTTCCCTGCCTGCTGCCCCACTGCCTGTCGTGCAGTCAGGGGAGAGCCCATGAGAGCAGTTCCGGGGAACGGGCCTTTCCACGGAGTTGTAAGCTCTTCCAGCATGGAGCCTCCATAACAGGTCAGAAGTAGAACTTTTCTCTGGCTAGCTCACAGAGGTGGTGTTTTTGTTTTTATTTTGTTCTGTTTTAATTTTTTTTTGTTGTTTATTCATTTATTTTGAAAGAGAGAGAGCAAGTGGGAGAGGGCAGAGAGAGAGGGAGAGAGAGAAGTCCCATGCAGGCTCTGAACTGTCAGCACGGAGCCCAATGTAGGGCCTGAACCTACAAACTGTGAGACGATGACCTGAGCAGAAACCGAGTCGGACGCTTAACCGACTAGCCACCCATGTGCCCTTGTTTTCGTTTTAAATTTTATTTATTTATTTTGAGAGAGAGAGTATGAGCAGGGAAGGGACAGAGAGAGAGAGGGAGGGAGAGAATCCCAAGCAGGCTTTGTGCTGTCAGCGAGGAGCCAAGCCAGACATGGGGCTTCATCCCATGAACCGTGAGATCACAACCTGAGCCAAAATGAAGAGTGATGCTTCACCATCGGAGCCACCCAGACACCCCAGAGATTTCATTTTTTGACCCTCCCAAGGCAAAATGACAAGTAAGCTCGGTGTCATCTATGATGCAGTCGGAGGAATTCATACAAAAGTACTTTTACTCCTCTGTCAAATTCCAATTGATGCTTCCATTTCTTTCTCTTTCTTTTTCTTTTTTTCTTTTTCTTTTTCTTTTTCTTTTTCTTTTTCTTTTTCTTCTTTTTCTTTTTCTTTTTCTTTCTTTCTTTTCTTCTTAAGTTCATGCTTCCATTTAAAGGTTATACACATATTTCGTTATGAATGTGATTGATCCTGGACATTGTGTGTTTTTGTTGAAGAAAAAAAAAAACATCCAGAAGTTTAGGACCTTAGTTAAAAGTGAGCATTTTAGGGTCTCCTTTGGGGTCAGCAGCTGAAGTTACTTATCTCAGTCTTTGGATTTCCACCTGTGACCTGGATGTGCACTGGGATTTCTCTGGGTGTTTCCAGGGCTCCTGTCAAATTCTCAGTCTCAGAACAGGTGACTTGAAAACACCATGTAGTATTTTTATGAGGAGTTAGGTAGATGACAACTGACTGAATGATGAAATGGTGTCCTAACCATAAAATGAAGAAAGACAATTGATTCAGGATCTTTAGGTTGTTTAATTTTTTTTTTCTTTTTTTTTTTTTTTTTAAATTTTTTTTTTCAACGTTTATTTATTTTTGGGACAGAGAGAGACAGAGCATGAACGGGGGAGGGGCAGAGAGAGAGGGAGACACAGAATCGGAAACAGGCTCCAGGCTCCGAGCCATCAGCCCAGAGCCCGACGCGGGGCTCGAACTCACGGACCGCGAGATCGTGACCTGGCTGAAGTCGGACGCTTAACCGACTGCGCCACCCAGGCGCCCCAGGTTGTTTAATTTTTTTAAAGTATTTTATTTATTTATTTACGTACTTCCTTACTTTCTTATTTATTTTAGAGAGTAAGAGAGAGTGCAAGCCAGGGAGAGGGGCAGAGGGAGAGAATCTCAAGCAGGCCCCATGCTTGGTCGGGAGCCCAGTGCAGGGCTCGATTCCATAACTCTGGGATCAGGACGTGAGCCAAAATCAAGAGTCAGATGCTCAACCAACTGAACCACCCAGGTGCCCCAACTAATTATTTTTATTTTTATTTTTTTAATGTTTATTTATTTTTGAGAGAGAGACAGACAGAGCATGAGCAGGGAGGGGCAGAGTGAAAGGGAGACACAGAATCCAAAGCAGGCTCCAGACACAAAATCCAAAGCAGGCTCCAGGCTCTGAGCTGGCAGCACAGAGCCCGACACAGGACTCACACTGACGTGTGAGCCAAAGTCAGACGCTTAACTGAGCTACCCAGGCACCGCCCAGCTAACTTTTTTAAAGTAATCTCTACCCTCATTGCGGGGCTTGAACTCACAACCCCGAGATCAAGAGTCACATGCTCTACAGACTAAGCCAGCCAGATGTTGCCCC
The DNA here is from genome assembly GCF_018350175.1 of Felis catus. NCBI lineage: Eukaryota > Metazoa > Chordata > Mammalia > Carnivora > Felidae > Felis > Felis catus. Next base: position 37,825,387 of record NC_058383.1, read on the forward strand.
CGCTTTCTTTAAGTAATTAGGTAATTAATTTTAAAGCATTTATTAAAATGTACTGAATATAAGTACCTGTATGGGTTTTGGAGTGTAGATACCTCACCTCTTGATCAAATCTTTGTGTGATGCTTTTCCATTACCACCTTCTGCTGGAGCTTATAACTCTCCAGGACAGGGAACTATTGTGTTCTTGATTTTATTCTCTAGGAACAACATACCCTAGTCCTACGATAAATGTTTTTTAAACAAATTACATACATTCCCACTCCCCTTAACAAATTTGCAGTCTTGTCAAATTTCAGTAAGGACTAACAATGGATTCATTTAAATAAGGTTTGCTTCATTTTCAGAAATGCCTTGAGTTCTGTCTGAAAAAGCTGCTCCTTAGTATTTTCTCAGCAGATAGTTCTTCTGAATACCCACAGCAGGGAGCTACCTGCCCATTAGAGCTACTTTATGGTGTGGCATATGTTTCTGTTATTTCAGCCTGTAACGAGAATTGTAAAGATGTCAGTTAATTGTCCATTTAACTAACTTTTTTTTTTTTAATGAGGGTTTTGTGAGCGAATTAAATTCTTACGGAGTACAGGTTGACAGAATCCATGTTCTAGATCCACCAGAAGACCCGTACTTAATAATCTGAATCAAGGGAGGTTTTAGTTACCCCTGTTGGTGCACATTATGGTCTCGTTTTTCGTGGCAGTTTTGCAATCCTGACATGGTAAAGTGGTCCGTATTCTAGATCACCCTTACATAGAGACTGACCAAACAAGTGTCTAGGGTGGGCTATCATTCCGCTCGGCTGCTGTCACAGAGCGGTCATGTGACCCTTTCATGGAGGAAGTTTTTAATGCTCGTTTCAGCCCTCAAGGGAAAATGTGCAGCCAAAATTCAAAGAAAACATGATATAAGAAAATGGTGTGTTCTGGAGGCAAACATTCTCCCCGAGTCAGCACGTCTCTGAAAAGATCACGGAAATCAGTAGTAAAATATGACATTCATATTTTCACTTTACTCTCCACTTTTCAGGAGCATGTCCTGCATAGAGAGCAAGATCGAGCTGCATTTCAACCAACGGTGGTTTCCATCTGTGCTGATTGTAATTTTTATCCATAGGTTTGAAGACATACCTGATAGCGGGTCAGAGAGCGAAGGAGTCTCGTTGCAGCTGTTCAGAGGCCTTGCTTTCTGGCTATGAGGTCATTGACGGCTCACGGGTGTCCTCAGGCCCTAGGGGACAGGGGACAGCATCGCCAGGGAGTGTCAGTGACTTGGCGCAGACTGTCAAAACCTTTGATAACCTTAAGGTTAGTTTTTTTTTTTTTTTTCCTACTTCTTAAACTTTGTATTAATTCTGCAGTAGCACATGTGAAATGATAAGCGGCCTTTGGGTCTGTGGCAGACGACTTGGAACGCCCTGCAATTTGGTTTTTGCAGTTTTTAAATTTAGTCTGAAGTCACCAGCATTTTGCCTTTTTTAATACCTTTGCTTTTTTGACATATATGCACCTCCATTTTCTTTCTATGCTGCATCAATTTGCTTCTTACTCGAGTTGTTATTTTCTTTTTCTGATACCTACCCTGTCTTTTGGGATTTTTGAAAGCTAATGATAAACGACAGTAAAGGGGATTCTTCTCGCATCTTGCTTGTAGAGCTAGTTCGTATCCTACTGCAGACACCATTTTCTCAAGTGCTCCTAACGTCTCTTGAAATCCAATGTCGTACGATTATTTTAACTTTGTTGGTGTGGATGAATCTTGTGGCGTAGCTCACTTTAAGAGTGCATTCTTGCCAGGAATGTTATAATATTTCATTGTTGGAACAGAGACCTCCTGGCGACTGTCTAGAAGTGCCCATTTCTGTTATAATAAACTACCATGGGATTAACATGGCAGACGGACCGTGGGCATTTGAAACCACTCCAGTTTATGAGCTGCTCCTTGGCTTCCACATTTGATTTCATTTTCCCTACTGGTATCTCTGGTTTATTTTTACGGTTGAAATATTTGAGGTTTCCATTTAATAAAAAAAAAAAAATGAAGGGGAGAGAGAGAGAGAGGCACTGCTGACAGTTCCACTTCACTGTGTTGTTGTGTCCTCAAACAGGTCAGGACGATGGCCTGGTGTTATGACTTTAATCCAGTGTGTTCCTGCTTGTCCACATTCACTCAGCGCTTTGAGAGCTAGCTCAGAGGGGACCACAATGTGGGTGTCCAGGTCCTTTCCCTCTGCCAGAATCCATAGTCCCTGCCGTCCAGTTATTTTGTGTAATTGTGCTCAGTTTTATTAACAGCACTCTGGTATCATTTTTATCGTGTGCTTTGTTAAGTTAGTGTGGGATTTGCCACCCTCAGCACTAGGAACGTTTCGGGCCAGGTAACTCTTCGTGGTGGGGGCCATCCTGTGCCCGGTGGGACATTGAGCACCATCCGTGGCCTTCACCATCACGTGCCAGGAGCGCCCCCTCCCCCCATTATGGTGACCAAGAATGTCAGACAGTGTCCAGTAACCCCTGAGACTCCTGAGGGGTGAAGGAGGGTGAAACCCCCTCTGGTTGAGGACCCACGGGGTAGGGTGCTAGACCGCCTCTTCCCCATATGCTCTGGCACGTGCATGACAGCTAAGGTATCTGATACTTCCTTAATGCCTGCACACTTTGAAGACAGCCTCTTCGCGTGGGGCAGTGACTTGCAGCGGTCAGAACGCGGAGCTCCAGGCTCACGGGCTGTCCCTGCACACAAACAGGGGAGAATTGTCGGGGGGTGAGACGTTAAAAACACCGTTTTCCAAGTACAGTTTCATTATTTGGAGAGAAATTATTTCCTCCAGGCTTCAGACTGAATTGCATTTAAATAGAAAAATAGAGCTCAAATCCAAAAATGAATGATTTGTTGTGTTTGCCTGATATGTTAGATTACGTGTATGTGTGTTTCTATCCGTAGCACATACCTTCCGATTTTAGTGACAGCGATTCACTGCTAAATTACCCTAAAAAGGTTTTCTCTTATCCCAAAAGAACATTTCTTGTTCTAGTTATATGTATATAGCTATAGTTATAGATATAAATGTCTTTATTTTTTAAATCTGGACAAAAACTATTTAGCGTATTCTGTTGCTGTGTATAAATTTTCCAAATAATCATTGAAAGTTTTCTGAAAATCTTGTGATCTATTAAGTTAACTGTGTCTGACAAAAGGAATTTGGGGTGGTGGGAGATCTTTGTGCCCCTTTCAGGAGGGAAGATCTTGAAGTGTAACTTCGGGACATTTTGATGGTGCAGGGAGGGTAATGGCATCTGAGTCTGGGGCCGCCCCGCGCTTGGAGTGGAGAGGTGGACGGTGCGGTCTCCACTCCAGGCCTTGCTGATCTAGGGCAGCGGGGCACAGGCTCGCCCCTCTGCTTCGGTTTCTGCGGGATCAGGTGAGAGCAGGCCTCTGTGAAAGCCTTGCAAATAGGAAGCACTGGGTGACTTAGGGAGTCCTTAGAGCTATTGTCCTGAGCTGGAAGGACAGAAAACTGAGGTCTGCTTGAAGGGTTATATACACTCTAATGTACGTGTAAGGCCTTCCTTCGAGTAAGTTTTTGCACAACAGAAAAAATACTGGCTGCCTGCTCATAGGTTCTTAGGGCGGGTTTAACCCAAACACCTGTCAGCACCTCACACGAGCCATTGGTTTGTTGCCTTACGTGGTCTGTACTCCGGTCAGTTTTTCTAGTTAGCTGGAAGCACTGACTGCTTCCTCCTTCTCCTTCGTCAGGGTCCGTCGACTCTCCCTGGGAACGCACTTCTTCCCTTCGTGGCTGCTGCTGCCTCCTCCAGTGAGCGCAGCTCTCATGTAGATTTGTGTGACCATCCTCGCATCTCCCCACCCACTGTGGGAAGCCCCGGCTCGTTGGAAGGGCCTGTGCCAGGCACTGTGTCCTTTGAAAGTACCTTCCCTTGAGCAGTGGTTTCTCAGGCCGGAAATAGGCATCAAGTACGGAAAAGTGTTGTGTGGTCACGTAAACCTGCGCAGTCTGGGCTGCGTGCAAGAGAAAGGGTCTCTCTTCTCCAGGGCTGCTCAGAGCCTCTAGCATGCTGACAGCCACGTTGGGGCCTCCAGAGAGGGATGCGGAGGCCGTGCTCTCAGGCCTTGGTGACCACAGACTTCTTTTTTCAAGCAGCACCTTTCGGAGGAATGACTGTCTAGTGGAAGGAGTTTCTGGCAGGAACCAAGAAACTGGGGAAAGGTGTTGAGTGAATATTCCTCAAGGGAGAACATGCGTGTCTTGGTCCTCCCGTCGCTCCTATCACCCGTGGTGCTCCTCACGTCCCTTCTCTCTGGGCTTCTCTTCCTCGCCCTGTGCGGCGGAACTGCAGCTTCCTGTGTGTGACCCCTCTGGCTAACTGTGCTGTCTCCCCATCTCCAAATCCAAGGTCAATTCAGCTGTAACCTACCCGTTTGCTTGTTTCTTGGGCAGCTTCCTGTGAGCTCTTTGAATGCGAGAGGGCCCCAAGTGTTAAATAACGTATGCTTTTCCCAAGTGTGCACTCTGGCATGTGGTAGATAATTATAATTTTTTTTGACTTACGTTTTTAATTCTTTTTTAAAGTTTATTTATTTGAGAGAGAGCACATGAGCAGCGAAGTGGCAGAGAGAGAGAGAGAGGGGGGAGGGAGGAAGGGAGGGAGAGAGAGAATTCTAAACAGGCTCCTTGCTGTCAGCACAGAGCCTGACGCGGGGCTCAAATTCATAAACTGTGAGATCATGACCTGAGCTGAAATCAAGAAGTCGGTCGCTTAAATGACAGCCACCCAGGCACCCCAGGTTTTTAATTCTTGAATCAGACACAGAGAGCTGTAGCTCTGCAGAGTTAGGCCACACGTAGGACCGCACTCAGAAGCCTGAGCAGGACTGAATAGGAGCAGGTAATGTCAACACAGTATTCTTGTCTACCCCCTCGACGCATGTCCCATGCAGGTTGTCTCCCAGTTCAAAGCTGGGGTAGTTTTACATAATGTTTCATAAATTCGTCTGTGATGGCCTATCAAGAAAAAATAGTGACGTCAAAGGATAAAGGGTTTGGCCCTGATGTCATAGATCAGAGGGAGTGCTTCCCACGCCCAAGTCTTGGCTTCTTGAGTGGGGCAGTGAGGGTTTCTCATCAGGAAGGCCCTGCCATAGCCTGTTGCGGGACGGGTTCGACCAACACCACAGAGCCCAGCTGTCTGAGCCTGAGCTTGCAAAGAAAGCTCTAAGGTTTGGAGTAGAGGAAGGAGGAATCAAGAGGGCAGCCAGGGAAGGAGACAAGGACTCTAAATCTCAGTGTCATGGAAGGGAGCTTTAGTACCACGGAAAGAGCCAGAACTTAAAATCAAAGAGCCCTCCCAAAGCCTTGTCACTCCGTTTCTCTGTCCACAGTGAAATAGTGGATGGCGAGCTCCCAGGGCTGCCGTGAAGAGTAGCCGAAGTCATGCCCATGAATGCTAGGTTTGGAGGCTCACTTACTACCGGACATGTGTTTGTTCACTCCATGTGGAGAAGTGGACGCTGACCACGGTTGGGGGGGGGGGTCAAGAAGGACAAGAGGAGACAGATCTCTGCTTTGATTTGCCCACAAGGAGTCACTGACTCTCTCAGGAAGGTCTTGCCTTCTCTGCGTGTTCCGACTCCAGGGAGGTTCTTCAGATTTTGCTGTAGGGGACGTGACCATGTCATAAATGTGATATTGGAGCAGGAGCACCTGGGCCTGTGCAGTGTGACCTGAGCTCTGCAGTAGATGTCTACTGCTCCTTCTCCATGAATGCTGTGGATGATGGATGGATTGAGACTACACATGCCAGTAAAAATAGCTGGTCTGACGTCTCTGCGAAGAGCAAAAAAACGAAAACTGAAATGTGGATGGTTTTTTATCACATCAGTCTTAACCAGTGAACTGCGTGTGTGAGCTGTGAGAGCATCTTGGTTTATCTGTGAAGGACCTCATTGGCAAGACACCTGCTTGCCCAGTCTCTGTGAATTTAACCTTAATCTATTATTCAGAACCCTGGGGCTGCATGCACACAGGGAGTTTCTACATGTTTACAGTCAGTAATGAGGCTAACGGTGTGGATTTGCCTACATGGGGGCAATTCATGGAGGATCTGTCCTGTTATCAAAAGGGCAATACTTTCCCTTTGAGGTCACTAGCTCCGGGGACCATCCTTCTGTGGCGTCACTGAGACTTTTTTCATGACTCTAAATAAATGGTCACTCTTTTATGTCCTTGTTATTTTTACTCAAAATTATTATAAGGAGGCTCCGTGGGCTCAGTCTGAGGAAGCGGCCATCCTTCTAGTTCATTACAGAAACGGGAAAGGTAGTATCTGTCTGTAGTTTAGACACTACGTATTTATTATAACTGGTGGTTTAATTGGTAGTGGTGATGGTTGCACAATTCTGTGAATATACTAAAATTCACTGAATTATATACACTTTAGATGGGTAAATTGCTTGGTACGTAAACTCTATGTTAATAAAATTCTTACAAAATAAATAGTCTGATTCCAAAATGTGAATATGAAGTAAGTTTAAAAAAACAAAACAAAACAAAACTCCAGGTTGTATCTCCATTTCCAGTCCCGTGTTTTTCCTTCTGTCAGAGGAAGCCTGTCCCATGGAGGTCGACAGTTACCCTCACAGAAGAGTTCCAGCTGAGGGAGGGAGAGAGCCATCACTGGGACACCACCATGGTATTTGCTGCAGGCAGGGTTCCTCAGTGAGTTCTGAAATTAGTAGGTAGAAGTTTAAGGAGAAGCAGGATATTTGCACAGCCTCCAAACACCCCCACCCCCCAATATTTATTGATTGCAAAGAGAAGAATAGTAACTCCACGGTGGAAAACCTGGTGGGCCCTGCCTCACTGGGTGATGAAGGCTGGCATGTCTATTAATAAGGCTCTCAGTGTCACGTGCATGCCCCCGCACCCTGCCGTGTGATGTATTGACAAGGACACGTCACCTCTGTGGGGTTCTTCTCCCAACTCCTAAACCTTGGCTGACTTGTGAGATCACACTGGACAAGTGCAGATTTGAGGCCAGTCTGCAGAACACATGACACCTGACCATGACACCGAAGGAGTGACAAGTCACCAAAGACGAAAGACAGAGGACCTGCCACTGGCTGGAGGAGACAAGGAGATGCTAAATGCAGCGTGGGATCCCGGAACAGAAACCGGACACTCAGGGGAAAGCTGGGAAATCTGAGCCTGTAGCGCAGTTTAGTAGTTCTGTGCAGTGTTAATTACTTAGTCTTGATGAGCGCGCTGTGGTTGCTGTGAGGTGCAGACGTCTGCGGAAGCGGGGACTGACACGTGGTGGGGACGGTTGGGGACGACACGTGGCCTGCAGCTCTCTGGACTCTTTCCCACTCTGCGTAAGTCTGTTGTCTCACGATGTAAACGTCTAATGTATGTGTACTAACTTTTTACTGTAGTTGTGCTATTCTAATCATACTATGTAATATAAATATACCATGTTGACTGTATTTCTGTGATATATCACATGTGAATTGAACTGGAAGATGTGTCCAGCGTCATTTAACTGGTATTATCAGGCAGTAAAGTACTGCACGTAAATGAAATTTCCCCAAATAACCACACATTTTCTTCTTTTGACTTCCTGATGGAATATTTCCACAGCACAGTAATGATCTGCTTGCCTTATCAGCCTCCCTTAATAAACCCAGTGGTCGTTTAGGGCCCAGGAATCTGAGTAGGGTTCTATGTCTCTGTGCTCCACGACTTTGAGATCTTACATCTGATTTTTACAGGTTTTTGTTTTATTTTGTTGTTGTTTTGCCTCCCGTACTCTCAGACTGTGCATTTTCTGTTCTTAAAGCTTCTAAGTTGCCTTACTTCTTCTGTAACAATTTCTGCTTCTATTTTCCTCTAGTATTTTGTTTGCAGAAATCATCTACTTGGAAGTGTTCATGCTTCTGCTAACCCACTAGCTTCCACGATGCTGCACTGGCCCGCCAAGGATAGGGGAAGGCAGGTGACTTACTCCTGCTCCCTCAGAGAGGCCACATGCTCGGATAGGGTCCAGGGTGCTGCCACCTGGGCTTCAGCTCCCCTCTGTCATTTTCTAACTGCATAACTCTGGGCAAGTCCTTTCTCTTCTCTGCCTCATGTGTAGAAGGGAGCTGATCACAGTGTCTGCTTCCCGTTGCTTCTGAGGACTACCGGCAGAGAATGCAGAGCCCTGCGTGGGCCTCAGGAAGTCTGTCTGTCTTTACCGTTGCACATTGCACGTTCCTGTCTGCCACGCTCAGCCTGGGTTTCAAGTTTGGGAGCACGCGCTGCCTTTCTGGGTCCCAGGACAGCTCACTGATGTCACACTCAGCAGGCCAAACGGGTGAAGCCAGGCCTTTCTGATATTTCCTCTTCGATTCTCAGAAAAGAGGTCTCCCTGCTCCCTTCCTTGACAGTTATGAAAAAGGACAGCTGTTGGCTTGGAAGTGATGTATCTCGTGAAGAGAGAGAGCCTTGAAGAAAAACCTGTATTTTACCTCTATGACATGTATTCTGAACAGAATGGAGCATGTGTACATTGAAATGGGTTTAAAACAAATGCATTTATGCTCTAGTGTGTTGGAGAGGTATTTATAATCTCCGCTCCAAAGCTGACGTCCATGCTGGGGCAGGAGCAGACATCATCTGGGAGAATGCAGAGTGTGTTCTTGGGTGTTCTCCAAGGGATCTCGGGTTTCCGAGGCAGCAGCCAGCACACTCCTTCGCCCCTACAGCTCTGTTTTGGGGACCCTGCCTGGTCTTAGTAAAGCTTCCCTTGGTGCCAGTTGCCAGCAGTGCCACTTAACCAGGAGGTGGTCATCTGCTTGGGTTACTTCAGGGGAGTGAGGCACAGGAGATCACAGTGCCAGAGTCATTCCTGGGTCCTCCCTGTGTTAGGAACGGAGGCCAGAGAACGGCTCTATGGTGGTCAGCGACCACGAACCTGCAGTCTGACTCCCCCTGTTGATGAAGCTTTGTGTCCCCAGAGCGGCCGCATGGTCTTTTACGAGGAGTAATTGTCAGGCATTTGGGACCCCAGACACTGTGCGGATAAGGACCTGGTTTTTGTGCCTTGCTGTGCCCTCAGCACATCGGGATTCTCAATCCCGTATCGTCGTATCGGGCTGTTGGACACCTTGCCTCCCAGGTGGTAAGGTACCCCAGAGAGTTCCCTGAAGTCCGAAATGCTCTTCCTAGTGAGGACTTCTCCGTAGGAGGAGAGCCGGGTGTTTAACGGGTGGGGAAACACCTCAGAGGTGTCTTGTGTGCTTCGCAAAAATCAGTTTAAGAGATGTTTTCACCCAGATGAACACGAAGCTGGAAAATAGTTAAAGAATCTGTGGGTGGTGGAGAGGGAGACAAGCCCACCTTCTGTGGCCTGCGGGGGGCTCCCTGGCGCAGAGGGGATCCTCACCACACAGCAGAAGGGAGTGTTCGGTTGTGAGGAAGTCTCCATCAGTGCACAGACTTCACTAAGGTTTTTTGTTTCATTTGTTTTAAAGATTTAATCAGTAAAATTGTCCCCCAAAAGCAAAGTAGATGAGGAAGAAATAGAAGGACAAAGAGCCACATTTTCAAAGCACAGTGAAAGGATCCTCTGGATCCATGCACTGCAAGTTCCTGGGGCTGCTGGTTCTGCCGCCCCCTCCTAGGGCCTACACTGCCTGCACGAAGCTGCTGGGGGGATGCAGAGGGACTAGTGAGCACTATTCAGGCCACTGGGAGTCCCGACCACAGGGCCTGCTCTCTGCTGCTTGACGTGTGACTCTGACAAGCCCCCGAACCTCCCAGAGCACAGTCGCTAGAGCATGATGACCATTATGTCTGCACCTTTGCTCCCAGAGGTTCTTTTGTGGGCCGGCCACCTGACCTAACCTTTGTATTAGAACATTTTATTACGGGAGGGAACAGGCCCCGTGGCCTCTCTCTGTCACAGAGATGTAGACTTGGGTTGCCCAGTTGTCCCAGGCTCCTGAGATCAGCCAGTCCCCCTGGACACTCCTGGTCTCCACGGGCTTCTTCCAGCCCCTTCGCAGTCACCCTTCAGAGAGAGGGTGTGTGCCTGCGAAGCGTATCCAGGGACTCCTTCACAGAGGGTGTGTGCCCTCTGGTGTCCAGTAGGTTTGATAGCCACTGTTGCATATTTGTGGCTCTGAGTGCTTAAAACATCTTTCATGTGTGACGCCAGGGTGCCATGGGCAATGTCTGAGAAGCACAGGGCCTGTTTTTAAAGTACATGTTCTGTGCTTGAGGAGAGAAAAGTACTCAGGAACAAACGATGCCAAGAGATAATGAGGTTGGCTGCTCTGTCTGTGACAAGGACATTAAAGGACCAGATGTGCTGTCTTTAGAACCCGAGGTTTTACTGTTAAGGACCAGCATTTGCTGAGTGCTTACTGACGCTGCAGGCACAGCCCAGTGTGGTGAGCACATGTGCGCTCCTGCTCGCTCGTGCACAGTCCTCCCACGGGGCCAGGACGGGGCTCCCTCGTCCTGCTCAACTGTATTCTGGGAGGTCAGTAGCGGGAGACACAGTCCTGTTTCAGAAAGGAGGAAACAGGCCAGGGAGTCTCGTACCTATTACATGTTAGAACCAGGATTTGGTCCATGATACGGCCTCTGATCACTGTGTTACACACCAGTAATCACTCTAGTAACTTCTAGAAGCTAGCTAGAACTATTGTTATGCTACTTCTCTAGCCTTGAAGTTTAAAAAGTGGCCAGAGAGGTAGCTGTTACTCTTTCATTGTGTCTTCAAGAGGTTGGGGAAAGCCCCAGACCCTCAGGGTATGACCCAGCTTAGAGTCTCTCTGACCGTCCCCTGCACCGGATTGTACCCCCCTCTCCCCCTAGGCTGCCAGTTGGCCTTTGCGAAACCAGTGTGGCCCTAAAGGAGCAGCCACCACTGCCGCTACCAGAGCCACTTACTCCCACCCTCGCCCCACCACAGGACACCCTCGGGAATCCTGCTGGGCCTGTCGGAGGCCTGCTGCTTTGGTGTATATATCGCCACTTTGCAAATGAATGTGAGTGTTCATACTTGTACATTGCATCAGATTCCCAGATGACACAACTCTTTAGAATCTTTATTTCTTTTATTTAATATAGTAGAGGCCTGAAATCTAACTTCAGATGTGATGTAAGTCATATCCTTGCCCTTGGACCCTAAATGATACTTATTTATTTAGTTAGTTTAGTTTAGTTATTCTGAGAGGGAGGGAGGGAGGGAGGGGGAGAGAGAGAGAGAGAGAGAGAGTGTGCAGAGAGAGAGAATCACAAGCAGTCTCCGTGCTGTCAACACGTGAACCATGAGATCATGATCTCAGTAGGATGCTTAACCGCCTGAGCCACCCAGGTGCCCCTAAATGATACTTATTTTAATTTTCTAAAATAACATCTAGCCTTCTATAATGTATTCCAGTGTTTAACGGTGCTTAGTATGCTAGAAATTGTTCTAGAGTCCTGCTAGATCTGTCCTGCTGCCATTCGTCTTCTCCACCCGCAGCCGTTAGTCGCTGTCTTGGTGGCGGCTGCCGGCACGCAGGATCACGTCCATAGTAAGAGTAAGTCGGTGCAGCATGCACTGAGCGCCGGGAGCAAGGCCACGAGTCGCCATCTTCCTCGCTTAGTTCTTCCCACACGTCTGCAGCAGCCATCCCCACTCCTGTGTGTAGGGGAGAGGACTGAGGTCCGCAGTCTGAACAGGGAGCTCCACGCCCTGGCTGTGAGAGGCAAAGCCTGCCCTTTCTACTCCGCCTGTCCCTGCTGAGCCTCCGCCTGTCTTTTCTGGGTCAGCTAATTGCTCAAGCTTCGGAGAATTCCTGCATCTGTAAACATGTCCCTCTGACTTTTCAGCCTGTTGTATACAAACAGCTCACCGTCACACACAGCCTGAGAAACTTGTGTAGGCTAGTGGCCGGTTTGTTGGCTTAATAACAGATCTATCGAGATCTAATTTACACTCACACAAAATGTACCCTTTTAAAGTAGACAATTTGGTGGGTTTCAGTATACTTGCAGGATTGTACAGCCGTCACCACAGTCCATTTTAGAACATTTTCATCACCTCCCAAAAGAAACTCCACATCCTTTAGCTCTCTCCCCATTCCTTCATCCCCTCATCCACTGATCTCCTTACTATCTCTATGAACTTGCCTTCTCTGGATATTGTATATACATGGAATCATGTAATAATGTTGTCCTTTGTGTCCGGCCTGTGTCACCTATCAGTGTTTTGAAGGCTCATCCATGTTGTAGCACGTGTCAGGGTTTCATTCCTTTTGATGGCTGAATACTCTTCCATCCTGTGGATGTTCCACACTTTGCTGATCCTTTCATCCATTGATGGACATTTGAGTTGTTTCTTTCTGGCTGTTACGGATAGCGCTGCCCTGAGTGTTCATGTACCAGTCTGTGTGGTCGTGTTTCCGTTTTTCACTTGGCCGGTTTGTTTTTAATTCATGCTCAGGTGGCTCAGTAAGCCTTCCACTTGGTTAAAACCATTCGGCGCCACAACCAATTGCACCTGATAGACTTGATTAGATTGCAGGTTGTGGCTGTGCTTTCTGGGTGTGTTCCTACGGCATGTGTTTTTCTTGTAGACCTGCCCTTCGTGCGGAATCACGTTCGCCCCCAAATCGGAAGCTGGTGCAGAAGGAGGAGCGGTCCAAAACGGCTGTCAAGAGGAGCATAAAAACAGCACCAAGGTAACAAGCTCATGGCTGTTCTTTCCGTCAGCTCCTCTCCCGGTGCATCCACCCTTGGTGACATTCCTGTCTTGTCGGCTTCTCACTTCTGAGAAGAATTCCCCGTGGGCGACACCATTCCATACCTTCTCGTCCTTTGGGTTTTGACTAGACCAGTGAGATCGGGTTGGAGAGTCAGGACTCACCCTTGTGAAGTGGAGTAATCACGTGCCTGCCTTCGCAGGCACTCAGAGCTTCAAGATGCGGACTGCTGTAGCCAGGGAAGGTCTGTGGGGCCAGAGCACGGGGCAGAACATGCACATGCAGGGACACGAGGGGGCTCTGCAGGAGCAGAGATGTGTCGTGAAGAGAGGCTTGGGGTCAGGGCTGGCAGCGAGGACACTGCCACTGAAGTCTCACCCAGAGACAGAGTCAGAACCGCAGAGGAAGGGAGGACAAGCACCAAACCGGGAGCCCTTTGAATACAGCTTATAAAGGCTGACTCTCCCGGGAGGCCTGCGTCTGTTATCCTCCGCCCTCCCTCTGATCGATCCCCGTACCGTATCCACCGCCCCAGGCCCCCCCACCCCCCGCCCCCGCCGCTTCCCCCACAGCCCTCTGCAATGCCGATTCTGTGGTTGGCAAGCTCCGAGAGCCTCAACTCTTCCTTGGCCTTCTCTCCACCTCCTTACTGGTCCTTCCCACGATGTCACCTTCCTGGCTGCCTCGACTCCTGGAGGTGCAATTTGACAAGATAGCGGGGGTGGGGAGAAGCGGGTGGGTGGAGAGGTCGAGAGTCGGATCAGAACAGAGGTGTGAGGGTGCTGGTCAGTCGTGCGGCAGGGCTGGTGTGGTGGAGGCCGGGATGGAATAACACTGTGACATGCCTGCACTTCAGCCTCTGTGTCTGCCTCCCACTCCCCTTGTCTTGAGGCAGGCTCCTGGAGCTCCTAATTCCAAAACTCAAAATGGACTTCTGAGTCCTCCCCACGAAGAGAAGCTCACCAACAGTCAGACCTCCCTGTGTGAGATCTTACAGGAAAAGGGAAGGTGGGCAGGAGTGAGCTTGGACCAGTCAGCTCTCCTTCCACTGAGATTCAAGAACATCCGGGAGAAAACAGACGCCCATTTTGTTGATGTTATCAAAGAAGACAGGTAAGCATCAGCCATTCCCAGTGAAAGTGAAGGTTTGCAGGTTTGTAGGTGGAGGTCTCTCCCTTTTTCTGAATTTGCTGATCCCCATGTGTTTGCCCTCCACTGTCAGTAATTTACTTTATTTTGAAGTAATTTGAAACTTGCAGAAAAGTTGCATGGATAATACAAAGAATTCTCGTTCTACTCTTTGCCCAACTTACCAACTTGTAACATTTTACTATGTTTGTTTTATTCTCTCTCTCCTTTTTTATCTCTCTATGAAATTTATGTTTTATTTTTTTTTTGGAACCATTTGATAGTAAGTTGGATACATCATGCCCTTTGCCCCTAAATTGTGTATTTCCTAAATACAAAGTTGTTCTTTTACATAACCATGGTTCCTAAATTCAGGAAATTTAGCACAGATGGAATATTTTATCTAATCTACAGTTCATATTCCAGTTTGACCAGAAATTTTGGCCACAGAAATGATGTGTCCGTCTCAGGTTCCCTATCCAGAGGCACACGGCGTCCTTTGTCTTCCATCAATGGTAGGGATTCTGAGTACCCAGGCCAGTGCTGTTGACTTCTCCAGTCTGTAGTTATTGCCTCCTCGAGACTAATAAGTGGGACTTGAAGACCACACACGTACTCCATTCCTCATCAGACTGCCCTAGATTTCATCTCCTTTGATGGTTCTTGCCTGGAACGGTCTTTGCTCTGGTGGTGCAAAGTGTCCGTTTTCCTACCTCGGCACCGACTGCACACTTCTCATTAGGCCTTTGGCCTACCGCAGGGAAGAAGAGCCCCTCCTTACTTACTACTTTTTGCGTCCATCTGTTGCCAGCCTGGACTCAGGGAGTCCTCTTGGATTTCATAGGATGCAGTCTCACCACTGGCCTTATTATGTGTGACGCTCCAGTTGTCCTGAATCTGCCAGGCAGAGCGCCCCTCGGGCTGGGCCCCATGTCCTTTTGACACCCCCCTATCCTTTGTTTTTCAAAGTTTCTGGCACCCTTTTCTAGCACAACAGGATATTCCAGGCCCATTTTATATCTCCTCTGACCCTGCTCAAGAATCGGCTATTTCTCCAAAGAGCGTTGCCTCCTTTCAGTGAAGAATGGTATTCAGATATGTTAGTTGTTAATGTCTGATTAATGTCATTGTAGCCAAAGATGTACTCTATGTGATTTCGGTCCTTTTACATTTATTGATACTTGTTTTATGGTCTCACATGGGTCTCTTTTGGTGAATATACCATGTGCACTTGAAAAGAATATGTTCTGCATTTTTAGGATGTTATGACCCATAAACACAAGTAGGTCCCAGAGGTTGGCAGTATTAGATCATCTGTGTTTTACTTTTTGTCTATTATTCTATCATCGTGAAGAGAGGGATTTTTAAATCTGTCACCGTGACTGGAATTGTTGGTGTCTGTTTTTAGTCCTGACAGTATATGTTTCAAGTATTTTCAAGCTCTTTTTGTTTTAGGTATATACACGTGTATGAGTGTTATAAATTCCTGGTGAATTGGTCCTTTTGTCATTTTGAAGTGTCCCTCTTTATCCCTGGTAATACTGTGTCTTAAAAACCGCTTTATCTGATACTAATGTAGTAACTCTAGCCTTCTTGTTCTTACTGTTTGCCTGGTATATCAGTTTCCATAAAAAAATTTCAACCTGTCTTTATATTTGAAGTGTGTCTCTTGTGGGTCTTACTTTTTTTAAATCATTCTAAAAATCTCTGCCCCTTAATTCCATTTTAATATATTTACTGGCTTTTTAGCCATACTTCTTTGCATTATTTTATTTTACTTTTTGGTGGTTGCCTTAGAACTTACAGATAAGCATCCTTGAATTTTTATAGTCTTCTTATGGTTAATGTTGTATCATTTCACTTCATGTTTTTTTTTAAGTTTACTTATTTATGTAACTAATCTCTATACCCAGTGTGGATGGACCCCAAACTCATGACCCCAAGATCAAGATTCACATGCTCTTCCAAGTGAGCCAGCCAGGTTCTGCTGTATCATTTCACTTAACATGTAGACATCCTATAGCTGTATAGATTTATTCTTCTCTTCCAACCCCTTATGCTGTAGTTTTTACATGTGTTACATTTACATGCATTATAATCCCAGCCTCTAATGCCAGTCTCTTGGTAATCTCACATTGGTCTCCACTGATGACTTTTCTGTTGAGTTGGATCATATTTTCCTGTTTCTTTGCATGTTGTGTAATTTTAGATTGTGTTGTGCTTAGAAAATCTGGATTCTGTTGTATTACTCTGAAGAGTCTCAATTTCTTTCTTTCTTTCTTTCTTTCTTTCTTTCTTTCTTTCTTTCTTTCTTTCTTTCTTTCTTTCTTCTCTTCCCTCCCCTTCCCTCTCCTTCCTCCCTCCCTCCCTCCCTTTCTTCCTCCCTTCCCTCCCTCTCTTCCTTCCTTCCCTCCCTCTCTTCCTTCCTTCCCTCCCTTCCTCCCTCCCTCCCTTCCTTCCTTCCCTTCCTCCCTCCCTCCCTTCCTCCTTCCCTCCCTTCCTTTTTCCCTCCCTCCCTTCCTTCCTTCCTCCCTCCTTTCTTCCCTCACTTCCTCCCTCCCTTCCTTCCTTCCTCCCTCCCTCTCTCTCTCCCTTCCTCCTTCACTCCCTTCCTTTTTCCCTCCCTCCCTTCCTTCCTTCCTTCCTTCCTTCCTTCCTCCCTTCTTTCTTCCCTCACTTCCTCCCTCCCTCCCTTCCTCCTTCCCTCTCTCCCTCCTTCCCTCCCTTCTTCCCTCCGTCTGTTCTTCCCTTCCTTCCTCCCTCCCTCCCTTCCTTCCTTCTTTCCTCCCTTCTTTCTTCCCTCACTTCCTCCCTCCCTTCCCCCCTCTCTCTCTTCCCCCCTCCCTCCCTCACTTCCTTCTTTCCTTCCTCAGGCAGTTCACTTCCCTAAACTCAGACACCAAACGTTGCCTCCCCTGGGGTAGGCAGCTGCTCTTTTTTTTTTCCAGCCTGAATCAGGCTGCTCAGAGTCTGTTGTGCATGTGCACACCTCAAGCGTCAGCCAGAGACTTGAGCAGAGCTTATATGGTGATTGTGGGGGTGCCCCTTCTCTATTTTTTTTCCTCTGGGATTTTCAACCTCATTTTCTCAACCATAAGCCCCCAAACATTGTTTCCTGATTTTCCAAGACAGCGAGATTGTGGCTTTTCTATCTGAGTTTTAGCCATCCTGCATGTGTTGCTGACTAATGGCGGTCTTCAGGCCAAAAAAAAAAAAAAAAAGGGAAATTAAGCTGGTGCTGTTCCCTTCTTCCAAGTCTGACTCTCCTCCATCTTCTGTCTGCTTTGGTTAGTCTGTACTGCCTTCCAGGAGTCATTTTTATAATCTTGTCCAGGGTTTATTGTTATCTGAGAGGGGATTGGTCCAAAAGGAGCTAATCTCTGTTCCCAGAAATGGAACTTCTCAGTATTAATTTCAGAGGAACAGCACGGCTTCTGGCTGTGTGGATCCTGTCCCTTGACTCCTAACTGTGGCCGTTGCACATCGTCCTTATAGCCGCTGTGTTGATTTTCCTCTGTCTACACTTCCTGAGTGGAAGGGATGACGAGGGTCAACATTTGGGGATGGAATTTTCTCTCTTCTGAGTGTACGAGTCTAGTGAGGTCCTGAGCACCTGTCACAGAAGGAGAGAGTCCACTGTGCTTCAGGGACAGGAGGGAGCATGCCTATGTGAACCCCACTGTGTGTCAGGCACATGGGAGGGACTGTATCTGTTTTATCTGATTTAATTGCAGAAGTTATTGTCTGAGGGAAAGAGACTACACTCCCTGGTTGTATTTGCCTTCTGAAAACATGTCAACACTCTCTTAAATTTATAGTAATTTTCTGCAGAATAAAAAGGATTTTAGTATTTGCTAGCAACCCACAAAAGAATGAGAGTCACGTAAAGCAGGTTTGATTTCTCTGCTATTAAAATCCTTGAGTGTTATTTTTCAGGTTTCACACGCAATCTGCATATGTGACAATAGCACCCCAGTTACACTAACTCTGTAAACAGTTTTGTGATAACAGCCTGTCTGCTGTGACAGCGGTACTGACTGTCAGAGCTCTGAATGGCAGGTCAGCAACTCCGAGTGAGGTTTTCATCAGAAGCCTTGGAATCAGCCTAAGTCTTCTCAGTACAGGATGTCTGCCTCTCCAGAAGCAGTTGTTTTCTAGCACAATAGAGCTGCCTTCTTCCTCAAACACTGAGAGATGTTTCCAGAAGCAGGGTTCTCACGATGTATGCTGTAATGACAGTGGGCAGCCATTGTTTTTTTGGAGAGTAAACACAACATGTGTTTTAGAAATACAAAGCACTTTCCAGACTTGTGTGTGTCCTAAGGGAGTGGTCTGGCAGGGTCTATCACATAGTGACCCTCAGACACTGTTTTTGTGACATGCTTGGGGAACGGTGTTGGGGCAGCAAATTGCGGTCTTCTGATAAAGTCAGCACAATGACTGTGCGCACTGTTGATCAAATGCATTTTTCGTTTCTTCTAGCCTGATGAAGGATTATTTTTTCAAGCCACCCATCAATCAGTTCAGCTTGAACTTCCTGGATCAGGAGCTTGAGCGATCCTATCGGACCAGCTATCAAGAAGAGGTGCGTTTCCCCTCATACTTCTATGAAAGAAATTTATTGTTTGTGCTGGACAGTTTGCTATCAGCCTTGTGCTTTGGCAGACTTTTTTTTTTTTTTTCGCCTTGAGTGACAGGACACTGAAGGCTACTCCTGATTGCTCACAGTCTGTAAGCCCCAAGCTGCGTCTGCATGTGAATTTATCCACACAGGGAAAACAACCCCGATCTTTCTGTGCTCCATCATTTAGCATCGCAGGCATGTCTTTTCTGGGCCCCCTGCTCATTGCTGGCTGGCATTGCCCTCATTTTCTCCCTCCTTCCCTGGGACTCCCTAACACTACATGCGTGTCACTTTGTTATGTTTACCACAGCACCCTGACGTTTCAGATCCTGTCTGTCCCCACCATTAGGTTGTGAGCTCCCAGCGCCTGCACAGGGCCAGGCCCCGAACGGGCTCTTGACTGAAGGCATGAGCATCTTACTATCTGTTGATGTGCCCATGCTTTCATCTGCTGCAGCTTCAGTCCCTGCCTCTTACTGCTGACATGAAGCCAGCTGTCACACACCCTGAACCTGGGACCCAGCATTCAGTGGAAGCTTCCAGAAAATGGCTTCTGTTACACGGCTTCACAGACACAGAGTCGTTGCCTTTGCCAGTCCATAACCCATCTTTCAGGCTCAGTATGTAACGTGCTTGTGAGAACTTACTGGTTTGTAATTGCTTGCTGTGTGACCTGGGGCAAGTTTCTTAACTGCTCTGTGCCTTAGTGTCCTCGTTAAAAGCGATAGTAGAGATGGCCTGCCTTAAAGAACTTACACCTGTACTTGGTCCAGGGTGGGCAAGTACTCAACAAACGTTGGCTCTGTCTTTCATCTAAATCCTACTCTGTGGCCATCTGCCGCAGCTCTGGTTCACGCCTCCTGCCTCCCCTCCTTCCCACACACAGGTTATAAAGAATTCTCCCGTGAAGACTTTTGCCAGCGCCACCTTCAGCTCCCTCCTGGATGTGTTTCTGTCGACGACAGTGTTTCTGATTCTGTCCATCACCTGCTTCCTGAAGTACGGGGCTGCTTCCATGCCTCCCCCGCCCGCCGCCCTGGCCGTCTTCGGTGCCGCCCTGCTGCTGGAGGTGCTGTCCCTCGTGGTCTCCGTCAGGTAAAGGCCCACCTGCAGGGCTCTTTCCGGCCTTTAGCCTGTAGCTCCCTCTGCTGGCTCCATAGTTTATGGCTGTGTAGTTGGCTTGCGGCTCCGCTGACCCGCCTCCTGCCAGAGGCCCCTGCAAGCTCTCCTTCTGGGCGACTGGTCCTGTCCCCTCCCCTCCTCCAGCTCCACTGCACAGCATCCTCTCCGCAGACCACGGCCCTCAGCAGAGGTGAGCATCTTCCTTACCAGAGGGGGTCCATGTCTTCTGCAGCCCCACAGCTGCCAGTCAGCCCCTGGGTCTCCCAGCTCAGAGACTTAAAGAGAGCAAGTGGAAAGACAGGGAATTAGAAAGGGAAGAGAAACAGGACAGAAGCGTACAGGGCTCACGTAGTGGGTGGCCACTGGCAAATCAGTGGGTGCCTCTTCTAGATGTGAGAGCAAAACTTCCAAAATGTTAGTAGGAATCATAGGCTTCCATCTCCACCAGCTTGGGTCAGGCAGTGCTTTCTTAGGACACGGAAAGCATGAGTGGCCAGAGGAAGAAGACATAAGTTAGGCCTCATCAAAATTTAAAGCCTCTGTGTTCCAGAGAACACCTGTTGTTTCTCGGGTCTGAGTGAAAGGAGCCTGCAGGCGGGAGAGTATTTGCCAACCGCAGCTGTGGTGAGGGTCTGCCATCTAGAATGTAAGCTCAGTAATGAAAAGACAAGCAACCCATTTAGAAATGGACAGGAGGTCTGAATGGATAGCAGGGACCCCTCAGGGAAGGTAGGCCCTCAAGACCCATTCAGCCCGATGTTGGGGTTCAGCCCAGCACCTGGGGACGCTCACAGCCGCTCTGCATAGTTCCAACTAGATGCAAATGCACAGGGTACTCTGTTCACACGCACGCCCTCTGCTCTCCCCCATCTGCCTCCTGGGCACCGAGACCACGTCCTCTGTCCAGTCCTGTCAGTCTCACCTGGCAGTCCCTTTGCTAATTGCCCCCAGAAGCTAGATGTAAAACAGAAACAGGGAGAAGGGCCCTGACCTCGAGTGTCTGCTCTGCTTCCCCAACACCCCAGGACAGGAAACGGCAGCCTCGGGCCTAGCCCTCAGGCTTCTGAACACTAGGCCCCTGCCGCTCCGCTTTGGAGTATATGGTCTGGATCGCTCTCCCCATCCCCATGCTCACCATCCCCTTATTCCCCCTCCCCGGCCCCTACCCCTGGGGCTCTCTGCTGAGGGCCTTCTCTGGCTGCCGGAGGCCTCACACTTGACCTTCATGTCTCCTCCAGGTTGAGGTAACTGCAGGGTGCATCTGCGCTCTCCACCCAGATTCCCCACCAGGACTGAGCCGCACCGCGCTGCGCTGAGCCAGGGATTCCTCCCTACGGGCCCCTGCAGGGCGGCTCTGCACCCCTTACTGAGCTGCCTGGGAACTACTCCCAGATCAGCTCTGCTTCTGGGATCCCAAACCAAGGCATCTTCAGGCCTCTGGTTTGTCTTTTCCTTTTTAATCACGTACTAGAAATTCACTCGTGTAAGTGTACAATTTAGTGATTCCTGGTAAACCTACAGAGTTGTGCAAATATCACCAGATAATTTTAGAACATTTCTGCCACCCCAAAGAAAACCTGGTATCCACCTGCAGTGGGTCTCCTCGCGCTCCCTGCCCTGGGCCCGGGTTTTTGTGTGACACAGGTCCTGGCAGCTAGAGAAGGCTCCTGCTCGCTCAGAGGCCAGCATTGTCTCCATGCCTTTTTAAAAAGCCCTTTACACCACTGTTCCCTGTTCCACTGGAGCTAGTTCTACAGGGTCTGGGCTAACCTGGAGACTGCCAAGGGCTGTAGGCCACAAAGATGCCAGGCCTGGCTGCACCCCGGTGGGCTCTGGGCCTGGCACACCCACGTGCTCTGCAAGCACCTTCAAATGAGGCGGCCACTCCTCCTGAATGACCACTGATGTGACCTTAAAAGTCCACTTCGCCCGTATCATCAAAGCTTGGGAGGGGTCGGGAACTTGATGGAGCTCCTCTCGCCATGCAGAGGGCATTTTTAGGATCCCAGGTCAACAGGAGCCCTGTGCTGCAGAATATGTGGGTGCCCCAGGGAGGCCAGTTCTGCAGCTGCTCTGGTGGCTGGCCTAACCCTCCTCCACAAGCCTTCCTGCATCGCAGTCACAGCCCATCCTTGCGCTCCCTTCATTTTGTGCTGAGCCCAGGCGGGCATGAGCACAGTGAGTCTCATCCTCAGAGCTCTGCCATCCTGGGGACCTTCATGAAGGGCCTGTCGGTCCTGCCTTCTCCCTCTTGGAACTTGGCTCCCTCTGCCTCCTCATGGGGCTTATGTATTCTGCCTTTGCGCATATTTGTGGTTAGTCTTGGAAATATTCCCAGGACTCCATTATCCATTTGAGTGTCAGGAGGCCAGACCCATCCAGGCCCTAAAAGGGTCAGACAGGGCCTGTCTGGCTCCATGTGGAAAATGGCCAAGATTTGCGGTTTCCTGGTGGAGGTCAAGCGTACGTGCCCGTGGCTGCTGCGCTGAGGTGTCCGTGACAGAAGGCACGGGCACCTGGCTGTGTGGCAAAGGTCTTGGAGGGGGAACTTTCGGTGTCAAAGCTGAGCAACAGTGCCTGCACCACCACCACCCACCCACCCACCCCCGCCCCCCCCCCGCCAGAGGTGAGGATAGTGGGTCTGTCCCTTCTCCTCCTCGCTAGGGCCAGGCTTCAGAGAGAGGGTCTATGTGTGTGGGTCTCCCTCCCAAGCTGAACCCCGGTGGCCCTCCTCCATCTCCCCCTGCTGGCATCCAAGTACTGGCCCCTCACCCCAAACTGTTCTTCCTCTAGAACAGCGGTTCTGCACCCCACATACTTGCTCTCCTTTCTTTATGAAGATTCTTTTTGTGATGTCCACATCACCATCCTGAAATACAGCCTACCTACCCATACACACAGTTTCAGAAGGGCCCATGAAATGCCCTCACTCTGACACGAAGGAGAAAAGTCAAGAAAGCCATTAAAAATAAAATACATCAAGTACATAGTGCTTCACCTTGTATTTGCCAGGGCGGCACCACCGGGGAGGTCATAACAGAGTCATCAGCTGTGTCCTCAGGTGTGCGATCGCCACAAAGGGACCCCTAGAGGTGTGCGGGTTTGGTGGCATGGTGCTGTGAGCTGGGTTGCAGCCTCTGACCTGATTTCTGAACTGCTGAGTGAGCCTTGCTGAGGCCCCAAACAAAGCCAAGGGCACTTCACACAGTAGTCCATTCCTGGAAGATAACTGCGATAGTACCACCCAGAAACCACTTTCTGTTTAAAAACGAGATATAACTAGGCTCTAGGCTGAGGTCAGCAGCAGCAGGTTTTTCGCCTCTGTGGGTGTCCAGGGGGCAGGTGGCCGTTGTGCGGAACGCAGGGTAGAGCCTCCCCTCCCTGGCTCCTGCGCACTAGATGCCAGCAGCACCCCTCAGTCCCCGTGGCAACCAGAAAGGCCCTGCCAAATCCCCAAACACCTCCAAAGTGCCCAGCCCCCGGACCCCTACCCTGGCAGGCTGGGACAGCAGGTGGGGCCTGTTCATGTTCCTGTGCCTGGTTCTTCTATGCTCCTTTGAGACCCACAGAAGCTTATGCTTGGCTTTCTACAAACACGTGTTATCAAGAGGCAACAAATGACCTTCGAATAAGGTCTGATGAGCTGAGCAAGTCGAGTTCCCTTGGTATCTTCCAGAGGTGAGGGGCCAGGGCTCTGCGGCCCCCACATCCACGGCAGCAGCCTGTGGGTCTCCTGCCCTCATCTTCCCCGGCAGGCTGACCTGCCCGCAGACACCCCTTTTCTCCTTGTCCCAGGATGGTGTTTTTCCTGGAGGATGTGATGGCTTGTACCAAGCGCCTGCTGGAGCGGATAGCTGGCTGGCTCCCGCGCCATTTCATTGGGGCCATCCTGGTGTCACTCCCTGCTCTCGCCGTCTATTCACATGTCACCTCTGAATTTGACACCGACATACACGTAAGTAAAGGCCTGGTGCCTGTTTCTGGGCTCTTTCGCACAACTTCGTGGTTTTTTTTTGTTTGTTTTTTTTGTTTTTTTTTTTAAATAAGTCTGATGACTTGGAACAGCAGTTTAAATATAGGCCTCTAAAGAGGGACAAACTCTTTGTCACCACCTTGTGCTTGTCTTCTGAAAAGACTTGCCTGAAGCAGTCAGGGAGGTGAGCACGTGGCCTGTCACTGACCACAGTCAACAGGGCTGGGTACGCGGCTGCCCTGCCCGGTTGACATGTGCCCTCTCCAACCTCACCTGCTCTTTGCCAAGCTCCAGATGAGCTGTTTGCTTACATGTTTCACCAAGCAGCATCAGCCCCACGTTTCCAGACAAGTACAAGATAACATGCTCGTCTGTAGGACCAGCACAGCTGTGTGACTGGCCCCTGGATCGGCTGCTGTTGATCAGGGAGGAGCTTCCTGGTTAGACCCCAGAAGGAATGAATTAATGCCCTTGTGGAAGGTCATGTTTTTGGTGAAAGCCAATGTGACCCGAGCTGGGTGGGCTGACTGCATTTGATACCCCAAATTACATTTCTGCTGGCACCTAGCGGGATGCCTGAAGGAAGGCTTCTTAAAGGTAACCACTTACACGGCGGTGGTTTTCAGACTGGTGGCCTGCCTTCCCTTTCCTCTGGCGTGACTCATGCCGTTCCCACACATCTGGAGAACTTTGGTGCTAGTGCAGACTTGCAGCCTAAAGCTCTGGGCGATTAACGCGACAGAGTGCCATCCGTCCCTGAAACTGCCAGACATTAAGCGATTTTTATTTTGAAAGAAAGATAAGTGAGTGAATCCTTTGATGGCAGAACGGGAGTGAGGCCAAGGCGGGGCGGGTCACTGACCACGCTGGCCCCTTGTTACAGTTCACCGTGTTCGCGGGCTCCGCCATCCTGACCGCTGTCGTGCACTACTGTAACTTCTGCCAGCTCAGCTCCTGGATGAGGTCCTCCTTAGCCACCGTCGTCGGGGCTGGGCCACTGCTCCTGCTCTACGTCTCCCTTTGCCCGGACAGGTACGTCCACCACCACGGTCTGAGTCCGGCACCCTCGCCGGCTGGGACCCCTTTCCCGACCTCACCTGTGTCTTTCGCGTCTGAGGCGATGCCCTCTCCCTCTGCTCTAACAGGTACTATCACAGCACGGCAGCTCTCACCAGACACGACATACCCCAAGACTAATATGCAAGAGAAAGAAAAGATAATTTTTGGCAATGTAGTACGTATTTACATATAGACATGCTTGGGTGACTACCCCTGCCCCAGAGGACAGAATGCATTAAGCTTGTGCTTGAACTTCCTTACACTGGAGAAGTAGGACCAGAGGCTGTTGCATACGAGCCCCTCAAGAAAGTGAAGGAATCAAGGAATAGGTAGACCAAGAATGCAAAGAGGAAGCCGGTTCCAACTTTGTTTGAGTAGGGGTAATGTACCCAGACAGACTGCAGGCTGCTGAAGGAGAGGGAGTGAGGGGGTATGGTGCTGTTGCCGGCGACCTGGGCCTTATTTATAAATATTGACTCCCTGTCGTGACACACATCATGACATGAAACAGAGTACTGACCAGTCACTGGAAATATATCTTTTGTCTTGAAATCCTCCCACATTTGAAGAATACTTTTCATTCCCAGGTATTCAAATGGCCTTCAAAACCCTATCACTGGTAGGCTCCAAGAAATAGATTGGATGGTGTGGGAAAAGAAAGAGGAACTGTGTGGAAGACCCCAAGGGATGGGACCAGTTCTTGCCGTTATGCTATGAAAAACTAACAAATAGAAATATAGAGGATGGCAGTGATTTGTGCTGTATTTAAAACATTCTATGTTAATGAAATCCCGTAAGATCCCTGTCTTTATTTTGTCCTACTAACCAAATAATGTTTGATTCTTAGTGTGTTAAAAACAAGTCTCCTGTTGATCACTGCGCATTTGCAACTGGTTTTGTGGCTATTAGCCTTTTTCAGCTAGCTGTGTAGTTGGAAAAACAGTGTTACCTTAGATAGCAGAATGCTCACAGTGATTAACTTAGAAATTTCCGATAATGTCCTTAAGCCATTAAGCATTAAACTTCTCCTAAATATTGGACTTTTTTTGGTAACTGCGTATAAAAACATTTTACTGTTAGCACATATTAAAGAACCACCTTTTATAATTACAGTGGGTTTAGGCCAGTAGACTATCTCAAAGTTATACAGGGCGTTCCTTCATTGTGCTTTGCAGGACATTTAACATCCCTGGTTCCTCAAATTACTGGGACAACCAGAGGGAACCCCAACAGTTTAGAAATGCCCCTAGGAGGGGCGCCTGGGTGGCGCAGTCGGTTGAGCGTCCAACTTCAGCCAGGTCACGATCTCGCGGTCCGTGAGTTCGAGCCCCGCGTCAGGCTCTGGGCTGATGGCTCAGAGCCTGGAGCCTGTTTCCGATTCTGTGTCTCCCTCTCTCTCTGCCCCTCCCCCGTTCATGCTGTGTCTCTCTCTGTCCCAAAAATAAATAAACGTTGAAAAAAAAATTTTTTTTAAAAAGAAATGCCCCTAGGAATGGCATTATTGTTGCTGAGAACCATTGCTGTAATAAGTTCAGAAGTAGACAATGATCTAGTTTGTTGCAATAGCAGATGAAACCGCCATCGTGTACCTGTGGACTTGACCAGAGCAGTGGTTGGTAACGGACAGAGTAAGCACCCTTCTCCTCAGTTTATTTCACATAATAATGACGACATGAAAGATGCTCTCAAGTTCTCTGCAAATTAAGATCAAAAGGGAATTTTAAGTAAAGCTGTCCTTCAGCATCTGAAAGGAAACCTTAATAAATAGTTAAATTATTTTAAGCAGAACGCAGTGTACATTTTCCTTTCTGAAGGTATGGCCGTCTGGAATCAGGGTCATTATAAAACTCTCTCCCAAGAGCACGGGATTCGTCATGCCTTTTAACCTTTTAAGAGAACCACCACAGATCCCCCATCAGCCGTTCACAATGTCCTTCAGTCACTGGTGCCGGGCTTTTCCACTGGGACCAGAGTGATCAGGGACTACTTCCATCACCTTTGTCCAGAATTCAAAGAGCAGATGTTGGGGTGCGGCTGGCATCCTGAGTCTCCCCTGCACCCGGTAGTCCTCCCTACTTGCAAAATCCTTTGAGCCCATCGACCCTGTCGGCCCCACTGAGCCTTGCAGGGTCACAGGGTAGGAAGCTGCCGGAGTGATGAACAAGCCCCCTGTGTAGGGGAGGGGACTTCCAAGAACCGCTCCAGCCTTGGGGGGATGCAGATGTGAAAGAAGGGCTGTGCACACGTGGAAAACCAGTGTCACCGCCATGTCTGGGCAAGGAGAGGACATTCAGACTCAGAGCAGTGTCTCTGCTGTCGCTCTTTCTCTCCTTCCCTGTGACATCATCTAATACCTCCTGTGATGGTGAAAGTCGCTCTGAGCTGTCCCCTGGCCTCTGCTGCCCAGGGGAGCTGCTGGCAGAGGCTGTGTAAGGTCCCCCTTCATGGTGAGCAGGGCAGGTGGATCTAGAGGACCAGGAAATGTGGGGGCACGAGGCTGATTTGCTGGCCTGGGGGAAGGCTGGGTGCAACAGGACCCCAGAAGAGGCTATGAGGGATGTGGAGAGGATCCTGCAGGTCATGGGTCCTGCTCCAACACTGAGAGGGAGTTCTTTATAGTCTGTGGTTTCTGTGCCCCAAACTGGGACTTGATTGCTTTGGGACCACCAGCTTCTCAGGTAGCCAGCATCTCCTGAATTCCTCTCTAACAGATTTTTTTTTTTTTTTGGTTTATTTATTTTGAGAGAGACAGAGAGAGCACAATTAGGGGGAGGGGCAGAGAGAATGAGAGACACCATCCCAAGCAGGCTTCACATCATCAGCACAGAGCCTGATCCAGGGTTCGAACTCATGAACTGTGAGATCATGACCTGAGCCAAGATATGAAGTCAGATGCTTAACTGACTGAGCCACCCAGGCGCCCCTCCTGAGCTCCTTTCTAAATCGGTCCTTTGTGAACAGGCATTGCTGTTCATCATGACTGGTGTCTAGCCTTTGGGAACCCGTAGGTGAGTCCTAACAGTCACATGAACGCCTTGGAGACTCCTTGTTAGATGTCACTCTTTGGTGACGGTGCGTCTGTTCCACACCTTACATGAAGGCCTATTAGCTATGTCACTGACTTTGCCTGTTGTGATTTTTTTTTAATTTTTAAATATGTATTTATTTTTGAGAGAGAGAGAGAGAGAGAGCGCGAGCGCATGAGCGGGGGAGGGGCAGAGAGAGAGGTAGACACAGAATCTGAAGCAGGCTCCAGGCTCTGAGCTGTCAGCACAGAAGTCAGACGCTTAACCGACTAAGCCAGCCAGGTGCCCTGTGCCTGTTGTGATTTTTAGTTAACACCCAGCATCAAATTATAATAAAGAATTAACTATACTTAGTTATCTAACTTGATCTCCATATTTGAAAAAGGAAAATTGTTTATTTAAACTCTTCTCAGATCACTTTATGTAATGCCTTCTTTGCTTTTTATAATAATATTTTTCTGCATTTTAATTTCAGTTCCGTAGTAATTTCACACCTGGATGTGGGACAGAATTTCAGGTAAGCTGTTAACATCATGCTTGTATCTGAACAAACGAGAGTAACTTCCAAAAAAGCAGTTGTATCTTGAAGAAAAAGAACCATATGTAATTCTTAAAAGAATAAGTGGAAAGTATGTACTTGTTGAAATAACAGATCATAGTTACAGTATCTTACTGGAAAAAACGAAATGATTGTTAAGAACATACTAGATTTGGCTCAGTTTTACATAAGATTTCAGCATGTTATGAAGGAAACCTGTGAAGTCTAGGACAGTACTTATTTTAATTCCCTAAAATATTTTGAAATTGCTAACTAGAAATTTGAAATAATAAATGTTAGACCTTTGTTTTACTATAGACATCAAAGTAAGATCTAAATAAACTGAAGAGTTAGAAATAAGCATTAAATTATATAAGACTATATAAAAGTCTAGAAAAAATAACATTAGTTTGCAGGCCTCTAAAACAGATAACTTTCCAGTCTTACAAATAATAAAGCCACACACGCACAAAAATAAAAGGCTGACTGACACACCAATGGGGTGTGGGCACACAGATAGCTGTGGGCCGTCACCTAAGGAGCTGGTTAGGGCCTGCATAAATAAAGGACAAAAAAACAAAAAAATTCACGGGGGGAAATGTAGGTAGAGGCCAAATAGGTTACTCCCGAAGTCGTCGGACGTTTAAATAACTACACACCTCCTTTTGGTCTTTTAAATTGGACGTTCACAAAGTTACAGTGTGCATACCCAGTGCGGGTGGAGGTGTGGCGCGTTCCTACCCTGCCACTGTTTATTTTGTTAAGCTACCAGGCACTTAAAATACATGGCTTATTTAATTCTCACAGTAGCCTGACACATCAGGCGGCTTTGTCCCCGTTTTCCAGATGAGGACGCTGAAGTTGAGAGAAGTTAAGGAGCCTGTCTGTGGTCACACAGCTAGTCACTGGAAGTGTGTGAACCCTGGCGTCCCACACTAGTGGGCCCCCCTCTTTCTGCCATGCCTCATCACTCCTCAGAATGGTACATAGTTTTGGAAAGTAATTTGGCGATCGGTCTACAAAAGTGTTTATAGCCTTTGACGTAATAATTCTATTTTTGTTTATCCACTGAGGAGACAATCCAGAACTTCAGTTGCCAATAAAAAGAAATGAATTATGATACATGTACTCAAATATTGCCACTGCTAAAATGCACCAATAAGAAAAACACTTATGTGGAATTGGAAACAGCCTGTCAGATTTCATTATACATATGAAAAAAATGTAAGATATGCAATAGTTATGATCTGGTAATGAGTGATGAATGATTTTTTTTCTGTTTCTACAATTAAAATATTGAATCTCTGGACCTATGGACACTGGGAAGGAGATTTAAAGTATGGAACAAAGGCCCAGTGCACATGTGTTTCTGTTACCATCACAACTATAGTATTTATTTGGAAACAAAACACTTAGCACCTTTTTTTAAGTAAACTTTTTATTGATGAATATATAACATGTGCACTGAAAAGTACCCAGATCATAAGAATACAGCTCATTGACTTTTCATAACTGAGCACACCCACTAAACTGCCGCTCGGACCAAGAAATGAAACATTCCCAGTGCCCAGAAGTACCCCCGTGCCACTGCTCAGTCACTCCCCCAGCCTCCCATCTCTAGGCATAGATTTTAAATGGCACCGAATACACCAGAATGTTAACAGATCCCATGTTAAGCTGGTTAGGACCATGAGTGATCTTTTTTTTTTTTTTTTTTTTTTTTTTTTTTTTCCGTTTTTCTTGACGTTTTAACCCCTTTTCTCTGTGATCATGGATATACTGCATTTTTCTCAACTTCCAATTATGACTTAATGTCCCACCGTTAAGTCATAGATTGACTCTTGCATTGAGTCACGTAGAATTCCTCTTTTTGGAACTGACCCTTGCTGTTCGAATGTAGGAATAAGACCACCATCATGGCTCCTTCTGTGGCGGAATGAGAAATACTGGTTATGGATGGGAAGTAATTCCTTCACCTACCCGTCACACATCTCTTCTGCTGCACATCAGCCCCTCGGGCACTAAATGTAGATCTGTGGATTGGGGCTCTCCTTTCAAACAAAGGAGAAAGCACATGTCACAGTCTGGTGCCCTTCTCCCTCATGCTGGCCTACGTTCCAGTCTTCCCCTCCTCTGTGCAGAGGGACTGGCCTGTGCCCCTCTCCGGAGTCAGGCCACACTGCTGGCTTTGGCCACAGCACAGTGAGAAAAGCATCGAGAGCAATAGCCTGCTTGAGGAGACCCGGGCACATCACCCATGTCTGCCCCAGGGCTACAAAGCCCGACTGGACTGAAGATGGTGGTGAGCCTCGGTGACATGTACTTATAAAGGGGACTGTTCCTTAATGTCACCACTTTGGAGAAACAGAAAGAAAAGTTCCCTCCTCACCCACCGAGATGGGCCCACACAAGAGAAGGCCTTCTGCCTCCTGGGGCAGATTCTCTCTCTATTCTCAAGCTCGTTAGAGGGCTTGCAAGGCTGAACACAAATCTGTTTCGGTCATTTCAGTTAATTGTTCAGTACTTGAGATTCATAATCTGTGTTGCCATTTGATTAAATGACCATTGGAAGAATAAGTAAGTGTGGTGTGTCTTACCACAGAGGTCTTTTTTGGTTGCCGGCTCACAGGGAACTTATGGCAGGGATCCCCAAAAGCACCCCCAGAACCAGCAATTTGCTAGGAGGATTTAGGACTCAGCACATAGTTGTACTGTGATTTATTACAATGAGAGGACACAAAGCAAAATCAGCAGAGAGAAAAGGTACATGAGATAGAGTCCAGAGGAAACTAAGTGCCACCTTTCAAGAGTGCTGTCCCTACCACATAGTCCGGGACGTTCTTAATTCCTCCAGCAATGAGCTGTGACACAACAGGTAAAACGTTGTCCACCAGGGAAGCCCATCAGAGACTCTGTACCCAGGGTTTCTATTAGAGGCTAGTCAGATAGGCATCTCTGCCTGGCATCAATCAAAACTCCGGACTCTCGGAAGGAAGGCAGGTCCTCAGCATAAACCACCTTGTTTACACAAGCAGTGTAGACGCGGTGAGCACCTTTTATCAAGGGGGGCAGGAACCTCCCCAAATCCGAGATCCTGATGCCAGCCTAGGGCAGTGCTGCCAGTAGGCCTTTCTGTGGCTAGCAGCCTCAGGCCTGCTCTGTTAACTCCTTTTGCATAGAACCTGAGGCCAGGAGGGACTTAACAATACTCCAGCCCATCTTCAGTTTACATGTGAGGAAATTGAAAGCTAGAAATCTTGCCCAGGGTTCCAGAACTCCGCAGTAGTCAGCTGGGACAGAGTCTGGGGATTCTTATTCCAAGGTCAGGGCTTCTGTGACTGTGTTTCATGGAGGACCATTATGGCCAGATTGGTCAATTTCGTTATTTTTTATAATATCCTTAAGTCACAGGTAACAGTAAAACTTCTTAAACATTCTGATTACAGGATTGAGTTTTCTGTGCCATGGAGCTATCTAAACTGAGGACCTATCCATTTTATATAGAATCATATTTATAGTGACTCAGCCCATTGCTACATAAGATCTAGAAGACCACTCTGTGTGCTGTAGAAGCACATGAGAGCCCAGAATTGACATGAACAGAGCACTCACAGCTCTGTAAACAAACAGAAGACAGGCAAGGAAATGCCATGCTCATTAACAGTGATTGCCTCTGCGTGGTCCATGATGGCCAAATCTTTTCTTTCTGCGTTTTCCCCTCCATTTGTTCTCATGAGTATGTAGTACTTTTAAATGGAAAAGCTGTATCTAAAAAAGGAACTTGCAAAGAGACCGTGCTCCTGGCACTAATCTTCAGTCACACCTGTTGCTGGTCAGCACCGTCCAACTGCAGAGCAGTCCCCCCCCCCCCCCGAGAGCCCCCCGCCTCGAGAGCACGCTGTCATCGGAGGGAACAGAAGTGAGAAAGGCAATTGGAAAATTTCTGCTGGAATTGTAAATGTGCAGTAGTTGAAGTGACTCCGTGGTTCCGGCTCCAGTTTTGTCCCACAGACAGACTCCCTCCTGTGCACAGGAGCGTCCCTGCGGTGTTCGCCAGTAGTAAGCAGTGGACGCAGCCCCAAAGGCCCAGGGTTGGGGTCTGGTTGTTACAGTACATCCATGTATTAGAATTTCTTGCAACCACAAGAAAATCAATACTTCTCTGAAGGAAAGACATTTGTTTTTTACCACTATTTATGCTCTCTGAGTTTCACACAATGTGCTACTCTTAAAAGTATACATACTATTTTTTAAAATGTTAACATTGTCTTAAATGACTTTGGCAAAATAGAACTAACCCAGAAGGGGCTAATGGTACATTGGTGGACTTTTATACACGTAGACAGTAGAGAACTTACCAAAATCCTTTGTAAAAGTACACATCTTTCAGAACTAACATTGGATGAGAAATCTAAAAAGGGAGTGCGTCAGAGAATGTTAAATTTCTTGGGTATGATGATGGTAGTGTGGTTACGTTGGGAGACATCCTTATTCTTAGAAGATAGGGACTGAAGTATTCAGGATCCAAGTGTCATGATGTCTGCAGTTTACATTCAGAATGTTCAGTGGGAGAGGCGTGTGTGCATGAGTGTGTGTTGACAGGGAAAGAGCAAAGCAGGGAAACATCAGCAATTGTTGAATCCAGGAGAGGAGCGTATGAATGTTTTAAGTAGCCTCTTAACTTTCCTGTAAGGTTGACAATTTTCAAAATAGAAAGTTGGGGGTAAGGAAAAGATGTTAAAAGTCCAGGAGCTGAAGGCTCCTGAAGAACCACAGTCACCAAGTGCTTACTCAGAAGCCAGTGACAAAGGTCAGCCTTTATTTCTGCACCACTCCAGCCAGCCAGCTAAACGGGAGCGGGGCGCTTGGCGGCTGCGTGCTGTCGATGCCCCAGAATTTGGTGCCGAGTGCTAGTTAGCTGGGCTGTTTCAGAACCCGCAAGTCCTGAGCAGCAACCTCTCCCTTAAAAGGTGCATTTAAGAAGGTACATCGGTTCTCTTCTCTTTACTCTCCAGTTCCAAGGGGAATCCGTGCAACAGTTCCTTGCCGCGTGACGGCAGAGCAGCCAGCCTGATTGGCCAGGAGGGGGTTCTTGTCTTCTTTCTCCTGCTCTTGTTGGTCTGGTTCCTGAATCGAGAATTCGAGGTCAGCTACCGCCTGCACTACCACGGGGACGTGGAGGCGGACCTCCACCGCACCAAGATCCAGAGCATGAGGGACCAAGCTGACTGGCTGCTGAGAAACATCATCCCCTACCACGTGGCTGAGCAGCTGAAGGTGTCCCAGACCTACTCCAAGAACCACGACAGCGGGGGCGTCATCTTTGCCAGCATCGTCAACTTCAGCGAGTTCTACGAGGAGAACTACGAGGGGGGCAAGGAGTGCTACCGCGTCCTCAACGAGCTCATCGGGGACTTCGACGAGCTCCTGAGCAGGCCGGGCTACGGCAGCATCGAGAAGATCAAGACCATCGGAGCCACGTACATGGCTGCGTCAGGTCTGAACGGCGCGCAGTGCCGGGACGGCAGCCACCCGCAGGAGCACCTGCAGGTCCTGTTTGAGTTCGCCAAGGAGATGATGCGCGTGGTCGACGACTTCAACAGCAACATGCTGTGGTTCAACTTCAAGCTCAGGGTGGGCTTCAACCACGGGCCGCTCACGGCGGGGGTCATCGGCACCACCAAGCTGCTCTACGACATCTGGGGCGACACCGTCAACATCGCCAGCAGGATGGACAGCACGGGGGTGGAGTGCCGGATCCAGGTGAGCGAGGAGAGCTACCGCGTCCTGAGCAAGATGGGCTATGACTTCGACTACCGAGGGACGGTGAACGTCAAGGGCAAGGGCCAGATGAAGACCTACCTGTACCCAAAGTGCACGGACAGCGGGGCCGTGCCGCAGCACCAGCTGTCCATCTCCCCGGACATCCGAGTCCAGGTGGACGGCAGCATCGGGCGGTCTCCCACGGACGAGATCGCCAACCTGGTGCCTTCTGTCCAGAGCGCGGACAAGACGCCTCCGGGTTCCGAAAACAACGTGCAGGCCAGGGATGGTCACCTGTCCTCTAAGAGGCCCTGGAAGGAGCCTGTCAAAGCCGAAGAAAGGTGTCGATTTGGCAAAGCCATAGAGAAAAGCGACTGTGAAGAAGCGGGCGCTGAAGAAGCCAGCGAGCTCACCAGGCTCAACGTTTCTGAGAGCGTGTGACGCAGCGCCCGTCGCTGCCGCGGTGCTCTGCTCCTTGAAACCCAGTCACGTTTGTACTTGCCTGTTGTGCGTCCCGAGCACCACAGCCTCTGTCCCTGGACGTGGTGTCATGTGGTCGTGGCAGCCCTGACGTCTGTGCGGACCACAGCTATTCAGGGGTCGTTTCCATCCGTCTCGTTCCTTTTCTTCCCCGGAGCCCTATCCCCTGGGTGTGACCGTCCAGCAGCGTGGAGAACAAGTGCCTTCGGGGGCTGCCCGCGGCGTCTAGTCTGGGGACAGAGACCGCCGGTGGAGATCATGGCATTGGGTATTGCTGGACTTTTTAAACAGAAGCTGTGGTTAAGATAGCGTTCTTACTGCTTTTCCTCACAAGACACTTTGGGTTTTTGTTTTGTCGTCGTTTGTGTTTTTGTTTTGTTTTGTTTTGTTTTGTTTTTGCTAATACAATGTTTTTGCGGTTTATTTTTTTCTGTGTACGTAATAGTGTTTCCCAGTGCCCTGATCTTTCTATGTAAACATGTACACGCACACACACTTTCATTTATGAATCTGAGATCAAGTGCCAGTAACTCACTGTGAGGGGTGGTGGGGGGGCGTGGGGTGCGAGCAGCCGCCAGCCTGGACGGCCCGTGCCCTCCCCACCTGCGCCTTCCAGAGCTCCTGGGCCCTCGGGGCTGAGGGGGCACCGCTCCCCGGCCAGGCGGCGTTAGGGCTTCTTCCACGTGCAGGCCCAAATTCCAGATGCTAACCAGGGATGAGCTCGTGAACCCAGGCCTCAGGTATTTAAGAGCCGTGTTTCATTCTGCCCCGGAAACCAAGGGGTCTTCCAGCTGGGAGCGAAGGGGTTTGTCTTTGAAGCTGAATCCTCTGAGAGGGAAACTCGAAATAAACGTCTGAGGGTTGCATTTATTTATTTATTTATTTATCAGGAAGTGCGTGTTTCGGCGGGGGGGCTGCCAGGACATTGTGGTGAAGGGAGATAGGCTGGGTCGGGGAAAGGGGGTCTGCAGAGCACACAGCAGGGCGAGAAGATGCCCACTAGTGCTTTGGCCACTTTGGGCCACGTCCCCACACAGGGGCTGAGCAGGACCTGGACAGACGTGGCCAGAGCACTCTGGGCCAGAGATGCTCCCAGCCACGGTTTTCAGCCTAACTAACGCAGCCGCTTCTGCCCTGCGAGCTGCAGATCAGTGCCCACGGGGCCTGCCTGCTACAGGGGTCGAGTCAGAGCCCTGCTCTGTATGAGGCAGGAGGCCTGGGCAGAGCACAAGGGTGGGCAGGCAGTGCCGGCAGGGGCTTGGCTCCCACACAGCCCAGAAGTTTCTCATCCTTTCCCGTTCTTGGCTTGCGCTGGGCCTCTGTGCGGCAGGATTGAACCTAGTGAGTGAATCTGAGCCCCCTTTAGGTGGAGTTCTTACACTGTGCGTAGAGACAGAATCGTCCACGTGCAGATGAGGTGTTAAACCAGGGCAAGTGTAGAAAACCTAAGGAAAATCACTTCTGGGCCCTTTGTTGCTAATCCTGCCTGTGATGACGTTTTGCCATGTTGAGTCTGGAGCGTACGTGGTGTTGAACTCAAGCTAGAGTTGCCTTGTCGTGGTCATTTTCCAGGTGACACTGGCATACAGTTCACAGGATAATTTGAGGACTAGCTCCTTCTCTGTTGAAGGTCTTTACCGGCATGCCCTGTGCATTTTCTTTTCGCTGCTAAAATCTCTGTGTAACTGTCACATCTACATCAGGTCCCATTATCAACCCCGCCCCCCAAATTCATACGCAATCTGCCATTTCCGGTATCAGGAAATACTGATTCTGATCGGCCAGCTCTCCTTGGGGACATGCATGGGTCCCAGCAGTATGGCCACAGCCAGGGTCTTGATGTCCAAGCGAGTCAGGAGCGCTCTCAGTAACCAAGATCTTCCTTCAGGTTTTACTGTCAGTTTGTTGGTCTTCCGATGCCGGAGAAAGGATGGTGTGACAATACCTCTTGCTTCTAAAGAATGTATTCTTACAAGATCCTGCAGAATTTTTATTTTTATTTTTGTTTTAAAACACTACCCGATGCTGTCCTTGCCCATAGGGAAGGTGGGTGTTAGGGGCTTCTATCAGTGTTAAGGCGTGTATCTGAGTGTGGTCCTGTCCCTTTGCCTTCTTTCCCCAGGCTCCATAGCTCTGGCAGCAGCTAAGGGGCTGGGCAGTTGCTGACTCGTCAGCTGTGTCTCTGCTGTTCCACTCGGAGCACGCCCTCCAAGGTTCATCTCTGCACATGCGTCCTCCCCAGCACATTCTCTTATTCCTTCCCCTGCTGCAAGGATGTTTGTGATTCCTGACCCTGGGAAGCTGCAGACGGCAGGGAGAGGGTCTTAACATCTGGCGATCTGGTCCAGCAGTGTGCAAGTTGGAGCCTTTGATGGATGGCTCTCCCAGAGTTTTAAAATTGTCTTTTAAAAAAACACCCTGAGCCTTCCTAAATAACCAGTACAGATGTTCTCTCTGGGCCACTAGGCGACATGGGTCCTTCCCGGTTCCCTGCCCTGAAGCATACCTCAACGCAGGACCACAGAATCTCTGCAGCGGGAATGCCATGCGCCCAGCTCTGTTGACGTTGAACAAATAGTCACTGAAGACAGGTCCCTAAGAAGCAGTTCAAGCGCTACCAGCACGATGGATGTATTCTTCACAGTGGCAATACCTCTTACGAACTTAGGTCAGGAAGCAATACTTCAGAACTGAATGTGTGTAAATAGTTGCTTTGAGTTGCAACTGCTGTTTTCTTCTTGGCCCCAAGTCAGATCGAATTATACACACATACATATATATATGTATATACATATATATATATATATATATAAACAAGCACACACAGAGTTTTATCCAGTGCAAACAAACGTAGAGCATCAGTTATGAAGCCCTTAAGTAGCTTGAAGAGTCACACAGATTATGCAACACCTGCACATTTGCACTTGACACTGAGAGCCAGAGGGCCGCGTGCTTCCCGCGACGTGGACTGTAATAATTTGTAGTTTCCAAAGATCTGTCTGCGTTTGCATTTCTAGATTTTTGAGATAAGCATTTTTTGGTTGATTGTTTCAGAAAATCACATCATGCCTAGAACCTAAAGTTAAATTAGCAAGAACCAACTGTTTGCATTTTTCCCTCGTTCCTTCACTCTGCTCTTTTTAAATTGTTAATTCTAATTATTTGAAAATGCATCCACTGAAGAAATGGATATTAAAATATTCTAAAATCTAAATCCTTGATGCCTGGTATTTCCTCATTGAAAAGATAGACGTGTAGCACTTCAGAAACTGGGGCACTCCTGGTTTCCTGCAATTTGTGGCTGAACTAAGAAGATCTGCTTTTCTTTCACATCATGACTCTGAAAACAAGGCAACTAAAAAAAAAAAAACCCTATTTATGTATGTGGTTTCTTTTTTTTTAATGGACGTACTTGCTACAGTTAACTTAGGTTGAAAAACATTTATTTTTACATGGAACTTAAAAAAGGATAAAAGGCAGGTTGCAGTGCAAGTTTCGCTAGCAGCTATCCCTGTTTCATTAGGCCCTCTCAACAGTTTCTCCTGCAAAATGTGAAGAGAAGGAATTGGCTGAGAAAATGAAGTAGGTTTTCTGAAAAAATGTGCCCACATAGCCTCTCCTTGCAGAGTTCTGGGGTGTCCGTATCAAGGGAAGTCACAAACCCATTTCAGAATCAGTTTAAAGTCACAGAGCCTCTCCCCAAGACACGTACATGCCCTTGGTACGTATCTCGGGGGTTCACAACACCTCCTCTGGAGCCAGACTGCGGATCTGCTCAAGTGTAGAGGCTTTTCCCCTAAAAAAGTTTTTCCTGGTGAGTGCAGTATTTATGAACACCTTCAGAGCACAGGATCCTCTTGTAGGCTCTGTGAAGCGAAGTGAAGATGCGGCCCCCCAGTCCCTGCTCATTGCTTCACGGGGATCAAGCTTCTAGTTGGTTCTCTGCTAGAACCTGGTACCAGTGAGGGCACTATTCGTTGACGTGGGCGTCCTTTCCTCCTGAGCCATAGGGACCTTTCAGGAGGTTAGGCAGTGATGGTCTGTGCTGCACTGAAGGTCTTGTGGGAACATGGGTCTCTTTTCTAGAAAAGGCACCTGGGGGTCTTGGGAAGACTTCTCAGTGAAGAAACATGGCCCCGAATTTTTGCAGTAGGACTTAGCCTTTGTGTCTGCTCCTCTCCAGTGTGGAGGACCTCCTTGTGGCACCTGGAATGGATCCCGAGTGCCAGGAAAAGGAAGCTAACTGGGGAAGAGATAAGAAAGAGGAAGCGATTAAGAAAAGCACACAGTTGCACAGCATCTATGTGTAGATTAAAAATCCCCCCAAGTGTCTATTTTTATACAGTTCCTTTATAAAAATTGTTGTTGTTGTTTTTTTTTTTTAATTACATGACTCCAAAGAGTTGTCACTGTAAACTAGACTAATGTAAGCTTGGGGAATTCTGTTCCTGCTGGGCCCGGACGCCGGAAGGAGAAGTGAATTAAGCTGTCATGTATCGAGCAAGCCGAGTGCCTCCTTAAGTCTCAGTCATGGAAAGCAGTGATCTTAACCTTTCTTGGCTCACAAAGCCTTTGATAATTTGATGACAGTTGTGGCTCTTTTCTCCAGCAAACAAACAAGCAAACACAGAAAACACACGCATACACACACACACACACACACACACACAAACAAACCCTCTTAATGTTGCGTACAATTTCAGGAGTCCCTAGATCCAAATAAAGTACCCGCGATCTGCAGTAACTAGAGGGATGATTTTTTATTAGAACTCTCTGCAGGTGAGGTTTCCAAGCATTTCCGGACGCCATTGGAAATTCGGTTCGCCACGTCAGTGCTGCTTGTTTGTACGTGGATTCCCAAGCAAATGATATGTTAGTGTTTGATGCCTGAGTTATTTGATTATATTCAAAGAGCCACTCAAAGAACTTTACAGTTTTACAAAGTCAGATTCTTCCCAACAGATAAGGAACATTCAGCCAGTAACTACTGAGTACCTACTACACGCCCAGTAATTACAAACCTCCCTTTATGTGCGTTGTTGATGTTGCCACAAGGCTTGAGAATATTTGAGCGGCCGCTGTGGTTACAGACTCTGCTTTTCCTGTTGCTTTCACACTACAAATTCGAGGACAGTTGGAGGGATCTGGGTTCGCGTAGCGACATCTTCTCCTTACTGACGTTTTTAAACAGTGGCTTCTCAGTGTCCTCTGTAGCCCATGAGATGATCTTTGTGTTCATGGTCTTAAGGAGTATTCAGTCTCCCAAGAGAGAGCGACAGACAGAGAAGTGTTCAGAGAAACAGCTGCACCCGTATCGGGTCGGTCCCTCACGGAGGGGTGAGGCCACTCCACATGCAACCCATAAAATCATATGCTCTATTTTTAAAACCATCCTCTCCAGATGGCAGTTGGGGCCCCAGCACAAGGGTGTCAGAACAAGGCACTGGCTTGGACTGATTGGGCTGGTGGGAGCCTTTCAGGAACACCGCTACCCAGTAAAGTGTCTCCCTGCCCTCTCCAGGAGGAGGGGGTCCAGATGTCTCTGACCTTCTCGTCTCTGCCCTGTGCCCTGTCGAGAGGTGGGCCGAGGCAGCTGGCAATCTTATAAACGAATTGCTCTTCTAAACGTCTTCCTCTGACTTTCTTGATCTTCTCAGCAAATAAAATTCTTGCCACGTAGATTGGGAGGGCAATGGATGGCGTCAGAAAGGAGGAATTGTTTGGACTTGTCCGTGTGATCCCAGGAAAAGGAAGTGCTGAACACCTGCACACTTGCAGCAGCCCCTTGTGACATCCCTGGGCCCAAGGCCGACCTCACAGCTCGCTGCGCCCGTCCTTGGGAAGACCTCCACTCACATTCTCCCTGGCTTCCAGCCTCTCAGCTCTCCAGAACTGGCTGCTGGGGAGACCTCCTCCCACCGAAGACCAGCCAGCCCCAGCTCAGGGACAGCCATTTCTCTCCAAGGACACATGTGCCTCCATCCATTCCACTGCTGCCCCAGCCCCTTGCACCGGTAGTGTTAACCTCCCAAGTAAGGTTTCATTTCATGCCATCCTCACTGTCTGACTTCGGGAATATGGACAAACCTGCAATGACACGGTGAGCAGCCAGTTTATTGACTTAAAGAAAAGAACCCTTTCGCTGCTAAATCCAGTTCTCACATATGCAAACATGCCCCTCCACATAAAGCAGATTCCCCTTACAGCTTTATACCAAGGAACTCAAGACACAGGGAACCCCTTTTGTCTTCACGACGCCTCGCCAAAGGAGGTAGGCAGAGAGCTTTTTTCCCTCTGCGACAGATTGAGAGCTGAGCGTAGCTGAGTGGCTTGCCCCCCGGTTCAGCTGGTGGCTGCCCCTCGTTCCCAGCCACACAGCCAGAACACAGAGCATGCTGCCAAATCCAAATAACTAGATGTCTGGACCTCCACCTCCCTTTGCCGGGAAAGAGCAAAGAATCCAGGTAGTGGAGTGCGTCATCACGCATTTAAATGGTGAAATCAGACAGCAGGTCAGCAAGTGACCGACAAGGTAGAATACGTCTTCTCTCCTCTCCCTCTCCCCTTCTTTTTGTGAGACTGGATGCATGACTTAAATGTAGGATGTTTATTAGCTAGCATATGCTTAAAATGGAGTTTAGAATTATTCCAATGTCCATATACTAACCAAGACTCTCATCAGAAATGAGGCAAAGTTTGCAACATGTCAGTGCCTTCAGCAAGATCAGCATAAAGCACAGGTTGTTATGTTGCTGTCCTATACTTCCTGCCAACAGAACAAATAGATTGCATACTTTTAACATAAAATCAGGGTTTTTTTCCCCCTCTAACTGTTGATTACACAATAAATTCTTTATTATATATACTGTTAGGTCATTTTTGAAACACCTGTATCAGATATCTGCATACCTCTGGTATTTCAGGGAAGTATTAGAGGGGAAGAGAAATAAGTACAACTTGGCTAATGTAACTTGAAGTAACATAGAATGTCATTTGCATTGTCCACCAATGTGGGGCTTTGGGGTAAAAAATGGACTTTGTTGACTATTCACAAAGGACTGAGGAAGCCAGTAGTTTACCTTTTAGCGGCCAGTCATGTAGCATGGTGGGTTGGTGGAACTTTTCGTTGGTAATTTTGGTTTGCCAGAATGATGCCTCTTCCTCCTCAAGAGTAAAGATTTTTGATGGCATCACAGATACGTTTGGAATGTTCATGTAGCACAGAAGAATATGGTTGAACATGATCCCTGATCTCCTGTTATTAGTTGCATGATGAGTTGCACTTTCCCAAAATTTCATTCAGGGACTTCTGTCGACTTCCAAAGATCCTAACCTACCATGATACCCAGAGAGCGTTTGGATTTGTTTCTTTGTTTTTAATATTTAAAAAATGCAATTTACATGAACTTTCAGGAAATTAGTTCAATTAAAACCTAAGAAGATAAGGTAAAACTATTTGGAGGCGGAAAAAATTTGAAGCAGTCATCCAGACAAATTAGGATAAAAGCATCTTTTTTCCTAAAGTATTTCTAATGAGACAGAGTGAACATACTGCACAAATCACATAACAATCCAAATTCTTCCATTCGCGCTTCTTACGCAGCCAATATGATGGGCCACTTCGATCTTTTCAGGATCTCATTTCCAAATTTCCTCCTCTCCTTCTTCAACTGCCCGTTTTGTTGGCAGAATGACAGTAGGCTCAGACCTGTGTGCTTAGAGAGAACACCCAGTGTGTTCTAATGAACTAGCTGTTCGTTAGTGCCTGGACCTCCCAAGAGTTTGCCTGCATTCCCAACCGGTGGCTCCTGTCCCCGCCTGAAACAGAAGACCTCTGTCACTAGTGCCCATAGCAGCAGCCCCTTCGATGACTTCTAGCAGGAGCACAGCCACTGCCACAGCATGAACGTCCCGCGTGCCCTGCGACAGCCGGGCCCCACCCTCCTCCAGTCCTCCTGAAGCGCAAGAAGGCGATGTACGAGCACTACAATGGCACCAACCCTCCTGCGGCCTCTCCGTCTTCCTGGAGAATTCCGGTGTCTTTCCTGTTCCACTTGTCACACTCTTCCCCGTCCACCCCTCACACACTGGCCCAGTTTCAGACGCCCTAAGCCCCTCGCCATGAACTGCCACCAGGGCCCAGTCAAGCCTGTGGTATCCACCGCCCTTCAGGAAATAATCTGCAAGACCCTTCTGGTTTTAACCCCAAGGAGCTGCCAGAGTCACAAGCTGGGAGTTGGAGCCTGGCTCACAAAGAGGATCGTCATCTCTCCGCTCCTGGGCCAACCCTGGGCAGCAGTGAGCCGGACCCTCAGAGACCCCCCACCAGTCCCCAGTATCCTGGGATTCCCCAAAGCTATCCTTGGACTTGGGGGAGGTCAGGGGAAGAGCAGAGGACCACCTGGGGATGCCCAGAGAAGTGGCTGTCCACAGAGAGCAGTTCACCAGTGTTCAGTGACCTAGCACAGCAGGTCTTGGATCCCCAGCAGCCCTTTGCCACCCCTGCGGCCCTCAGATGTCACAGCAGCAGGTGTGCCAGGCAGGGCCTCCAGGTCCCCCTCTTCGCGCTACAGCATTAAACCAGAGCACCGAGAACCGCACACTGATGAGCGTCCTGTGAAAAACCCAAAGCCTTAACATCCTCGTGGAAATCCTCTGTCGATGTCACAATCCATCACAGACGGCGTTTTCGGATTAGCCGTCCCTGAGACGATCCAGAAACTACAATCAACTTCCAGTGTCTCAATCCATGCACCTATCCTTCCAAAACCAATTCTGTGAGGCACGCGAGTCCTAATGTAACACGACACGCCAGCGTGGCCCTGTCCAGCTTTGTCCTGACAGTTGCCAGGGCGTGTGTCCTTGCTTGTGGTGGTGAATCACCGTGGAAGGGTTCCTTCAAGCAGCCTTTGACTTGTGGACGGTCGTATGTCCTACCCTGAAACCAGCATTCCTTCACACACGCTGACAGAGGCTGCCTATGCATGGGCTTTGCTTCTTGCTACCCATGAAACACAGAAAGAAATCACGGATTATAAATAGGCTTCCCCTTCCGAAAGCATGGATAGTTTTATTTTTAGATCCTATTTTCTAGAAACTGCTTGTGGTTCTTTCTTTCATCCCCTCCAAACACGTTCCCCTATTCTCTCTTCTGACAGAAGCTGAGACGGGGACTCGAAGTTTGCTTTCAGTTCAAGGGAAGGGGCCTAAGTGTAAATAAAAGTAAATAGAAGAGTAAAAGTAAAGTAAGAAAGAAACTGCTTACGTTTTGCCAACAACCAAAACCAAGAAGAACTGTATCTATGAAATACTAAACGACATCTGTATATAGATAAAAGCACGTTATCTGTAAGTCATTACTACAGACCTTGTCATCTGTCGTGTACTCAGATGTTTCACTGTATTAGAG
Organism: Felis catus; assembly: GCF_018350175.1. Taxonomy (NCBI): domain Eukaryota; kingdom Metazoa; phylum Chordata; class Mammalia; order Carnivora; family Felidae; genus Felis; species Felis catus. The sequence continues at coordinate 37,869,262 of NC_058383.1, forward strand.
AAAACTTCACACTATCTATCGAGGAAAGCTGGGGAAAGAATTCAAAATACAGTATCATTGACTCAAATTTTGTTGTTTATTTATTCTGGGCTTGGCACAATTTCAAATAGGAAATGCGCTGAATGTAAATTATGGATCAGAAAATGAATTTATCTGCAGGGATTCTGAAACCTCTCTTTAACACAAGACCAATTCATACGGGTTAGCCCTGTGGGTATGCAGTCCACTGGTGGGGGTTGGGGGTCAAAAGCAGGTGGGTGCATTTTAATACCAAATGCAGGCACTTCCGGGAGAAGGGGGTGGGGGTGCTGCCATCAGCTCTCCCTAGCTTGAATCGAAGTGTCCCGAACACATAGCGTGACTGCAAGTTTCCGGGCCTCAGGTGCAACTCTCGGGTTGGAAGGTTCATTTAGCCCCTCTCCTCAAGCAGGAACGTGTGCAGACAGGCAGATAGAGAGCGAGGAAGCACTCCCTCCCTGGGAGTCTCTCTCCCCACCTCTGAAGGAGAGCAGGTGAAGCCTCTGGGAACTGTGGGTAGGACACACTCCTGCATGTCTGGCGCAAGCTTTCTCTGAATTCTCGGGAGTTTGTTGGACCGTGAGCTGAGCTCGCAGACGGGAGCGAACCAAAACTTGTTTTCTTTGGACTGCTTCAAGCAAAAATGGAAGAAAGGGGCTCATTTTTTCCAGTGACTTTCTTTTTTTAATCAATAGTACAGATCCAAAGTAAGCATTTATTCACTGGCCCAGCTTCCTAATCTTTTCACTTAGAAGCGTGACTGCCGATCCCCTGAGTTGTAAGAATATACTGAAAAACGAGTCGACAGGCTTCGGAGCCTGGGAATCGGGAATCGTAGAAAGCTCTCCCCTCTTTTGGTTGGGTCAGCTTCCCTAGGGAAGACCGTTAGGTGTGTACTTCCCAGTACTTTTTCAGGTGCCTTTGGGCAGACAGGTGTGTGAAGCTGGTTCGCAAACACAATACCAAGAGGAGTTTGGTAGCCTCCTTGGGAGGAGACCCGGCTTGCTTTCATTTTTGTTTTAAAATGCAGCCCAACTATCTAGAAAGAGAAAAGACTTGCTTTCAAATGTCCTGGTGGCATTTTTTTTTTCTGTCCGTGAAGGAAATGTCCACCTTCTTTTTTTTTTCCAGTTATCAAGCGCATTTGAAAATAAGAAAGCATCTATTGACATAGAATCATGCCCCAGCAGGGACTCCTTTCCAGCCCAGTGGCTTTCCTGAGATTGAAACAGTCCTCCCAGGTGGCCCTTCAGACCTTCCCCGTGAGGTCAGAGACCAAGAGTTCCTCGTCCAAGAGACCCTTCACTTGACTCAGCCAGCAAACCAAGGCTGTAACCTTCTTTTAAAAAACAAGAAAGTACCTTGTATAACGAATTCTTCCAGCCACAGGGACGTGGGAGCAAAGGTTAACACTTGAGGATATCACTCTCGGTTTTGAAGCGGTGTCAGTTTTAGTTTTAATTTATCAGTTTTTCTGGAAGGGTTTTGTTTTGCTTTTCAATCAAATTAGTCACTCTGGTACTGTGGTGAGGCAGTAACTTTAATTTCAAGGTTTTCATAAGTTTACAGGAACATAAAAATTTGATGCCGGTGAAATTGATTAGAATTCTCCATTATCTTGTGGATCTAGTACCCATCTGTCTCGCATATGGATGTTTCCAGGGATGGCTGACAAGGGTCCTCGCCATATACTGGTCCCACGCCTCCTTATTCTGCACACATGGAAACAGCAATGCATCGAGACCGGAGGATACCGGTTGTAAAATGAGGCCGGCTCTGAGTTGCATTCAAAGCCCCCACAGAGGAGAGTGCCCCCCCGAAGAGTGTACATACACTGGTGTGCTCTCGAGAATAGATTTAGAAACAATCCCACCCGCTCAGCAAATGTCATTTTGTTTCTGTCTGCTCACCCTTCCAGTTTGCAATAACCTGACAAAAAGTGCCAGAATGAAATCAGGAATGTTCGTATTTGACGGAGACGTTGGCAGGCAGCCACGGACTCAAAGGGCGAAAACGAATTCTGCTTTTGCTTTTCTGTCAGTAACTCCACACGCTCTGCCCACGCAGGGCCCGAGGGGGGATTCTGATGGGTCAGCCGCGTGCCGACCACCGAGAGCCCTCAGCGGAGAAGGTGATGTGTGATAGTGAAGTGAACCCCCCACCCTGCTCCTGGACGAAGTGTGTGCCCCCTCGTCCCCCCTCCTAGTGCGCGGAGGTGGGATGATCCCACCACCCAGGGGGGCGGTCAGCTCACCGAGCCCAGCCGCCACCCAGAGAACATGGGCCTAATGCCTCAGACCAACCCAGTGAAGTCCATTTGAGTCTGGTTTACCCGACCTTCCTCCCCAGTCGGAGAGACCTTCCACTTGACCGAGGGAGGGAGGGAGGGAGGAGAGAGAAAAGGAAGGAAAAAGAGAAGGCAGGAAGAGAGCGAAGGAGAGAGAGAGAGAGAGGAGGCAGGCAAATGCCTTCACTACTTTTAAAATGGATTTGATTTTTCAAATCCGTTTCTAGATCGTGTCTTCAGAACGCCTCTCCTGCAGTCAGGTCGAAGGGGAGGAGGCTCCCCTGTGGAGTTTTAAGCTGAACAATGGAGAGCACTGGGCTTCAGTTTGTTTCCGCCACCCCTGGAAAGGTGGGCAGCCAGCCACCCTTCCGATTCGAGGTGGGGGTGGAAGCATCCTGGTTTTCCAAAATAAGGAACAAGATGAATTTGGGGCCAAACAGGGCTTGGAGACAAGATTCAAGGCTCTCGAAGGATGCTCACCAGAAGAAGGGGTGGGGGTGAGGGGCGAGAGTTTAGCCCCTTCCCAAGCTGTCCTGGAGGGGGTTGGCCTCAGAAATGGGAACCCCCACGGGATGGGGCAGGCAGGGCACAGCCAGCTCTCCAGAAGGCCTGCGCCAGCCGCAGGAGGGGCATGATGGATAGAGGCTGAGCAGCCTCTTTAGCCAGAAGGCCCACAAGATCCTGAAGAGGAGAGATCAGGACCACCGTCAAGCTTCCCAGGAAGGGACTCCATCCTCCTCCTGAGGCTCCAGGTGGGTGTTACTTCCCCTAGAGAGAGAGGGCAAGGCTGCTGAGTGCCCAGGACCTTCCTGGGGCCTGGCCTCAGAGTCTGATGAGAAATAAACTCTCCCCACATCGTCCTTTCCTAAAGTTAAGGAATTGGCTCTGCAGAAGAGACCCCTCACCATAGCAACATGTAGTCTAGCAGTAGGACCTGGAATGTTCCAGAAACCTTAAAGCCTGGGGTGGGTGGGGAGAGAGGGCCCAGGAGCAGGGTCAATGGCAGGAGAAAGGAGCCCTTGCGTGAGGCTCTTTTCATGCAGAGCCCCAGGGCTAAAAATAACCAGGCAGCTGTTCAACAGCTGGTGCAGAGAATGGTCTAGCATGGGCAGGGTGCACGCCTGTCCCAGAGCACCTAAAGGACCCCTCCCCCTGCTAAACACCCCCTCCTTACACCTGGAAACCACAGCTGGCTCAAGATGAACAAAAGAGACACAGGGTCTGCCTTCTGACTCTTTGTAGCTAAGGAGATCGCCCTCTACCATGGCCATGTGGTTAGCACAGCAGTGTTGGCTTTTTTTTTTTTTTTTAACCTTTTTGCTTTTTATGGAGATCTAACTTATACCAATGAAGCACACGTAGCTCAGTGAGTTTTTATGTATTATTCACCTACGTAACAATCGTCCAGATCAAAGTGTAGGGCGCTTTGAGCACCTGGTCGTGGGGAGCAGGGTGGGAGTGAACTCTTTCGAGCCTGAGTGGCCAGCACCCCTCAATCCAAGGCTAACTGCTGTTTGGATCTCAGAGATTCTTCTTCCCTTAGCTTGATGACTGAGCATCTCACAGGAGTCCTTTAGTAAGTATGGTTTTGTGTCTGGCTTCTTTTACTACTTGACACGCCTGTGAGATTCCTCTGTGTGGTGGGTGGCAGAACTTTGGTTCTTTTTCATTGCTTTGTAGTGTTCCATGGTATGATGAGATCATGCTGTGTCTATCCACTCTTGTGTTGAGGGGCACTGGGTTCTTTCCAGTTTGGAGGTATTATGACGAATGCCATAATGAACGTTCTTGTCGGTGTTGGCACATTTCACGGTAGATTTGAAAATAAATTCTAGAGACATCTAAACTGATACACCCTCAATGGAGGGCAATTTGACAATATCTGTCAAAAAACCACACACACTTCTGGGAATTTATTCTATAGATCTGTTCAAACATGCCAATTATCTTATGTACAGGGTTCTTCAGTACAGCGTTGATTTATAAACACTAGAGTTTTGTCTTTTCGTTGTTAAGCTGTAAGTGTTCTTTATATATTCTAGATACTAGACTCTTATCAGATATATAATTTACAAATATTTTCTCCTATTCTGTAGGTTGTCTTTTCATTTTCTTGATGATGTCCCTTGATACACAGTGTTTTAAATTTTGATGAGAACCAATTTATCTATTTTTTCTTCTGTTGCCTGTGCCTTTAGTGTCATATCTAAGATTTCCATTGCCAAAACCAAGGTCACAGAGATTTACCCCTAGATTTCTCCTAAGAGTTTTACAAAATACATGGAACATAATCCCTACAGTGGGATAAAACTTATGATGTGGGCTGCACACCGTGACTTCTCCCCAAAGGGCACAGTATGGGAGCAGGAAGGAAAGGAGTGACTTTACACAAACACACCTCAGCCAGGTAGCCAAGGTCAACATCAATAGTGATAAGTCATGTCAATAGCATGGACCCTGGATAGGATGAAAATGACACTTCTTTGGGCCAAATTATGACCCCCCCCTCCCTACAAGTTTATATGTTGAGGTCCTAATTCCCAGCACCTCAGAATGTGACCATATTTGGGGAGATGATCTTTTTTTTTTTTAATTTTTAAAAATTTTTTTTTCAACGTTTTTTATTTATTTTTGGGACAGAGAGAGACAGAGCATGAATGGGGGAGGGGCAGAGAGAGAGGGAGACACAGAATCGGAAGCAGGCTCCAGGCTCCGAGCCATCAGCCTAGAGCCCGACGCGAGGCTCGAACTCACGGACCGTGAGATGGTGACCTGGCTGAAGTCGGATGCTTAACCGACTGCGCCACCCAGGCACCCCGGGGAGATGATCTTTAAAGAGGTAAACAATGTTAAATGAGATCCCTGGGGTGAGCCCTGATTCAATGGAACTGGTGTCCTCATAAGAAGAGGAGATTAGGACGTGGAGCAAGGACCATGTGAAGACACAGGGAGAAGATGGTCCTCTGTAAACTAAGGAGAGAGAGGCCTCAGAAGAAGCCAGCTCTCTTGGCACCTTGATCTTGGACTCTGAGCCTCCAGAACTGAGCAAGAAGAAATTTCTGTTGGTGAAGCTGCCTGGTCTGTGGTATTTGTACGGCAGCCTGAGCCAATCTAATACAAACACTTTACCTCTGAAGGCCTCCCCGCAAAAACCCATAACTCCATTTTAATCATGAGAAAAACATCAGACAAGGCCCAGTTAAGGGACATTCCAGAAAATACCTGACCAGTCCTCCTCAAAACTAATAAGATTATCAAAGGTTAAGGTATAAAAATAATAATAATAAAAGTCTGAAGAACTGTCATGGTCAAGGGGAGCCTGAGGAGACATGACAACTAAATGTAATGTGTTGTCCTGGGTGAGACCCTGGAACAGGAAAAAGGCATTAGGTAAAGACCGAACAGGAAATCAGAACCAGGTATGGACTTTAGTTAATTGTGACAAACGTACCCCACTCGTGTCAGATGGTAACAACAGGAGGGACTAGGTATGAGGGATGTGAAGGGTATCTACTCCCTCCACAATCTTCCTGTAAATCTATAATAAAGTAAAAAAGTTTGTTTTAAAAATCGGACAAGGGCATCTGGGGGCTCAGTTGGTTAAGTGTCCGACTCTTGGTTTCGGCTCAAGTCATGATCTCACGGTTCGTGAGTCTGAGCCCCGCATCGGGCTGCACGCTGACCGTGCAGAGCCTGCTTTGGATTCTCTCTCTCTCTCTCTCTCTCTCTCTCTGCTTCTCCCCTGCTCATGCTCTCTGTTCTCTCTCTCAAAATAAACTTTTTAAAAAATAAAAATAAGAATTGGACAAAAGGGTTGAATGGACATTTCCACAAAGATATACAAATGGCCAATAAGCACATGAAAAGATGCTCAACATTATCATCCATTAGGAAAATGCAAGTTAAAACTATAATTAGATGCCACTTTACACCCACCAGAAGGGCTAAAATCAAAAAGAAATAACAAGTGTTGGCACGGATGCAGAGAAACTGGAATCCTTCTACATTGCCGACAGGAATTTAAAGTGGTATGGCCACGTCGGGAAAACAAAGGTTTGGCACAAGAATCTTCATATGTTTCACTTATCATCATACCCAGTAATTCCACTCTTAGATCCCTACCAAAGAGACAGGAAAACACAATGACTGGAATGGGAACATTCAACAGCATGTTATTGACAATAGCCAAAAGGCAGAAATAACCCACATGTGCCACCAAGTAATAATGGATAAATAAACATGGTCTCTTCACACAGTGGAATATCATTTAGCAGTAAAAAGGAACGAAGCTCTGATTTGTGTCTCAACACAGATGAATCTTGAAAACGTGATGCTCAGTGAGAGAAGCCAGATGCAAAACGCTACATATTCTATATTTCCCCTCTATGCAATGTCCAGAAAAAGCAAACCAATAGAGATATATTAGTGGTTGCCCACATCTAGGGATGAGAGCAAGAATGACCTGCAAATAGTCACAATCAAAATTTTGGTGATCGGGGCACCTGCGGGGCTCAGTCGGTTAAGCGCTCGAATTCGGCTCAGGTCATGACCTCACAGTTTGTGGGTTTGAGTCCCGCGTCGGGCTCTGTGCTGACAGCTCAGAGCCTGGAGCCTGTTTTGGATTTTGTGTCTCCCTCTCTCTCTGCCCTTCCCCCACTCACACTCTGTCTCTCTCTCTCTCTCTCTCTCTCTCTCTCTCTCAAGAATAAATAAACATTTAAAAAATGTTTTAAAACTTTTGGTGATAGTAGAAATACTCTAAAATTGCTTTGGGATGATGGTCGCACAACCATATATATATTTATTTATATAAACTTACTAAAATCATTTAGTTGTACATTTTCGGTGGGTGAATCTTATGGCGTGTGAGGCATAGATGAAACAAGATTGGCGATACGTTGATAGTTTTGTAAGCTGGCTGACAGGTAGACAGGATTCACTTGACCATTTGTTTTACTTTTGTTTATATTGGAAAATTTTTGTAATACGAGGTTTTAAAAGTAATGAATTGCTCCTTTGTGCTTGCCCTAAACACACGTTTCCATAAAATATCCCAGTGTCAGCATCATTTACATACCTTCCTTTCTCCCTGTCAGATGGGGGCAGTTCCTAGGGGTAGGGATGGTTTCCTATTATTTATTGGAGGGCTTTTTTTTGAGGAGGGGGATTTTTGGAACTTAAAAAAATTTTTTTTTAATGTTTATTAATTTTTGAGGTGGGGGGAGGGGCAGAGAGAGAGGGAGACACAGGATCTGAAGCAGGCTCCAGGCTCTGAGCTGTCAGCACAGAACCTGACACGGGGCTTAAACTCACGAGCTCAGGTGAGATCATGACCTGAGCTGAAATCGGACATTCAACCGACTGAGCCACATAGGTGCCCCTGGAACTTTTTTTTTTTTTTTTTTAATCCAGAGACTGGCAAATAAATGTTAGTTGAAGAAATTGTTTTAAATAAAATGGGGAGGGAGAAAAAGAAATAACCGGTAACGCAGGAAACACCATTTTGTGAATGCTAACTCAAGCTTCTCAAAGGGAAGTATTTTAAGTACTCAGAACTGCAAGGTGACATCTTGCTTCAAAATGCTTTTTGGCTGTTGGGTTTCTGAGACAGTCTGTGTTAGGGAGGGCCACCATTAGTACCTTAGTGATGGGTCTTTGGTTCTAAAATTGTTATAAAATACTGAAAGCATTTGACGTGAAAATAACGCAGAACAAAACCAGATCCTTTCAGAGTGGGGACTTTACAAAGAGTCTCAGGGTGCTGGATGTGACTCCCCTCTCCCATCCCATCAGTGTAGAAAATGCGTTCTTTGTTGTGATAAATTTCCTGTTTTTAAAATAGGTGATTTTCTTGCCAATGGACAGTCCTCTAAGGCATGCACTGAGGTGGAAACCTTTGAAGAACCTTCCAGATGTGCTACCAGAGATGAGCAACTCACCTGAGAACACAGACCTACCTAGTGAGAGAAGGCCAGAGGCAGGGAGGTAACGTGGACTCCTTCGTCTCCAGGGGCTAGGCAAGGGCTAGGTCTTGAGAGGTTATTGCCCGTAATCCGCCCCCACCGCCCTGCGAAAGAGGCGAGAAAACAGGGGCACTCGAGGCTCGAGGCTCTGAGGCCCAGCAGCTGACCGGACCCGGGGACCACAGGACCCGCCCGGACCCCGGGACTCCCTGGAGCAGGGCAGGCCTGGTTCTCGGGCGCCACCTAGCGTTGGCCACGCGCGGAGCCGCCTCTCCGTCCACAATCTGAGCACCTGAGTCCCGTCCCGGACAAAGCAAAGCAGGAGGGACCCCTGGATTTCGCGGCCAGCCGGGGCGGGTGGCGTCCCTCAAGGGGTTGAGGCGAGCTCTACTCGGGGCTTCTGGTGTCGGGGTGCCTGGGAACGGCCAGGACGCCGGACTGGGAGCGGGGACAGGACCCTGTCGCCTCTCTATTGTCCCCGGGCATTCGTGTGTGTAGCAGCAGGCGGGAGTGGCTCTGAGCCCATCCGGGGGCGCTTCCAGCTCTGAAAGTTTAATCCAAGAGCACAGACTCCCGCATCCCCTAGTCCATCCTGGAAACCAACGGACGCTCCTGCAGGCCCTGACCCTTCCTGGGTCACTGGAATCACAGGAGACCGTCTTAAAGGACAAGTATGTGGACCCCACCCCAGACCAATTGAACTAGGGAGGAGGAGTCTGGATGTCAGTGTTTTCCACTTTTGCTGGACGGTTCTAAGACTAAGGGTTGAGAACACAGCCTCACACCTGGAGTGAGCCAGCTTGCACCCCCCTCCCCTTCGCTTCTGGAGCCCACCCTCATTTACTGCTTTTTGCCCAAATATCACCTCTTTGAGTTCACTTCCCCTGGATGACATACGCTGGCATGTAACAGTGCTGGTGTCCCCTCCTGTGCTCTCCTGTCCCCCTGGACGCTGGTGTGGCAGGAGTGAGGGCAGAGAAGCAGTAACCTGCCTTTGTGCAGCCCGAACCAGGGCAGAATCAGGACTAGAGGGTGAAGGGCAGACAAGACAGTGGTGTCTCTCTCTCTCTCTCTCTCTCTCTCTCTCTCTCTCTCTCTCTCTCTCCCAGAAATTAAAATGCCCGGGCACCAGGCAGGAGCAGGGAGGGGGAACCAGGCTGAGCTGGGGCGCCAGGGCATGAGGGCTCTGGTGGCAGAGGACCCATCCCAGGGAGGCAGAGCAGTGGTGGGAGGTGAAATGACCAAGAAGCAGAAGCTCTGAGCCCCCAGGACCCGAGGTAGTGTGCTCTTGCCTGCACAACGTGAGGTCACAGATAAAATTATGAGGAACTTGAAGCTGTCGGCAGCAGAGCTTTGAACCAAACGTGGGCTCTCTTGAGCACACAGCCCTGTGCACCAGCACAGACCACAGGCCCCTAAAGCCGGTCCTGCCTGAGACCCCGGGTAAACATGTGGATTCCTGGTCCTGCTCCAGACCTGGGGAATCAGAACCTCCAGGAAAGGCATTCAGGAATCTCTATATTTAATTTTTTTTAATGTTTATTTATTTTTGAGATAGAGACAGACAGATAGACAATGCAAGTGGGGAACAGGCTGAGAGAGAAGGAGACACAGAATCTGAAGCAGGCTCCAGGGTCCGAGCTGTCAGCACAGAGCCCGACGTGGGGCTCGGACCCACGAACTGTGAGATCATGACCTGAGTGGCTGCTTAACCAACTGAGCCACCCAGAGGCCCCAGGAATCTCTGCATTTAAAGAGTTCCTTCAGGGAAGTTTTTATCAGGGAGGTGGGAACCACTGCTCTGGGTTTCCAAACCCGGCTGATAATGGTATTCTTGGGCCTCTTTCCCTACAGACTCAAACTGAAAATTCCTAGATTCTGTTCTCCTGCCTCCCCTCGCCTCATGGAATTCTCTTTGGAATTCCTCATGATTTCATCTTTGGAACCACTCTGCTTGGGTTCCACGGTCCACCAGCTGCGTGATCAGGAACAAAGTTCACTTTTCTCATCTGTAAAATGGGGCAGCTGTGCCGATTCAGCGAGTTCATATACTCAAAGTGCTTCAAGTATTGTCTGCAACAGAGTCTGGACAAAATAATAGTTCTTATTGTTACCAGTGGCTCTCAGCCCTGGGCTGCATATGAGAAAAACCTTTGTTTGCTTTTAGTTAATTTCTTTTCAAATACCAGTGCCTGGGTCTCACTCCAGAACAGTTCAGGGAGAGTCCACAGCGATTCTGATGCAGGAGAGCTGAGGCCCACCGATGCGGCAACGGGATTTGCTTCAGTCATTCCATTGTATATCACGGAGCTTCTTCTTTACGTGCAGATAGACGCAGATATCTGCGTGTCTTCTCTGTCATTCCTTTCTAACTTTCTATTTTGAGATAATTACCCTATCATTTTAACAGCTGTGTGTTGGTCCATGGCCCAGACACGGCCTGATCTAGTTCATCCCATGTTAATGGTGTCCGTCCCTTCTGCTCCCAACAGCCCTATGAAATAAGACGGTCTCCCCTTTCAGACGTGGGGGTAAGGCTGCCAAGTTCAGAGACTTGTAAGTGCATCAGTTATGCAGCTAGAAGATGGCAAAATAGCTAACTGATCTTTCTGGTTGATCGTTCTGAGCTGCCTCTCAACTAGTCAAGGATAAAGGCCCTGTTCTTAGACGTTCCTGTCCAAGATGGGTCAAATGTGGATTCATCCCCTGTGATGGGCTGAACTGTATTCTCCCCGACTCCCCATTCGTAAGCTGAAGTCCTAACCCTCAATACCTCACAATGTGACTGCATTTAGAGAGGGGATCTTACACGTTAATTCAGGGGCACCTGGCTGGCTCAGTCATACAACACGTGACTCTTGATCTCAGAGTAGTGAGTTCAAGCCCCATGTTGGGCATGGAGCCTACTTAAAAAAAAAAAAAGAATGAAAGAGACGTTAATTCAAAATGAAGCTGTTAGGTGGGTCCTAATGCAATTTGACTGGGGTCCTTACAAGATAAGAAGAGCAAGAGACACAGGGATACACATGCAATGAGGAAAGGGGATATGAGGAAACAGTGAGAAGGTGCCTCTGAAGCCAAGCGGAGAGGCCCCGGGAGAAATCAAACCTACCAGCACCGTGACCTTGGACTTCCAGCTTCCCGAACTGTGAGAAATAAATTTCTGTGGTTTAAGGAACCCAATCTGTGGTAATTTGTCAAGGCAGCCCTAGCCAACTAATACCTCCCCGCCCCAGCCCACCCCGACCGAGTTGAGAGTTGATGGGTGAAAAGGAGCCAGGACCCAGCATGCACTTTTCTTCCCATCCACTCAGTTGCGCTTCTGTGTAGACTGCTCTGCAGAGCGCCTGGTGCATGGTAAGCACAGGGCCGTGCTTAATACACACATAACACCTAGCCACGGCCAGAAGTGTTCCTCTGCCCGCATCGGGATGGCATGCCCATTCTCCAGATGAGGAAGCTGAGTCTGAGAAAGGATGTGCAGCTTTTCCAGGGTCACACGGCTTTTAACTCGGGAGCTGGGACAAAACAGTCAAATCCGGGTAGTTTGTTTCTGGATCCCATACCCTCTCTCTCTTTTTTTTTTAATTTAATTTTTTTAAGTTTATTTAGTTATTTTGAGAGAAAGAAAGAGAGGGAGCACAAGCGAGGGGAGGGCCAGAAAGAGAGGAAAGAGAGAATCCCAAGCAGGCTCTGCATATTCAGCACAGAGCCCAACTCAGGGCTCGAACTCACGAACTGTGAGATCATGACCTGAGCTGCATTTGAGTCAGATGCTTAACCAACGGAGCCACCCAGGCATACCCCCATGCTATTTTTAATTTATTTAGTCAAACTTACTGAGGTGTAATATATATAGTCATAATATATAATTTATAATATATAGATATATTGTAATTAGTAATATATATAATAAAACTATAATTAAAATGCATAGGTTTTAAGTCTACATTCTGATAAATTTTGAATTTTGACAGATGTATACATCCACCCTCACAACTGAAATATCCATTTTCCTTCCAGAAGGTTCCCTTATTCTTCTTTAGAGCTAGTTCCCCAACCCCAACCCCCACTTCAGGCAATTACTGATCTGATTTCTGTTGCTTATTCCAGAACCCTGTGTAACTACAACCATGGCAGGTGTACTGTTTTCTTTTGATCAACCTAATGTCTGAGATCCAAGCCTGTTTCTGGTCTCTCCTATCACCTGTCCTTTCCTCTTTATCGCTGCGTAGAATTCTGTCGAGCAGATATATCCCAGTATGCGTATGCATTCCTCAGTAGACGAACATTGGGGCTGTTTCTACTTTTCAGCAATTATGAAGAATGCTGCTGTGAACATTTGCATACAAATCTTTTCGTGGAATATGTTTTCATATCGTCTGTGCAAATACCTAGCAGTGGACTTGCTGGTCACAGACAAGTGAATGTTTAATATTATGAGAAACAGTCCGGCCTTTTCCAAAGTGCTTGCACCGCTTTACATACACTCTTACTGGTGGTGTCGGAGGGTTCCAGGGACCCCACAGCTTCCTCAACACTTGGTGTTGGAAGTTAAAAAACCATTTGAGTCATTCCAGTGGGTGTGGCAAGGTACTCATTGTGGTTGTCATTGGCATGTCCCCAGCATTAATGATTAGTGCTCTGAAGCATCTTATAAAAAGATGAAATATGAAATTCATACTGTCTATTCACAGATCTTTTGTTCCGAGGGGTCTGTTCAAGTCTTTTGCCCATTTTGAGAGCTGAGATACACTTCACACAACAAAACTCACCATTTTAAAGGGTGCCCTTCAGTGGCTTTTACTGTGCTCACTGTGTTGTACAACCATTACCACTAATTCCAAAACGTTTCTGTCACTCCAAAAAGAAACCCTGTACCTGTTTTTTAAAAATTTCTTTAATGTTTATTTATTTTTGAGAGAGAGAGAGAGAGAAAGAGAGAGCATAAGAGCGTGTGAGCAGGGGAGGGGCAGAGACAGGGAGACACAGAATTCGAAGCAGTCTTCAGGCTCCGAGCTGCCAGCACAAAGTCCGATGCAGAGCTTGAACTCCCGAACCACAAGATCATGACCTGAGGCAAAGTCAGATGCTTAACCGACTGAGCCACCCAGGTGCCCCGATCATTTTCATTTTCTTTTTTCTTTTTTTATTTTTATTTTATTTTTTTTTCAACGTTTATTTATTTTTGGGACAGAGAGAGACAGAGCATGAACGGGGGAGGGGCAGAGAGAGAGGGAGACACAGAATCGGAAACAGGCTCCAGGCTCTGAGCCATCAGCCCAGAGCCCGACGCGGGGCTCGAACCCACGGACCGCGAGATCGTGACCTGGCTGAAGTCGGACGCCTAACCGACTGCGCCACCCAGGCGCCCCCATTTTCTTAATGGTATCTTTGAAGAGCAGAAGATGAAATTTTTGATTAAGTCCATTTGACTTTTTCCTCTCTTTTACAGTGACTTCTAAGAAGTCTTTATATCCTAAGAAATTTTTATTAGCACCAAGATATTTCTCCTGGCAGTTTTATAGCTTAGCTGTTATGTTTAGGACTATGATCCATTTTGAATTAACCTTTTTTTTTTTTTAGGTTTATTTATTTGGAGAGAGAGAGGGGAGGGGCAGAGAGAGAGGGTGAGAGAGAATCCCAAGCAGGCTCCACGCTGTCAGCATGGAGACTGATGTGGGGCTCGATCTCACGAGTCATGAGATCATGATCTGAGCCAAAAGCAAGAGTCAAACACTTAACGCTTAACCGACTGAGCCACCCAGAAGCCTCATTGGTTTTGATGTTATGGAAGATGCCACCACTGGGGGAAACTGAAAGGACATATGGAACCTGTCATTAGCTTTGCGATTTTCTTCCTGTCTAGTCTGAATTGATTCTGTTTCTTTTTTGTGCCTTGTTAGGGTGCCTAGGGCCCTCAGTACAGTGTTGACTAGAAATGGTGAAAGTGAACATCCTTGTCCTGTTGCCAACTTTACGAGGAAAAGATTCAGTGTTCTCACCGCTAAGTTTGTTGTCCATTGTAGGTTTTTATAGATGCCCTTTATCATTTTGAGAAAGTGCTCTTCTATTCTTAGTTTGTAGAGAGTTTTTCTCAAGAATGCCTGATGAATTTTGTCAAGTGCTTTTTTCTGCACTTATTGAGATGATTGTGTGATTTTCCCATTTATTCTATTGTAGGGGATTGCCTTGGTTGATTTTCAAATGTTAAACTAACTTTATATTCTTGAGATAAACCCTACAAGGTCATGATCCTTTAAGTATATTGCTGGATTTTCTTTGCTATCATTCTGTTGAGGAATTTTATGCCTGTGTTCATGAGGTATATTGGTCCTATATATATATATATATATATATGTATATATATATATATATATATATATATATATCTCACACATATATATACACATGTATATAGTGTTTTTATTACAGAGCTTTACTTCCTCCTTAAATAAAATGTGAGGGCTGGGGAAGTCTTCCCCATAGAGATTATTTCCAAGCCCAAGATTCTCCCCAGGTAGGACCCTGTTCCCAGGTATGCCCTGAGTAATAACCAGCCGGTGTGGATGAGATGAGATGAATTAAGCAGACCTAGAGTTCCTCCTGGGTCTCTTAGTATGTCCATTTGATAGGAAAAGCTGGGACCAAGGACTGAGCATACAGTATCCAGGTTCAAGAAGTCAATGTTATCAGATTACCCAAGAGTGACAATTTCCTAGGTAACTGCATCATACTATAGGAACCCATAGAGGTGAAACAGTTGGTTCAGAATGTCATTTTATTTATTTATTTATTTATTTATTTATTTATTTATTTATTTATTTATTATTTCTTTTAATGTTTATTTATTTTTGAGACAGAGAAAGACAGAGCCTGAACGGGGGAGGATCAGAGAGAGGGAGACACAGGATCCGAAGCAGACTCCAGGCTCCAAGCTGTCAGCACCGAGCCTGATGCAGGGCTCGAACCCACAGACTGTGAGATCATGACCCAAGCCAAAGTCGGATACTTAACCGACTGAGCCACCCAGGCGCCCCTGGAATGTCATTTTATTAACTAATAATCGAAGTAGACCTTTCCTGAAATCTGAAAATTCATACCTTTTATTCAAGGAACGCTCTCCCTGTTTTGGTCTCTAGATACGGAAGAAAACAAATCAGCCAAGTGGAGGCTTCTTAGCACACAGAGCACAGGAGGCCGGGCCCTGGTGTTTATTCTGCCTGGGCTGAGGTGGGATGACACAGAGTCATCCTTGTCCCTGGCCGGTGACCTGGTGCCAGTCAGCGTGTCCATCTCCTGTTGTTGGTACAGAATAAAAACCAGCAAATGCTTCGCCTTAGGCAGTATTTTTCCCCCCGAGACTCAGTCCAGGCCACTTTTGTGGCCAGTCTTCTCTTGTGGCCTTTGCCATGTTTTCGTCCAGTCACCAGCTGTGTTTTACGTGTGCTTTCATTTTGTCTCCCTGATGGAGACTCAAGACGCCCTGATTCTGAAGTGCGGGAAACAAATACCCTACGGCTTTCAAACAGCATCATGAAATAGGCACCCATACAGAAAAGTGCACTAAATGAAACAAAAAAATGGGCAACCGGTGGTTAAGCATAAAGCAAATACTTGTACAACCACTACCCAAGTCAAAACCCAAACACTGCCCGCACCTCAGAACCCACTATACGCCCTTTCCTGTCACAAATCTTCTCTACTTGCTTTCTCGTTTTTATTTAATCACTTCCTTGTGCTTATCTCTAAGTTCCCATCAAAACATGCATTCCTAAATCCTATGGCTGTGTGTGTGTGTGTGTGTGTGTGTGTGTGTGTGTGTGTGTGTGTCTGGCTTCTTCTTGACAGTCACGCATGTTATTGTACATCGTTAATTCATTGTCGTTCCATCCTCTGAATATACCACAATTTATTTATCCTTTCTACTGTTGGTAGACTTTGGTAGACTTCAGAATGGTCTCATTTTTTGGAATCAGTTTGAAAAGTTTTATTTTTTAAAAACCTTTGAGATTTTGAGTAGGATCGACCTTCAGATCAGTTTGAGAACTGACATACTTACATTATTGCATCTTGTTATCCGTGAATGTATTATGTCTCTCCATTGATTGAGGAGGTCTTTTTAAGTTTCTGGCAGTAATTTTGGGGTTTTTTTAGTGTTCTAAGTAGTTTTCCATTCAGAAATCTTTGCATATCTTTGTCTAGTTTTTTTGTTTCTTTTTTTTTTCTTTGGGCATTGGTTGTTGTTGTTGTTGTTGTTGTTTTAAGTCATGGTAGATACTACCTTTTAAATTTATTTTTCTGTTGACTGCTGGAACACTCTTGATTTTTCTATATTGACTCTATACCCAGTAACTGTGTTAAAATCCTTTATTATTTCTAATATGTATCATTAGAGTCTTTTGCATTTGCTTTATGTTTGATAAACATAAATGTTTGATAAACATTCTAATGTTTATCAGAGAATAATGGCTGTCTTAGATTTTTTCCCTTCCTGGACTTTAAAACTTTTATTTTTTTTTCTTACTCCTCTGGCTAAAGCCTCTAGTACAATGCTGAATAGAAATGATGGTAGTGAGCTTTCTTACCTCAAACAGAAAAGGTTCAACTTTTTACCAAGCATGATGTTTGCTGTCGGTTTTTTATTGATGTCCTTTATCAGAGGCAGGAAGTTTCACTCTTTCCCATGAGTTTTTATTGTATATGGATTCCAAGTTTTAGCAAACGTTTCTCCTGCAAGACCTGAGATGACCATGAATGTTCCCTTTTAATCTATGAGTGTGGTAAATTCCATTAATTGATTTCCCAGCATTAAATTGATGTTAAATCTAGGGTAAGTCCAATTTGATCATGATGTATTATCCTTTTATATAATCCCTGATCCTGCTTTACTATTTTTTCACCTGTATTCACAAATGTAATTGGCCTGTGCCGTCACTCTAGGACTGTTCTTGCTGAGTGTTAGTAGAAAGTTACTAGCCTCCCTAAATTAGTTGGTGAATCTTTTTCTACTTTCCAACAGAGGTAGATGAGTAAACATTTTTTCTTTCTGCAATGTTCAGTAGGATTCCCCAGTGAAGCCATTTGGGTCTTGAAATTTCATCATCAGATATACTTTTCTATTATAGATTTAATTTATTTGATAGTTATATAGGACTAAGATTTTCGATTTTGTGTGTATCAGATTGCAATTTTATGTGAATTTGTCCATCTCATCTAAATTTCCTTATTTATCAGCATAAAGTTGATCATAATATCCTCTTATTTGTGTGGTGAAGTCTCTTTTTCATTTCTTACACTTGCTATTTGTACCTTCTCTCTTCTGATTGATCATTCTCACCAGGGGTTTATCAGTTTCGTTAGTCTTTTCAATTTTGGCTTTGCTCATTCTCTCTGTTGTGTTTTCTTTTACATTTGTTTAGACTTTTAAATGATTTCCTTCCATCTACTTTTGTTGGGTTTATTTTCTTTTCTTTTTCTAACCTCTTGAAATATTCAAGATACTCAGCTCATATTTCAGACTCTTTCTTCCCTAAAATATGCAGTCAAGGCTATGAATTTCCCTCCAAGCATTGCATTAGCTTTATTCTACAAATTTTGTTGTGTCATTTTTTCCCCATTATATGTAATTTGGTTCAAAATAATTTCAAATTTTCATTTTAATTTCTTTGTTTAGAAGGGTACTTTGGGACATATTATTCAAAAGTGTAGTTTTCAATGATACAGAGTTTTTCCCAATTATATCCTTGTTATTGATTCTTAACCTATTTACAGTGTGGTTAGAGAACATTATTTGTTTTGTATCCATTCTTTGAAATTTGTTAGAACTTGCATTTTGGCCCAGCACAGAGTCAAAATTTTTAATGAATTATATCTTCTTGAAAATAATGTATTCTGCCTTTGTTGGGTGCACTGTTCTATATGTGTCTATGAAGTCAAGTTTATTCATTACATTATTTCAGATCTTCCACAGAGTTATTTCTTTTCTGCTTGTCCCATTAATTAATGGAAAAAGTACATTATAATATCCCACTGTGGATGTGCACTTGTCTAACTCTCCATATAATTCTGTGCACGTTTGCTCTATATATCATGTTATTAAGTTCATACAAATTTAGAATGATCTTTTATTATTATAGAGTAACCCTTAATTCTAATTATGTTTTTTACCTTAAAGTATGTTTGTTTGGTATTAAACTCTCTACACCAACTGTCTACCAGTATTTCAGTGGTATGTAACTTTTCATCTGTTTCCTTTCAGTTTTTCTTTTTCCTGATGTTTTAGATGTGTCTCTTGTACTTGGCTTGTACAGGATTTTGTTTCTATCTACTGTGATCATCTTCTAGCTGGAGTGGTTGACCCTCTTATCATTAATGTAATTATCGACCTTCCAATCATCATCTCACTTCAGATAGATTTTCTGTTCATCTCACGTGCTCTTTGTTCCTTTATCTTGGTTTCGTTTGGTTGAGTTTTTCATATCTCCTTTTGTTCCTCTGTTAGTTTTGTAGTTATTCAGGCTTTTACCATTGTTTTTACTGATGTTCTAGAAATTACAGTATGCAACCTTGACTTATCATCATCACATAGGAACCTCTCCTAGTAAAATCAAGGAATTTAGAACATTTACATTTCTCTCACATTAGATGCTTTTATTGTTTTGAACTTTCATTCTCTCTATATCATAAACCCAATAAGACATTATAAAGTCAGTGTTCATTGGATTTACCCTCACATTTGGCATTTCGTTTTTTACGTCTATCCCCAACTCCCCTCTGGGACAATTTCTTTTTTTTCCCTGTTTGAAGTACAGCCTAGAATTCCCTTTGGTGAAGGATCTTTTTTTCTTTTTTTACTGGGTAGAAGTCTAGGTTGGCAAGTTTTGTTTGGTTTGGTTTTCCTTCCAACATATTGAAGTTATAATTCTACTACTCTGGCTTCTAGTTTTGCTGCTGAAAAGTTAGCAAAGCTTGTACTTTTGAAAGTCATGTTTTTCTTTGGCTACTTTTAAAATTCTTTGTTTTTGGAGTTTCTGTACTAGGTATGGATTTCCCTTTATTTATCCTGCTTGAGATGTATTTAGCTCCTTGAATTTGTAGATTGCTATGTTTCATCAATTATGGAAAATCCTCAGCGTATTCATTCAAATATTGCTTCTTCCTCATTCTTTTTCTCCTTCCTTCCTAAAACTCCAATTAAACGTTAGATATTCCTTCCATATAATTTATATCTTATTTTACTATATTTTCTGTTCTTTTGTCTCTTCATAATCCACTCTAGATTGTTTTCTTCCAAGTGTTAACTCAGGATTAGGCATAAAAACATAAATTTAGTATGTACAAAGAGAAGCTACTGATTACAGACAGACAGACAGACAGACACACACACACACACACACACACACACACACACACACACACCCTTCACCCAAGCAGGGAACAAGTCAGTGGGAGGCAGACAAGGTAATAGGCAGGCAAACGTGACCTTATTGGCATTGTTCAGTCCTTCTCCTTCAATCACTGCTGACTCTCAAATGGGGCATCCGTGACCTCTGCTAGTAATATTTCTTTCTTCAAACCATAAGTTTGAGTCTCCTCTCTCTTGGTCTGTGTTCTGTGACCTGCAAAACAACCCAGTTCAGAGTTCTCCAGAGAGGTGCAGGGAGATTACCGCTTAGTGCCCAGTGGTATTAGAGTGGGCCATGATTTTATGCTAAAATTTCTATTAGGAGGTTAGAGGTTATATCAACCAGGAGTATTAGTGTAGGTTTGTTGTTTTATTTTTTGTTTTTTTGTTGCCTCTTGAGGCTTTCTTTCAAATGCAAACTGCTTTTTTACATTAATTTTTTTCATGTATAAACATATTTTCCTTTATTTATTTTTTTTTTATTTTTTTTTAACATTTTATTTATTTTTGAGACAGGGAGAGACAGAGCATGAACGGGGGAGGGTCAGAGAGAGAGGGAGACACAGACTGAAACAGGCTCCAGGCTTTGAGCTGTCAGCACAGAGCCCGACGCGGGGCTCGAACTCACGGACCGTGAGATCATGACCTGAGCCGAAGTCGGACGCTTAACCGACTGAGCCACCCAGGCACTTCTATTTTCCTTTATTAAAAAGAGCACCATCTTCAAAACAAGTTTCACATAAACATATTTATGACATTTTTTTTTTAAAGAACAAGGTATTTACCTTTACAAAGTGATGGATGAAAACACCAGCAAAAGTTCACTTTTTAAAATTTTTTAAATTTTACTTTTCAGGAGGTGGTGCCTGGGTAGCTCAGTCAGTTAAGGTCCAACTTTGGCTCAGGTCATGATCTCATGGTTCATAAGTTGAAGCCCCATGTCAGGCTCTGTGCTGACAGCTCGGAGCCTGGAATCTACTTCGGATTCTGTGTCTCCCTCTCTCTCTGCCCTTCCCCTGCTCACACTCTGTCTCTCTCTCTCTCTCTCAAAAATAAATATTAACAGTGTTTTTATTTTTTAATGTTTATTTATTTTTGAGAGAGAGAGAGAGAGAGAGAGAGAGAGAGAGAGAGAGAGAGAACATGTACGCAGGTAAGGAGGGGGCAGAGGGAGAGGGAGAGAGAATTTTAAGTAGGCTCCACACCAAGCATGGAATCTAATGTGGGACTCAATCCCACGAACAGTGAGATCATGACCTGAGCTGAGATCAAGGGTTGGATGCTCAGTTGACTGAGCCACCCAGGCGCTCCAAAAGAAGTTCACTTTTGCAGGAAAATGAAACAACCTTTACAAAATTCTTGTACTAATCATATACAGCACTCAGAACTTTCGTTTTATTAATTCTCTCTTTAGCTGTGTCTAATTTTCTGTTATATCCTTCCACTGAGTTTTTAATTCTGATCATCATATATTATTTTAGTTCTAAAACACATATTGGATTCTTTTTCAAAACTTTCACGGCTCTTCAAAATGCAATTTCCACTTCCCTGCCGAAATTTTCAAGCTTGGTTTTTGTCTTCTTGAATATAGCAAGCAGAATTATTTTATACTCAATGTTTTATCATAGTATCTGGGAGCCCCCATGGAGCTATTTCTGTGGTTCCTATTATTTACTATCAAGCTGCCCCATGAGCCTGATTATCTCTGTGCTGGATTTATACTTGTAACATAATCTGAGACCTGGGATGATGGTATCTTGCTCCAGTAAGGATTTATTTTTCTTTTGCCAGGTGCTTGGAGACACTAGCAATGTGGGACATCTGTAATCCTATTTCAGGGCTGGGTATTTTCTGGGGTTCCTGATGCTATGCAGCTGGACTATGGTCATACAGCAGCTGCATTACTCCTGGGTCACCCTTTCTTCTAATGTACTACTCTTTGAAATCAGAAACTCAACCAGGGGGTGGTTCCCAGAGCCTCTACCGATAGTAATTTTTCCCCATAGCCCCACAAAGTTGGAACACATGCAGCTTAGCTTCTCAGCTGTCCCTTCAGATCTGCAAGTAGCCCCTGGATGAGAGCAGCCCTGATGCCAGGCTCACCTCTTGAGATCTCTGCCCCACCTAGATGTTGGCCTAGTGATTCTCATGATCATGCTCACTCTTCACTGTTTTCTATATTTTCCCAGCCTTTTTAGTTGTTGCCATTGGGCAGGTTGGACCAGTTACCTAGACTACCATTATCGCAAGTAGAGGTACGCACCATGTGTTTTTTTAAAGCAAATATTTATTGTGTGCCTACGGTGTACAAGTTAGTATTTTAGAGACATCAAGTGTTCAAAGAAAAATAAACAAGAGATTTCTGTCCTAAAGGAGCTTAGAACCTCCAAGGGAAGATACCTTGTATTCAGTTTATCCACAAGCCAGAGACTGGGACGTGTGGCGATGCTGTGATGAGCACTTGGGGAACACAGGAGCCTAGAAGGGCTCCTCCAGCATACAGCACACTTGGCAGAGCCTTGCAAAACAAGCCCCTGCTCTTACTAAAGATTGCTGCAGTTATGTATTGGTCCGTGTTAGTTCTTCATCTTCCTGGTGCCATTTTCTTTTCGAATCCTCACATTCTATGGTTGCCTTGGGCTGGAATCTGTACCCCTTATCTTACACGTTTATTATAATAAGAGCATTCTTTATTGCTGGCCCTGCCTGACTCTGGTCTGTCATTTCACAAACCCAGTGGTGACTTGAGGGATTATGGGACATTCCCCTGACAGCCTGAGAAGAGACTCCTTGGCCCATCAGGACCCTTTTCCCTTAAATGGCTTTACTGAGTTATCATTCATACCATATAGTTCACCCACATTTATAGTGTACAGTTCAGTGGCTTTTCTTGTATTTACAGAGTTGTGATTATCACCATCATCCATGTTAGGACACCATCTCAAAAGGAAATCCCTCACCCCTTCGTCATCATCTCCCTAACCCTCACACTGCCCACCCCTAGCCTCCAACAAGCACTCATCTGCTTCCTGTCTTCATTGATCTGCCTCTTCTGGACATTTTGTAGAAATGGAATCACACAATATATGGTCCTTTGTGTCTGGCTTCTCTTAGTGAGTGTTGGGTCTTCAAGGTTCATCCACATTGTAGTGGGTGTCAGTGCTTCCTTCTTGTTTTAAGGCTGAATAACGTTCCCTTCATGGATGGATCACATTGTGTTTCTCCTCCCAGCAGCCTATGGACGTTTTTTTCCACTTTGGGCTATCATGAATAGTGTGTCTCCATTTGTGTACAAGGTTTTGCATGTGTGCAAAGTTTTCATTTCTCTCGGGTAGATACCTAGGGGTGGAATTGGTGGGTCAGAGGGCGACTCTATGTTTCACCCTCTGAGGAGCTGCCAGACTGTTTTCCAAAGTGGCTGCACCATTTTATATTCCCACCAGCAGTGAGGGCGCCAACGTCTCCACATCCTTGTCAACACCTGCTGTTCCCAACATGTTTGACTAGAGCCATCCCCCATTCCTGTGGGTATGAAGTGGTCTCTCACTGCAGCTGTGATTTGCACTTCAATCACTCGCCATCAGTCTTGACCCGCCCGGAAGAGCGGTATTGTCTTTGGTTTTCCCTCTGTTTCTGTGAACTTCCCTACAGCACCTGGATCCACCCAGATGGAGGCGAACAGACGGGCAAATGCCTAATTCCATC
Organism: Felis catus; assembly: GCF_018350175.1. Taxonomy (NCBI): domain Eukaryota; kingdom Metazoa; phylum Chordata; class Mammalia; order Carnivora; family Felidae; genus Felis; species Felis catus. The sequence goes on from NC_058383.1 coordinate 37,892,642, forward strand.
TTTGTTAGACTTTTCCCTCCTTGGCAGGTTTTTCAGGTTGTCCTTTAACACTTAGAGTCCCTCATCTGGTCTCCTCTTTCTGTCCCCATTAAACAAGTGCATCTTACCCAATCTATATGCAGTTTAAAAAATCTTCCTGCCAGAGAGATAGGGGACCATTCAAGCTTGGCAGAGACCATGGAGGGCCTGCACTGATGTCTCCCCATTCAGCTCGGGAGCGTGGCTTCCTGCCACACAGCCTTCCCCACACCAGAACAGGTTTTTCCAGTTCTGCGACACTTCCTCCCAGCCCTCTTCCAGCCAGTCCCAGGCTCTGGAGCTGCTTCCCGGGCATGAATGCAGGGGGTCTGGCCAGCAAGAGGACTTCCCATGAGCTGATCGTCAGCGTGTGGACTCAGTGGCTCTGCCTAGGGCTCTGCCCCCGACCCCCACCCAACACGAGCAGGTGAGGATCAACCCCACTACTGTCTGTTCGAGGGAGTGCACAAAATTGCACTCCGCTCCTGCTCCTGCGCCCTGGGAAACATCCGGCAGAACCCTTCCCAGTTCAGACAACTGAAGAAGAATCGTATGGCAGAAAACCAGCCACCCACCTCTTGCTCACCCATTACCCTTAGTATAGTGCCAAGGAAAGTATGAAATATGACAGCTTCTTTTTTTGAGAGAGAGACAGGGAGAGAGAGTCCCAACCAGGCTCCGTGCTGTCAGCGCAGAGCCCCTGATTCAGGACTCGGACTCACAAACCACGAGATCAAGCCCTGAGCCCATATCAGGAATCAGATGCACAACCCACTGAGATGGCCTTTTTATTTAGCCCGTGCCCTTTAATTAAACTCCTTTTTGCCACTTTTTGTTTGTTTTACCACCTTTCCAGCCAGTCAAGAAAGATTACGTATTTCGAGAGGTGGGGAAAAAAATCCTGGCAGAATAGTCACACAGAATGGAGACAGCAGTCAAGTAGCGGGTTGTTTGTTTGGTCCACGGCAATGCCAACGATGTTTGAAACACATGGATCTCATCTATGTGTTTGAGATGGGTGCCAAGAGAGGACATGCCTGTGCTGACAAGGTCCCATCAGCATGGCAGTGTGCATCCTGGGTAACCTTCCACTGCACTCGGTTCAGACTTCAAAGGTCTGGTCCCTGGGAATTGCAACTTTGCCCTCATAGTCTCTGGGGGGATCTAGCGTCACTTGCAGCCAGCCCATATGGGCTCTCTTTGCTACAACAGTCCCAGCATACTTACAGAACCCACATTTTCCTGTCCACAGCAATGGTAGCCCCTACCTGCAGACATAGCCAGGGAAGGGGTGACGGGATCTGCAAGAGGGTGGGCAATTTCAACCCATTCGTTCAATTGCTCATCCATTCAGCAAATATTTAATGAGATGTCGATAGACATCTGTTCTACCCTGAGCCTCTGGGCTGAGTTTAGCGGGAAACTCTCATCTCTTTGGAATCACAGCCTGAAATCCATGCCAGCAGTCAGGCTCTGGGAAGGCTGAGTGTTTGGTGGGGACCATGGAACCTAGACCAGCCTTGGGCTCAGGAAAACCTCCATGAGGATAGGACAGCTGAGCTGAACTTGGAAGGATGAGGTGGGGATTGGGGGGTCATGAAAATTCGAGCGAGAGCAAAGACCAGACACCAAAGCTCCAGGGAACACAGTGTCCCCAGGGGTTGGTGGAAATCTGGGTGGCTCGACATGGAAAAGGCATGTGGCCAGTCAGGAGACAAGGCCAGACCTGCTGAGTCTGACTTCAGCTGGCACTTACCAGCACAGCTGCCCCGGGCATTAAGATCTGAATGTTTCTATGGCCTCCCTGCCATCCAATTCTGGCCCTCTCCCCGGGGACCCCGGGCCTCCTTGAATCCAACAAGTAAGGCGGTGCGTGGCCAAGGGGGAGCCTCCGGAACAGTGAGGTCCCTTCTGGCTGGTCCTGCCCACCTCTTACCTGCTCTGGTCCCTCCTGCTCTCTTGGGTACAAGTGTGGCTGATCCCAAGTGTCCTAAACTCCTTGGACTGGCCCCAAATCTCTCCAGGGTCAGTGACCTCATGCCTCTTAGCGGAAGCTGCTGTTCTTACCCAGGCTCCTCACACAGAAGGGGGACACGCAGGATGCTCTGTGCTCAGCTGCATGGATCCAAGCAGCTTCCCTTGGTCACTTTCCCTGGGCACCTATTGGGTCGCAGCACTTTCTCCTGACCTTCAGTGTTTCCATTGTTGGGTATTCCAGCTCCTCTACTTCTCCTGGGCTAAGATCTCCTTCCCCATCTATCACATCCTTCCCAGACCTCACACTCTCTGGGCAAAGGACAGGAGGCAGGGCCAGGTCTCAGCCTGGCACCATGTCCTGGGCTTCCCCAGATGGCCCATCCCTTCCAGAAGGGACACACTGGACACAACCTGCCCTGTCAGCATCTCTGCACACATCTGCCCACCAGGAGACACAGCCAGGCTGTAGCTGTGTCATCACCCAGCTCTCCAGACCCAACCATCATTTTCATTGCATTTCCAGCAATGCCTCCTTGACTGCAGAGCTTCCTAGTCTTTCTTTTACTCAGTAGGTATGTTCTCAACATCTGCTGAGTGCCAGGAAATCCCCACACTGTCCCCTTGGGGCACAGTGGCGGGTAGGACAGGCAAGTCCCTGCTTTCATGGGACTGTTGCAGCGAGGGAGATGGGCACTAACCAAGGACGCTCATCAGAGCTGAAAGCGTGGCAGTGCTGTGCCCCCAGAGGACAGTGAAGGGGATGGGACCAGACTGGTCTGGGTGGTCTCTCTCAGGAGATGGCATGGTGGAACAGTCTTGCAGGTCAGGGAACATAGAAGGCCAAGGTTGGGAACAGAGTGTGTGTGGTGAACGGGGGTTTTGGAGGAGGTGAGTGGGCAGATCTGAGTGGAGATTCTGTGTAGAGATGGGTCTGTCTTGAGAATAGGAGAAGTACCTCAAGCAGAACACTGATGCTACCTTATCTGTAGAAGACGACTCCGTTGGTGTTCAAGTGCCAAGAGAAGCAAGGAGGCCAGTTGGCATTGAGGTTCTCCGGGAGCCTGCATAGCTCCCCAGGTCCTGCAAGAAGGAACAAGCAAAGCAGAGTCCTAGGTGGTTGGCCCTGGAAGCCACAGCCCTGAGTGCTGGACAACAGCTGAGGAGGAGTCATTCGTTCTGAGAGCCCCCTGCCATGTCCTGCTTCCTCCTTTCTCTCTTCCCTCTTCTAACCTCCAGGACCTCAGAACATTCTGGCTTCTTCATGTTCCCCTTGCTCATCCCAGCCCTCCTGGTGGGTGGGAAGACGTTTACACGGTAGGGCCATGTGGACCTCAGAAGTCTGCTCTCCACAGAGGGACAGCTGCCCAGAGAGACCCCATGATTTGTCTACCCTCAGAACACCAGTTTGCTTCAAAATCCCCAATAAGACCCTTCCTGGGTTAAAGTGATCATGACACAGGTATGACCTGCTGTTAGAAAGTCTGAAGGTACTTTGTTCTTTTTATGGAAGGATTTTCCAGAGTGTTCTCTATGAAAAAAAGTTGCCTCCAAAGCTTTCAAAAGGGAATTTCATTGATGTTCAAAAAGCCGCTTGACCCACAGACATTCAAGTGTCTCTTGGATGTGGGTACCATTCTAGCCCTGGAGAGAACACAGCAAATCTCTGCACTCCAGAGTGACCTTCAGGCAAATAACAAGCCAATGGGTCATTTTAGCTGGTGATAAAAAGGAAAAAATAGGACAATGTGGTGGTGAGGACCTGTGTAGGGCTGGGTGTCCAAAGAAGTGACACAGACAGGAAGGAGGCAGCCTTGGGAAGGTCTGGGGGGAGAATGCTTCACGTGGAAGAGACAAAGTGTGGAGGCTTCACATAGTTGAGGGCCATAAGGAAGAGGAGCTTAGACTGTAATAAGAGCATAGAGTAGGGGTAGGGCATGTCATGAGTCTTATGGCCACAGTATGAGTTGGGATTGTGTGTGTGTGTGTGTGTGTGTGTGTGTGTGTGTGTTTTACTGTTACAAAAGTTTATTTAAAAAAAAAGTTCAGTATGAAAATACATAACCTGATTTTTATATTGTAATAAAACAGGTGCTATGGAGAGGGGACATATGGAAGCAGTTGGTTTCTTCCAGTGAACACACCCATTGTAGATACTTGTTCCAAGGCTTCTAACATGATGATAGTATTTTCTCAAATTACCACCATTCCGGTATTGTTCTGTTGCCCACTAGTTGCCATCTCCACATATTTGTCTATCACAAGATTCATGAAGGGATTGAGCCCCCTTGGACATGTCTTCACCATTTAAGTTCACTGATAATTTCTTGTCCATAATTTTTTTCAATTCTGAGGGTGGGCTTTGCTCATGGTGTCTATTCAGCGAACTTAAAGATGCCCCCTGGAGGTTTTTAAGCAAGAAATGGTGTGAACTGATTTACAGTTTGGACATTCCGACTGTGCTGTGTAGAAGGTGAGCCTGGGAAGAGAGCTTGATACAGAAGGTTACCACAGGATTTGGATTAAACTGGTTGCCAATGGATTTCTTTGACCCTTTGTGTAAAAGAAGAGAGTGGTCCACTACACCCCCCCGCCCCATCCCCGTGTGACACTGTCTCTGGACAAGGCCAGGAGGCACACTGGGGGAAATGAGAAGGAAGCCAGGAACCTGGCTGGAGGGCTGGCTCCTGAGTGAGCAGAACCCACAGTCCAAGCCTTAGCCCCTGGGATGGGAGCATGGAAACCCCAGAGAGGGAAGGAGCCATCAGACTGAGTGTGTGGGGTATCCAACCCTTCCAATGTGTCTTCTCAGCAAATCCTGACAAGTACCTTGAGATGGGCTTGTGTATCTGTTATTTAGTGCCGTATAACACATGATCCCCCCAGATACACTGGCTTAAAACAGAAAGCGTTTCTTATTGTCCCAGTTTCCATGGGTCAGGAATTCAGGAGCAGCGTAACCGGGAGATTATCCTTAAAGGTTTCTCATGAGGTCGGGGTTGTGTGGGGCTGGAGGATCCATTCCAAGATGGTGCCCTCACACAGCTGTTGGCTGGAGGCCTCGGTTCTTCACAGGCGGGCCTCTCTTCATGATGTGGCAGCTGGCTTCTTCAGAGCAAGTGGTCCAAGGACAAGAGAAGGGACAGGCAGGAAACCACAATGCCCCTTACAACCAAGTCTCTGAGGCTGCACACTGTCACTTCTGTTTATTCTGTTAGTTGCGAGCAAGTCACTAAGTCTGGCCCATGCTCAAGAAGGGGGGTGGGTACTGGGCCCCACCTCCTGAAGAGAGGGGTATTAGAATTTGTGGATTTTTTTTTTTGGAATCACCCATCCCAGGTTGAGAGTCTTTAATTAATCTCCCCGAGGCATACTACAAGGAAGTGGCCAAAGTGAGACTAGAACCCCGGGTCTCCAGAGCCTGAGTCCTTCCTTTGGTGCCAGGCTGCTGAGGAAAGTGCTCAAAGCCCAGCCAGCTGCCACACTAGTGGAGACCACAGGCCTAATCACGGTCCCCGAGAAGACATCCATGTCAGTGAGGATGCTCCGATAGTTGGGCCGCAGTGGCTTCTTCAGGCCTCGTCTGCTCTCTCTGGGCATGGCGGCTGCTCTAACCGTCAGGGCCGTGCCTGTTTTATAGGGTCGACCGGCTCCATTTGTTTGTATTTACAGCACACATATCCCTCTGTCTCCCCCAGCTCTCTGTGAACCACACGTGATTCTCCTGGCTGCCAGGCCGTCCACACAGCTGCCTGTCACAGGGTCCACTGCTGGGCCTGGCTCCTCCCTTCCTCAGGTGAGTTATCTTCCAGAACTTCCTTGGCCTCTACAGCTAGCTTCTGGTGTGTCTGGACCCCTCAGCTTAAACTTAGGTTTCCAGAAATGTGTGAGTCCAGCCATGGGCCCAGCCTAAGCCCTGCTGGGGAACGGAGATAGTACAGCAGGGGCTGGGGGGACTGTGTGCCAGGGCTGTGCAGGGCAGATGCTCCCAGATGGTGTGCTGCTGGCTCAGGCCTGGGGCAAAGCTGGAGAGGTCAACCTACTGGGTGGGTCTCAGGGCACTCAGCAGGACGAAGCTGGGACCAGTGCCTCCTGGCCTCCTCGCTCCTCCTCTGCCTGCCCTCCATCCATCACCAGGAGGTATTTGGGAGTCTTCCAAGAGCTGGAGGGGACCTCGGTGATGGCATGTGATAGAACTTGTTTGATCACTCCCAACTAGGCAATTAATGGCAGATTCACGCTCGCTCTGCAGAAGGGGACCAAACGCTCCGACTTCCAGGTCAGCCGGGCCTGTCCTTGAATAAGCTTCTGAACTTTGGGCGATCTGTTTATAAAATGGAGATAATAATAATAATAGTGTTCACGTCCCACAACTGTTGAGAGGATTGGACAAGAGAGTGTGCGGAAGGTGCCTGCCTCCTAGTAAGTGCTTGGCATGCGGTAAGTGCTCCGTGGGCCTCGGCTGCATTCATTGTGACCGTTCACAGGGTGGCCCCATTTCGTACACTTGGTGTCACCATGTTGGCCATAGGAACGTTTTTACAGGCTGATCTTCTCTCCATCTGTGCTGTGGCCAATCAAGGGACGCTGTGACGTCATCAGTAGTGACTTCTAGTTTGCACACTGCGAGTCAGACTCCTGAGCAGGTGTAGACAGGGGGCGGTGGGGCAGGGCCCTTGCTGGGGGCAGGACAGGAGCCTCCATGGGTCACGAGACAGTGGGGCCCACCCGTGCCCAGAGAGAGCGGATGAGGCCTGGTCCACCTACGTCTCGATGGCTGGCCGCTTGTGTTTGCCCTGGACTGGCCCATGCGCGCCACAGAGCATCTCACCATCTAAGCAGGTGAGGTCTACTGTTGCCCGTGGAAGTTTGTGTAGGTCATGGTTCGCCCGTGGGCTAGTTTCGAGTGTTAAGAGTAGTAGCGGCAGGACAAACCCACCCTAGGGTGGTGGCCACACATGTGCTGGAACACGTGGAGGGGGTAAAGAGAAGTGGCAGGAGGAACAGAAGGACGTAAGGGGAAGAAGAGGCCGCCAGGTAGCAGAAGAGCACGCCTGAGGGCTCTTGCCTGGATCCTTGCCCTGGCCCCACCTCCTACAGAGAATCAACCCCCCAGAACCTCTGATTCCCTGAGCGAGAAGGAGGGGCTCAGCCCTGCTCCTGGATCCTTGCAACCAACCTCACACCCACCTACTCCTTTGCTTTGTGCTGCTAAGCGTTTCCTATGTACTCAAAGATGGGACCGTCAGGCGGGCCGTGCCTCCGTGCATGAATGTGTGAACGCTCAAAACCACGTGTGTGGCGTTTTGAGGGCTTCTCTGTGCCCTGATTCATGTGCACCAAGCGTGCTGCACCCTAATTTAGAACCCCGCGGTAGACAGGACTCGGCAGCTTGAGCTGGGGCGAGCCCGAGGCGAGTCATTACACTTCCGTGTGCCTCAGAGTGAGTTAAACCATAAACACACAGTGAGGTGATGATCAAGGCATCCCTCGTGGGTTCCTGGCCCCCCGGGGCACCCTGTATCCTAGGGCCACCATCCCATGACACGAAGACTCCCATGGAGTCCTCCTGGACCACTGAGTGGCCAGCGTCCCCCAGGGAGGGAAAGAGTTCTCAGGTGGAGCCATCACTGCGGGCCGGGCACCAGCTAATTCTTGCCCAGACTCCCACTCGGTGATGCTCCTCTGATGCTCCCCATGCCCAACATCACCCAGCTTCACCCAGCCCAGCCCTGTCTGAGCCCAGAGCTCAGCTTCTTGCTGCTGCGCCTCCAACCCTGACTCCGTCCCCTCAGCTGGGCCCCAAGACAACCCGAGGAGGGATGGGAAGCATGGCTTCACCCAATAGGCCAGGAGCTGCAAGTCCCAGGCTGAACTCAGACTCCCCACATGGTCCCTCCAGGCCCCTGAAACCTGCGAGCACACCTCACTCTCTGCGATCGTCTTTTGTTCTCTCTGAAGGGGCTTGTCCCCCTCAGGTGCTGCCTCTTGAGATCCCATATCTCCCCTCCCGTGGCTGTTGACCCCAGGCCACATCCTTTGGCTTCCCGGAAGGAACGGGGTCCAGAGGCCTCTGGTATCATCTCCCATCTCAGCTCCATGTTGCCTTCTGAGCATCCCAGGCTCCCTGGACCGGAGCAGAAGGGCCAGAATCCAAACCAGGACTTGCCCAAAGTAGGTCCCAGTTTGGAAGTCAAGGTACAGGTGGACAAAAAAAGCACGTCCCTGGATGTGCTTGACAGTTGAAGTAGCACATTCCCCACTCTATGGAAAGTAGAGCCTGGTGTCTCCCAGCTGGAACTCTCAGGGCCATGTTACCGGGGAGGGTCCCTGTGGCCGGCCTGGACCCCACCAAAGCCTCTTCAGCTTTGATCCTGACACCTCCCCTGGAAAAATGGGTATTCTTCCCTTATTCTCAGTGGAAGTTTCAGAAGATGTTCAAGGTGTGTCACATCTGCTCCCTCTCTGACTACTGGTGACGTCCCCCGGCTCACCTGTCCTGGAGTGGTCTGACAGATCAGGAGCTGCAGCTCTGGGGGTGCCGGCGGGGGATGGGCTGCCTCTCCCCACGCTCTGTGTTGCTCACAGTGCCCCCTCTACGGGGCAGGGCCTGATGCCGTGTTCACGACGTCTCCCCTTCTGAGGGGACTCTGGAGGCCGCAACAAATGCGACAGAGACCCTGCCCTCCCGGGAGCTCACACGTTGCCTTTACTGTTGCCATAGAAGTGGAAGCCTGCACTGATGCAGTACGTGCCAACGTGGCCCCCAAACTATGTGTCCGCTCGGAATCTAAGAATATGACCGTATCTCCAGTGAGCTTCTCTGCAGACGTCATTACAATAAGGATCGCAAGATGAGGTCCTCCTGCATTATCTGAGTGGGTCCTAAATCCGAGGATGAGTGTCCTTATAAGAGCGGAGAGGGACAGTTTGAGACACACAGGGGGAGGCCAGGTGAAGACGTGGCTGAGGCCAGCATTAGGGTGACCTGGATGCGGACTGAGGAACATCTGGATCCACCAGGAGCTGGACAAGGTGAGGAAGGATCCTCCCCTCGAGCCTCCGGAGGCTGCAGGGCCCCACTTCCCCGATTTCAGGCTCTGGCCTCCAGACTGAGAGTAAATTTGTTGTTTTAAGCTGCCTGGTTTGTGGTCACTTGGCAGGGCAGCTCCAGGAAACTCACACAAGTGCTATGTGGAAGTCTGGGCTGCCGGGAAGCAGCTTCTGAGATGGAGGTGAGCATGTGGGAGGCTGGTTGGGGGCCTTGTGTGGACGGTAAGAAGGCAGCACGGGGAGGAGTCAGGCTGCAATGTCAAGGTGGCCTCTGAGAGTGGGGTTGGGTGGGTGGCTGAGCCTTCTACCCCCGAAGCTACCATGTTGGAGTCAGGCCTCCAGGAAGAGGCCATGACCTTGGATGAGGCTAGCCTTCTCAGTGAGGGGCAATCCCCAGAGCATCCTCAGCAGCCGGGGGACCACGTTCTTCAGTCCTGAAGGGCATGAGCGTGGAAAGACTCATTGAAGCATTTCTGCAATCCCGATCGCCTTTAGGCCAACAACGGGCGGGCGATTTCCCCACTTCAGGGGAAGAGGGTTGCCCCGCCCTGATCCAAGTGTGACCTAGACCCAAGCATTCTCCTTGAGCCTGCCTCACTGTGTGAGGACAGGCCTGACAGTCAGCATGGGGCTCAGGGGGTCACCTGCACGGGTCTCCCTGGGTTATAGTCACAGGGACTCACGAGGGCCCTCCACCCAAATCGCTGGTCTCTACAGCTGATCCCTCCCCACGGCTGACCATGGAAATGCTTGGTCGACATGGCAACAATATCGCCGACTGCACGTGTTTGCCACGGATGCCCGACACACAGCGTGTATCACAGCAAGGATCGTGCGTGGCCCAAAGGCTGCATCCAGAGAATCTTGTTGCAGATGTGTCTGCTCACAGCTCTACTGCCCTACTGCTGGGTCTCTGTCATGTGCGGTGTGGTCATCTGCTCTCAACGTCAGCTGAGGAAAAGCACTGTCCCCTGGGCTTCTGCCGCTGGCTCCACGGACCCTCTGGAGTCCCAGTGGTGGTTGAACAGAGCTCAGCCCCGTCATGGCCTCTTTAATCAACCCACTCAGGCCTCCCCGACGCATGAGTCTCAGGAGGTGTCTGGAGACTCCTGCGGCCCCTCCTTAATGCTGCTGATGTTCTTTGATACGTTTTAATCCTCGACAGACGATGGTTTCGTTGGTCGTTGAGTTTTTCTCACGATTTTGAAAAACCTTCCTTTTCTAAAATTATGCAACATGAATATATTTGTTGCTAGTCTTTTCCCCCCTCTATTTTTTGACCCAGGCGCAGAAGATTAAGTGACTCATGCTCCTTGGCTCATGGTCCCTTCTCAGCATTGGTCTCTGCAAGGTCCCTCTTTGATTGTGTAAAGACGTAGCTGGCACGCAGCCTGTGGGCAGAGAGCAGTGCTGTCCACCTCGGCAGATATGGTTTCCACTCTCCCCACAGCAGAAACCCACGTGTGGGCGGCCGCCAAGATGGCAACACTGGCCCGGCATGCCGCCATGACACTGAGATCCTGGGGTGGAGGCCAAACCTGGGCCTGGTGCTGGGAATCAGAAATTCCCAGGCCACCTGTCCTATCCAGAGACTCTGACTTGATTGAATCTCTGGCTTTTGTGGATCTAGCCTGTGGAAAAGGCAGAAGCAAGGAGGTAGAATGCTGACCCCCGCCTTCAGGGTCTCTGTCGCCAGAAAAACCCCAAATCTGGCAAAGGAAAGTGGGTGATTACTCATACTGTATGCTCTCTCTCATGCCAATAAGCGGTGGGCTGTTGAAGTCAAGCAGCCTCCAGAAGGGATATTCTCCCCAGTACCCAGCTCAGATGTTTCCACGACAGACCTCCCAACCGGGGGTCTGAGAGAAGAACAAAGGCTGTGGCTGATCCTCGCACAGAGCAGAATGGGGGGGCTGGGGCCCGACCGACCGGCCAGGGGCTTGGACTACTGTCAGGGCAAGGGCTTCTTGCTATTCTGGATGTGAGAACGTACGTGCCCTGGACCGGCGACCACTCTTTCCCGCTCTCCCCTCTCCAGGTGAGAGTTATGTGGGGTTATTTACAGATCTCTTGCTAAAATGCCCTGTTCCTTTGTGTGCTGGAGCTGGTCAAATTCATCATTCAGCCATCTGAAGTCAGACCGTGAGGACCTGCACCCCACATCTCACAGAAAGGACAGCACATCCCCTAGAGAGATTACAGCCTTTTCCCTGGTACAACTTGGAGTTGTCTCCCCTGGGGGAGATGGTAAACACGTTTTCTGTGTATAGGCAGATGCTTCTTTTTAGGAAAGAGCTAGCATAAGAAGAGAGGGCGGGTGTGGCCACCGGGCATCCAGGAAGGGGTACGTGAGAACCGTGTTACTAACTTAAGCCTCTTGCTCTTCTGATCCCTGTGGCCTGATTTCCCCTCCCCCACTCTCAGTGCAGGTGGGGCTGAGTAAACAGACCTGGATGAAGCCCATCTGGGCACCACGTCTCCCGACAGGAGTGGCGGGTTCAGGAAGGACAGGAAGCCCTTTTGCTGGGGCTTCCGGGAAGGAGCCTCCAGATCCTAGTGTTGGAGCCGCCGCCACTGTCCTGCCACCGCATGAAACCTGAGACCACAGGGGGCGCAGGAGGGCCAGGCTGAGAGGCAGACAGAAGCCAAGTTTTGATTGTGTGATTTGAAATCCTGAAGCCTCAGGTGGTGTCTGAAGCCGGATCTACTCATGGACTCAGGCCTGGCTACATCACTTGTGGGGCCCCTAGTTCCATATGCAGGAGCAGAGTGCTGTTAAAGGTGCTAAAATAGAAAGCTTTTTTTCTGTCTTCTCTGGCCTCTGTCCACTTCTCGTGGCATTTTTTAATTTGCTATTTAATGACATTCCAAGTCAAGAGAAAGTAAAATTGTAAATTACTTGTCTGAATTTCGCTGCCCACCTTTACACGTGCAGTGACAGTTTTCAATTCAAATGTGAGGGCATTTAACTTACGTATGTGGAATTATCGAGTTCCACAATTTGCGTTGCGCGGCACGGCACGTGTGTGTATGTTTTATTCTTCCCAGAACAACAGAAAGGTGCACAAAGTTAATTCCACTGTCTCTATTTCACTTCTTGATAGGAGCACACTCTACCGACCCTCCACCTTCAGCTTAGTGCTGTGTGAGGTAGGACCAGAAGCAAGGGCACCTTGAGGCACTGTTTCCTTCCACATGGGTTTTGTCAGTGTCATTGGGACAGACGCGGGGATGTACCACGCAGTGAGAAAGGTAGGGCTGCGGTTCCTTGGTTGTTCTGTTTCTTAGAGCACCACTGCCTTCCTCTGCGTTTGAAGCAAGTTCTGGTTCTCTTGGGGTGTTAGACCCACAGTTAGTCAGTCATACACGTAAAAGGCGTACCTTCTGCTGACTTTGAGTCTTGCTGAACTCCTCGACATTGTGGGTCCCCAGAATTCTGTGCTCATGGAGGGGGTCTCCACTCTTTACCTGCACAAGTGTCGAGGAACGGCAGGTGCGTTTACACATGCCTCCTCTACCCTCATGCATGCTTTGTTGCCCCACCAGACTTCACTTATAAAACACAAGTTCAAAGACATTGCTGGGGTGCCTGGGTGGCTCAGTCAGTTAAGCATCCGCCTTCGGCTCAGGTCATGATCTCGAGGTCATAAGTTCGAGCCCCACATCAGGCTCTGTGCTGACAGCTCAGAGCCTGGAGCCTGCTTCAGATTCCATGCCTCCTTCTTTCTCTGTCTCTGTCTCTGTCTCTGTCTCTCTCTCTCTCTCTCTCAAAAACAAGTAAACATTAAAAAAAAATTCAAAGATGTTATTAAAAATGGCAAGACAGTGAAAGCAGGCCATTACTGCACACCCGGGGCCCTTCTGAGAGCAGGTCACAGGCCTCGGAAGCCAGATTTTCTAGCCCATAGGAGCCCACAACTTCCCTTTGGTTAAGACAGCTTGGATGAGCTTGCTTTTGTTTGCAACTAAAAGAATCCTAATGGAAAAGGTTTTCCCAAACCCAACATCTCCTTAATTCATGTTTCCAGCAAGCATTTTCTGTCAGGCGTCACGATGAGGCTGAGACAGGAGAGCGGGAGTGAGGGGGCTGTGAGCACCCCACACTGAACCAGGTTCACCCCCAGCCCTTGCAATGGAGCCCTCAGCCCCAATGCACACACTCACTATGGTCTCTGCACTTATCTGCTGCCTCATCTGATCCACTCCAGCCCACCCCATGCACCACTTCCAGAAAGATCCTTCAAACTAAAAATAACTAAATAGAAATTAGAGTTTACAAATCTTTCTGGCAAAAAAAAAAAAAAAAAAAAATCCTTCTGGCTCTTCTAATTGCCTCCAGGACAAGATCTAAAACCTAAAGCACAGAACACAGGCCCTGTCCACCTGTCTCCCGGCATTCTCGACCATCATCCCCTGGGTGTAAGCTCGGCGTCAGTCCTGACCCAACTGCCTGCAGCCCCCCATCTGCCATCTCCCCCAAACCGTGCATTCCCTCCTCTACTGCAATGCCCTCCCTCCTCCCCACGTGCCCAACAAAGTCTTGCTCTTCCTTGAAGGTTCAGGGTGACATCCGCACCTCTGTGAGGCAAACCCCTTGGGGAGAGCCAGGGGGCCTCCATGCCCTGCCTCCAGGCCACAGCCCCTCTGGTGCTCACAGCCCCCTCACTCCTGCTCTCCTGTCTCAGCATTAGAGAAATCGCCTCATTGTAGAACCTGACAGAAAATGCTTGCTGGAAACATGAATTAAGGAGATGTTGGGTTTGGGAAAACCTTTTCCATTAGGATTCTTTTAGTTGCAAACAGAGGCAAGCCCATCCCAGCTGTCTTAACCAAAGGGAAGTTGTGGGCTCCTATGGGCTAGAAAGTCTGGCTTCCGAGGCCTGTGACCTGCTCTCAGAAGGGCCCCGGGCGTGAGGTAATGGCCTGCTTTCACTGTCTTGCCATTATTAATAAAGTCTTTGAATTTTTTCTAATGTTTATTTATTTTTGAGAGAGAGAGACAGACAGAGTGCGAGTCGGGGAGGGGCAGAGAGAGAGGGAGACAGAGTCTGAAGCAGGCTCCAGGCTCCGAGCTGTCAGCACAGAGCCTGATGCAGGACTTGAACCCACGAACCATGAGATCATGACCTGAGCCGAAATTGGACACTTAACCGACTGAGCCACCCAAGTGCCCCTCTCATTCCTAGCTTTTAGAGAGTGTGAGCGTCCCACTCTCCCTCCAGCACACTTGCTCTGTCCTTAACCTCCAAAAATAGATGGGTTTTGGTCAGATCGATGCTCTGGTTTCACATTATTATGACTATGTCGCACTATTCCGACCTCTGAGCCACACAGACACCTCAGATCCCTTTTCTTTCCTGAGCGACATTTTGTCTTCTGGGAAGATGTTAATTGTCTAGTGTTTTGGCTCACTTTTCTTTAATGGTATCCAGAATACAATGCAAACCCTCTCCCAGGTATGAAAGACATCTCTCAATATGTTCAGACACTTTTTTTAATGAATTTATTTATTTATTTTGAGAAAGAGCACTAGTGGGGAAGGGGCAGGGAGAGAGGAAGAGAGAGAACCCCAAGCAGGCTCCGTGCCACCAGCACAGAGCACAACATGGGTCTTGATCCCACAAACCATGAGATCATGAACTGAAACCAAGAGTCGAATGCCTCACCGACAGAGCCACCCAGGTGCCCCCAAACACATTTTTGAAGTCAGTTCCGTCCTGAAGCCATCTCCCTGCCCTCCATCCGCTCTGGTGGCTGGGCCACCCCCTGAGGGATCTGCTGCCACTCTCCTTGTGGCCACAGGATGCTGAGAGTGACCACAGAGAGCCTGGCCCTTGTGTAACCCCCTCCCGAGTGGTAAAAGCCATGGCCATGATGAGATGTCATTCCGGTGACTATGTTATGTCACACATCAAAGGGATGTTGGCAGATGTGAATAAGGCTTCTAATCAGTTGACTTTAAAATAGGGAGATTTTGCAGGCGGGCCTCATCTAATCGCACTGACCTCGTCCATGCAGAGTGTTTTTCTTTGGCTGGTGGTAGAGAGGAAATTGGATGGACTCTGAGCGAAATGCCTCGGTGTGCTGGACTGTGAGATTGTAATATACTAAGAAATATGTATTTGGTCTTCCTCCCCAGGTCCTGGCCCAGAGCTCCTAAAATCCTTGTCATTTCCTGGGTGACAGGTGATGGGAGCATCTGTTGTTACTCTTCACAAGGTCCTTTCAACCACATCTGAGTTTATGCTAATGCACTGACTCTAGGTGGGCCCCAAGGTAGTTTCAGGGTGGGGTTGGTCACCTGGGTAATCAACCATGTGTTTTGAGGGTTGGAGCCTCAGGCTCCCATCCCATGACCTCCAGGGAGCCAGGTGGGGCTTGGGGCTGGGGATGGAGTTAATCCCCAGTGGCCTCCGTGAGAACTTCAACAATGGGATTCTGAGAGCTTCCAAGCTGGTGAATGCATCCATGAGTTGGGAGGGTGGCGCACCCCAAACTCCATGGGGACAGAAGCTCCTGTGCTCAGGGCCCTTCCAGACCTCACTCATCTGGCTGTCCATTTATATCCTTTATGATAATCTGGTAATAGTAAGCAGTTTCCCTGAGTTCAGTGAGCCATTATGGCAAATTATCTCACCCAAGGAGGGGAGTTGTGGGAACCCCAATTTGTAGCCTAGTCGAACGGAAGTGTGTGTAACCTGGGGACTTGGTATCTGTGATTGGCATCAGAGTGGGGGCAGCCTTGTAGGACTGAACCGTTGCCCTGTGGGTAGTGTCAGACTTGAGTTAAATTGGAGGACACGTAGTTGGTGTCCACAGAGAACTGGAGAATTGCTTGGTTTGGAAAACGCACTTGGTGTCAGAAGTATCGCGAGTAGAGAGTCTCCCTTTGGGGGTGTTATCTGTTGCTGAGATGGAGGGGGTCACAGGGCAAGGACCTAAAAGTGATCTCTAGGAGCTGACAACAGCCACAAAGATAGTGAGGATGTCAGTCCTACGACCACAAGGAATCTGATTCCACAGATAATCTGAGTGATCTTGGAAGTGCATCCTTCCCCAGACCCTCAAGGTGAGGCTGCGCCTCAGTCAACACCTTGATTTCAACCTTGAAAGACCCCAGGCAGAGAACCCAGCCAAGCCCCCCACCAGCTTCTGACCGGTGGGCATTTTTTCAGTTTGTGATAACTGTTATGCAGCAACAGAGAATGAGGACACCCAGTCTGGGTGCTCTTCACTTCTCTCTGAAGTGGGCCTCTCATTTTACTGGGTCCTCTGTCTCCCTCCTGGTTTACTCTCTGATTTAAGTGTGGCAAGTCCACCCGTAGCTTCCAAAGAGAGGTGCATGGGGAACAAATTTTATGTGCCTGGAATTGCCTTTATTCAATACTCACACTTAATTGAAAACTTGGCTGACTAAGACTTCTAGGTGAGAAGCCACTTCCCCCAGAATTTTGAAAGTATCATTTTCTTGTCTTCTAGTTTCTAGTATTACTGTTGAGAAGTCTGTTGTTATTCTTATAATGGTGGCTCTTTGTATGAAACCTATTCCTTCTCTCTCTCCAAGTTTTTAGAATCTTCTCTTTCTCCCAGTGTTCTGAAGTTTCACAATGATGTGCCTCGATGTGGGTATCTTTTCACCCACCAGGCAACTAAGTACCCATGCCCTGACAATGACCGAGGTACATATCTGGGATTCCTTGCCCAAATAGCCTAAAGCCCACTTCCAGGACCCATGCAGGCATCTTTCCTACATTGGCCCTGAGGATAGACCACTGTTGTTTGTATCCCTACTCTTATGGAGTGGCCAGGGGACAGCTCTTAGTGGGAGACAGGGATGGAGCTTGGAATGTCCATGTGCATGCACTTGAGGCTTCTCATGGTGTGGGACAGATCCAGGAGTTAGAAGAGAAAGGAAGTGGGTGAGGGATGTCAGCAGGGACCAGCTCTCTCCACACCTCCATATTCTGGAGCAGAACTACAAAAACCTGAGTATTCTGTATCAGCACCTGAACTTCCAGGTAGTTCTGCAGGTATATTTGTCAAGGTAGGAGGATAGAGCATATTTCATTTATTGGTTTGTTAACTTTGTTTACAACTTTAAAAATTTAGACATATGGCATATTGGCCTCCATATATACTCCTGCCCCAGACCCTGCAAGTGTTAGGAACGCTCTTGGCACTAGGCAGTGGTGGGTGTCCTCCCATCTGATAATTCATGTCTATGCATTCTGGGAAATTTTCTTGAGTTATTTCTTGGATGATTTTCTCTCTGCCACTTTCTGCGTTCTTTCCTTCTGAAGCTCTGATTAGATGTATGTTGGACCTCCTCTGTAAGTTCTCTAATTTTCTTAGATTTTTCTCTCTTCTTTTCTTGCTTTCCATCTTTCCTTCCATCCTTCTTTCCTTCCTTCTTTCTTGCCTTCCTTCTTTCCTTCCTTCCTTTCCTTTCCTTTCCTTTCCTTTCCTTTCCTTTCCTTTCCTTTCTTTCTTTCTCTCTCTCTGTCTCTCTCTCTTCCTTCCTTCCTTCTTCTCCCTCTCTTCCTTTCTTTCTCCTTCTCTCTGTCTTCCTCCCTCTCTTCCTTCCTTCTGTTTTTTCCTTCAACTTTTCCACTCAAAATTGTTCGTTTGTGTTCTTTGAGTGTTCCTTTTTAAAATGAAACCTCTTCTTTTCAGTTAGCATGCTGTTTTTCCTTCTCTCTGTATGGTCCTCCATATTCTCTCCAAGTTATTCTCTTTGTTTGCTTTGCTTGCTTTGTTTTCTTGTGGCAGTGGTGCGATTAAAAGATGGTTTTCTCAAATGTCTGATTATCCTTAATCACCCACTGTGGTTTGGGAGTGAGCTGCAAAAAAGGCAGACTGGAAATTCTGTGTGTGTGGGAGGGCTTTGTCACATTCATTGTTACTGAACTGGCTGGAGCTATTGCAAGCAGAACCCAGCTGTGAACATCTTTAGGTCTGTTATCTTGGGCTAGTCAGATTCCCCAGAGAACACTTTCCCATCTTCTGCCTGGAGGGTCTAAGCCCAACTGCCACCGTCATGGTATTTGAGTTGGTGGAGAAGTCTGGGTGTCTCCTCATTAGTTTGTGACCTTTCACTCAATCTCTCTGTTTTCAATATCAGAGCTTTGCCCTTCCTGTGTTTGGTGTTTTCTCATCCAGAGACCCTCTATTTGACCCTATCCAGCGTCTGGCTTCTTTAACCTATGATGATATTTTTGAGTTTTATTCATGTCATGGCATGTATCAATAGGTTCATTCTGTTTTATTGTATTGCCGTATAGTATTCCATTGTATGGATACAACCCATTTTGTCCAGCTGATGGATCTTTAAGTAGTTTTCAGTTGGGGATTCTTATGAATAATGTTGCTCACTGATTGCATGCAAGTCTATGTGTAGATACATGTTTTCGTTTCACAACTATTCATCTCTAGAACTTTTTCATCATCCCAATCTGCATTTCTGTACCGATTAAACAATAATCCCCATCTCCCTCCCCACAGCCTGGTGACCACTATTCTACTTTCTATATCTATGAATTTGATCTTCTAGGTAACTCATATAAGTATAATATCACGTCTGTCCTGTTGTGTCTGGCTTATCTTAGCGTAATGTTCAGGGTCCACCCGTGTTGTAGCAATCGTCAGAATTTACTTCCTTTTAAAGAATTAATAATATCCCATTGTATGTATATGCCATTTTTCGCTTGTCCATTCATCTGTCGATGGACTCTTAGGTTGCTTCCACATTTTAGCTATTGTAAATAATGCTGCCATGAACATGGGTGTACAAATATCTGTTTGAGTCTTGCTTTGGCTTCTTTTTGTGTATATACACAGAAGTGGAATGTTTGAATTTTTGGAAGAAACACCATACTGATTTTCACAGTGGCTGCTCAATTTTACATTCTTACCAGCAAGATTGAACAAAATTTCCAATTTCTCCACATTCTCAACCAACATTTATTATTCTGAGTGTGTGTGTGTGTGTGTGTGTGTGTGTGTGTGCGTGCCATCCTAAGGTGTGTGAAATGGTATCTCATTGTGGTTTTGATTTGCATTTGCTAATTCCTAGTGACACTGACCATATTTTCATGTGTTTATTGTTTCTTTATGCATCTCCTTTGGAGAAATGTCTATTCAGACCCTTTGCCCATTTCTTAACTGGGTTGTTTCTTTTCTTGTTGTTGAGTTTCGGGATTTCTTTCTATATTCTGGATGTTAATCACTTATTAGATAAATGATTTTCAAATATTTTCTCCCAATCTGTAGGTTGCCTTTCACCTACATACACCTGCCTTTCATATTGATAATATGCACAACAGTTTTCAGTTTTGATGACCTCCAGTTTATCTATTTTTTTCTTTTTGTTGATTGTGCTTCTTTCTTTTTTAATTAATGAAGTATTTATTTATTTTAAGTAGGCTCCATGCTCAATGTGGGGCTTGAACTCATGACCCTGAGATCAAGAGTCCCATGCTCTACTGACTGAGCCAGCCAAGTGCCCCTTGTTGTTGTACTTCTGATGTCATACCTAAGAGTATGTTTAACTTTTTATGAAATGGCCAAACTGTTTTTCCAAAGTGGCTCCCTCATTGTACATTCCCACCAGCAAAGCTTGCATCCTGTTTCTCCACATTTCTTGCCAACAATTGTTATTTTCTGTCTTTTGTTGTTGTTCTTTGTTTTTTACTGTAGCCATTCTAGTGTGTATGAATTATTATCTTTTTGTGGCTTTAATTTGCATTTCCATGATTAACGATTTTGAGTATCTTTTCATGTGCTCATTTGCTACTCGCATATTTTGTTTAGTGAGATGTCTAATTAAATCTTTTTCCCATTTTTTTAATTAGATTGTTTCTCTCCCTATTTAGTTGTAAAAATTCTTGGTGTATTCTGGATACAAGTCCTTTAACAGATATGTATTCTGGAAATATTTTCTTCCAGTGTGGACTTGCCTTTCTATTTTCTTTCTTTTTATTTTTTATTCCTAATTGTTGTTTTTGTTTATTTTTTTATTTTTAATTTGTTTTTAATTTTTTTAACTTTAATTTTATTTTTAAGAGCAAGAGAGACAGCACAAGCAGGGGAGGGCAGAGAGATAGGGAGACACAGAATTCGAAGCAGGCTCCAGTCTCTGAGTTTGTCTGCCCAGAGCCCGACACGGGGCTCGAATCCACGAACCTCAAGATCATGACCTGAGCTGAAGCTGGATGCTTAACCGACTGAGCCACCCCTTTAATTTTTTTAATGTTTATTTTTGAGAGAGAGAGAGACAGACACAGAGTGAGTGAGTAGGGGAGGGGCAGAGAGAGAAGGAGACACAGAATCCAAAGTAGGCTCTAGGCTCTGAGCTGTCAGTGCAGAACCTGATGCGGGGCTCAAGCCCAAGAACCATGAGATCATGAAGTTGGACCCGAGCCCAAGTTAGATGCCTAACCAACTGAGCCACCCAAGCCCCCCTTTTTAAAAAATTTTTAAAGTGTTTATTTGTTTGTTTTGAAGTAGGCTTCATGCCCAGTGCAGAGCCCGACGCAGGGCTTGAACTCATGACCCTGAGATCATGACTGATCCAAAATCAAGAGTCAGATGCTTAACTGAGCCACGCAGGTGCCCCAATAAGTATATGTTTTTACTATCGTTTTAGTAGTGCGTTTTGAGGAAATGGAGCTAAATGCATCTTCATATGGAAGTCTTGAATGAATATACACACATTTATCATTGTATGTCTTCCTGATGAGTTGACTCTTTATTGTTTTTTTTTTTTAACATTTATTTATTTTTGAGACAGAGAGAGACAGAGCATGAACGGGGGAGGGGCAGAGAGAGGGAGACACAGAATTGGAAGCAGGCTCCAGGCTCTGAGCCATCGGCCCAGAGCCCGACGCGGGCTCGAACTTACGGACCGTGAGATCGTGACCTGAGCTGAAGTCCGACGCTTAACCGACTGAGCCAGCCAGGTGCCCCGAGTTGACTCTTTAATCATGAAATGCCCCTCCTTTTTTTCTTCTGGTTATAGTTTGTGTCTTGAAATTAATTTTATCTGCATTAATATAACCACTGCAGCCGTATGTCTACTGCTTGTATGATGTATCTTTCCATCCATTTATAACCTACATCTTTTTATATAAAGTCAATCTTTCATAAACAGCATGTCATTGGATTTTGCTTTTTTGAAAAAAAAATCCATGTTGACCATTTTGCCTTTTAATTGGAGTGTTTAGTTCACATATAATGTAATTATTTCCATGGTTGGATTTAGATTTACCATTTTACCATTTGATCTGTTTGTCTACTTTAGTCCCAGTGTTTCCTCTTTCCGGACTCCTTTCACATTAATTGAATATTTTTAGCAATATCTCTATGTAACATTTCTTTAGTAATTGCTCTAAGGATAGCAACGTACATCCTTAATTTTTTCCCAGTCTACTTAGAGATAATGTTACACTACTGTGCTTGAAATGTAGAAACCTTGCATAGGTCCATGTACTCCCTGCCCCCCATCCTTTATTCTGTAGGTGTCATATATATTATAACCATGTCCGTGGTAAGCCTTACCATCCAATCCTTTGACTTCTGCTTTAAACATATGGATTTCAACACAATTAACAGGAAAAATATTCTTTATATTTACTGTTTGTAATACTGTTAATTTCTTCCTAAAAATTCAATTTTCCAGTGGTATAATTTCTCTTCAATCTACAGGACTTCATTTAGCTTTTCTATGGCAAAGGTTTACTGGCAATAGATACTCTTATTTTTATTTGAACATGTCTATTTTACCTTAAATATTGAAGATTTTCACTGGGTACAAAGTCCGGGGTTGGCAGATTGTGTTTTTTCCTATCAGAACTTTGGAGACGTTTTTCCATTGTTCTCCAGCCACCATTGTTTCAGGTAAGTTTGTATCATCCGGGCCCTTGTTGTCTGTATCTATCATGTAACTTTCCTTTGCTCTCAAGATTATCTCTTCATCTTCGGTTTTCAGCAGTTTGACCATGAAGTGCCTAGTTTTCTTTGTGTTTATCTGGCTTGGGCTTTTCTAAGTTTCTTGAATCTGTTAAGTCAATGTCACCAAATTTGGGGGATTCTACCCATTATTTCTTCAAATATATTTTTTCTGTCCATTCTCTTTCTCCTCTCCTTCTAGGACTCTAATTCCTTATATCCTAGACCACTTAATATTGTCCCACATGTCACTGAGGGAAAACCTAGAAAGAACAGAAACAGAGATGGAGTAATCCAGATTCTGTGCACAAACTGTCCCGATCTCTGGCTGACTCATGAACACTGTATGCATATGGTGCCAAGCTAAGGCTAAAAGAACTGACCTGAGGTTTCAGCTGCTGCCCACTATGGAGAAGACAGTCCAGCCCAGTTGAACGCCTGCTAAAAAAAATAACCAACGCTCTTTGGAGGAAGATAACAGAATTCAGAGTCTCTGCAATATATCATTCACCACTCAATCTTACCGGATGTACAAGGACACAGGGAAATGTGACCCGCTCTCAAGTGAAGACACAATCAGCGGAGTTGGTTCATTTTTTTATCTCTCTCTTTCATGCTTTTCTTCTCTCCAGGCTTAAGTTTGGGTAGTTTTATTGCCTTTTCTTCTAGCTAACCGATCTTTTCTTCTGCAGTGTCCAATCTGCTCTTAAGCCCCTTCAATAAATTTTTTATTAAAGGTATTTTTCTAGAATTTCTTTTAATTTCTATAAGTTCTTTTAATTGGTTTTTGTTTCTGTCCTCTGTTCTGAGACATCCTGTATCCTAAATACATATGTGTGTGCACATGTGTTTTTGTGTATCTATCTATATCTATATCTTTCTATATCTGTGTATCATATATCTCTATCTAGATCTATATCATATTTCTATCTATAGATATTGACCTACCTATCTATATCAATATTGATATCGATGTCTATATCTTTATGTATGTAATGTCCTTGAGAATGATTATGTTATGGACTCAACTATGTCCCCATTCATATGTTAAAGCCCTAACTCCCATGTGACTGTGTTTAGAGATGACGTCTTTAAAAAGGTAACTAAGGTTAAATGAGGCTAGAGCCTTAGGCTCTAAGGCTCCTAAGGCTAGAGCCTTAATCCCATGTGACGGGTGTCCTTACAAAAAGAGAGACGCCAGGGGTGTATGTGCACAGAGGGAAGGCCATATGAGGACACAATAAGAATATGGCCACCTGGAAATCAAAGACAGACTTCAGGAGAACCCAAGGCTGCTGTCCCCTTGATCTTGGACTTCTATCCTCCAGAATTGTGTGAAATATTTCAGTGGTTGAAGCCATCTAGTATAGGTAGCCTAGCCCTAAAAGAGACAAATACAAGTTATAATCATTGCCATAACATCCCTGTTTGCTAATTCCAGTGTCTTGTTTATCTTGAGGTCAGTCTCCGATGATTGTCTCTTCACTTGAGAGCGGGTCACATTTCCCTGTGTCCTTGTACATCCGGTAAGATGTGGTGAATCCGGTAGGATGTGGTGAATCCGGTAAGATGTGGTAAGAGTGGTGAATGATATATTGCAGAGACTCTGAATTCTGTTATCTTCCTCCAAAGAGCGTTGGTTATTTTTTTAGCAGGCGTTCAACTGGGCTGGACTGTCTTCTCCATAGTGGGCAGCAGCTGAAACCTCAGGTCAGTTCTTTTAGCCTTAGCTTGGCACCATATGCATACAGTGTTCATGAGTCAGCCAGAGATCGGGACAGTTTGTGCACAGAATCTGGATTACTCCATCTCTGTTTCTGCTCTTTCTAGGTTTTCCCTCCTCGCTTCCCACCAGCTCTGCTTGTCACAGATTGCCCTCTGGTTCTTCAAACCAATAAAGCTATGAGTTCTCCTTCGGAGTTTCAGCCATCTGGAGTGGCAGTTACCAAAGCCTTCCCTCAGGCTAGAGGCCATTGAAAATGCAAAATATCTAATGCAGTTCCATTCTTCACGTGTTGACCCCCCCTCCAGAATTCCTTTTGGTTTCTCTCTTGGGTCTTTAGCGTTGTTTTTCTTTTTTTTTTCTTCATTTCGTCCAGATTGTGTAGCTGCACTCTGCAGGAGTGTTGACCTCGTTGGAGCTTCCGGCCAATTCCTGAGCAGAAGTCCTGCATATCGCGGGGATCATCCTGAATGTGTCTACCTCCACTTCCTCTGCCTCAGTCTCAACCACCACGGCAGCCACAAGACTGCAGCAGGAACTTCCAGACCAGTTTCTCCTAATACTCTTAGCCCATCCAACTCGTTCTCCTTCCACATGCTTACAGCACTTCACCGGGTCGGCCGTGGACCCCTGTTCTTACTCTACACGCCGCCCGGGGCATTTCGCCCACTTCTGTGTTTAGCTGCCATGTCTTTGCTGAGAGCTCCTGAATGTGCACCTCCAGGTACCTCCTATGTGTGCAGCTGCCTGCTGGACGTGTCGTTTTACGTTAAAGGATCCTTTTAGTTATCACTTCCTAAACTGATGCCGTCTTTTCTCCTCTCCAAACTAGTTTTGTGTCCCCTATCATAACGAATACCCCCACCACCCACCCAGTTTCTCAAAGCAGAAGCCATTTGCGATCCATTCCTGATCCTCCCTCACCCAGACCTCAGTGCTTAAATTACAAAACTTCTCCATCCTTATCTACTTAATCTCTCTCAAACTACCTGTTTGTTTGTTTTTTTTTTTCCATCCTCACTGCCACTGTTACCCCCATGTCTAGCTTGGGTTATCAAACCATACTCTCCTAATTGGCCTTCCTACTTCTGGATTTGTTCCTCCAATCTCTTCTATGGACAGTAGCCAGAATGACCTCCTGGCACTTCCAGGTCCCTTACTCATCATATACATTCTCCATGCAGCTTGTGGGTTTCTTTAAAAAAGTTCTACTTGGGGGGTCACCTGGGTGGCTCCATTGGTTAAGCATCTGACTTCAGCTCAGGTCATGATCTCACAGTTTGTGAGTTCGAGCCCCATGTTGGGCTTTGTGCTGACAATGCGGAGCCTGGTTGGGATTCATCCTCTCTCTCTCTCTCTCTCTCAAAATAAATAAAAATGTTTTTTAAAACTTAAAAAAAAAAGTCCTTCTGGGATTTTGAATGGGGTAGCATGAAATCCATAAATTAATTTGGAGAAAAATTAACATGCTAGCAATATTGAGTCTTCTAGCTCTTTTTTTTCTAAATTTTTAATGTTTATTTTTTGAGAGAGAGAAAGGGAGTGAGAGAGAGAGAGAGAGAGAGAGAGAGAGAGAGAGAGAGCCTGAGTTGGGAAGGGGCAGAGAGAGAGGGAGACACAGAATCCCAAGCAGGCAACAGGCTTCGAGCTGTCAGCACAGAGCCCAACGCTGGGCTCAAAATCACCAACCGTGAGATCATGAACCTGAGCCAAAGTCAGACGCTTAACCGACTGAGCCACCCAGGCATCCCAAGTCTTCTAGTTCTTGAACATAATATCTGCCTCAGTCCACCTGGGCTGCTATCACAGAATACCACAGACTGGGTGGCTTATCAGCAGCAGAAGTTTGTTTCTCACAGCTCTGGAGGCGGGATGTCTGAGATCAGGATGCCAACAAGGTCGAAAAAGGCCTTCTTCCAATCACGGACTTCTCATTGTGTTCTCAAAAGAAGGGGCTAAGGAGCTCTGTGGGGGTCTCTTTTATAAGGGCACTGATCCCATTTATGAGGACTACACCTTCACGGCCTAATCACTCCCAAAGGCCCCGCCTCCAACATCATCATTGCCCCTGCTCACCAATACTGAGCATTAGGCTTTCAACATACAGATTTGGGAAGGGGGCACTCAGACCGTATTTGGGTCTTTAATTTTTCAGAAATGTTTTGTGGTTTATAGGGTATAGGTCTTGCACACCTTTTGCTAAATTTATACCTGATTATTTCACATTTTTATCCTGTTTTAAACGTTATTGTTAATTAGTATCAATGTTCAATATTCTCTTATTAGAAGTGCTACTGTAGCATTTTGTTACAGTAGAAATGCTACTGTAGTTATAGAAATGCTACTGTAGTTATAGAAATGCTACTGTAGTTATAGAAATGCTACTGTAGAAATGCTACTGTAGTTGTAGAAATGCTACTGACTTTTTAAAGTTTCTTTGTTCTTTCTTTCTTTCTTTGTATTTTGAGATAGAGTGTGCACGCATGCACATGCAATCAGGGGAGGGGCAGAGAGAGGGAGAGAGAATCTCAAGGAGGCTCTGTGCTGTCAGGGGAGCCTGAGGTGGGGCTCGAGGCCACGAACCATGTGACCTGAGCTGAAATCAAGTCTGATGCTTGACTGACTGAGCCACCCAGGTGCCCTGAAATGCCACTGGCTTTGATACACTTTTATACACTGACCTTCTATCCTGTAACCTTGATAAACTCACATATATATCAGTTCTACTTTTTTCTGAATTTCTTAGATTTTATACCAAGGCAATTATGTCATCTGTGAAAAGAGTTTTACTTCTTCCTTTTCTATTTCTATATGGCTTTTATTTCCTGTCTGTGCTTTGCTGTACTAGATAGGACAGCCTTTATGATATTAAGTAAGATGCCTGTTTTTCATCTCAGGGGGAAGGAATCCAATCTTTCGCTACTAAATGGGATGTTAGCTGTAGGTTTTCTATACATACGTCTGTTGAAGTAGTTCCTCTACCTCTGTTCTAGTTTGCCGAGAGTTCTTCTTTCCTTTTTGTGTTTTTTTTTTTTCAGTTTTTCAAAGGAAGATTTATTTAATAAATTTCGCTTGGTACAATATATCTAATGGAAATCACAATACAAGGAAATATTTAAATCAAAGCCTCAGAATCTCATACAAACAACAGGACCAAACTCCTAAAGTATTGGTATTACATCACGGGGCGCCTGGGTGGCTTGGTCGGTTAGCCGTCCGACTTCGGCTCAGGTCGTGATCTCGTGGTCCGTGAGTTCAAGCCCCGCGTCGGGCTCTGTGCTGACAGCTCAGAGCCTGGAGCCTGTTTCAGATTCTGTGTCTCCCTCTCTCTCTGCCCCTCCCCTGTTCATGCGCTGTCTCTCTCTGTCTCAAAAATAAATAAACGTTAAAAAAAAAAAAAGTATTGGTATTACATCTCAAACTTGTCCCAAATCTTGAAAAAAAAAAGTCAGGTATACACTTACCTGCCTTATAGGATATTAAACCAAACAGCTAGAATGAACAAACGGGCCGAGTATTTTCTGTCTTAACCATAGACCTAGCTCCTACATTTGAGTTTTACAGAAAAGCATACTTTTCAACACGTATCCAAAGCTTTTAGAGTATTGTGCTATAAAGCAACATTTAACATAAGTGCAACTGTTTTAACCTCCGCTTGCTGCTTGCTTGATTCTTAGGCACACTCCTGCAACATAAACTAACGAGGAAAACTAAAAATTGTGTTAACGGTGATGGTCAATACTGAATGTTGCTAGTACATCCCAGATGAATGTTTCAGTGTTCAAAATTACTGAGCTTGAAGTTCTAAAACAACCTTAACCTCCACTTCACAGTAAGCATGAATCACAAGCTTGTAATGCAAAACTGTTAAATTTAGTTTTTTTTAAGTAGGCTTCACACCCAGTGTGGATGGAGCTCAGTGCACGATCTGAACTTACAACCCTGAGATCAAGAGTCAGAGAATAAACCGACTGAGCTACCCAGGTGCGCCTAATTAAAAAAAAAAAAAAGAGTTTGTTTTTAATGTTTATTCATTTTTGAGAGAGAGAGAGAGAGAATGTGAATGGGGGAGGAGCGGAGAGAGAGGGAGACACAGAATCGGAAGGAGGCTCCAGGCTCCGAGCCATCAGCACAGAGCCCGATGCAATGCTCAAACCCTCGAACCACAAGATCATGACCTGAGCTTAAGTTGGATGCTTAACTGATTGAGGTACCCAGGTGCCCCAAAGTGCCCCTAATTTTTGTGGAAAGAAAGAAAGAAAGAAAGAAAGAAAGAAAGAAAGAAAGAAAGAAGAGAAGGAGGGGGAAGGAAGGAAGGACAGAAGGAAAGAAAGAGAGTAAGAAAAGAAAGGGAAATAAGGGAAGAAAGAAAAGAAAGAAAGATAAGAAAGGAAGAAAGGAAAGGAAGGAGGGAAGGAGGGGAGAAGGAAGGAAGGGTAGAAAGAAAGAAAGAAAGAAAGAAGAAATAAGGAAAGAAAGGAAAGGAAAGAAAAAGAAAGGAAGAAAAGGAAAGAGGGAAGTAGGGGAGAAGGAAGGACAGAACAAAAGAAAGAGAGAAAGAAAGAAAAGAAATAAGGAAAGAAAGAAAGAAAAGGAAAAGAAAAGAAAAGAAAAGGAAAGGAAAAAGAAAAGAAAAGAAAAGAAAAGAAAAGAAAAGAAAAGAAAAGAAAGAAACTGACGGAGAGTGGTCAGGATCAATGCTATTTCCCATTCACCAATCATACTGGGTATGCTAGACAAACCCCCTGTTCTACAACTGCCATAAATGCACAGCTTTTATTCCTATAGTAGTTGTTTTGTGTTCCTTCTCTACCTAAGTGAGGTTTGACCGTTAGCCACCAGAGTTTTCCTGCAGAACTTGGTCATACATACCCTGTTTTCTCTCTCTCTTTTTTTTTTTTTCATGAATTTTTGTTGGATTTTGTCAATGTTTTCTAATCAAAAGAGATGATCATAAGATTTTTCTTTTCGAGTCAGTGTATTAGTTTCCTGAGGCTGCCATAACAAATGCCCACAAAATTGGTCATTTTCAAAGAACAGAAAGTTAACCTCCTATATAGTTCTGGAGGCCAGAATCTGAAATCAAGGTTTCAGTGGGGCTGTACTCCCCCTCAAGGCTCTTGGTGAGGATCCATTCCTTGCTTCTTCCAGCTCCTAGTGACCCCAGGTGTCCCTTGGCTTGTAGCCACATCAATCAAATCTCTGCTTCTGTCTTCACAGTCTTTACGTTGCCTTCCCTTGTGTCTGTGTCTCAAATATCCCTGTGCCTTGTAGAGGGACACCGTCATCATTGGATGTAGAGTGACCCAGGACCATCTCCTCACCTCAAGTTTAATTATATCTTTTAATTATATCTTCATTTAATTATACCTTCAAAGACTCTTTCCAAATCAGGTCACCTTCACAGCTCCCAGGGATTTGACATGGGTATCCTTTGGGGAGCCATTTAGAGGCTTACCACCCTCAGCTCCTATGGTTCATTGTAACCATTGGTTTTCCGATGCTAAACAAGCCTGACATTCCTGGAATCAACCCCACCTGGTCGTGATGTATTAAATTTGCCTTCTGTGTCCACGTTCACTAGGAATATTACTCTGCAGGGTTTTGGGGTAATCTTTGTCTGATATTGGTGGAGAGGAATACAGACCTCATGAAATGAAATAATAAGTGGCCCATCCTCTTGTGTTTTCTGGAAGACCTTGTGTGGAAGTAGTTTTATTTTTTCCATTAAATGCTTGCTCAAATTCATGAATAAGGCCACCTGAGCCTGGACTAGTCTTTGTTGGAAGGTTAACAGCAAACATAATGTCTTCAACAGACATGGACATGAAATCTATCTCCTCTGGAGTGAGCTTTGGTAGACTGTGTCAGGGAACTTGTCCATTTCATCCTAGGTTTTGGAATTTTTGGCAGAAAGTTGTTCATAGGATTCTTTTCTTTTTAAATATTTATTTATTTTGAGAGGGAGAGAGTATGAGCAGGGGAGGGGCAGAGACAGGGAGAGAGAGAATCCCAGCACAGAGCTGGGCGTGGGGTTCGATCTTCTGAACCATGAGATCATGACCTGAGGCGAAATCAAGAGTCGGAAGTTTAACCAACTAAGCCACCCAGGAACCCCCATTTTTCTATTTATTCTTGCAGTTCTACTGCTTTTTGCTTCATTTGTTTTGAAGCTATGCTATCAGGCGCATATACTTTTGGTTTTATTATGTACTTTGAGTTAATCACTGTCTTCATCAGTATAAAAGATTCCTCTTTTTTCCTGGTAATAATCCTGGTGCTGAGACCTCCTTTGTCTGAAATGAAGACAGCCATGTCAGCCTCCTTTTCATTAGTGTTTCCTGATCTTTTCCCATCCTTTAGTTTGTAGTTATCTTTGTTTTCATAACTTAAGTGTAATTAGAAATTAGCAATTTAAATTTTCTTATAGATAGTGTAAAGTTGTATTTTGCTTTTTCACCCACTTTGACAATTTCCTCCTTTATTGGGGCATTCAGGCCATTTACGTTGATATTAATATGCAGCAGAGATTAATGAAATAGAAAACAAAAAACCAATAAAGTGGATCAAGAAAAGCAAAAATTGGTTTTATAAAAAGAAAAATAAAGGGGTGCCTGGGAGGCTCCGTCAGTAAAGCATCTGACTCTTGGTTTCAGGTCATGATCTCACGGTTCATGAGTTCAAGCCCAGCATTGGGCTCTACACTGACGGTGCAAAGCCTGCTTGGGATTCTCTCTCTTCCCTCTCTACCTCTCCTCCACTCTCTAAATAAATAAATAAAGTTAAAAAAAAGAAAAATAAAATAGAGAAAACCCTAATGAGACTGATGGACCCTGAAAAAAAATAGAGAAATGCATATAAACAGCATCACTACAGGCTCAGCAGTTTCTTTAAAAATCAGAGTTTTGTGGACAACTTTATACCCATACTTTTAAAAAAAGATAAAATGGACAGTTTTGAAAAATGACTTCTTAATACATGCATTAACTTATAACCATAAAAATTCTTTTTTTAAAGTTTAGTGATTTTTTTTTGAGAGGGAGGGAGAGAGAGTGTATGTGCATGCTTATGTGAGTGGGGGAGGGGCAGAGAGAGAGGAAGAGAGAGAATTGTGAGCAGGCTCCATGCTGACAGCACAGAGCCTGTCCTGGAGCTTGATCTCACAAATGGCAAGGTCATGAACTGAGCCCAAATCAGGAGTCAGACGCTCAACTCACTGAGCCACCCAGGCGCCCCTACCCGTAAAAATTATGGCTTCAGTAGTTAATATTCTATTCATAAGAGAAACACAACAAATACAACAACAGCAACAACAACAACAACACACACACACACACACACACACACACACACACACACACTTTGTCTTACAGGTGAGTTCTACTGACCATTCAAGGAATGATTATATTGTATCTCATACAGATTATTCCAGAAAAGAAAACAAAAGAAGAAAGAAGGAAAGCAACTCACCTAATTCTGTGAGACAAGGACAGGACAATTTGAATAGAGAAAATGACAAGCCAATCTGATTTATAAAACTCAATGCGAAAGTCCTAGATAAATGCTAGCAGATGAAGTCTAGCAATGTATTAAAAATGGTAACAGTTGGGAAATCAAATAAATTAAATCACATTATGATCATGTAAGGTTTGTCTCCAGAGCAGAATGAAGGTTTAACATGAGAAAATCCACTAGTGTATTTCACAGCATTCACAGATTAAAGGAAAACGTATATAGGTTCACCTCAAATTCAGAAAAACTGATGAAATTCAACATTCTTTTTGATAACTCGGTACACAAAGGTGACACAGGTGGCCTCCTTAACCTGAAGACGTGTATCCACCAGAGCCTGGTCAGAGCAACTCAGGTCGTCCAGACGCTCAGACCGAAACTTGGAGTCACGCCTGACGCCCCTCTTTTCCCCTCGCCCCATCTCCATTTCGTCAGGAAATCTGGTCGGTCCCACCTTCTAAATACATCTGGAATCTGATCACTTTTCACTGTCAGGGCTAGTCCAAGTCTCTACGACCTAACCCAACATGTTAGTCCTGGAATTCTTGTCTCCAACTTTTGACCCCACCCCATATCTATTCTCACTGCAGCAAAGACATCCTGTTTTATTTTTATTTTTATTCTTGTATTAAGTTTTTAATTTTAATTCTAGGAGAGTTGACATACGGTGTTACGTTAGTTTCAGGGGTACACTATAGTGATTCAGCAGTTCTATACATTGCTCTGTGTTCAACATAAGTGTACTCTTTTTTTTTTTAAGATTTTTTTTAAAGTGATCTCTACACCCAATGTGGGGCTCGAACTCACAACCCCAAGATCAAGAGTCACACGCTCTTCCGACTGAGCCAGTCAGGAGCCCCATGATGAGTGTACTCTTAATCCCCATCACCTATCTCACTCATGTCCCCTCTGGTAACCATCAGTTTCTTCTCTATGGTTCAGTCTGTTTCTTGGTTTGTCTTTCTCTCTCTTCTTTCCTTTGTTTTTTTTCTTTTATCAAAGACATCCTTTTTAAAAAAACAGCTTTGTTGGGGTGCCTGGGTGGCTCAGTCAGTTAAGCACCTGACTCTTGATATGGGCTCAGGTCATGATCTCATCGTCATGAGATTGAGCCCCACATTGGGCTCCACATATCCATGGAACCTGCTTAAGATTCTCTCTCTCTGACCCTCCCCTACTCATGCATACTCACTCTGAGCTCTCCCTCTCTCTCAAAAATAAATAAACATTAAAAATTTTTGAAAAATAAAAAACAGTTTTGTTGAGATATAACTCACTTACAATAGAAGTTGCAACATTTAAAGTATACAATTCAGTGGCCTCTAGGGTATTCACAGAACTGGGCTTCTGTTGCCATAATCAATTTTAAACTTTTTTTTTAAAGTTGATTTTTTTTTATTTAGAGAGAGAGAGAGAGGAAGGGAGGGATGGAGGGGCAGCGAGAGGGAGAGAGAGAGAATCCCAAGCAGGCTCGATGCAGAGTTCAAACCCACGAACCATGAGATCATGACCTGAGCCGAAACCAAGAGTCAGACACTCAAATGACTGAGCCACCCAGGCGCCCCTGCCACAATCAATTTTAGAACATTTTAATTACTCAAAAAGATACCTGCGCTCAGTGACCACCAATTCCCCCATCCCCCACAACCCTAGGAGCTAATCTACTTTCTGTCTCTATAGATTTGCCTGGACATTTCGTGTAAATAGAATCATGTAATATGTGGTCCCGTGTGACTGGCTTCTTTCACTTAGCACGTTGTTTCCACGTTGTAGCCCGTATCAGTGCTTCATTCCTTTTACTACTGAATCATATTACTGGGTACGAATACACCATGTTTCATTTATACGTGCATCAGTTGGTGGAGATTTGGGTTGTTTCCACTTTGGGGCTATTATGAATAGTGTTTCTGTGAGCATTCATGTCCAAGTGTTTGTGTAGACCTACGTTTTCGTTTCTCTTGGGGACATACCTAGGAGTGAAATTGGGGGCTCAAGTGGTAACCGTACGTTTAACATTTTCACAAACTGCCAGGCTGCTCTAAGGTGGTTGCATGATTTCGCATCTCCACCAGCAATGTCTGGGCGTTCAAGTTTCCCTACACCCTTACCAACGCTTGTTTCTTCTGTCTTTTTGATTATAGCTGTTCTGGTGGGTACGGAGGGGTATCTCATCGTGGTTGGATATGTATGTCCCTGATAACTAGTGATGCTGAGCACTTTTCACGTGTTGATTGGCCATTTGCATGTGCTCTGTGAAGCACTGTTCAGACCCTTTGCCCATATTTATCCTTTAATATGGAGCTGTTGGGGGGCGGCTGGGTGGCTCAGTCGGCTGAGCGTCCGACTTCAGCTCAGGTCATGATCTCGCGGTTCATGGGTTCGAGCCCCGCATCAGGCCGTGTGCTGACAGCTTGGAGCCTGGAGCCTGCTTCGGATTCTGTGTCTCCTTCTCTCTCTGCCCATCCCCCGCTTGTGCTCTGTCTCTCTCTGTCTCTCAAAAATAAATAAATAAATGTAAAAATTTTTTTTAAAAATATGGATCTGTCATAATTGTCATATACTCCAGTTACAAG
Source organism: Felis catus (assembly GCF_018350175.1). Taxonomy (NCBI): domain Eukaryota; kingdom Metazoa; phylum Chordata; class Mammalia; order Carnivora; family Felidae; genus Felis; species Felis catus. The sequence continues at coordinate 37,926,440 of NC_058383.1, forward strand.
TCACTTACCTGATATACAGTTTGCACCTAAAAGATCCTTTTGAAACAATTCCAATCACCTCATTCCTTGCTTCGGAATCTTCTGGTGGTTCCCATCTCACTCAGAGTAAAAGCCAGAGTCCTTAGACTACCCTGCACAGCCTTTCGAGTCCACCATTATGTCCGCTACCTCCTCTCCATCATCCTCTCGCTCCTTCCCAGACACTTGCTCTTTCTAGAACGCATCTTACCTGCTGCTGCCTTTGACCTTTGTTCTGTGTATTCCTACTGTCTGGGGGTCCGTCCCTCCAGGACCCCTGACAGCTGACTTCTTCTTCAGCTCTCCTCAAATACCACTTTCTCCGTCAAGTCTACCTTGACAATCTTATTTAAAATTTACCCTGTCTGGGGCGCCTGGGTGGCGCAGTCGGTTAAGCGTCCGACTTCAGCCAGGTCACGATCTCGCGGTCGGTGAGTTCGAGCCCCGCGGCAGGCTCTGGGCTGATGGCTCAGAGCCTGGAGCCTGGTTCCGATTCTGTGTCTCCCTCTCTCTCTGCCCCTCCCCCGTTCATGCTCTGTCTCTCTCTGTCCCAAAAATAAATAAAAAACGTTGAAAAAAAAAAACTTAAAAAAAAATAAAAAAAATAAAATAAAATTTACCCTGTCTGGGATACCTGGCTGGCTCAGTCATGGAGCGTGAGATTCTTGATCTTGGGGTTGTGAGTTCAAGCCCCATATTGGGCCCAGACCCTATTTTAAAATAAATAAATAAATAAATAAATAAATAAAGGAATAAATAAAGGAATAATATTAATCATTTTAATTTAATTTTAATTGAATAAAATTAATAATTTTAATTAATAATAAATGCTTGAATAAAATAAATGAATATTGAAAATTGCTTTTACCCCGGCCTCCACATTCCCAATCTTGTTTTATGCTGATCTATTTCTTTCCTCAGTGGCTATTTTCATCCTCTTATAATTCACTGCAGAATTTATTTGTTATGTTCATTATTTATCAGTCTCCCAATGCTAGACTCTCCCTATAAGAGTAGAGACTTTTTACTGATTTGTTCACTGATGTATTACAAGTTCCTAGAACAGTGCTTGGCCCATACAAAGCTCACTGTGTGTGTGTTTTAAGTAGACTTCACACCCAACATGGAGCCTAACATGGCTGAGGCCTGAGATCAAGAGTTGGACAGTTGGGGTGCCTGGGTGGCTCAGTTGGTTAAGTGTCCGACTCTTGGCTTCAGCTCAGTCATGATCTCATGGTTTTATGGGTTCGAGCCCCACATTGGCCTCCATGCTGATAGTGCAGAGTCTGCTTGGGATTCTCTGTCTCCCTCTCTCTCTGCCCCTCTCCCACTCATGCTGTCTCTGTCTCAAAATAAATAAACTTAAAAATGTTTTAAAAAGAGTCAGACACTTAACTGATTGAGACACCCAGGCACCCCCACAATAAATATTATTTAAATATGTGAATGAATGATTTAAATGAATGAGTGAATGAGTGAAAGTGGGAGGGGGTGGGCCATGGACAGTTTTTAGCAGTGGAGTGTCATGGTTTGATTTAATTTTTTTTGTTTATTTTTGAGAGAGAGACAGAGAGAGAGACAGAGACAGAGACAGAGAGAGAGAAACAGAGAGAGAATGGGGGAGGGGCAGAGAGAGAGGAAGACACAGAATCCGAAGCAGGCTTCAGGCTCTGAGCTGTCAGCACAGAGCCCAACATGGGCCTTGAAGTCATGAACCGTGAGATCATGACCTGAGCCAAAGTTGGACTCTTATCCTACTGAGCCCCCAGGTGCCCCATCATGGTTTGATTTAGATTTTCAAAATATCGTTGTGAATATTGAGTTGATTATAGTCTGTAGTGGGGTGAGGTGGAGAGATGGTGGTGAGGTAGCAGTGAAGTGACGAAAGGGGTTGGATTCTTGATATATTTCTGAGGTAGAGCCTAGAGGGTTTTTTTTTTTTTGTTTGGTTGGTTTTGGTTTTTGGTTTTTAATGAGTTGGGTGTGGGGCAAGAGAAATAGAAGAATCAGGAATGACTACGAGTTTTTTGATGTAACTGGAAAAACCGAGTTGCGGTCAACCAAGAAGGAGAAATCACTGGTGGAACAGGTATTATGGAAGGAGTATCAGGAGGTCAGTTTTGGAATACGTTCATTTTGAGATACGTGTTGGACCTGCATCTGGAGCTCAGGAGAGAGGTCTGGGATAGAGGTGTCAGTTGGGAAGTCATGGGCAACTGGGTGGTATTTAAGGCCATGAGACAAAATAAAACCGCCAACAGAATGAGTGAAGACAGAGGAGGCAAAGGAAAAGTGCTGAGCTCTGTGTGATTCCAGCATCAAGAACTCAGAAGAGGAGGTACCAACAAGGGAGAGCTAGGAGAGCTGGGCAGAAAACTGGGACGATGCCTTGTCCTGGGGGCTAAGTAAAGAAAGTTGATCACAAAAGAGGGAGTCATTGGCTGTGTCTGATGCTACTGACAGGTCAGGAAAGGTGAGAGCTGGGGACTGACAGTTGCATTCAGCCACTTTGACGTCACTGATGTCCTGGACAAGTGTAGTTTCCAGTGGAATGGTGTTTAAGAACACATGGAGAGCTTCCGCTTCCCACCATGAAGAAAGCAGTGTTTGCTGGACCAGCCCTGCAAACATAACCGATGATAAAACTAGAGAAATATACGAGGCAACTGTTGTCAGGCATTGGGCATCGGATGCAGCAAGGCTGTGATGCCCGAGCAAAGGGGAATCCATGAACGAGCCCTGCTGCTGCCCAGCGCTCTGCCTCAGGACCGTGTCCCGAGCCAGCCAGTCACAGAGTTGGACGCTGAAAGGGCAGAGCGGCCAGACTAAGACAAGGAGGCAGAAATTTGGGTTCAGCACACCTAAAGTAGCGGAGGTCCCTGGGGTGAGGCATTGGAGAGGAGGAAGCTCTGAAGTGAGGGGGGCCTGTAAGTGTTTGGGGGAAGGCCCCCATGAGTCAGCCCATGGGAGTCAGGCTGTACATGTGCAGGGTGCCCAGGCTTACCAGAGGGCAGCTGCTCTAAACATGAGGGCCAAGTGGAGCCGAAGGAAGAGGAGCATGAGCTGTATCGCAGTCCTGGCCCTGCTGGAGTACAGCGACGGCAGTGACATCTCTTGAGGACTCTTGGTGGCTAGCTGAGACCCCGGCCTTAGGAGTAAGGACCATGCGCTGGAGCAGGGGCCAGCACACTTTTTCTGAAAAAGGTCGGTCGGGTATTACACATTTTAAGCTTTGTGGTCTCTCTGATCTCTGCTGCAACTCTTCAACTCTGCTGTCACAGTGTGAGAGCAGCCACAGACATACACAGTGAACAGATGGGGTTGTGTTCTAATAAAACAAAACACGGGATGGCATGGTTTGGCCCAGGGATTGCAGTGTTCCAAACCCTGCTCCAGAATAAGGTGTGTTCTAGATTCATTCTAACAAGGTCTAACGCTAAACCATGAAAAGATCCATACCTGAAGCAGGGTTTAAAGGTTGAATCCTGTCACGTCAGAGGGGCTGGAGAAAACCCTGGGTTCCTACAGGTCTACACTAACAAGTAAGAAGACAAGCCTATAGAAGTTCAAGCTCATCAGTCAGGGCTAGAACTGTTTGCTAGAATAAAAATCAATACTTTTCAGAGGAAGATAACAGAATCTACCTCTCTATTGTGTTGACCACAATATCTGTCATTCGGTCAAAAAATCACTAAACAGAGGCGCCTGGGTGGCTCAGTTGATTAAGCGTCCGACTTTGGCTCAGGTCAGAACTCACATGTGGCTCATAAGTTCAAGCCCCACATTGGGCTCTGTGCTGACAGCTCAAAGCCTGGAGCCTGCTTTGGATTCTGTGTCTCCCTCTCTCTCTGGCCCACCTCTGCTCACACTCTGTCTCTCAAAAATGAGTGAACATTAAAAAAATTTTTTTTTATCACTAAACAAACAATGGGGCACCTGAGTGGCTCAGTCAGTTGGGCGTCTGACTTCAGCAGGTCATATCATTGATGAGAGATTCAAGCCGCACATTGGGCTCTGTGCTGACAGCTCAGAGCCTGGACCCTGCTTCAGATTCTGTGTCCTGCTGTCTCTCTGCCCTTTCCCTGCTTGTGCTCTGTCTCTGTCTCTCTCTCAAAAAATGAATGAATTCAAAATGAATTTAAAAAATGAATAAACATGTAAAAAAAATTTAAAAAGTCAGTAAACAAACAAACAAACAGGAAACCATGATCCAGAGTGAAGAAAAAAAAAGAAAAAGAAAAAGAAAGAAAGAAAGAAAAAGAGGAAAGAAGAAAGAAAGAAAACAGTCAATAAAAACTGAACAAAAGATGGCCCAAATGTTGGGCTTAGCAGATAAATATTTTAAAGCAGCTATTACAAATATATTTTAAAGGGAAATATGCTCAATAAATAAAACGAAATAGAAAATTTCAGCAGAGATATTAAAAAATGTGAAAGGAAACTAAATGGAAGTCTAGGAACCGAGGCCAAATAAAAAAGAGAAGAAAGAAAAAAGAAATCACCGGATGACCTTAACAATAGGTTGGAGACGGCAGGAGAGTCAGTAAACGTGAAGACACGTCAATAGAAATTATTCACTCCGAAGAAGAGAGAAAAGGATGAAAGAAAAATGAACAAAGCTTCAGGGACAATATCAGGCAATTGGACATCCATATAATCGGAATCCTGGAAAGAGAAGAAGGTCATATTGAGGCAGAAAAAATTTAAGAAAATTACTGCTGAAAATTTCCCAGGTTTGATGAAGAACACCAACTTACAGGGATAAACTTACATTTACCCCAAGCATGGGGTAAATGTAAGATGGGAAGAAACCCATCTAGCTCATCACGGTCGTGCTGTGAACACCAGAGATCAAGAAAAAAAAAAATCTTGAAAGTGTCCAGAGCACAAAGACACATAACGTATTTGGAAACAGCACCCCAAATGCAGGCTGAATGGTTTATTAGCAATAATGACGGCCAGCGTGCTATGCAAGGCTGTGCGAAGACATCTTTAAGGTGTTGAAAGAAAAAAACCCATCAGCCCCGATTTTATAGCCATAAAAATATCCTTCAAAATCAGGGTGGAATATATTTCATTTTCAGGCCAACAAAAGCCGGGAGAATTTGTTGCCAGCCATCCTGCCATGCTAAGAGATGCTCAAGGACATCCTTTGGGCTGGAAAAAAATGATCCTTGGTGGGAACTTGGGTCCACAGGAAGAAATAAAGAGCCCTGGAAACAGCAAATAAGATTTTGTTTTCTTCTTAGAACTTACTTAAACAGTATTGACTATTTAAGGTAATAATAACAATGTCAGAGAAGGACTATTCATGCATGTTGAAGTAAAAATATGACAATCATATGGGAAGGGCGATGGGTAAATGGAATTTTTTTTAAGTTGGAGGAAAGAAATAGGAGACCACATGTACGGACAACTCTTAAAAGGTGTTTTGCCGCGAAATGGAGCTGGGACGGGAGGAGGTAACAGACAGGATTTGGGATCAAGAGAAAGGTGGGGTTTTTGTTGTTGCTTCTTTTTATTTATTTATTTATTTATTTATTTATTTATTTATTTAATGAGGGGGAGAATACAAGCAGGCGAGGGATGGAGAGAAAGGGAGAGAGAATCCCGAGCAGGCTCCGTGCTGTCAGCGCAGAGCCTGACGTGATTCTTGGTCTCATGAACTGTGAGATCATGACCTGAGCCAAAATCAAGAGTCGGCTGGACGCTTGACTGACTGAGCCATGAGGCGCCTTTTTTTTTCTTTTAAGAGGGGAGAAGTACGAACACATTTGTGTGCTGAAGGGAATGATTCACCGGAGAGGGGGTAGGTGATCGCCTGGAGAGATTTCTGGGAGGTGAGTGCTTGGGGTCTGCTGGGGGTGGGGGGGGGGCTGTCCCAGCAGGAAGGCAAATCCTTGGGAGGGTGTGCTTTGGGGACTGGGACATGTGGAGGTTCTCTTATGGTGGGTTTGGTGGGTTCGATTGCTCAGCAGAGCAGGACGACGCCTTCAGCTGGGAGGGAGGGTGGGGACCGGGCTAGGCTGTACCGGGGTCTTGGGGACCGTGACAGCCACTGTGGAACTGCGTGATTGCCCAGCAGCAGTGAGCACCCATTCGAGGTCTGTGGTCACCAAGGGGACAGCAGTCCGTGTGGTCACCTGCTTTCTTCCCAGCCTCTGCAATTCCCGCGTGCAGAAGAAGAGCGGGCAGGGGGTTGAGTGAACCCCGTGGTGGCCTTGCCCAGCAAGGGTGACAACACTGCCAACGAGAAAAAGGGAGCCTGTGCGCAGCGTGGTGTCCACGCAGTGACCACGTAACTTAAGGTGGGTAAGAGGGGGAAGGAAGAGCCTGCAGGGGTGAGGGGCAATGAGGACAGATAGTATTCACGGCTGAAGGTCCCCAGAGGACCTAAGTTGTTGACGTCAGGATGCTATGCAGAGAGGATGAGCTTAAACAAAAAGGAGGGGGTCCAGGAACGCAGTCAGCACCTCCACAGTGGGCTCCCACCTGTCCGTTTCCTCCGTCATCTCATTCCTTCCACCTCAGCCTGTCCCAGCCACTCCAGCCTCATTTCCCCCTTTCTCCTCTGCGAAGGGCCGAGGGCATCCATGCCACCGGGCTGCAAGCGGACGGTGCCCCAAGCCCTGCAAGTTCTCACACTCACTTCTTTTCCTTCTGCAGGTCTCTGCTCCAGTATCATTTTCTCAGCAAGGCCAGACTTCATCATCTTATTTAAAATTGCTCTCTGTATTTAAAAGTCTCTTATGGTTTGTCTCCCTCTCTTTTTTTTTTTTTTATTATTTCTGCTTCCCTTCCCTCATGTTCATCCGTTTTGTATCTTAAATTCCACATATGAGTGAAATCATGTGATATTTGTTTCTCTGACTGACTTATTTCACTTAGCATAATATACTGTACATAATAATATAATACAATATATAATACATGTTGCAAATGACAATATGTCATTCTTTTTGATTGCTGTGTAATATTCCATTGCGTATATATGTGCATATAAATACCACATCTTCTTCATCTTCTTTATCCATTCATCCATCGATGGACGTTTGGGCTCTTTCCACTTTTTGGCTATTGTTGATAGTGCTGCTGTAAACATTAGGGTGCATGTGCCCCTTCGAATCAGCAGTCCTGTATCCTTTGGATGCCTAGTAGTGCAGTGATATAAAAACAGAGAGGAAGACAAACCATGAGAGACTCTTAAATACAGAGAGCAAACTGAGGGTTGCTGGCGGGGTGTTGGGTGGGTGATGGGCTAGATGGGTGATGGGCATTAAGGAGGACACTTGTTGGGATGAGCACTGGGTGTCATATGCAAGTGATGAATCACTAAATTCTATTCCTGAAACTATTATTACACTATATGTTAACTAACTTGGATTTAAATTTAAAAAGAGAGAGAGAGAGAATACAGAAAGGACTATGGAAATTCAGATAGTGGTGGGGCAGACACTTCCAGTGCAAGAAAAATAATGGGAATTTTATGAAAGAGCATAACATCTTTCCACGTGTATCCTAATAACTTAGAAGGGTTAATTAAAAAAAATAGAGTATTTTTGTTTCAAATAAAAAAAAAGTACCCTCCCCCCCCTCCCCCCCCCAGCCCTGCCTACACCACCCGTATTGACACTCTGGATATTCTTTTTATTTATTTTTTATTTTTTTTAATGTTTGTTTGTTTATTGATTTATTTATTTATTGAAAAAAATTTTAACGTTTATTATTGAGAGAGAGAGAGCGCGCACAAGCAAGGGAGGGTCAGAGAATGGAGGAGACACAGAATCCGAAGCAGGCTCCAGGCTCCGGGGCTCCGCACGGAGCCCGAAGTGAGGCTCGAACCTACAAACCATGAGATCACGACCTGAGCTGAAGTCGGTCGCTCGATCCACTGAGCCACCCAGGCACCCCATGGATATTCTTTAACGTACTCCATTTCTATTCTGCATAGTACTTGTCACCTTCTCACGTGCACTGTAGAATGTACTCATTAATAACGTTCGTCTTCTCTCTACCTACTGGAATGTGAGGTCTGTGAGGGCAGGGACCTTTGTTTTGTTTGCTTTTGCATCCCAAATACAATCTGCCTGGCTCACCAAATATTTATGCAATGAACATGTCTACAGAAAACACCGTTCTGGGGACCTGGGTGCCCCCTGAAAACACGATTCTTACTCAAGTCACTAACAAGACATACATGCATCTATCGTTTGTATTCAGCATTATTCTGGAGGTTCTAGCCAGAACCTCCAGCCATGTATATAACAAGACAAAGAAATGGAAGTTAAGAGTACTGGATAAAAGAAACAAAATCCCACTGTTTTCTTTTTTAATCTGTCAGCTAATGACTTACATAGAAAATCCAAGCGATTCTAGAGAAAAATTATCAGCGCTGTTAGAACAAATGAGAGAGTTTGCCAATTTTGTTGTATCAGCCAAAGATTTGCAGGACCTTATAGAAAAAATTATAAAACTCTGATCCAAGACAGAAGAAAAATTAAATAGATGAACTGCTATATCACGTTTGCGGATGGAAAGATTCGCTATTTCAAAATTTTAGAAACTTTGGGCGGTTTGGGGGGGGGGTGCAGGGTGCCTGGGTGGCTCAGTCGGTTAAGTTTCCATCTTTAGCTCAGGTCATGATCACAAGGTCCGTGAGTTCAAGCCCCGCATAGGGCCCTGCGCTGACAGCTCCGAGCCTGGAGCCTGCTTCAGATTCTGTGTCTGCCCCTCTCTCTGTTCCTTTCCTGCTTGCGTGCTTTCTCTCTGTATGCCTCTCAAAAATGAATAAACATTAAAAAAAATTTTAGAAACTTTTTATTATGGAAATTTCAGAATACACAAAAATATACAGAATCGTATGATGAATCTTTTTGTGCCCATCACTCAGCATCTGTAACTGTCAATATCCTCCCAGATATCATATTATCCCATCTACAAACTTTTCAGCCTATGCCTGTAAATATAAGGACTGTTTTAAAAATATATAATCACTATATCATTGCCACACATTAAAAATTACCATTAACTTCTTTTTTTTTTTTTTAATTTGCTTATTTGGGGACACCTGAGTGGGTCAGTCTATTAAGCATCAACTCTTGGTTTCAGCTCAGATCACCATCTCACGGTTTGTGAGCTCAAGCCTCACGCTGGGCTCTATGCTGACAGGACAGAGTCTGCTTGAGATTCTGTCTCTCCCTCTCTCTCTCAAAATAAGTAAATAAGCTTTAAAAATAAAATAAAATTTATTTATTTACAAGTAAGTAATCTCTACACCCAACATGGGGCTCAAACTCATGATCCCTCAAGATCAAGAGTCACATGCTTCTCTGACTAAGCAGGCCAGGTGCCCCAACATCAATTTCTTAATATCATTCCGTACCAGTCAGTATTTTAATTTCCAGTTGTTTCATCATTTTGATTTGTTGGAATCAGGGCCCATACAACATGCAATTGCTTGTTATACTGCATAAGTTTCTTAATCTGTAGGATCTCTTTTCATCTACTTTATCCTTTTTTTCTTCGAAATTTATTTGTTAAGGAAAACCAAGTTGTGTTTCCTACAAATCTTACCAGAATTTGGATTTTGCAAATTACATCCCATAGTGTTGTGTGACATGTTCCTCTGTCCTTCATTTTGCTTGCTCACTTTTTTTTTTTTTAACTTATTTGAGAGAACGTGCATGTGCTCTAACACAGAAAGGGCAGAAGGAGAGAGAGAGAGTCTTAAGCAGTCTCCATGCTCAGCGTGGAGCGCAACATGGGCCCGATACCGTGATCCTGGAATCATGACCCGAGCCAAAATCAAGAGTTGGACACTCAACTGACTAAGCCACCCAGGCGCCCCCAAGACTCACTACTATTTTTAAAATGGTGATTCTGCTCAAATTAATGTACGTATTTGATGACATTCCAATAAAAATTCTGATTTCTTTCTTTCTTTCTTTCTTTCTTTCTTTCTTTCTTTCTTTCTTTCTTTCTTTCTTTCTTGTGGAAAAACTGACCCTAAAATTTATAGTGAAGAATAAGTGGCCAGAAAGAGTCAAGACAACTTTGAAAAGGTAGAAGGGATAGGGACACTCTCCTTAACAGATATCAGTAGTTACTCTAAATTTGAAACATTTGAAACATTGTCATAGCAGTTCAGGGGAATCCAGCTAGACCAATTGAATAGAATAAAGAGGGGGTTCGAATAAGACAAGAGTTGACATTACAAATCAAAGAGAAAGGGTGGAGCGTTCAATAAATAAAACTGTTGTTCTGCAAGGAAAAAGAAGTTGATCCTTACCTCAAACCATATACAAACCTAGACATGAAAAGGCAAAGCTATAAAACTATTAGGAGAAAAACATAGGGGACTATAAAAGACACTAAACGTGCAAAGATAAGCCACAGACAGGAGAAAACATCTTCAATTTACTTTGTTTTTTTTTGGAGGATTAGCATTCAAAATTTAAAAACAAAGAAACTCCTATTAATGAATAAGGGAAAGATGAGCAACCAAACAGTAAACAAGCAAAGCACATATAAGGCAGTTCACAGCATATTAAACTCCAGACAACTAATAAGTGTATAAAAATGCTCACCCTCGTCGGTAATTAAGGAACTACATATGAAAATTATAATGAGACCCCATTTCATCCCTGAAGACCAGGGGGGAAATGGTTAAGTCTGGTAAATAGTCAATGTGGACAAAGCTGTGGGGGTACGGATCACAGCACCACGCGCAGGGCATGTAAATTGATGAAATCATTTTTGGAAAGCAAATTGCAAATTCCCACTAGAGTTGAAGACAGGTATTCCTTATGCGCCATACACCTGTCACATGCCCCTCCAGCTGCCACGCTTCAGCATTCTCTACCCAGCCCTATGCCTCCCGGGGGCTGAGCTTAACAGGCTGCGATGCCCTTGGGCTTGGGTTCACCAGCGGGCAGCCTGGCAGGAGGTCAGAAAGAAGGAGAGAGGGGCGGCCGGCTGGATCATTCTGAGGAACGCGCACCTCTTGATCTTGGGGTTGTGAGTTCGAGCCCCATGGTGGGTATAGAGATCACTTAAAAATAAAATCTTCAAAAAGAGAGAGAGAGAAAGAAGGAGAGAGTGGTCAGGGACAGCTCCAGCCTGCTGCATCCTCTGAAGATGGCCATCTCCACGCAATTTCTTTCTTTCCTGATTCTAGCAAGCCTTCCTTTCCACATTCCTTTGTCCTCAGGGTGGTAACAGCTGATCTGCTGTCAGCCCCTGAGTTGCTGCCCCGTCCCTTACGATTTCCTTGTGACCTGTCTTTCCTCTATGAAACCCTCCCCGAGATAGTCTCTTCTACAGGTGCCATCTACTTCTATCAGAGTTCTGCCTGAAACAACCCTTAAACCCAGGAAATCTGCTTCTTGGTGTTCTCCCTGGAGACACTCTTAGGTGCGGTTTCAGGTTGGGATGATGTACAAGAATATGAATTGCAGCCCTGTCTGTAATAGGAAAGAGTAGAAGCGATCTAACTGTCCTTTAGGAGGAGAACAGATAAACATGATGTGGTTTCTTCCTGGAATGGAACGCAATGTAGAAGTTAAAAGGAATGAACCAGAAGGTCCCACCTCACGTCCGTCAGGATGGCTACTATCGAGAAAACAAAAATAAAAACCAACAGAAAATGGCAGGTGTTGACAAGGCTGTGAGAAAACTGGAACCCCTGTGCACTGTTGCTGGGAATGTAAGATGGTGCAGCCACTACGGAAAAAACAGTCTAACGGTTCTTTAAAAAATTAAAAATAGAATTATCATATGGTCCAGCAATTCCACCTCTGGGTGTATATGCAAAAGAATTGACAGCAGAATCGCAGAGAGATATTTGTACACCCGTTGCTGTGGAGTGAATGTTTGGGTCCCCTCAAAATTCCTATGGGGAATTTCCTATCAAGGAAACCCGATCCCCAGGGTGATGGTATTAGGAGGTGGGGGCGTAAGAAGTGATTAGACAGCGAGGGTGGAGCCCTCATGAGTGGGATCAGTGCCCTCATGAAAGACCCGGAGAGTTGTGGCGCCTGGTTGGCTCAGTCGCTTAAGCGTCACACTCTTGATTTTGGCTCAGGTCACGATCTCATGGTCTGGGAGACTGAGCCCAATGTCGGGCTCTGTGCTGATAGCGTGGAGCCTGCTTGGGATTCTCTCTCCCTCTCTCTCTGCCCCTTCCCTGCCTGCACTCTCTCTCTCAAAATAAATAAATAAACTTTTAAAAAATACTAAAAAAAAAAAAAAAAAAAAAAAAAAAAAGACCCAGAGAGCTCCCTGACCCCTTCCACCAGGTGCACGCTGAGAAGACATCATCCAGGAGCCAAGGAGGACATCCTCACAAGACATTAAGTCTGCTGGCACCTCGCTCTTGGACTTCAGCCTCCAGAACTGTGAGAAATAAGTTTCTGTTGCTCATAAGTCGCCTAGTCTGTGGTATTTTATTAGACCAGCCTGAACCGACTGAGATAGAGCAGGGCCTCTACGACATATTTGCACACCCGCACTCACAGCGGCATGATTCACAACAGGCAAAAGGTGAAGCAACCCCAGTGTCCACCGATGGGCGAATAGTGGTGTGGGCGTACAATGGAATATTATTCAGCCTTAAAAGGGAAGGAAACTCTGGGGGCACCTGGGTGGCTCAGTCGGCATCCGACTCTTAATTTTGGCTCAGATTGTGATCCCATGGTCGTGGGATCGAGCCCCACATCGGAGCCTGCTTGGGAATCTCTCTCTCCCTCTCTCCACCCAGGGAATGTGGAGTAACTGTGTAATGAGTAGTTTCAGTTTGGCCGGGGGGGGGGGGGGATGAGAAAGTTCTGGAGCTAGATGGTGATGATGGTTGTACCACATAAAGGTTCCTGATGCCAAAGAACTAACTGTGTACTTAAAAATGGTTAAGATGGACAATCTTAGGGGAGCCTGGGTGACTCAGTAGGTTGAGTGTCCAATTTCAGCTCAGGTCAGGATCTCACAGTTCATGAGTTCGAGCCCCGCATCAGGCTGTCTGCTGTCAGCACAGAGCCCGCTTTGGATCCTCTATTCCCCCCTCTCTCTGCCCCTCCCCCAGTCTCTCAAAATAAATGAATTTAAAAAATGGTCAATTTTATGTTATATATATTTTACCCAATTGTTAAAAAACCAAATGTTGAGTGCAAAGATGAGATTTCCAAAAGGAACCCTACAATATGCCATTTATGTAAAATATCTCAATATTCAAAACAAATTTTACTGATGGTTGTGTGCATAGGTCCTATTAAATGAACCATACAAATTTGTCACGGGAGGAGTGAAAAGGGTCAAGTATGGCAATTTCAAATAGTTTACACCTAATAAAAATACACATCTTGTATGGTAACCCCAGGAGAGGGGTAGCTTTGAGAGAGGGCCAGGGGAGGGTGGCTTTAGCTCTCTGTCTGACCTGTTATTTTTATTTTTTTATTAAAAAAATTTTTTTTAACGTTTATTTTTATTTTGGGGACAGAGAGAGACAGAGCATGAACGGGGAAGGGGCAGAGAGAGAGGGAGACACAGAATCCGAAGCAGGCTCCAGGCTCTGAGCCATCAGCCCAGAGCCCGACACAGGGCTCGAACTCATGGACCGCAAGATTGTGACCTGAGCTGAAGTCGGACGCTTAACCGACTGAGCCACCCAGGCGCCCCTGACATGTTATTTTTAAAATGAATCAATAAAGATCTGAAGCCAACGTGGCAAAATGTTAGCATTGCCGACCTCAATCATGTAGATATAAGCATTTATTTATTATTTTCTATAACTTGTTTGAAATTTTTTTATGAGTAAAAATGAAAGCAATGAATGGAAGCAGCAGCAAGTCAGGTCAGTGTAGACAATTGGGTCAAGCAGCTTGGCTGGGAATGGAAGAGATAGGGACTCCCTGTAGTGGGGAGGGGGACAGGGGAGCGGAGATCAAAGGTTCAGAACAGGAGAGCCAGGAAGCTGTGTGAAATCCCACAGAAAACAGGCAGGGCCGTTCCCAGGATTGGGAGCCCGTGAGGACCAGCTGGTGTGGGGAGAAGGTTGTGCCCACCAAATGTGAGGTGTCCACCGGGGTCTGAGGCAGGAGGCAGCTTGAGCCAGTGGGGAGGTCTCTCCCTCCTCAATTTCCTCTTTTCTGTTCCATCTGTGGATGTTGGTCCCTGTTTTCTGCCTGCTGGTTCAGCCCTCAGCCCCCAGGTAGGAAATGCCAGTCACATCACTGCCCCCCCCCCCCCCCCCCGCCATCCCTGACCCTTCCTCTTGGCACCGCAAAGCAGATCCCTTTGTGTTCTCCCAACTGGACCCCTGCCTTCTTTCCTTCTGCTGGGGGTGCCTCCCTCCCTCCATCGTTCCTGGTCCGTCTTCCTTCCTTCCAAGTCAACACGTTAAAATCCAGCCGGACTGACATACAATTCCCAGGCCATACAGTTCGCCCATTCTGAGTGCGGGTTTCCATGGTTCTTAGTATGTTCAGAGTGGGGCGACCACCATCACCATCAAGTTTAAAACATTTTCATCACACCAAACAGAAACCCCATGACCTCTGGCTGCCATTCACCACCTCCTCCTCTTCCCAGCAGCCACCGATGCACTTTCCGTCTCTGCATTTGCCTTGTTCTGGACGTTTTATACAAACGGAATCAGACAATACGTGGTCTTTGATGACTGTCTTCTTCCACCGAGCGTAATATTTTCCAGGGACATCCATGCCGTGGTATGTGTCTGTGCCTCATTCCTCTCATGACTGAATAATATGCCACTGTGTGGACTAACACGTTATGTTGATCCACTCATCAGTTGATGGATTCAAAGGAACTCTTCTCCAGAAATCTTCCCTCGTTCTAGTTTTAGCCCCTCCCCACCTCGTTCTTTCAGCCCTTAAGCATTCTGGAAACAGGGATTCCATGGTCGTTTGACCTCAAACCGGAGAGGGTGAGTTTGGTGGAAAGAGCAGGCAGCTTTCGGTTTGCAAACCGGTTGAGCCCCTCTGTGGCTGGGTGACCGGCCCTCCGCTGGGCCTTATTTCTTCGCCTCTAAAACGAGGACATGGTATAGACCCTTCCAGGATTGTGGGAAGTGCCGACCTGAGTGCAGTGTGGGGCCGAGTGGTTGGCATACAGAAGGCACTTAACAGCGTTGTGTCCCTTTCATCTGCATTGACCTTGATCCCAGCTAAGAGTGTGCAGGCAGGAACCATACTTCCTTCCTTGCTATTCCCCCATCGATGTCTGAGCACAGTGTTCTTGGACCAGAGTCAGACCAAGGGGAGAAGAAATAGAAAGGAAAGAAAAAAACAGGTATCAGGAAATACCAGAGGAACTGATCAAAATTATACAAGTGAGCTAGAAAAATGGGCAGCAGAACAGGTACGTTTTAGGGGTTGAGCAGGGTGAGGCAAAAAGAGAGGAGGGTGTGCAGTTTGAAGACTTACGTTTCAGGCCTGGCCCTGACATGTCGTGGTCATTTACCCCTGGGTCGTCAGGACTGGGTGCCCTCAATTTCCCTCTCTGTAAAATAGGGCATGACCCATGCCATGGCTCCCCACTGGTGGGGTGACCGCACAAGCTCACGTGCTCACTATCATGTAAACCATTTACCGAGGGATTCAGAGGGCCGGGTGGTGTCCTGACTGACCCAAGGCAGGCCCTGGCTGAGGCCTCGTGGTGACCTGACACATTATGCCCTCCATGGAGTGGCCCGGACTGCCTCAGGTCGAGCCCATCCTTTTTAGTGGCCTGGAGGCCTCTAGGACTCAGAGGAACGTGACAGCGCTCATTCATTCATTTGTTCATTCGTTCATCCAATTTTACAAACCTCCTTCTTGCAGGGCACTGTACTATGACTAACACATGGCCCTTGCCCTCAGGGGACCCACAGACTTGTGGGAAGAGGGACGCTCATGGCACATTCAGGTACAGGATGCTGCAGCCCTGTGTTACCTTATGACTTGATACATTTCCTGCCTTACTGTGCAAACTGACTTCTTGAATACTTGCTTATGATTTTCAGGGCTTGCTATTTGGTCTTCTTGAATATATAGGAACTTCTTTATTCTTTACCCAAGAGATTAGCACAGTGGCAATGCCCTGAGGAGACTCCCAAGGGATATTTGATGGAAATAAAAACATGAATGGATGAAAAAAAAAAAAGACAGTATGCCCAGAAATGCCATGGGAGCCCTCAAGTGGGCTAGGAGGGCTTCCTAAGGGAGGTGACATTTGAAGAGGGTCCTGGAGGATGAGTTGGAGTTTGCCAGCATACATATTCTCAGCACAGGGAACGGCGTTTGCAAGAGTATGAAAAGGCCTGAGTTATGGGAACTTCCTAGTGGACGAGTGGGTACGAGGGAGTGGGTGATGGGGGCGAGGGATGGAAAGCGGAACGGACAGATGTGCGGGGGAGAGGTGAGGGTAGCTCAAAATTTTGAACAATACAAGCAAAGAAAAGAAGAAAGGTCACTCAGTCTTGACACTCGAGAACAATCCTTTTGGTATATACACATGTATATATACCGTATTCCAAACAACTGTGCATGCTTTGGTCTGCTTTACAGACCACATAGGTACAGTCTTTCTTTTCGGCTCTGTGTGTAGGAGCTATTTGCTTTAAACAGAGTTCTTTCCCCCTTTTTCCCCGAAGTTAGCTCCGGTGCTACGTGGGTTGAAATGTGGAGCGCAAGGGACACTTAGGTGCGATGCAGGACGACTCTGGGGCAGCGGGATGGGGAGGAGCAGGTAAAGGACGTGGGGAGAACGGCTGCGTGGAGAGGGAGGGAGGAGTCTGCGCTGACTCACAGGTTTCCTGGTTAGGAACCCGGGCTGCTGGTGATCCCTTTCAGATAAGGACTTGGGGATGAAGCTCGGGCAAGTTTTGAGGAGCAGATAAGGCACCGATGTGATCACCTTAGCGTTCTGTGGAACCGTCCGGCAGGGAGTGGCCCCCCGGGCCGGTGTCCCCGGGACCGCACACCTTTCCCGAGCCCCTGCGGGGTGCCAGGTGGTGGGCGGGGCGGGGGCGCTCCCCAGACGCCGAGGCTCCAAGCCCTGATGCAAGAGGCCTTCCAGGCCTGAGAGCAGGCGGAGCGCGCCCCAGCCCGGGAGGCAGCGCTCACTGCCTCCGGGGCAGAGGAGGGTGTCGCACCTGGGAGCCCCGTCGCATCAGGGAGTCTCGCATCCCCCTCACTTCACTTGGCGGGAGAGGGTTCGAGTCCCGACCCTGCCACTTCCTGCCTCAGTTTCCCCATCTGCACACACTCGCGGGCGGTCTGTAACCTGCAGGGACTCCGACGCATCGCTGGCACCCGGCGAGAGGAAGTATTCAGGCCTGGTCACTGCGGGAGAGTCGCGGGCAGGAGCCGGGACCGGGCAGAGTCGCCCGGCGGGACGGGCGGGCCCGGCCCGGCGCCGACTCCACACCCAGGGTCCCGGCTCGCGGCCAGGCCGTAGCCCAGGCCCTCGCCGCCCAGTGGCAAACAGAACAAAAGTGGCGGCCGCGCCGGGCGCCGGGAGTCCCACAGGCGCTGCAGCTCCGCCGCCCGGGCGGCCTCGCAGCTCCACTCACGCCGGCCGCGCCTTCGGCCCCTTCCGCCCGAGCGCGCTCGGCTCTTTCCGCCGCGGACGGCGCAGGTGGAGGGGGCGGGGCGGGGGCCGTGCGTGGTGACGCCGCGGGGGGGTGACGCACCGGCGTGCCCCGCCCCCTCCCCCTCCCCGTTCAGGCTCTGGAAAGAGAAGAAAAAAAACTTTCTTTTTTTTTTAATTGAGGAATCAACAGCCGCCATCTTGTCGCGGACCCGACCGGGGCTTCGAGCGCGATCTACTCGGCCCCGCCGGTCCCGGGCCCCACAACCGCCCGCGCACCCCGCTCCGCCCGGCCGGCCCGCTCCGCCCGGCCCTCGGCGCCCGCTCCGGCGGCCCCGCTCGCCTCTCGGCTCGGCCTCCCGGAGCCGCGGCGGCGGCGGCGGCGGCGGCGGCGGCAGCGGCGGCGGCGGCGGCGGAACGGGGGGTGGGGGGGCCGCGGCGGCGGCGGCGGCGGCGGCCCCGCTTCGCGCATTGTTTTTCCTCACGGCGGCGGCGGCGGCGGCGGGCCGCGGGCGGGGAGCGGAGCCCGGAGCCCCCCGGTCGTCGGGCCGCGAGCGAATTAATTAAGTGGGGCGCGGGGGGGGGGGAGCGAGGCGGCGGCGCGGCGGCGGCGGCGGCGGCACCATGTTCCCGGGGACTGCCTGAGCCGCCCGGCCGGGCGCCGTCGCTGCCAGCCGGGCCCGGGGGGGCGGCCGGGCCGCCGGGGCGCCCCCGCCGCGGAGTGTCGCGCTCGGGAGGCGGGCAGGGGATGAGGGGGCCGCGGCCGGCGGCGGCGGCGGCGGCGGCGGCGGCCGGGGGCGGGCGGTGAGCGCTGCGGGGCGCTGTTGCTGTGGCTGAGATTTGGCCGCCGCCTCCCCCACCCGGCCTGCGCCCTCCCTCTCCCTCGGCGCTCGCTCGCGGCTCGCGGCTCGCGCTCGCTCCTCTCCCCTCGCAGCCGGCCGGGGCCGGCGCCCACCCCCCTGCCCGGGAGCCCTTGCCGGCCCGGCCGCCCGCGCTCGGGGCTGTTTCCGCGAGCAGGTGAAAATGGCCGAGAACTTGCTGGACGGACCGCCCAACCCCAAACGAGCCAAACTCAGCTCGCCCGGCTTCTCGGCGAATGACAGCACAGGTGAGGGGGGGGGCCGGGCGGGGGGCGGGGACCCCACCCGCAGGTGAGCGGCCGGGAGACCCTCCCGGAGGCGCAGGCCGGCGCGGCCGCCTCCCGGGACCCCGGCGGGCCGGCCGAGGGGGAAGTTTGTCGCCGGACTGCGCCGGGGCCCGAGCGGGCCGGCCCTGTCCCGGCGCTCCCGGCCGGCCCGGAGTTGGGGAGGCCCCCCGCGCGCCGAAAGCGAGCGGTACTTAGGCGGAGGAAAAGTAAAGTGGAGCGTGCTGGTGGTCTTCGTGGGGATTCCACGCGCCTCCCCGTGCCGCCGTGCGTCGGCTCACGCGGGGCTGCCTGGAGGGATGACAGCAAGAGGGTACGTTTCTTGGTTAGGGAAGGAAAAAGTGCAACGCAGGGGGGGCACCCAAAGTGTTTTCTGAGCTAGTAGCACAGTGCGCAGCGCTGTCGTAGCAGCAGCCAGCCCGGGAGTTACGACTTAGAAGTTTCTTGGAATGTGCTCCTTGGGAAGACATTGTTTAGCAGTTACCTTGAAAACTCTCGTTGTTTGATCGTGTAAGTCGTAACGTTTCCCCCACCCCGAACATCGGTAGCGGGACGTCCTCAAAGTTGCTGTGGTGTGTTTAATTTCAGAGGTATAACCTGAAAAGAAAGTTAAATAGCAGATCGTCTTGGGCTGCAGTCTCCACTTGAGCCCGTGTGGCTTTTACAGTGTAGATGTATAAAAAATTCTGTTAAGGAATGTCGGAATTGCAGTTTTTCCAGAAAAAAAAATTTTTGGCAGGAGGTTCAATAAAACATTCCTTGCAACAGCATCCCTGAAAACTTTCTGAGGTAATCCCATCAGTTGCCCAAGAGAAGTATTTTAATTTCTCTTCATTTAACAATTCTGGGCTCTTCTGGGATGGTTCATGGTAGCGTTATGATTGAGTTGGATTTCCTCTTTCAGAGCCTCTCCTTTGCAGTAAAAACTTGTGCGCCGCTGCGAACAATTCTGTCTCCAGCGCAGCCTGCATTTCTCCAGTAGGGTCTCGCAGTAGCAGCATCTGAAAATCAGTTTATAATGAATGGATCCAAATTGAATTATATTGCTGCAGCAATGCCTTCGGTTTTGCCGTGGACACAGCTGCTCCGCTTGTGCAAACATTTCTGTGGCCACCGGCATATTTCTACTAATGGTCTAAAAAGTCTCTTCTGTTGAAACAAAACTTGAATTTTGTGGCTTCAGTTTTAGTACAGTTCCTAGAATATTACTGTAGGAGTGAGAGAAATGATAAAAAAAAAAATCTGCTGTAAGGAGATTCTTGCCTAGTTTAAATGAAATTTCTTAAATGATGGAGCTGGCAGGGGGAGTAGATAAGTTTCTTGGGACCGGAAAGTCACTAATAATACTTTTTTATTAATTGGTAAAGAGTTGACAAAGAGTTACTTTGTCACATCAACTTCTCTGAAGTAAGAAATGTGGAAACAACCTTTTACTGCAGAACAGATTTTGCTTTTTTAATCTTGCTATGTTTTAGTGAAAAGTCTTTAACTGTATGAAAGATAGATTATGCCAGGCAAGTTCAGCTTTGAAGCTTGCCTTCTGAAACTGGTAACTTTTTGAATGGCTTTGCAGTTTTCCTATTTTTGAATGAGGTTATTGCAGATTTTGTTTTTTTATGGAGGGATAAATTACTAACAAGACTTCACAGAAAGGCTTGTCCAACTGTATGCATTTAGCGGTTTCCAAGATGGAACCCAAAGAATGGCCTTTTTGGCTAGTTCTGCTCTCGGATGGTCACCTACTGGCTTGATGTGTTGCTAATCACAAAGTTTATCGGGAAGGATTTTTCCCTCTAGGCCGCTTCCCCGCCCCCCCTTCCTTTCCAGTTTTGATCCTCCTAAGGCATGAGGGCTTGCTGTTTTCCAAATGTGGAATAAAAAAAGTTTTTGATAGCTCTAATGTAAATCATTTAAGAATAAAGTTCATAATCATACTTGATGTCGAGTCCCCTTGCTCATACATTCATCACGTCACATTATCGTGCAAGAGTCTGTTAGCGTGGGGCCAAGGAAGGGATCATCACCGAGTACATTAAACGAGGTACAGCCTTGTCTCCCATAACTACTAGTCTGAGACAGACATCTTAAGGATATATATTAAGCAAATAAAGGACCAAAGGAATTTCATTATGTACCATCAAAGGAGTAAAGGCATTGGGTTAGATGGGACAGTAGGAAGAGACTCAGCCTCGTCTTAGTGATGGGATGTGTTTTTGAGGTTCCCAGGAGAAAGTTGGGCCAGGCGGACCAAGGTGTGTTTCCTCTGTCTGCATAAAATGTGAGTGAGGGGAGCTCTGTGCTTGGGGGCCACTGAGGGGTTAGGAGCAGCAGCAGGAGGAGGCCTCGGTAGCATGAGAGTGATTTGGACTGCCATGATGTGGTATGTGTCTGTGGGGTCCGGCCTGGGGAGCTTACCAGCCAGGTGCTCCCTGCAGGGCGCTTGCAGTCTAGCGGGGAGGACGTGGGGGTGTGTAAAACATGCCAGTGAGGTAAGGTGGCATCTCTGTTCAATGTCGTTGCCTCTGATGACAGGTAGGAGGGGTCTCTGATGGCTGAGGAGGTCAGGGAAGGCTCCTGCGGAGGGTATGCCAAGGTGATAGGGGACTGGAGACGGTGCCCCAAAGGAAGGTAGCAAGTGGAAGAAGGAAAAATAGTGCTGCTGGCCTCCCCCAAACCTCAGCGCTGGAGCAGCACTGGGTTTAATGTTATGAGATGTTGTAGCATTTTCCTGTTTGACGCTGATGCCTTCAACACTTTCGCACAAATGTAGTCTTCCTTTACTTGGCGCCCATCGTTAAAAGGTAGGTCTGTGTGTTTCCAGTGTGTAGTTAGCTGGGTGTTTTGGAAACGTCTTTATTTAATACGTCCTGATTAGAACAGCATATTAGTGTGTTTCAACAGCAGGGATTCGTGATTTAACAGTGAAGGAGAAATAGATATCCAGGCAAGCAGTAGACTTTTTTTTTGTCAGCTTTATTGAAGCCAGATTTACACACGACAAATAGACTAGTTAGTTGAAAGTTTTTTAAGTCTGTCTTTGGAAAATTGAACACAGATCTGTTTCATCCTGTGCTGTTGAGGTGTTCCTAAGGAGTTGTATTACACTTTATGATGTGAATCCCTTTAAATGCAACAGGAAATCGTATTTAAAAAAAGTTTGGGGTAAATACAGTCACCAACCAAAGTACCTTGTACAACAAAATGATCTTTCATGTATGTGTAGTGCTTTGCTTCCAGTGTCCTTCTTCCCCCACCTCACCATGGTCCTCGCCGCATCCCGTGAGGCAGGACGGGAAGATGCTCTTCCTGCCGCTTCTGGGTAAGGAACCAGACCTGAGCGAGGTGATCTGCCCAAGCAACAACACAAAGGGCGAAACCAGGACCAAACCTGGCTGATTTCAAGTGCACAGTTGTGTCCATTCATTTTGTACATCTGCATCCATAAACATGACATTCGCTCGATCGTGGATTCAGGAGTTTGCGGTACGTGGCAGGATTGAGTAGCGCAACTCCAGCAGATGCGGTGAATCTTTGGGGGAAGGCCGTCACCAGCTCTTGGAGGGGGAGGTGGCGCAGGGTGTGTTCTTCCCACCAGGGTAGCCGGGCAGGTGCTCCCTCTCCCCTCTAGTTGAGTTCTGGCTAAATAGGAAGCGTAAGCTTTTGTGGAGGCTTCGATTTTGCTTACTTGTACACATGTTAGAAAAGTAGGGGCTTTTGGATAACCGAGGGGCCAGAACGGTGCACCGTCGGAGTTGCTCAGGGATGATGATGGGTAAGTACATCATAAGCACGATGACAGGGGTGCCTCCCAGTACAGCCCACTGGGACAGCGGAGAATCACTCCTGCTTGACATTTGAGCGTGAGCCTCCAACTCTTAAACCTCGTGGAAACAAGGGACAGAGACTTGTACAGGGACGGAGGCTCCGTTGGAGGCTATTTTTACGACTTCTAACTTGTAGCCACTGTGGCCATGTGACAGTATGTGATCACTGGGGGCTGTGTAAGTGCTGACTTTGTATTTTTACTTTGTGTGTTTGAGAACTAAAGAGTTAAAAACGATTTTGCCAAAGTATGCCTTTCCTGGTTAGGATGAAATGTACCTTATTGTGAGCTGTTCAAGATTAGCAGAACTTGCTTTAAGCCACTTTGGTTCTTGGATGACAGTGGGGACACCACCTCTTTGATCTTCCGTCGAAGCCAGCGTTTTGAGTATATTCCAAGAAACTAGAAGGCATGCAGAGAAGTGTTTCTCTAAAAAGGTTTTGTGCTCATAAGAGACCCGGAATAGCTGAGGAGCTTTACTGCAGACCTTTCCAGAGCCTTAGCTGCTGCCGGGCTCTGAGTCTTGGAGAGCGGGTCTGTAGTTTGCACGGTTCCGAAGCCTTTCTTATGGAATACAGGGATCGACAGACATTGTGTAAAGGGCCAGAGGTCATATTTTTGGCTTTGCATGACATATGGTCTCTGTGATAACTACTCAACACTACCATTTCAGCATGAAAACCGCCCCAGACAGTACGTACACATGTGGATGTGGCTTTGTGCCAGTAAAACTAGTAACTTTTTTTAGTGCCAGGGATTTGGCCCTTGGGGTCACAGTGTGGGACACTGATGGAATGCGGGATTAATGCTCTGAAGATCCTCGATTTTCTCTTCTGAAAAGTGGGTGTGCCCTGTAGTCCTGGCTAACTGAAAGTGCTCCTGTCATTGGACCAGCAGCCTGTTTGTCAACGGATCTGGAAGTCACAGTAGCCACATGCATGCATCCTTGCAGGCTCACGAGCAGGCAGATCTGTTGTGTAACACGCTCAGGATATAGGAGAGAATTCTGTAGTCAAGACTGTTGTTTTTTGTTTCCATCTTTAGTTATTTATATATATATACATGTATATATATATATACACACATACACATATATATACATGTATACACACATATACATATATATACATGTATATACACGTATATACATATATACATGTACACGATACGTATATACGTGTACATGATATGTATATACATATACATGTATATGATGTACATGGTATGTATATACATATATACACATGTATATGATATATACATGTCTATATATGTGTGTATATATTTTTTAGTTTTTTAACATTTATTTTTGAGAGAGAGAGTACAAGCAGGGGAGGGGCAGAGAGAGAGAGGGAGGTACAGACTTAAGCAGACTCCAGCCTCTTAACTGTCAGCACAAAACCTGATGCAGGGGCTTGAACCCATGGACCACATGATCATGACCTCAGCTGAAGTCGGACACTTGACCGACTGAGCCACCCAGGCGCCCATTTGTGTGTGTGTGTGTGTGCATGTATGTGTGTATATATGTACATATATATATGTATAGATATATAATTTTTAAAAATGTTTTATTTAGTTTTTGAGAGAGCATGAGGTCAGGGAGAGGTGGGGGGTGGGGGGGACAGAGGATGCAAAGCAGGCTCTGTGCTGAAGGCTGACAGCAAACCTGACGCAGGGCCTAAACTCATGAACTGTGAGATCATGACCTGAGCCAAAGTTGGATGCTCAACCCACTGAGCCACCCAGGAGCCCCCAATTATATATATATTTTGAATAGAAACAGGAGGACCAAGAAATTTTAAAATTGCAAAAACTTAGGCAGTGTGATGTGTTTTGAAAATTCTTAACTCGTTTGAAGCCTATTTTGAGTAGCAAATGAATATGTGATTGTTTCTTTACTGTGTATGTAACAACAGTTGAGTCGGCGGTACCACTAGGTAGTAGCAGTATACAAAGGATTCTGATCGATGGCTCTGAGTAGCTTAGAACTGTCAGCAAAATAAGACTTGGAGGCAGAACTCGAGAAAAGAATACAAAATGCTATCAACTGCCAAAACGCATGAGTTCGGGCAATCTGAAGAGGGCTTTATGTGTTCATCTGTTCTTCGCTGAACGCCGCTGTGTGTAGAAGCCCGTGGCTGATGTCTAGATGGGGGGCACCTGAGCCACATCCTGGGGACCGGTAAGGAGCTTGGCCAAGGGAAGCACACACCAGGAGTAGCCTGGTGGGCCCTCTGCTCGCATAGTCTGGTGCTTCCCGGGCCTCCCCTATGGAGCCAGAGTGGAGAACCGGGCCGCTGGGGAAGCCCGCCGGTGTCCTTGCCTTCTGTCATGTTGGGAAAAGCTCTTTGGCCACTCGGAGCAGTTTTGTCTCTGTGAGTGTCATCGTGCATGGCCTCTGGGTATGATCTGCGGCCTGTGGCGCTCACTGAAGTCCTCTGGTTGTCCCAGACGGCCTCTTGTAAGCTCTCTAACTCTGGGCCACGCGCTCTGGTTTTCAGCATGTGTGCCTGCTGTTCCCCAGCCCGCGCTCAGGCCTTTGCGCCTGGGGGTGCATCCCGCCTTAGAAATGCCGTCCCACGCTTGCTGGGCGGGCTCCTCAGGGCTGGCGTGGTCATCTGTGGCCTGCCTTGACTGGGGAAGGGACGCCACACTTGCCCAGCTCAGTCTTAAACTTGGCTTTTGGGAATATTCTCATATCGCAGCACATCACTGACAGGGAAATCTAAGCCCTTGGGGCGGTCAGTGCCCTTTGAGGGGCTTTTGCCGTCGACTTGCCGTGGGGGCTGGGGTCCGCTGTCGGGAGCGCCTGACCGTGCCGGCGTGCGGGCCCGTGGGAGCGGAGCAGAGGTTGCCCAGCTCGGCTTGGACTTGACCAGCCACGAGTCTCTTCAGACACGGGAGCTGGCGCACGGAAGGCACGCACCGAAGCGGAGGCGGCTCCTTTTCCCCCAGGATTTTAGACAGTATAAGGGGTGACTGTTGCTGCCTCTGAAGAACTGCCTTCAGGGTGTGTCCGGTTCTAAATTGGGGAAGCAGGGCCGTCTCTGAGCTCTGTGTCTAAAAGTTGGATTCCTTTTTTTTTAAACCTTCCCGTTGGACAGACAGGAATTTCATCCCGTGTGACAGTTTCCCCCGTGTTTCATTTCCATTAATCAATCACAGGAATGTTTACTGGAACCGTCGCTAACAGTAGTAAAATCTAATGGTGAAAAAATTTCACCTGATTTTATCTGACTTTCCTGTTCTTAGGTGTCCCGTCTGCTGCTGTTTGAAAATCTCTTAATTTGCCAGTCTTTCTGATACACCTGTGCCTTATTGGGTACAGTAGTAGGTCCTTAATAGTTGTAAGCTGTTCAATGGCATTGTAGGATTCTCTTGTAAAGCAGATTCTTTTTATAATTCAAAGGCTTCCCTCTGCACTACCCCCCAAATATTTTGGATTTTTTTAAATCAAAGCGGTACCACTTAAACATATTTTCACTTTGTAGTTCGAATAACCGATGAAATGACCAGAAAAAAAACTGTATGTTATGAGAGACTTGTGCAATATTTCAATAAAGGAGTATTTGATATTTGATTACAAACTGAATGATGACATTTGGAACTATAGAAATCTGTTAAATAATTAGGGTTTGCTTTGACAATTATGGGCTATAAAAGCTTGACCCAGTTCCTTTGGATTAAAATATTTTGAGTATTTGTCACCTGATTAAAAGTAGAACCTTCTAACCATGACTCAGAGTTGAAGGAAATGTCAGAGCTTTTTATACTGGGAGGCGGGCAGCATGGTAGTAAGGAAGGCACCCGGGCCTCGCTCAGTGTGGACAGAGTCTCAGCTCCCGGCTTATTAGCTCTGCAACTTGGGCTTGTGACTTTACATTTGAGCTCGGGGGGTGGGTGTGGGTTGGGGGTCTCACCTGTAAGAGGGATTTTTCCCCCCTAGAGTTTTCCTTTTTCACTTTGATCAGTTTTGTATACTGGGTGACTAGCAGGTTGCCGCAGCTGTTACTGGTGTTTAACTGTGTGGGAAACCGTTAGACATACCCTTCTCCTTGAGCCGGTGGGCATTGGGATGATACAGGTGAGCAGTCTGACCCCAGAACTGGATCCATGAAATTTCTTGCCGAATAAATGGGAAAGTGCCGCCCTCCCCCCCCCCCCCCCATTTCTCTCCCCCACCAGGGCTGGTGTGAGTGGGGTCTGGCAGTCTTGCAAAAGAATGAATTAAAGGCTGGGGGTTGGGAATCCTACAGACCAGGTGATAGTTTCACACACTTTGCTCAGTCTGTGTTTGAAGTTAAAAACTATTCTGTATTGGAAAATTGAAGTGGAAACGGAATTGTTTTTCTAGTATTGTTTCAGAACAAGGACTTGATTTAGGTTAGGACTTAGCGAAAAAGGAAAAGCAAGTATGGAGGAATCGTAAAAACGATCTTTCCATTTCAGAAAACAGAGTTAGGGGAGAAAATGGCCTTGGGATCGCTATGCAGTTTAGTCAGGTTGATTGGTGGGAAGGATGTCGGTGAAGTTTAATCTCCCCACTGGGTCGGCTCCCTCTGGTCTGGAAAGGAACAGATTCAGCTTTTTGCTGTATTGTGGGGATTTTCTCTCCTACAGATTCTATCATAGGAAATTGTTTCAGTGGAGCGTACTATTTGCCATTCTCCTAGGTATTTTGGGTGTGGTGCTTTGTGGGTTTGGCCACTAAAAATTGCCCCGTGGTGGACAAAGAGCTTTTCCTCTGAATTTGTGCCTTTACGTTAAATCTTACTTACCTTTTATTTACTAAATAACTTTCATTGAAAATGACACAAAGTAATGAAGTAGTGATAGATTTTCTGTGCCGTTGTCGTTACGCCTCTTACTCATAGTGCGATTGGGTTTTTTTGAAGAGCACAGTCTGCCCAGGGTTGAACTTCTCTTTAAAAATCTGTGAGAGAGTCATTTGAATTATTGGGAGATAGTTGGCTATTTCCGCTTGCACTGGTGACTTTCTCAGTCTTTGAAAGTGTAAGGAAAAACTGATCTCTTCCCAACAGTAAGAGAGTAGATTTGGCCATTCCCTCTGTTTGAAATGCCAGTGTTCTCATGATAGCCTCTACGCGCCGTCCAGTAGAACTTTATCTGTGATGATGACACACACGTTCTGTAGCCACACGGCCCAGTGCCGGAGTTCCTGGCAGCTTGTGGCTGTTGAGTAAATTGTTACTAATGTGATTCAGGAGCTAAATTTCAAATTTAATTTTAATTAATGTAAATGTACACAGCCGCCTGTGGCTCCTGGCTGCTGTGTTGTACAGCACAGCCCTGAGGACACATACTTCTCTCGTTTGTTCATGGTTTTCTTGAAGGTATTTATGACCATCCTTCAAAGGGACCAGTTTTTAAAGACGCTTTGAAAAATATTTGTTGTTTTAGATTTAGGATTTTTTTCTCCTTTAGAAAATACTTATTGCCCTGTGGCGCCAGTCCTAGAGAAACTGTGACACGAGTCCAAGTCCGGTGTCTGCCTTCGTGGGAGGCCGCTGTAGTCAGGTGTGACTGAGTACCTAGGAGGGGAGGTGACGGTCCCTTGCACGATGCAGGCACAGGACGGTCTCTTCCGAAAGGTCTTGGAAGGCCTTCTGGGGGAAGTGAGGTTAGCATGGAGACCTGAAGATGAGTAGGAGATGGGGGTGGGGAGTACCGTTCCGGGGGTAGGGAACAGCATAAGTAGCCATTGTGAAGGTATGGAAGCATGTTCCAAACTCCTGAGTGTGTAACAACAGGTTTTGCAAAAGCCGGTTTTATCTTTGGTGTATACTCACTGGGCTACCATGTAGAGGCCATGCGGTCTTGCTTCTGAGAGGCGGAGACTGCTGGGGTGGCCCTGCGCCGGGTGTTGGGTGGGCCCGGGCCAGGCTCTGCTGTCCCACCTCATCCTTTTACTCAGAGATTTAAATGCTTAGGTAATTCGGATCAGAGATACGTGCTTATTATGTGTGGGATACCGCTCGTCTGTGGTGCTCCCGCAGAACGGTGGTTCCGTCCCCTGGGCCAGAGGAGTGGTGGTGCGGGCAGGTGGTCCAGCGGCCCACGGGTGCCTGTCTGTTCACACAGTCTGATCAGCGCTGGGAGGATGCGGGGCTCCGGGGACGGGCGGTCAGGGAAACTGCTCAGAGGAAGGACCACCTTGGGGGTGGGGGTGTCGGTCTGGGCACCTGAAGGCAAGGTAAGGGTGTAGACAGCTCCTGGTGCCAGACCAGGGAGTCCAGATCATCCTTTTAGGGTTTGAAAACAATACAAACTTTTAGAAACCCATTGCGTCCAGGGTAGTTGGAGGAAGCTACTGTGATTGCTTCTCAGAAATCTAGACCAGCTTTTCCCAGGGTGTATTTTTTCATCCAGGTTCCTATCTGCAGGAGAGCTGACGGCTGCCTTCCCTCCCCACAAGCCGGGTTTGTGAGAGGAGAAGCCCCACGAATCACAATTCGTGTACTTAATTTGTTAGGAGATTTTTGCACAAACAGAATTTTCTTGAAAAAGTTTTTTAAAAAACTGTTTTTGAGAGTGTGGGTAACATATTCATAGAGCCCAAACTTGGAAATGGCACAGAAGAAGGTTTGGGGAAGGCCTCCCTCTCCTGCCTTCGGAATCCCCAACCTTCTGGGCCATTCTAGAGCATACTGTACAGGTGGGAGCCCGTGCTCTCTCTTGCTTGTTCCTGTATGTGGCACAGCTCACATGATGCTCCACTGTAGGTGGCCCCAGACTGATCAATGTCTCAGAGCTCTTGGCAATACTGATACTTGAAGAGCAGGCTTCATTCTAAAAATCCTTTTTTTTTTTTTTTTTTTATGGTAAAATATTTTGGTGCTGTACTTAACATAAAATGATTTTAGAGTTTATATACCATAACTGAGAATTGAAGTTTAAACTATAGTTAAAGTAAAAACTTTAGTTTAACTAAGGTTTAGTAAAAACGTTAGTAAAAATGAATTTCATGTCACCTGAAGACTGTCGGAGATTCTGTTACTGTTGTCATGTTGCACATCCCGTCATGCAGCCAGTTCACACCTGGTTTATAGTTACTCAGTTTCTGGAAAGGATTCCTGAAACCTGTGGTTTTGATTACCTGCCTTATTAGTTGATGATATACATGTGTCTCTAGCTTAACAACCTGTTTGTACACCAAGAGGATACAGTAAAAAATCAGTCTCTTGTTTGGTAGGACTTCTAAGAATATTCACGTTCACTCCAGGTCTCTTCATTAGTTTAGTTAATCAACCTAGAGATCGCAAAACACTAAGGTGACCGAAAGGTCCTTCAGGAGGAGGGCGGCTGAGTTGCCTGCTGTTGCTGGTTTGGGGAAGGGAAAGTGATCTTCCCTTCAAAAGGAAGAGAAGTCTGAGAGTTATTAAATAAGAAAGGATGGAAAACATACATAATAATTAGATCCTTTTTAGGAGTAAAAAGTGTGTGTACTTAGACTTCCAGAAGGAAATCTCTAGAAATTGTTTTTCTTGGGGATGGGGGACTGAAGATAGTTCGGCGGGGGGGGGTTCTCTGCACTTCATAGTCTTCTCGATGCTGAAAAAAAAATCCAGAAATATAATACTTGCATCACAAAACTAGTGAAAGAGTAAATCACATCCAAAGCAAAACATCTTTAGTATTTGTGGTTAGGAGAATCTATCAAATGGTGAGAAGTGGAGATTTGGTTAATTCTGTTACAAATCTTTGGACCTGTAGCACAAATGACTTGAGCAAGTGCAGACTAACTTAGAGGCGCCATCCAGAGACACACACATCAGGAAAATGTGATCGTGTTTAGAGTAATGTCCAGTCATCCCTTCCTTTGTCACAAGCTCTGATTTTTAAGAGAATCTTTCAAGTAGAGGTTTCTTCACAGATGTGCTAGAAGCTGCAGGACCTGACAGCCACCTGATGTTTCTTTGACTATTTTAAAATAACGTCAGCTTTCCCAGCGTGAGCAACATCTATCTTACCATTATGTTGGCTACAAAATGTTATATGTAGATCGTCACGTTCCTTTAGGAAAAAAAAGTAGTTTTTGGAAAGTCCCTCTTTAAAGTGCTTTTTCTTTTGTCTTTTAAGCTCATGTGAACACTAAAACTATTTTACACTAATACTGAACCCATTTCAGGTTCCATCTTCAAACTGCAGACGCTCCCAACTGGAAGTGTTCCAGGTGTTATCATCTGGGCTTGAGCTAATCACCGGGGCCTGGACACCCCAGGGGCTGCCCGACAAAAAAAAATCAATTTCTTTAATTACTTAAACGAATAGTTCCTTCGCATGGTTCAAAAATGAGAGGACACGCAGGCTGTAGAGTGAAAGCCTCCCTCCCTCTACCTAGTGTCGCAGGTAACCGCTGCGAGTAGCTTGTGCTCTTCTCCACGGTTTCTCTCTTCAGGCAGACGCTGTTCTTAGTTCCTTTGCCCCCTTTCTGCCTTTCCTTCTTACCTTACCTTACAGTAAGGAAACGAACTGTTCACATTGTTGCAGACCTGCAGATAGCAGCCCGTGAAGAGCTTCCTTATCCCTTTCCATAGTATCCATTATATGAGATGGGCCATAACTGATTTCATCTGCTCCCCCCAGATGGACACTTAGGTTATTTCCAGTCTTGTTTCCTCTCAAACAGTGCTTTAATGAACAGCCCTGCGGTTATGTGTATGTCTATAGAACAGATTCCTAAAAAGGAATTAATGGTTAAAAGGAATATGCATTGTAATTTTGATCGTATCATCTAATTGTCCTTCAAGGGCTTGTATGTTGGTGGATTCTTAAAGCTTGAAAAGCAGCACACTCAGATCCATTGTAGACATCACTGGATATTTTGTCTCTGTTACTTATTAATATTGTCTAGTTGACGGACACTCAGGTAATTCTTTAGCTGGTGATTCTCCATGATTTTGTATTTCTCAGTCGCTTGGGATTTAGCTATAATTTTATCGTGTGTGTGTTTTTTCCCTTTAAGACTTTTTTTTAGAGCAGTTTCAGGTTCACAGCAAAATTGAGGAGAGGGTACAAAGATTTCCCATATACGCCCTGCCCCCACACGCACAGCCTCCCCCTTATCGGCACCCCCCCTTAGCGCGCGTTTGTTACAGTTGATAAACCTACTCGGACGCTCTTAATCACTTTACTCAAGGGTTCACTCTTGGTGTTGTGCATTCTTTTTTTTTTTTTTTTTTTTTTTTTTTAAACTTTGTATTAAATTTTTTTAATGTTTGTTTATTTTTGAGAGTGTGACTAGGGGAAGGGCAGAGAGAGAAGGAGACATGGAATCTGAGCTGTCAGCACAGCCCACTCCGGGCTTGAACCCGTGAATCGGGAGATCATGACCTGAGCCAAAGTTGGATGCTTAATTGACATGTTTTCATCATTATAATATCATACAGAGTATTTTCACTGCCCTAAACCGCCCCCATCCCCCGCCGGCTCCACTTGTTCACCCCCCCCCCCCCCCACCAACTACTGACCTTTTTATTGTGTCCATAGTTTTGCCTTTTCCAGAATGACCTACAGTTGGAACCATGTAGTATGTTGCCTTTTCAGTTTGGCTCCTTCTACTTAATAAGACACATTTAAGGTTCCTCTATGTTTTGTCTTGTGGTGCTGAATGATACTCAGTTGTCTGGATGTTGTGTAGTTTTTGGATTTCGTGTGTTCATTTCCTGTTACGGGCTCTCCTAGGCCCACACACTTTTATATCCTGTACGCTGACACCTCCAAGTCCAGACAGCGGTCTTTCCCCCTTTCTCCTGTCTTGGTGTTGCTGCCTGCCAGCTATATCTCCCAGCATTTGGGCCAGAGGACTGGTCTCCGATGCCCCTTGCTTGTTACTCATGCTGTAGCCAGATAGTCTGAGGCAGCTTGGCACCTGCAGTCTAGGCTTGCTTCTGCAGACGTTGGATGCTAGCACAGCACCCTACATTCCTCCTCTTCCAGGACTTTTCTTTTTTTCTCTTTTTTTGGGGCGCCTGGGTGGCGCAGTCGGTTAAGTGTCCAACTTCAGCCAGGTCACGATCTCGCGGTCCGTGAGTTCGAGCCCCACATCGGGCTCTGGGCTGATGGCTCAGAGCCTGGAGCCTGTTTCCGATTCTGTGTCTCCCTCTCTCTCTGCCCCTCCCCCGTTCATGCTCTGTCTCTCTCTGTCCCAAAAATAAATAAACGTTGAAAAAAAAAATTTTAAAAAAAGAAACAGCGTGAGTTGGGGAGAGGGGTGAGGGGTGGGGGTAGAAAGGGGGGGGAGGGAGGGAGGGAGAGAGAGAGGGAGAGAGGGAGAATATCTTAAGCAGGCTCCATGGTCAGCACGGAGCCTGACACGGGGCTCGATCCCATGACCCTGTGATCATGACCTGAGCTGAAATTGAGTCAGACATTCACACGAGCCACCCAGGCGGCTCCCCCCCACCCCCCCACCGATTATTAATTGAGTAGCAGAGCGGATAGGCAGCTGGCTAAGCCTCCCTGCCCCCCTGGCTCTGGGTGCTCCTCAGCCGTGGTGGTGGAGAACAGTGAACGTCTTTCTGCTCCCTCTGCTCCAGACCATCTGGTTACAGTTGAGAATCTGCTGAGTGAATTACGGTTGGTCCAGTGGTGGTTCGCTGCTGTGACAGCATCTTCTGTCCCGCCTTTGTCTTAGGAAGGCTTAAAATCTCTTCCCGTCAGGGGGTCAGCGTGTAAACCACGTTTAGGAAACTTAAATTGTCCTAGCCCTCTGGGCACAGCACTTGGAGCTTGTAAGCTTGTAAAGCTCATCGAGCGAGGCCAGGAGGCCGGCTGCCATTCCAGGACTCTGGTGATTGAGGTCCAGCGTGACAGGACTTTCAGTCAGGACTGT
This sequence comes from Felis catus, assembly GCF_018350175.1. Classification (NCBI taxonomy): domain Eukaryota; kingdom Metazoa; phylum Chordata; class Mammalia; order Carnivora; family Felidae; genus Felis; species Felis catus. The sequence goes on from NC_058383.1 coordinate 37,959,863, forward strand.
CTTGGGTTCTTTAAGGGGAAGGTAAACAGCAAACATTTGGTGAAACAAGATTTTTTTTTTTTAATGTTTATTTTTGAAAGAGAGAGCGTGAGCGGGGGAGGAGCAGAGAGAGAGGGAGACACAGAATGGGAAGCAGGCTCCAGGCTCTGAGCTGTCAGCACAGAGCCCAACGCGGGGCCGAACTCAAGAACCGTGAGGTCAAGACCTGAGCCGAAGTTGGATGCTCAACCTACTGAGCCACCCAGGCGCCCTGAAACAAGATTTCTTGATACTTGAAGCAAAGTAACCACGAAATGCATTTGTGAATGAAAAAAGAAAATGCTCAGATTTTAATAGTAAATTGTGTACATCAGACTCTACCTTTCTTGGGTAGACTTACTCTTGAAAAAGTATATGAATAAAGCAGGTATGTCCCCTCTGATTTACACCGTAGTTTGTAAGGTGCTGTAGTTTTATTTCCGTTAGTTTTATCTACTGCAGTACCCTGGTTTCCTTCCCCTTGCTTCAGATGGTACAGTTCATGGTATTTAAATATTTAAAAGTACTTACTGGGTAGGTTTCCATGTAAAAGAGTCTCCCTGGTGGATCCTTTGGTAACATGAATATTTGTCCCATAAGTTAGCTATAAATTTGGGTTTAATAAATTAAATTGTATTATAACTCTTAACATGAGACTTACTTATACTAGAGAATAGAATTTGGGTTTTATTTTTTGTCCTATGCTCTGCTGTGTCTGATGAGTGATTATTATTTTTTTAATGTTTATTTATTTTTGAGAGACACAGAGTATGAGCAAGAGAGGGGCAGAGAGAGAGGGAGACACAGAATCCGAAGCAGGCTCCAGGCTCTGAGCCGTCAGCACAGAGCCCAATGCCAGGCTTCAGCTCACAAACTGTGAGATCATGACCTGAGCCAAAGTCAGTTGCTAAACCGACTGAGCTACCCAGGTGTCCCTGATGAGCAATTATTTAAATGCACATTACTGGTGGATCTTCCCCAGAAAGACATTCTTCATTAGAGCCTTCTAGTGGGTCCCTCCCTCCTGCATCACTGCACACACCTGCAGAGGGACTCCTGCCATGTTGGAGTTGAAACTCACCGCAAGCAGAGTGGCTAGCTTGTTCTGTCTGCTCAGCTCCCTGCTTCCACCCCTCCCCATTTCCAGTGTCCCTGTCTCAATCTCTTTTCCTTCTAAAGATCTGCTCAGAGTTGGCCTCTCATTTGAAGACTTTCTTGCTTCCGTTCATTCCCTTACTCCACTTGCTTGTAATATCTGATATTTGTGTGTTAACAGTTTGCCTTTGTGACTTGGTGTCCATGGCCTGTCTCCCTCAGTTACATTATAATCCTTTGGGGGGCTGACTTTTATTTGAGTCTCAAATAAGCCCCGTTAGCCCTGAATGGAGCGAAGTCTCGAGAGCGAGGACACGGCCCCACCGTAGGGAGGCCGGGAGGAGGCAGATTCCCCAGCCAAGTCTGCTCTGGCTCATGAACAGATAGTGATTCCGAGGAGGGGAAGCACTTTTTTGTTCAATGCAAGATCACTGTTGAGAATGAAGTAAAAACCTCATTATTCTGTGCTAATTAGTGGGTGGTGTATCTGCATGAAAAGCTTGAATCACTGAAGATTTTAGAAGGAATTTACTTTAATTATTTCCTAATAGTCATTGTACCAAAAAAAAAAAAAAAAAAAGATGTCTTTCGGGAATGTCTTTAAATGCCTAGATAAAAATTATTTGTAATGGTCTAAATGCTAATAAAACGGTGTTCTTTCTTTTTCCTTTAAAAATGTTTTAATTCTGCGTCGTTGAAGAGTTGTCCCATTATCCACGCAATCCCATGAATTTTCAAAGCAGAGTAAGCTTTAATTCTCCTAGAATTGTCACACGTTGTTAGGGCTTTACCATAGAGAGGGGACTGTTGTTGAGCACGAACCCTGTGCTGGACATGGGGTGCCAGGTCCTTGATGTGCATGTGTCTTTTAGTCCTCACAGCGACCTCAGAAGATGGTGCCCTGACAGACAGTGACTAATATTGATGGGACCCTTATTGCCTGTCAGGCTAAGGGCTGTATCCGCGTTGTACGATTTAATCCTTTCATCAATGATCCTAGAGGGAAGTGCCGTTTTCTTTTCCATTTTAGAGCTAAGGAAATAGTAAGGAGGTGTAGGAGGAGGAAGTGACAGATATGGGCCTGAATCAAGACCTCGAGGTACTATTCGCACCACACCGGCTGTGGCTCCTGCGTCGCGAGTGTCTGACTAATGTATTAATGACTGTGCCACGGGGGTCTCGAATGGTCTCCAGATCATCTAAGAATTAGAACCCTGTGAAAGTGTTTACCCTTCTGTCATTTCCTCCTCTTTAGATATGAGCCTTTTCAGAATGCCTTGCCCGTTTGGATTAATTTTTGTATCCAGTTTTGTCTCGGGAATTAAAACTTCTTTTTGTAAAAGTTTCCAGGGCTGATGTATAAAAGTTCTGAGCGTTCTTAAGATTTAAGACAAGCATTTGAATAGTTCTAGTACGAGTAATGCCGAAAGAGACGTAAAGAAATTACGGAAAGAAAAACAAAAGCAGACCTTTTTCACTGAGAGTAAGGGCTGCAGAGAGCCGTGGGCGTGGGTGGGGAAGGCAGGGTATCTGTGGGAGGGGAGTTTCATGCTTGAGAGTAGAGAAACATGAACATGAAACAGCGTCTAAACTCTCACTCTTAGGTTTTTCCTCAAGCTAACATCTCTTATTCTGTGTTAATGCCGTTTAATCTTTACATCAGCCATGGGATGGAGGGCCGTGGATGCCGAGGGGGAGCTGGAGGCAGAAGTAACCTGATTGGTCCCCTGCAGGATAATGAGGCTGCGTAAAGGGGAAGCAGGGCAGGAGAATTCATGATTGAATTTTGTTCTCTTTGTTTCTCTTTTATGAAAGTAGTCATAAATGTTAAGATGACTATTTTATATCTTTGGCTACACAAGGCAAGTGTTAAAATTGATACTGTGTATCCTGTAACTTGGGCACTCTTCGCTGTAATTCACTCGTTCCCTCAGCGTGAAGGGGTGTGTAGAGAGCCCGATTCACAGAAGCATTTTATGCAAGGCACTGAGTAGACACGATCCCTCGGTCATGGTCCTTAAAGCCTTGTGAATTTTAACTGGGAGTTGATAGTATGCTTTTAAGACTCAGTCATGTCTGCCAACCATAGAAGAGTTACTACTTCTGGCCAGTACAAGATTTGATCAACTTGATTGTGTACATTCGAACAGAAAAATCAGTTCTGCCAGTCAGAGAATTTGGGGCCCCAATTGCCATTGAAAGGAAAAACATAAGGTGTTACGACAGAAAGAGGAGATGGTAGAAAACCCGAGGAAGGATGTGTTTTGTGGATGATTGGCCCAGCTGCATTTGAACAGACTCTTCAGACAAAGCTGTTTTCAGATGTTACAGGCTGGATGGATGGATTCAGCCACTTACCTGGTATTTGATTTGTAAAATGAAGAGCTTTTTTTCAGGGTACCTGATAGTAGTTCTTTACTTGTTTAAGATGAAATACTGACTTCTGATAATGGTGGGTAAGAATGGATCTTAGAACGTGTGTAGGATGCCTTGTCTTTCAGTGTTTAGAGGGGATTGTTTCCTGGAGCAGGGTTTCTCTGAGCAGCCTAGAAGTGAAACATCCCTTGCGACCATGCTGGATGAAGACCTTCCATGCTGTGGATGCCCTAACTTTGTAGGAGTGTGACAGAGACCGGGAAGCTTATAGCTACCTTTTTCTCACATCAGCTTAATGAAAGGGACGGACTCTAGGGTGGCATCCGAAGAGCCCCAAGAGAGAAAATTCCGGTTGGCTATAGAGGCATGACAGGCGGTGTTTGCCGTGTGACAGAGAAGTCTCCTGCGAGAGGTGAGCCCCTAGAAGGCATGGTCCCATAAGTCTTATTCAGCCTCAGCTCTGCTCTCTCCTGGGTCCCCCGGTAACTTGGTAGAGAGAAGGGAACTTACCTGGGACTGGAAGTTATAACACTCAATCTTGAATTTTAGGAACTTCCGGTGATTCAGATTGGTATTGCCCAACCATTGTGTTGGGACACTGTGGTGTGTAGAAAGCATAACTGTGTATGTTGCAATATCCCGGCTTTCCTTCTTCACTCTCCGTTGTCAATTTTTTGAACTGGAGAATAGGGAACATGGTGACAGTAATGGTGAGAAGGGTGGTATTGTGAGTACGGATGGCCCTCCGCAGGCCGTCTTTATTTTATAGACTCCTTGTATATTTGGGTGTATACACGTTCATAAGTGTTGGGACTGGTAGGTGAGGACGGGAGTAGAATTAGTCAATTCTTTCTACAGCTGAATGGCTGGGAGATGCGTTTGGGCTGAAATAAGATGAGAAAAGTGGTCAAGGTGGACAAAATGTGTCAAACCAATACAAACCAAAAGTGAGCCCAAGACATGCTGCCTTGTGACACTTGTCAAAGTTGCGTGTGCATTTGGAGTAGAGGTATGGTAAATCATTAAAAAAAGACAACAACCCCAAACTGGTAAATTTGAGAGTGGCAGGATGGTGGGTGATTCCTTAAAAGTAAGATATTTAAAAGTTTTTGTGCAGTATGGAATAAGAAAACCAGCATGTGCCCTGTTCCAGCTTTCATCGTATAACCCTGGGATGTCGGCCCTGTTTCACACTCGAGGGAAGTGAGATGCACACATGGAGCAGCTTGCTCAGGGACACAGGGCTGGTCGATTCGGCCAGGATTTGGACACGGGTGTTCCACTTCCGGGTGTTCCTTTTCCTTCCTCGTTGCCCATTCTCACACCGGAGTGGGGACCCTCACTCTGACACTGCCGCGTTTAACTATGTATTCAGGTTTGCCTGCTCTGGTCCTGGCCTCGCTGCCAGGACTAGGCACTAGGAAAAGTGCTTCCAGACACTTGGAAGAGCCAATCAGGGAACTTCCGCAGGTTGTTCGAAACTTTAAATATTAAATATTTGGAGTTCATTTCCTTCTAAGGATTTACAGTGTTTGACACCGTCTCTTCATCCCCTCCCTGGGAAATAGAAAGGAAACTCGATCTCTGTCATCATGGTTCCTACTTGCTGGTTTAGATGTAGTTTCATTTTCATGTTCATACGTTGAGAAGCATTGCATTAAAACACACACACACACACACACACACACACACACACACACACACACACACTGGTTTGTTGGTTTCTTGGGTTTTTTTATTTGTTTTTTAAGAATGTGGAGTACGGGCGCCTTCCTTGCTCAGTTGGTAGCGACTGTGACTCTTGATCTTGGGGTTGTGACTTGGAGCCCCACGTTGGGTCTACATAGAGATTACTTAAAACTAAAATCTTAAAAGAATATGGAATAAAAACGTATGCGTGTGGCTAGAGTCTGGAAGGCAACAAAACTTGAGTTACGTTGGAGAGTTGTTTTCTTTTTCCTTGATTTCATGTGTTTTTTTTTTAATTTTTATTTAATGTGTTCTTTGTATCTGGAGACCTTAGTGAATCTCCAAATTCAGGACAACATAATGCCATAAGAGCTATGGAATGGAACCCACCAAACCACATCGAGGTGCAAAAAGCCCTGATCACTGGTTGTGTCTCAGCTGTCTGTTGTATCCAGGAGTCAGCTCCTGTGTCTCTTCCTAATTACATGTCCTGTAATCTGGAGGAAGCAACCCCAAATTGAGGGACGTTCTACAAAACCAACTGGCCTGTCCTCTTCAAAAATGTCAGAGTTATGAAAGAACAAGCCTAAGGGACCTTCCCAGACGAAAAGACAAAGACATGACAGCGAGGTGCCCTGGGGCCCGGAATTGGGCTTTAGACCAGGAGAGGGAATGTGATGAAGGGTGTTCGTGAGACAACTGGTCGCATTTGAGTAAGGGCAGTCAGTACATTAAGTATTGGGTCAGTGTTAAATTTACTAAATTTCATAAATGTGCTGTGTTTTTGTAAAATGGTGTTCTTAGGAGATGCATGGTCAAACACTTGGGAAGAAGGGCTCATACTGTCTGCAACTTGCTCTCACAGGTTCTACAAAAACTCTGTGTGTGTGTGTGTGTGTGTGTGTGTGTGTGTACAGTTGCAAGTAATTTCTAATTCCTTCTAGCCGGGTAGGATGAGTTTGGTATGTATTAGAGGTGGTCTGTACATAACACGTATGTACGGAGAACTTTGGAAGCCGAAAAGAGGGACGGGTCCGCTCTGCAGGGGCAGCCTGAAGAAAGTCTTCAGAGTCACTGTGTTGAACCTGAGTGAGAGGGAGGGGTGTTGTGACCAAGAGAGAGAGCATCCAGAAGAAGGATTTCTGCGTATGACAGCCCACTGTGTTGTGGCTGGAAGGTAGGGCACATCAGAAGGTGCCAGGGGTTGCTCAGGGGCCACTCCTGATGGCCTGGTATGCCTTATGAAGGAGTGTGAACTGCATCCATAGACATGATGGAGATACCAAGATGCCTTCGGCTGCACGTTTCATTAAACTTCAGCTAGAATGGCTTAAATGATAGGAAGTGTATCTTCTCACATCACAGGAAATCTGAAGGCAGGGAGGGTCCAGAGTTGGATAATTCAGCTTGGAGATGGCTTCACGAACCCAGTGTCTAGTTTTGCTGTAGCCCGTCCTTACTTAGTGTGTGAGTGGTGTCTCCTCTCCTGTCTGGGGAGGGAAAGGGAGATTTCTTCCCAAGCATGCCTTGCTGTAAGGAAGGAGAACCTTGTCCAGAACAGTCTTGGCCAACTTGCCTTCAATTCTCTTTGCTGGGATTGCGTCCCTGCAAGAAGGTACTTGTGGTGGGTGGCTCTTGAGTCACTCTTGCTCCTGCAGCCGGGACGGTGTTGCCCTTCCTTAGAGGAACCTTGGAGCGGTCACGCGAGGGGCTTGCTGGGTCAGCAGTCTATCGGTCCTGTTGCCGTGGAGAAGACCGTTCAGTTTTTCAGAGTGGGGAGTGGGAGAGGGAGTGACTGTATTTAAACAACGGAAACAGACACATGCACTCATCACCCCACCACTTTGACCAGTACCACTCTTTATTTTTGGCCTGTTGCTGTCCAGCCACTGCCCACGTGCACGTACTTCAGTGCTAATCTTACTTGACGTGCCATTTTACATACGATGTCATTTGCATGTTTTTACATAACATGCATATTTTCCTACCTTTTTAGTCTTCGACATTATTTTAAGAGATATGTAACGTTTTGTAACATTATACAGTAATTTATTAAACCTTCTGTTCTGTTATTGTGGAACGGTAATAACGGCTAATACGATGGAATACTTAGCCCCACAGGCACTGTTGGTTGGAATGCTTTACGTTTATTAATTCACGTAGTCCCCACGAAACCCTGTGAGGTCTGGTGGCCATTATCACCACCGCGCCCCCCCCCCCCCCCGGTTTCCAGACAGAGGAAACCAAGGTGTAGAAAGTCAGGGGAGCTCGGAGCTAGTACGTGAGGGACTAGAAGCAGAGCTGGGCTCAAGCAGGCAGTCGGGTCCTCGGTCTACCCATTGGGCTGGGCCGCCTCCGCACCTTGTCTGTACCATGTCGATGCCACACACACGGCCACTCGTGTTGTTTCCTACACATCTTGTCCTTTGTGCACGTGGCCAGGTGGCTTCGGGGTGAAGGAGGCGTGGTCGGTGAGGGACTGAGGGACGGAGATGACACAGAGGCCATACGAGAGAGAAATGGTACTTTGAGAGGGACTGGGAAATCCTGTGTGCTCACGCTTGGAGGTCCCTGTGCTGCCCGTAACCCCTCTCACGTCAGACAAGTAGTTGTCAAGTTGTTTTCTTTTCCTTTTAACTGTTCTTAGTTCCTTTACATGTCTTTATTTTCTGCAGCTTCAACACTGTGAGAACTCTCATATTCTGTTTAGGCTCGGGTTTTGTTTTGTTTTTGTTTTTCTTTAATAATTTACCGTTTAACTCTGTGATCACTTAAGGTTAGAGTTTAATTTCCCCAAATTGCTTTTCATCTCACCTGATGCCCATTTATCAGGGCACACATACATTCTCCAGAGCATTTTAACATAATTTGGTGAAGGTTTAATTGATTAATTTCCTCTAATTCCATTAATTTCCTTTAATTTGTGTATCTATGTTTCTCCTCACACCACATGGTTTGATTATTGTTTTAGAATATATGATAAAATCTAGTAGGGCCGACCCTCCTCTCATCTCTGTTTAACTTCTCCTCCTTTAGCGTTTGAAGGTTAGCCTTCCCTGTTTTATTTTCCCAAGTGAAGTTTCCAATCATTTTAACGTTACTCTTAAGACGTGCCAGTGTTCTCGGGCGGTGCTCCTTTGGGTTAAGGTCATAGTGACATAATGACATTTGGAAAGCTCTTACGGTTGCTTAGTTTCTCATTTCCATTTCTGTTTAATTTCTAGATTTTGGATCATTGTTTGACTTGGAAAATGATCTTCCTGATGAGCTGATCCCCAATGGAGGAGAATTAGGCCTTATAAACAGTGGGAACCTTGTTCCAGATGCTGCTTCCAAACATAAACAACTGTCGGAGCTTCTGCGCGGAGGCAGCGGCTCTAGTATCAACCCAGGAATAGGAAATGTTAGCGCCAGCAGCCCCGTGCAGCAAGGCCTCGGTGGGCAGGCTCAAGGGCAGCCGAACAGTGCAAACATGGCCAGCCTGGGTGCCATGGGCAAGAGCCCTCTGAACCAGGGAGATTCTTCAGCCCCCAGCCTGCCCAAACAGGCAGCCAGCACCTCTGGGCCCACTCCCCCTGCTTCCCAAGCACTGAATCCGCAAGCACAAAAGCAAGTGGGGCTGGTGACCAGCAGCCCTGCCACGTCGCAGACGGGACCTGGGATCTGCATGAATGCTAACTTTAACCAGACCCACCCTGCCCTCCTCAATAGTAACTCTGGCCATAGTTTAATGAACCAGGCCCAGCAAGGACAGGCGCAAGTCATGAATGGCTCTCTTGGGGCGGCCGGCAGAGGAAGGGGAGCTGGGATGCCGTACCCCGCGCCCGCCATGCAGGGGGCCTCGAGCAGCGTGTTGGCTGAGACGTTAACGCAGGTCTCGCCGCAAATGGCCAGTCACGCGGGACTGAACACGGCGCAGGCAGGAGGCATGACCAAGGTAAGTGAGCTGAAGTGCTCTGAATGCTTCCTACTCCTGGGGGCGGGGAGCTTCTCCTTCCTAGCAGGTAACGCGGTAACGGGGGTGGGGGGCTGGTGGAATGCGGTGTGTTCCTGCCTCCTTCAGTCTTTCCCTCTGCCCCTCAGATTTGGAGGAGGGAGAGCTGGTATCTGGAACCCAGAGAGAAAGATCTCTGCCCCTGTTCTTAAAGTGGGAATTCTTGGGGCGCCTGGGTGGCTCAGTCGGTTGAACGTCCGACTCTTGATTTCGGCTCAAGTCGTAGTCCCAGGGTCGTGGGATCAAGCCCTTTGTCGGGCTCTGCATTTACTGTGGGGCCTGCTTGTGATTCTGTCTTTGCCTCTTCCCCCTCCCCCACTCGTGCACGCTCTCTCTCTAAAATGCAGTACAGCAAGGTGGGAATTGTTAAAGAAGCCCGCAGTAGAGTAGCCTGCACGTGAGGCAGTTGAGAACGTTGGGAAGGTATCTGGACTAATCGCCAGTTTTCAGCCCCTTAGGAAGATGTGTGCACATAGGACCACATGGTTGAAAGAGGCACCTTCTGCTGGGAATCAGCTTTGTGTCGCATCCCTGACTCTCGTGGAGGCTGCTCTATCCCGCTTTTACCCAGCTGACGGAGTTGTCGCCCGGTAGACCCTTTCCTTTTGACATTCGCCCGGCCGGCGAAGTGTCTTTTGTCCCAGTCCCCATTTTACCAGCAAAGAAGCTGCATTCCGGGCTGCTCAGCTGCCTGCCGTGAGGAGGCGGCGGAGCCTGGGCAGCTTGGGCCTTCGGGTCACAGGAGAGACTTGGGAGCTGTGGTCCCCAGAGTGGGGTCCGTGGGCCGACAGGGCAGCGTCTGCAAGGAGCTTGTTAGAAGCGCAGAGCTCCCGACTCGGAACATAGGGTGCAGCCCGGTGCCCTGCGCTCTCCAGAGCCTCCGGGGGGCCGGGGAGCCTGTGCAGGCTGGGCTCTGGCTTGTAGCTATCGGCCTGCAGTGGGCAGCGGGCATGCAGAGTGGCGGCTGAACTCGGAGAGCAGGGAGGGGAGAAGCTGGGGAGATGGGAGACGGGACAGGAAGGGGGCAGGCTGATTCTCAGTGAGGGAGCAGGCCCCGCAGAGGCGCCCAGACGAAGGCTACTCAGCGGCGGCCACTGGAGCACCTGTTTCAGGCAGCATTTGGAACAGCAAATTCTAGAACAGTAGAATCGTTTGGCTGTTGCTTGGATTTGAGTCCAAATAAAGGAAAAGGAGAAGCAAGAGTAGCACACAGTCTCCCCACAAGGCTCATGGGGGCATTGGGAGAGGCACGGGAAGCCCGAGGACTGTCTTAGGTAAGGAGACCATTTTTTTTTTTAACTTGGGAAATAAAAATGAGATAGAGTTGACCATTGAACAACACAGGTTTGAACTATGTGAGTCTGTTTATACGTGGGTGGGTTTTTTTCATAAACACGGTACTATAAATGCATTTTCCTTATGATTTTGTTAATAACGTTTTCTTTTCTCTAGCTGGCTTTATTGTAAGAAAACAGTATATAATACATATATGTAACATACAAAATAAGTGTTAAACTACTGTTTATGTTACTGGCAAGGCTTCCGATCAGTAGTAGGCTATTAGTAGTTAAGTTTTCAGGAAATCCAAAGTTCTATGCCAATTTTCAACTGGGTGGGGATCAGAGCCTCAGACCCCTGCATTGTTCAGCAGTCACCTATAATTCCAGACATTAAAATTGCATTTATCTCTCTTGGAATGTTGTTAAAGGGGAATGTGAAGTTCACTTTTACTTGTCCCTGGCATTTGCAGAGGACACCTGCGTTCTAGAGGTCGGTTGAGAAGAGATTTCTGTGGGTTAGGGCTCATGGTCCGCTTGATGTTTGCTCTGTCCCAGTTCACTCATCACTCCATGCTGCACCATGGACTTAGAAAACAGTTACTTTTTTTTTTTTTTTTTTTTGAGAATGCAGAGGGTTTAATGCAAGGGTTCTCAAACTTTTTGGTTGTAGAAGTCCTGGATAATCTTAACCACTGTTGAGAGATTTCTTTCAAATGTGCATTATATCTGTCAATATTCGCCACATTAAATACTGGAACAGAATTTTGAATACCAAGCACACGTTCCATTAGCCATTAAGCACAGTGGTATCACATGGTATCCCAGAGCTTCTGGAAAATGCCTCTATGTTTCTGTGAGAGAATGAGATTAAAAAAAGGCAATAATGTCTTCGTACTTTATGAAGTAGTTTTGACGTCAAGACCCCCCCCCCCACAGAAGGCCTCTGGGCCCTTTGATCATACTCGGCGAGCCACTGATCATGCTTATTCCTAAAAGTTGGGCTTGGTATACCAACACGCGCCGTTCTCGTGTGTAAATACACGGATGATTTCTTCACGTCTTTGAGGTCCCTGGATAAGTCAGATTTCCAGTGGTCTCGTGTGTCATAATTTGTTTCTGTAGGGTTTTTTTTTTCTCGTAAAATCTGGACAACTTATATTCAGTTGATACGGCTCTTAAGAATCTGTTATCTCTAGGATCCTTACAGTTCATTTGTTGAAGAATCCGGTGGTTTTGTTTATTTGTTCTGGTAGGTTTCCTGTAGTCTGGGCTTGGTCGGTCCATCTCTGTCATCCCATGCTCCTCTGGCTGCCCCGAGTTTTCATTCCTTTGTGCAGAGTGATCTTTCAGACAGCCCTTCTCAAGTGTTCACTGTGTGGAGAGGAAGCGCATTGGTGTTGTGGAGACTGCCCCCTCTGTGCCCTGCAGGAACAGCCTCCCAAAGAGGCTGACGGCAAAGGAAGGACTGGGACTGGTGTTTTTTGGAAGGTTGTCATGGCCTTTGGGTGGAAACAAAAGAATAGTGATGGACAAATAGGAAGAGCAAGAGACGAGTGCGTTTTAAGCCAAATAGGACTTAACAAAAAATTTTTACATGTTTTTATTATTTTTGAGAGAGAGAGAGAGAGACCAAGTGCGTGGTGGAGGGAGGGACAGAGAGAGAGGAAGACACAGGCTCCAGCCTGGTGGGACTGGAACCCATGAACCACGAGATCATGACCTGAGCCGAAGTTGGGATGCTTAACCAACTGAGCCACCCAGGCGCCCCCCCAAATAAGATTTTAAAATGCACACGGGGAAAAAGAAATTTTTTAAAAAAATAGTGTTGTTTTAAAAATGATCATTACAGGGGCACCTGGGTGGCTCAGTTGGTTGAGCATCCGACTTCGGCTCAGGTCATGATCTCGTGGTTCTTGAGTTCAAGTCCCGTGTCGGGCCCTGTGCTGACAGCTCAGAGCCTAGAGCCTGCTTCAGATTCTCTGTCTCCCTCTCTCCCTGCCCCTCCCTCACTCATGGTCTGTCTGTCTCTGTCAAAAATAAATAAACATTAAAAAAAATAATAATAAAAATAAAAAAATAAAAATGGTCATTACAAAGAAAACACAAATTTCCTACGTGGCTCATTTGGTTAAGCATCTGACTTGGGCTCAGGTCATGATCTCAGAGTTCATGAGTTCAGGCCCACATTGGGCTCTGTGCTGTCAGCATGGAGCCCACTTGGGATCCTCTGTCTCCCTCTCTGCCCCTCCCCCATTCTCTCTCTCAAAAATAAACACTTAAAAATTTTTTTCCTATAAAATAATTCAAATAATAGAAGAGGTCAGCCTCGTTTCTTACAATCACTTCTATACAGTTATGTTTAGCACGTACTGTTCATAAGAAATGGAACCAAGCTACATAAGCACTTTGCTGTTTTACGTAACAGTACATAGCCTGCTTACCTTTCCTTGTCAGCGCGCACAGATTTTTCGTTTTCCTACTGATAGCAAAGTATTCCATTATTTGATGCACCGTAATTTATTGATCTACTCCTCTCATGGTGAACATTTGGATTGTGGTTTTTCATTAGTATAAACACAGCTGCAATGAATGTATCTTTCTGTGTAGGTATATCTGCATACATTGTGGGATAGATTCGAAAAGTGAGGTTACTGGGTCAAAGGCTTTATTAAAAATTTCATTTCTAGAAAGTAATCAGGTATGTGGTTTAACAACAAACCACCAAAAAAGAAAAAAAAAAAAAAAGGCTAGTGCTAGAGTAAGAACTGAAAAGTTGATCTCCCTTAAATTTTGACCTTTGGTTCTCCCAAAGTTTCTCACCAAAGACAACTATTTCTTTTTTTTTTTTTTTTTAATTTTTTTTTTTCAGCGTTTTTTATTTATTTTTGGGACAGAGAGAGACAGAGCATGAACGGGGGAGGGGCAGAGAGAGAGGGAGACACAGAATCGGAACCAGGCTCCAGACTCTGAGCCATCAGCCCAGAGCCTGACGCGGGGCTCGAACTCACGGACCGCGAGATCGTGACCTGGCTGAAGTCGGACGCTTAACCGACTGCGCCACCCAGGCGCCCCAAGACAACTATTTCTTAACTATCCTGTTGGGTATGATTTGTGCAGAGAGAGGCGCGCACGCGCGTGTGTGTGTGTATAGATATCTCCCCCCTAAACATAAAGACTAGTATAGTACAGCAGTGCCTGAGTGGCTCAGTTGGTTGAGCATCTGACTCTTGACTTTGGCTCAGGTCATGATCTCCCGGGTCGTGGGATCGAGCCCCTGCATCATAGCACAGAGCCTGCTTGGGATTCTCTGTCTACTCTCTCTCTGCCCCTCCCCTGCTCAAGCTCTCCTGCCCCCTGCCTCAAATAAATAACATAAAAAAAAAAAAAAAAGAGTAGTATAGTATAACATCTCTCTCTCCCTCCCTTTATTTATGTATGTATGTGTGTGTGTGTGTGTGTGTGTGTGTGTGTGTGTGTGTGTATATAAATATATGTACCTATTTCCTGCCACTTAATAATGGAAGTTGTAAGTTCCGTGTTGGATCGAGCTCAGTCCTTCTCACTGGGTACGGTATTAACCCTGATTTGGAGGGATGCCTGAGTGGCTCAGTTGGTTAAGTGTCTGACTTTGGCTCAGGTCATGATCTTGCAGTTTGTGGGTTCAAGTCCCACGTTGGGCTCTGCACTGACACACTCAGCTGGAGCTTGCTTCAGATTCTGTTTCCCTCTTGTTCTCTGCCCCGCCCCCCTCCTCTTCCTCTTCTTCCTCCTCTTTTTCTCCTCCTCCTCCTCCTCCTCCTCTCTCTCTCTCTCTCTCTCTCAAGTAAATAAACATTAAAAATAATAATAAAAATTTTAAAAAGTCCCTGATTCAGGTATATCTTAATTTATTTGACTAATGCCCTAATGGCTGTGCGTTTAGGTTGTTTACAGTGTTTTGCTGATAATAACAATTTTGATTTATACATCTTTGTATAGCTGAGGGTATCTGCCAGATAAATCCTTAGTAGTGAAACTTCTTGATTAAAGGATACTTACTTTGTTTTTTAACTTTATTTATTTTGAGAGAGTGAGAGAGGGGGAGGGGCAGAGAGAGAGAGAGAATTCCGAGCAGGCTCCATGCCACCAGCATTGAGCTCAACACAGGGCTTGTTCTCATGAACCGTGAGATCATGAACTGAGCAGAAATCAAGAGTTGGATGCTTAACTGACTGAGCCACCTAGGCGCCCCAGGATACATTTTTAATAAGCATATTATCAGATATGCTCCATAAACGTTGTACACATTATGCCCTCACCAAAAGCAGATGAGTCTGTCCCCCGTATCCTCTCCAACACTGACAGTAAACATCCTTTTACTGAGTTGCCCTTCTCTTAGGCAGAAATGTCTTTTCCTGAGTTCCTGGGCATTTATATTGTGCCCATATTCTCTGTTAGTTTTTCTGTTGTGTTTCCTTTTTTTCTTGTTGGTTTATATTCTTAATATTCTTTGTATATTAAAAATTAAAACCTTTTAATAAATGTAAGTTTTTTCCTCTTTTCTATTTGCTGAAGTCTGTTTTACCAGACGTATGGGTACTTAGGCTTTACAGTTTGATAGTTGTGTGTTTTTCACCAAATAAATGGATGTTACCAGTTTTTATGGAAACAGATTTATCCATTTTTTTCCTCTGTGGCTTTTGGGTTTTATATCATGTTTAGGAATGCTTTCCCTGTTACAAAATTATGAAATATTCTCCTGTATTCTTTTCCCTTAAATCTTGGATCTTTTTTTTTTTTTAATTTTTTTTTTCAACGTTTATTTATTTTTGGGACAGAGAGAGACAGAGCATGAACAGGGGAGGGGCAGAGAGAGAGGGAGACACAGAATCAGAAACAGGCTCCAGGCTCTGAGCCATCAGCCCAGAGCCCGACGCGGGGCTCGAACTCACGGACCGCGAGATCGTGACCTGGCTGAAGTCGGACGCTTAACCGACTGCGCCACCCAGGCGCCCCAAATCTTGGATCTTTAACTCAGAATTGCTTTTGGCTTGAGTGAGATGTAGAGATCTAGCTGTATGTTTTTTCCCAAATTACAGTTGTCATCCCAGTGCCATTTACTTAGATATCGCTGGTCCAGCTTTCTCCCCAGTGATGTGATATACCATTTTTATTACTTTTTACTCATTTTCAAGTTATACAGGGCTTGGGTCCAATTCTGGACTTTTGTTTGCTTGTTTCATTGATCTTTGCTTCTCCTGTGCCGGAAGCATAGCATCCTACCTGTATAATGAACTTTAATCCATGACGGAGGTGGTTGCTCTTCCTTCTTTTTTAAGCATCCAAAATTGGTTTTGCCATTCTTACACTCTTCTAGATGTGTCATTCTCAGCCCTGTGTGCACGTCAGAATTACATGGGGAGATTTGTAAAAATATGATGTCTGAACCCCGCTGCAGACCAGTTAAGTTAGATTCTCTGGGGTGTGGCATGAGCGTTGATTTGGTTTACGGTTCTTCAGAGAGCTGTCAGGGTTGAGAAGTGCTGCTTCAGATCAACTTAAGGCTGTTTTTCAAATTCCTAAAAACAAACAAGCAAAAACTGTGGAATTTGATGGGGATTGTATTGAACTTTGTGAATCATTTAAGAAGGAATTTGACATGTTAAGTTCCAAGTTTTGTGGCTTCCTGAGTCCTCTTACCCTATCCATACTATAACTTGTATGGATAACTGGCTGCATTTCATGCAGTCTTCTGTTGCTCAGAAGCATTGCATAGTTTTCTTTATATAGGTAATATGCCTTTTTTATTAAGTTTATTTCTGCACGGATTGATGGGTTTACTGTTGCTTTCGATGAGTTATTCTCTTTCATTACCTAACCGACTACTGTTTTAGTACAGGAAAGATATTGATAGACACGTGTCACTTTGGTAATCTGGCCACTTTATGGAATTCTCTTATTTATTCTAATGCTTTTTCAGATGTTTCTCGTGGGTTTTCCCAGCGGACAGTCATCTTTTGCATTGTTGATACTTTCATCATCTTGCCAGTATTTCTCCCAATGTTTGTGTTCTTAGACCTCTCTGTCTTAGATCTGATTAGAGGTGTGTCTAGTATTTTATTATTAAGTATAGTGTGAGTTTTGGTTTGGAGTCATTTTAAATTCAAGTATAATTGAATCTTCATTTATTAGTTTCTGGATTTTATCAAATTCCTTTTTAACATCTGTGATGATTATCCTGTGATTTTTTTCTCTTCTGTTTTATGTATGTGACAGATTATCTCAGTAGGTTTCCTAACATCAAATTGAGCCTAACATCAAATTGAGCCATCTTTGTAATTGTGAAATTAAAAGCTAATATATTGCTAAATTTTATTTGCTAGTCTTTCATTTAGAATTTTTACTTCTCATTAATCACTAGTGACATTGATCCAAGTTCTTTTTTGTGTTTTGTCAGGTTTTGATATCCATGTCCTGTTAACTTGGTCAAAGTGAATTTGGAAGCCTTTCACATTTCTTCTCTAAATGGTTTGGCATTTGAATAATCTATTTCTTGAGGATTTGAGAGACTTCACCTGTACAACTCTATAGGCCTAAAACTTTTTTTCCTGGGGGCTGACCAAAGATCTTTGACAAACACTCTTGCTATTTTCTATAGATCTGGACTTTTTAGACCGTTGGTCTCTTTGATCAATATATTTTTCTTTAAGAAAGGTCTAAATTTACTCAATTTTGAGAAGAACTCAAAGTATTTACTTTTATTCTCATAAAAATATATAAAGTAGTAGTACGTAGTATTTCCATGCCACACCTTAAGAAACAGAGGAATACACGAGTGCCTGGGTGGCTCAGTTGGCTAAGTGTCCAACTCTTCATATCAGCTTAGGTCTTGATCTCAGGGTTGTGAGTTCAAGCCCTGAACTGGGCTCTGCACTGGGCATGGAGCCTATTTAAAAAAAAAAAAAAAAAAAATTCTTTGGGGTGCCTGGGTGGCTAAGTCAGTTGAGCATCTGACTATTGATTTCAGCTCAGGTCATGATCCTGAGGTCATGGGGTCATGTCCTGCATCAGGCTCCATGCTGAGTGTGGAGCCTGCTTCGGATTCTCTTTATCTCTCTCCCTCTGCTCCTCCCCCACACTTATATCTCTAAAATAAAAGTAATAATAAAATTTTTTTACAAAGTGGAGGGGCACTGAGTGGAGAGAAGGAAGGAAAGTTGAATAGTTTGGCACAAGTCGTATAGTCAGTGAGTGGCATAGCCAGAACTAGGTCCCACAGTTTGGCTAAAGGTCTCTCTGTCACCAACCTGTGCCTCTGTTCCTGGGTCAGTTTTACAATTTGTATCTTAATAGAAATTCTTTCCATTTCAGGCTTTAATAATTTTAGACTTTCTTGATGTTTGTGATTATTCCCACTTTCTTATTCCCGATTTTGTGACTCTTCAAGAAAATATTCAAAATAAAAAATGTAGGGGCGCCTGGGTGGCTCAGTAGGTTAAGTGTCTTGACTTCAGCTCAGGTCGTGATCTGGCAGTCTCTGAGTTTGAGCCCCACTTCAGGCTCTGTGCTGACACCTCGGAGCTTGGAACCTGTCTCAGATTCTGTGTCTCCCCTCTTTCTCTGCCCTTCCGCTCTCACGTGTTTGTTCTCTCTCTCTCTCTCTCTCTCTCTCTCTCTCTCTTCCTCAAGAATAAACATTAAAAAAGAAGAAGAAGAATATTTCTTAAAAGGTTTTGGTAAATTGGTAATTTCTCGTGAACTGGTCATTTGGTGAATGGCCTGATGCCATTGAGACCCTCTGTGTGATCGGCTTGTCAACTTGGCCATCAGAATAGATCCAGCACTTTCTACCTTTTACGGTGTCTTTGTGCAGTAGCAGGTAACCCCTCGTCCCTCCTGGGCAGACTGACTTCAGTTCGGAAGGAGTGACCTTGAGGCTGGGGGAGGGAGTCGTGGGAGTGGCCAGTGGTCAGTCCCTTGCCTGTGTCCTCCCCTACCCCCAGCTCGTCCATCATGTTTTCTTTCTTGATGTAACCATTTGTTTTCTGTTCTAAAATTAGGGGCACCTTGGGGCTCCTGGGTGCCTCAGTCGGTCAAGCAGGTCATGACCTTATGGTCCGTGAGTTCAAGCCCCATGTCAGGCTCTGTGCTGACAGCTCAGAGCCTGAAGCCTGCTTCAGGTTCTGTGTCTCCCTCTCTTTCTGCCCCTCCTGTGGTCATGCTTTGTCTTTGTCTCTCTCTCAAAAAATAAGTAAACATAAAAAAAAAATTTTTTTTTAATGGAAAACAGCTATTTCAACAACATGGCAATAATGTTAACATGATAGGACTTTAAAAGAAACAGTTTCTCAACTTCAACAGTGGCAAAACCTGATATGTTATCTTTTTGGTAGCATGTTGTAGGTTTCCACTGAAAATAACCCAAATGCTTGTCTTTTAGAAGGAAAGCCAAAAAGATAAATGCAAGTGGAAATTGGAAGCTGTGCATTGAAATTATTCTCCCGGCTACAGGTACCAAGAGTTGTTGCTCGGCACAGAGGTGGCAGAGGGAAGCCAGAAGCTGATAGAGGATGGTGTCATGATGTGTCTGGCCAAGAGTCCAGAATCTAATTCTAAGGTTGATAAAAATGTGCTTTTGTGACCCTAGAAATCCTATTAGTCCTTTCTTGGAAGTAACAGATCTAAAAGGGCCCAAAATAGTTTACATGGTAAACCATGTTTACAAGGGGTTAGGTGAGGGCTTTTTTTCCCCCTTAATTTTTTAAATTTAATGTTTATTTTGAGAGAAAGAGAAAGACAGAGCAGGAGCAGGGCAGAGGCAGAGAGAGTGAGACACAGAATCTGAAGTAGGCTCCAGGCTCTGAGCTGTCAGCATAGAGCCTGATGTGGGGCTCAAACTCATGAACTACAAGACCATGACCTGAGCCGAAGTCTGGTTCGCAACCGATTGAGCCACCCAGGTGCCCCGAGGGCTTAATTTTAAATAAGATTTTTGGAGTATAATTCTCTTTTGGAAAGTGGTCAGAAAACATAGAACTCACTCTTGCCTGAAGCTCTCCCAAAGGGGTAAAGGCTTTGAGTGTATGAAGACCCCCACGGACCCAGGCAGCCAGCATTTTGGTCAAATGGGATGAAGCAGTGATTCTCAGGCTTGAGCCTCCAGCAGAATCAGTGGAGGCTCATTAACCCAGAGTCTTAGGCCCCTCCCCTGAGTTCCTGATTCAGTGGGTTTGGGGTGGGGCCTAAGAATTTGCATTTTTTTGCCGGGTCCCATGTAACCCTGGTTGTGCTGGTCAGGGACCACACTCGGAGCACCTGTGTGCTGCAGGAATAAATTAGCAGATTATGGTGAGTAAGGAATTAATACAGCCAACCTGGCTATTATAGGAATGAATGACTCACCCACCTTCTCTATTTTTTAATGATAATAGGAAATTTCTTACCTTTAATACCGGGAGAAATAATACTGCACATTTGTCTGATGCTTTTCTTATTTTCATGTACTGTCATCTGATCCTTGAAATAATGCAGAGAAAACAAGGGGATTTTAAGTAAATCCTTTTTTTAAAAGACTGCCATGGAAATCAGTGGTCACTGTATGGATTGAGGAGACTGGAAGCTTTGATTGGATGCATTGTGCCATGGGTTGCACGCTGCTCCTGTAGGCAGAAGTTTTGGGGGGAAAATACAAAGCCAGCTCAGTAATCCTATCCATGATCTTAATGGAAGGTGATCATAACTGTGCCTAACTTCCTATGATAATTACCCATGAATTTATTTCTTTTTAAAACTTTTTAGGGGCACCTGGGTGGCTCAGTTGAGCATCCAATTCTTGATTTCGGCTCAGGTCGTGATTTCATGGTTTGTGAGATTGAGCCCTGTGCACACCTGCTCAGGATTCATTCATATTCTCTCTCTCTCTCTCTCTCTGTCTCTCTCTCTCTGTCTCTCTCTCTCTGTCTCTGCCACTCGGTGCTCAGGCATGTGTGCATGCTCTCGCTGTCTCAAAATAAACATTAAAAGCTTTTGAATTAACAGATTGTATATGTACATTAAATGGCTTGACCACAGACAGTACTTGATCTGCTTCCTCTTTCTTCTTCCTGTTTTTCTTCTTTCTCCTCCTTTCCTTTATCTTCCTCTTTCTGGTAGTAGTAGCAGTAATTGGAGCAGTAGTCGTCGTAGTAGTAGCAGCTGCCATCCCCCAAATACGGTCTGGCTGTGTGCTTAAGAGCAGAGCCCGGGCTCTGGAGAAAGTTGTCTCAGTTCAAATCCAGGCTCCAGTAATTATCAGCTGTGGGAAAATTATGTAATGACTCTGGGTCTTAGTTTTTTTGTCTTTTAAATGAGGATAATGATAGCACCTGCCTTTGAGAAGTGTGTAGATGAAAGAGGGGGTGATGATAGTATCTGTCTCGGAGAATTGTACTAATGGAATAATACGGTGTATGTATAGTTCTTAGCACAGTGCCTGGATGCTGAAACACTTTCAGAGATTGACTCGTGGCTCACGCTGTCTTACAGAAAGGGTTTGAGATAACCACAGAACATTTGAAATGATAATGAGACTGCCTTTTTAATGTTTTCAGATAATATTTTCTAGTAAATATAGTGTTTATTGTACAAAATTTTGAAAGTCTAGAGAAGAAAACATTGTCCATAATGCTATCACCTACTTCATAATTAGTGTTAACTTTTTGATGTCTTTCTTACCAGTCTTTTATCTATAATTATGTATCTCTATTTTTTTAATTAAAAAAAAATTTAATGTGTATTTTTGAGAGAGACAGAGAGACGGAGATAGAGCATGAACAGCAGAGGGGCAGAGAGAGAGGGAGACCTAGAATCCGAAGCTGGCTCCAGGCTCCGAGCTGTCAGCACAGAGCCTGATGCGGGGCTCGAACTTACGCACCGCGAGATCATGACCTGAGCCGAAGTCTGACGCTTAACCCATGGAGCCACCCAGGCTTCCCACATATCTCTTTTTTAAAGTCAGGGTTAGAGTCCTATTTTTTTTTTTTTTTACAGTTAACTTTGTAACATTATTTTCTGTAAAACGAACTGAATGAATGTTCTGCAAACAGCAACATTGAATCCTTTCATTAGATAAGTCTCCCAAGTGACTATTTTGAAGAGTAATACTTGTAAGGAAACCCAGTCAACCTTGTTACTTTTCAACTAAAGGTCAACTATTAGGATCTAGAGTTAATGGATTATTTTTTGCACGTATTTAACTTTTTAAATATCTTATTGTTTTATTATTTTTGGAAATATAATTTGCATGGTGTGTAATGCACAGATCTTTTTTTTTTTTAATTTTTTTTTAACGTTTATTTTTGAGACAGAGAGAGACAGAGCATGAATGGGGGAGGGGCAGAGAGAGAGGGAGACACAGAATCCGAAACAGGCTCCAGGCTCTGAGCCATCAGCACAGAGCCTGATGCGGGGCTTGAACTCACAAACCGCGAGATCGTGACCTGAGCCGAAGTCGGACGCTTAACCGACTGAGCCACCCAGGCGCCCCATAATGCACAGATCTTAAGTGTTCATTCGATGCATTTGTCAAAACTCATGGAGGATAGGCCACACCCCTTTCAAGGTCTAGGGCATTTTCATTACCCCAGAAAGTTCCTTTGTATTCCTCCCTTTTCCTGTTCTCCAATCCCAACCCTATGATCACTACTGATTTCTTTCACCATGGATGAGTTTTACCTGTTCTCAGGTAAACTCCGTGTGAGCAGAATCGCACGGACACGGACTTTTTTTGCAAGGCTTCCTTTGCTTGCGGAGTGAGATTCATCCATACTGTGGCCCAAGTTTAGTTGCTCTTTTTATTGCCAAATAGCACTCCATTGTATGAACACACCGTGACTTGCTATCTGGTCTCCTCTCCACGGAGGTCGTGGCGCTTTCCTGTTCGGAATAGTTAAGAGTAAAGCTTGTGTGAATATTTTTGTGTAAGTCTTTGTGTGGACATAGAAATTTTCATTTCTCTTGGATAAATAAGTAGGAATGGAATTGGCTGGATTAAGGAGGGGTCTGTTTTCTAGACTAATTCAGGAGTCAGCAAGCTATAACCCATGGGCCAGATTTGGCCTGTGGACTGTTTTTATATGGCCCACAACCTAAGAATGGCTTTTATATTTTTATTTTATTTATTTATTTTTTTTTATTTTTTTTTTCAACGTGTATTTATTTTTGGGACAGAGAGAGGCAGAGCATGAACGGGGGAGGGGCAGAGAGAAAGGGAGACACAGAATCGGAAACAGGCTCCAGGCTCTGAGCCATCAGCCCAGAGCCTGACGCGGGGCTCGAACTCACGGACCTCGAGATCGTGACCTGGCCGAAGTCGGACGCTTAACTGGCTGCGCCACCCAGGCGCCCCGAATATTTTTAAAGGGTTGGTTACAAAATAAACTAAAAAACAAATAAAAGAATGAGGCATGGAAACCATAGGTTGCCTGCTAAGACAAATCTTTAGTAACTGCTGCTTTTCCGAAGATGTCTGCCACCCCTGTTCTGGTCTGTTCCATTGAGCTGTCTGTCCATTTCTTTAGCTTTATTATAACTGTTAAAATCAGGTTGTTTAGTTTCTTATTTTCGTTTCTGTTTAATTTCTAGGTTTTTTATCAGTTTGACTTGTTTGTTGCTAATATGGAGAAATACAACTTGACTTGTCTGGATTAACATCATATCCTGTAATGTTGCTCAACTCCATTATTGGTTCTATTCTTTATTTGATACATGCCTTAACATTTTGAGTCATGTTGTCTTTAAATAAATGCAGTCTACTTCTTTGACTGTATTTTTCTGACTTTACTGTTCTGAGATCTCCAGTACAGTATTTCATGAAAGTGGTGAGAGCATACACACCCCTTCTGGTGTTCTTGACCATGGAGGAAAGCGTTGCATTGCTGTCTTTAAGTATGGTATTAGTTGTAGGCTCCTTGATTGAGAAAAGCCCCCACTGTTCCTACTTTGCTGATGGCTGAATTTCATCAGATACTTTTCCTGCATCTGTTGAGATGACCATAAAAATTTTCTTTATTCTATTAATGTGAGCAAGTACATCTTTTTGAGTGTTGAACCAACCTTATATTCCTGGGCTAATTTCCCTTGATCATGATGTATTATTCTCTCTTTATATTACTGGATCTGATTTATTAAAACATTGTCCAGGATTTATGCATCTGTATTCGTGAGGGATATTCTTGCCATGTCCTTACTTGTTTTTGCTGTCAAGACTACCGGCTTCATGAAATTACTTTGGAATTGTTACCTCTTCCCTTATTTTCTGAAAGAGTTTGTCTAAGATTAGTATTGTTTACTCCTTAAATGTTTGATAAAATTCACCAGTGAAACCATCTGGGTCTGGAGTTGTTCTGATGAAAAGGTTTTTAATTACTATTGAATTAATTTCATAGGTACAGGCTATGCAAATTTTTCACTTCTTCCTGCCTTTTGTATTGATAATTTGTTTTTTAAGGGGTTTATCCATTTAATCTAAGTTCTTAAATTTATTTGGCATAAATCTGCTAATAATATTCCCTAATTTCCTTCTAATGCTTGTAGAATCTGTAATAATGCTCATTCACCCCCCCCCCCCCAATTGATATTTATAATTTTTGTTTCTCCCTCTTGTTTTTCCCTCATCAGGCTGGGAAGGGATTTGTCAATTTTATTTTTTCAAACAGTCAGGTTTTGTTTTACCTTTTTCGTTTCTTTAATTCTGTTTTTGTTACTTTCTTTCCACTTAATTTGGGTTTATTTTGCTCTTCCTAGCTTTCTGGGATAGGTACTTAGATCACTGATTTTAGACTTTTCCAATATTAACATTTGAGCAGTAAATTTCATCCAAAATATTGCTCTGTACTGCATCCCATAAATTGTGATATTTTGTTTTTATTATCATTTAGTTCAAGGAATTTTTATATTTTACCTGTGATTTAATTTGTGCTTTTATGTAGACGTATGTTGCTTAATTTTCAAATATGTGGGAATTTTGCAGATACTATTTTGCTACTGATTTCTAATTCCTTTGTGGCCAGAAAATATACTCTATGATTTTTGTCCTTTGAAGTTTCCTGAGACCCGTGTGATGGTTGAGGATATCGTTTTTCTTGGTGAATGTTCTACATGTGCTCTGAAGGAATGAGCATCCTGCCGCTGGAGGGTGAGGTGTCTTGTAAATGTCAGAGCAGGTTGGTGGCCTGCGCTCAAATCAGCTGTGCTCTAACTGACCTTTTTTGGTCTTTTCTGTCAGTTACTGAGAGAGTATTAAAATACCCAACTGAAATTGTAGCTTTTTTGTTCTTTAGTCAGTATGAAATCTGACTGCTTATTTCCTGTGTTTTGAGGCCCTTTCATTAGACAAATACACATTTTGGATTATTCTTTCTAGCTGATGAATTGAGCCTTTTATCATTGTAAACGTTCCTCTTGATCTCTGTTAATATTCTTTGTCTTGAAATCTACTTGTCTCATTACCGTAGCCATTCCTACTTTTTTATGATTAATACTTGCAAAGTATGTCTTTTTTTTTACCCTCTTGTGTCTTCATATCTACAGTCCATGGGGCACCTGGCTGGCTGGGTGGAGCAAGCATGGGCCTCTTGATCTCGGGATTGTGAGTTAGAGCCCCCTGTTGGGTGTACAGATTACTTAAAAATACAATCTTTAAAATAAAAGACATACTAATAAATCCATCTCTTGTAAAGAGCATATGGTTGGGACCTATTTTTAATTTATTCTGATGATCTTAGTCTTGGAGTGTTTACCTTATTTACATTGAATATTGATATAGTTGGATTTAGGGCCCCATCTTGCTGTTTGTTTACTATTTGCGCTCTGTATTTTGTTCCTTTTTTCTCTTTGTTCCTTTCCTACTCTTCTTTTGAAGGCCGAGTTTTCATTTGTGGTCTTTGGTTTGTTTATATATATAATTTCTTTTTTTCTTTAATTGTTTTTAATGTTTATTTTGGAGAGCGAGAGCGTGCACATGAAAGGAGGGTAGGGGGTGGGAGACAGAGGATTTGGAGCAGGCTCTGTGTTGACAGCAGAGAGCCCGGCGTGGGACTCAAACTCACCAACTGTTGAGATCATGATCTGAGCTGCAGTCAGGTGCTTAACTGACGGAGCCACCCAGGTGCCCCTATATAAATATAATTTCTGATTATGGGTCACGTTTTCCTACCTCTTTGTATGTTCAGTAATTTTTGACTATGTAGTAGACATTGTGACTGTGTTGTTGGATATGAGTTTTGTTGTCTTCCTTTGGAGAGGGTTGGGTTTGTTCTAGAAAGCGTTTGACTCACAGATGAGTTTGATCCTTTCAGGATTTGTTTTTAAACTTTTTTAAGGCAGGTCTTGAGGAGCCCTGCTCCTTAGGCATGGCCTTTTTGGGGTGATCTCAGCTCAATATCTGGGATGTTGTGTGAAGTGTTGAACTTCTGGCCAGTCAGAATGTCCATGTCTCCAGCACTGTGCTGCCCCTGGTATCTGTTCGGTGCACAGTTTCCGAGTGGTCCTGCACACTTGGGCATTCGCCTTCAAAACCCACACTCACTCCCTGAGGCATCCAGCGCCCTTGCACGGTCCTCATCTTCAGCCCTGCCGAGCTCCTGTACTGACCGCAGGTTCTTGTAAGCCTGTGCTCGAGCTCTTCCCTGGGCCTGCTCTCTCTCTGTTGCCCGTGGAGCTCTGCATTTTGTTGTTGGTTGCCTGGGGTTTCTTGGTTGGGAAACTTGCCTGGGGTGAATGAACACGTGGAACTCCAGGAGCCGGAGGGCCTGAAGCAGTGAGGCTGACCCTCAGACCAGCCCCTGCGGGGGCAAGCGCGACAGCCTCTGGTGGGGACAGGCTTTCCCTGGCGCGGCAGGAGACAGCAGCGGGTTACTGGGAAGTTCGGAAACATGATTTTACCTGAGCTTTAATGTCACCTTGTAACTACTCAGTAGATGAAAAATTTGGAACTCAAAATCAGATGTTTTACTTAGGGTCCTGGTTGGGAGGTGGGGGTGCAGTATTCAAACCTGGGGTCTGTGTGTCGCCTCTCTTCTTTGTATTCCTCTCAGGTGTGTTTCCATCAGTACAAACATTTTAGGAGCCGTTCTCAGACCTGGCCGTGCACCTGTCAGACTTGAGCATAGATATGGGCGGTTCTTCCTAAACTTTTAAGGACTTAGGGATGAACTTGTTAAGATGCAGGTTCTAATTTGGAGGTCCAGGGGGTGGAGCACCATGAGTCTGCTTCTGTCACCAGCTGTGGCATCGGGACACCTCTCCACCTTGATGATGTGAACATACATTGGAATATGGAATGTTTGCCCATCATTGGTTACAGGACACATTGCCACTTCAAAAGGTATCTCTCATTTCCTTCCTTGTTTGGTGTAGAAAGTTGGGATGTGCTAAACCTAACATTCTTTATGTAAATGGGTCCACAGCATGACTTCAAGGATCCACTTCTCCAAAATGTTTCTGCAATATTTTGGAAAGAAGCACGTCTACTGTAGACAGTAATTTGCTGTCCATCTGTCACCAAGTTAAAACATTTAGGGTTTTTATGTTGATTACTGTGTAATACTTCTGGCATTTTTCAGAATTATATAGTGGCTATAACATAACATTTCAGTAGAATCCTGTTATGAACAAGGATGACAATTAATTGTACTTACTCTTCCTGAGTTACAGTAAGAGAACAGGTGAGGGGTGACATTTCCTGGGTGGCCAGTGTACTGGGTACCGTGCTGGGTAGTTTGCAGCATCATCTCACTTCATCTCATGTTTAATAATCCTGTGAGGCGGGTGCCATATCTGTTTTCCACAAGGAATAAGAAGATATCCTGGGCCACTCTTCTTGCCTCCTAGGAGATTTTTCAAGATGATATGTGTTAGGGGTGTCTGGGTGGCTCAGACAACTTCCAACTCTTGATTTCAGCTCAGGTCATGATCCCAGGGATCGAGCCCCACATTGGGCTCCCTACTGAGTGTGGAGCCTGCTTGAGATTCTCTCTTCCCTCTCTCTCCGTCCCTACCTGACTTGCGTGTGTGAGTGCTCACTCTCCCAAATAAAAAACAAAAACAAAAAATGACACGTGTTGGAAAGTAGCTGACTTTGATTCACAACCTGTCCGTGACTGACTCTAAAGTTTGTATTGGTTATATCACATCATTTTGTGCTTTTTTTTATTTTTTATTTTTTTATTTTTTATTTTTTATTTTTTTATTTTTTTATTTTTTTTATTTTTGGGACAGAGAGAGACAGAGCATGAATGGGGGAGGGGCAGAGAGAGAGGGAGACACAGAATCGGAAACAGGCTCCAGGCTCTGAGCCATCAGCCCAGAGCCTGACGCGGGGCTCGAACTCACGGACCGCAAGATCTTTTTTTTTTTTTTTTTTTTTTTTTTTTTTTTTTTTTTTTATTTTTGGGTATCACATCATTTTGTATGTAAGGTGGCAGGATTCAAAATACAGTGGGGAAGTGCATAATACCTAATTTTCTGTGTATGGGTCAGGTTATCTGCATCTGTAAAATTTATAGAACAGGTAACTCAAAGAGCACGTCTTAATTTCCCAGAAGCATTTTTCATCCTATGAAAGGGTGTTCTGCCTATACCTTTCTAGAAAGCACACCCATATGTATTGAGCCTTGCCTCTGTTCTGATTGGGCTATAGATCTCAGTCTGAAATATTAACTCAGCCAAGCAGGTTTTGCAAGACCCATGAAGAAGTCAACTTTTCTGGCTGGTGCAAATGTGTGTTTACCTCATGAGCAGGAGGCCAGCACAATTATAATGTCTTTAAACATGATTTTTATTTTTATTTTTAAGTTTTTTTTGTTTTTTTTTTTTTTGAGAGATGAGGGAGGGGGTAGAGAGAGAGAGAGAATCCCAAAAGGATTCTCAATGTAGAGCCCCACATGCAACTCGAAGCCAGGAACTGTGAGGTCGTGACCTGAGCCGAAGTCAAGAGTAGGACACTTAACTGACTGAGCCACCAGGCATCCCTAAATGTGATTTTTAAAAGTGATTTGCCTCTTACATTTTGTTGTTGTTGTTAAAATACTACTGTAGCAAAGGTTTGAATTGTGACTTTCAAGGTTTTTTTAATTTTCAAAACACACCAAAGAACAAAGAATATTACAATCAATACCTATTTTTCCGTTCATCAGAATTAACACTTGTTGGTGTTTATCAGATAATCTCCATAGGTTTTTTCCCCCATTTTTAAAGTATCCTTTCATTTTTAAAGCAGTTTTATATCT
This sequence comes from Felis catus, assembly GCF_018350175.1. Lineage (NCBI taxonomy): Eukaryota > Metazoa > Chordata > Mammalia > Carnivora > Felidae > Felis > Felis catus. The sequence goes on from NC_058383.1 coordinate 37,988,560, forward strand.
ACAGAAAACTTAGAAGGTAGGACAGAAGACCTTGCATCTTCTTCCTTGCCTACCAGTTACATAGTGTCCCCAGTACTGACATCTCTGTGAGTATGGTGTTTGTCACAATTAGTGAACCAGTATCGACACAGGATTATTTATCATAACTGAAATCTATCCCGGTTTCCTCAATTTTCCCCTTCTGTTGTGGGATCCCATCCAGGATACCACATTACACTTGTCATGTCTTAGGCTTGCCCCTCTTGCCTGTGACATTTTCTCCGACTTTCCTTGTTTTTAGTGACCTTGACAGTTTTGAGGAGGACCGGTCGAGTATACTTAGGGTGCCCCTTTGCTGGGATTTTTCTGATGTTTTCCCATAAGACTGAGGTTACAGGCTGATGGGGTTATGGAAGGAAGATCAGAGAGGTACAGAGTACCATTTTTATCAGTTCATACTGTCAGCACGGGTTACCATTATGGCTGATGTTGCCCTTGTCACCTGGCTGAGGTCCTGTCGGGTGTCTCTGCTGTAGCGTTCTTCTTTCTTCCCTCGTCCATCCTGCCCTCTTTTGAGGGAAGTCGCTAAGGGTTGGGGGTTGTGCTCTACCTGCCTTGTGCTGGAGTGTTTATGTAATGTTTTTGGAATGCTTCTGAATGGGAGGTTTGTCTCTTCTTCATAGTTTTTTTTTTTTTTTTTTTTAATTTTTTTTTTTTCAACGTTTATTTATTTTTGGGACAGAGAGAGACAGAGCATGAACGGGGGAGGGGCAGAGAGAGAGGGAGACACAGAATCGGAAACAGGCTCCAGGCTCCGAGCCATCAGCCCAGAGCCTGACGCGGGGCTCAAACTCCCGGACCACGAGATCGTGACCTGGCTGAAGTCAGACGCTCAACCGACTGCGCCACCCAGGCGCCCCTTTCATAGTTTTTGAAATAAATGAAATCAAATTGCTTGATTAGCAAGCAATCTACATGTCTAGAGGCACCTGGCTGGCTCAGTCGGTGGAGCATGCAACTCTTGATCTTGGGGTTGTGGGTTCAAGCCCCCTGTTGCGTGTAGAGATTACTTAAAAATAAAATTTTAGGGGTGCCTGGGTGGTTCATTTGGTTAAGTGTCTGACTTTGGCTCAGGTCTTGATCTCACAGTTTGTGACTTGAGCTGTATTGACAGCTCAGAGCCCAGACCTGCTTCAGATTCTGTGTCTCCCACTCTGCCCCTCTCCCACTTGCGTTCCCTCTCTCTCTCCCTCCCTCCCTCTCTCTCTCCCTCAAAGATAAATAAACATTTTTAAAATTAAAGAAAAAGAAAATTAAAAAAAACTCTCTCTCTTAAAGATAAATAAACACTTTTAAAATTAAAGAAAAAGAAAATTAAAAAAAACACTTGGTATTATTAAAAAAGAATACACAGGGGCACCTGGGTGGCTCAGTTGGTTGAGCGTCCAACTTTGGCTCAGGTCATGGTCTCACAGTTCGTGAGTTTGAGCCCTGCATCAGGCTCTGTGCTGACTGCTTGCTCAGAGCCTGGAGGCTGCTTCAGATTCTGTGTCTCCTTCTCTTTCTGCCTCTCCCCTGCTTGTGCCCTGTCTCACTCTGTCTCTCAAAAATAAATAAATGTAAAAAAAAATTTTTTTTTCTTTTTTAAATGAATACACATAGGGGCACCTGGGTGGCTCAGGTGGCCGAGTGTCTGATTCTTGATTTCAGCTTAGATCATGATCTCACAGTCATGGGGTCAAGCCTTCAGTCAGGCTCCATGTTGAGTGGGGAGCCTGCTTAAGATTTTCTTTCTCTCCCTCCCTTTCCCCCTCCCCCACTTGTGTTTTCTCTCTTTATCTCTCTCCCTCTCTCTCTCCCCACTCCTCCCCCCCCAAAAAAAACCCATATAGATTTGATTCATTTAATATAAACTTCTATTCATATGACTTCAAATTCCACCTTGTATTTTTTCCATTGCAATTTTTCTGTTATTGTTTATGCACACTTCTGAAGGTACATGCAATCAGAAAACTCCTTATGAGAGGTTCAAATAGTGTGTGTGGCTGGATCTAAGAAACCAGAGGTTTTGTTTTAGTAATTTTTAAAATAAAGATACACTCAGAAGTAACCCAAGTGTACATCATTAGATGAATGGGTAAAAAAATATGATGTACACCCACGGGAGTATTACTCAGCCGTAAAAAAGAATGAGATCTTGCCATTTGCGACAACATGGATGGACCTATAGAGTGTTACTGCTAAGTGATACTTAGTGATACTAAGAGTAAGACAAATACCATATGATTTCACTTATTTGTAGAACCTGAAGAACAAATTAACAAAAACAGACTTTTAAATACAAAGGATAAACTGGTGGTTGCCAGAGGGAAGGTTAGTAGGGGAGTGGATGAGATAGATAAAGGGGATTAAGAGGTACAGAGTTCCAAATACAAGATGAATAAGTCACAGAGATGAAAAGTGCAGCACAGGGAATATGGTCGATAATCCTGTGATAACGTTGTGTAGACACAGATGGTGTTGACTGCACTTAACCACAGTGAGCACAGAGTCATACAGAATTGTTGAATCAATATGTTGTACACTTGAAACTAATGTAACATATGTTAATTGTACTTCCAATAATAAAAAATAACTAAAGGCAGATTACAAAATTGGTGTGCAAGGGAGGGGAGAGGATGTACTCAATTATTAATGGAGTTTTCCCCCAGGCATTTTTGATTGTCTTTGATTTGCTTAATAAAATGCATTCTCTGTGTTCAAAAATTCCCTTTTGTGGGGGTGGGTATCTGCTGAGGACTGAGCACCTTTCCTGAATGTTCTAATGAATTGAGTGTCGAGAGTACTCTAAGCAGCACCTCCAGAGCTCTGAATTTAATGTTGATGACATTTTCTATTCAGGAGATGCAAATAATTATCAATGGATTGTAATTCCAAGGCTATAGTTCTGTATATACATATCTGTGCATATTATTGTATGTTTTAGAATAACACTGTGTCACTTTGGCTTGTGGCTTTTGAAAAATGGCGCATACTCTGATGTAACCTCATAGCACCGGTTGCTTTGTTATCTACTAAGTGGAAACTTCGTGCCCTCAGTAATGAGCCATATTATTCATTTCATGTCTTTCTGCCAAGTATATGATGAATGAACTGGAAAACCAGCCATCTTAAATCCTAGAACAAGACAAGAGATAGATAATACCAGGAAATGCCAATTTCAAACATGGTCTTGGAATTATTGACTTTGTAAATTGTTACAGTTAGGGTACGTGCCTGTCTGTTTTCAGTATGGTAGAAAATGTATTCACTGCAGAGAAGCCTTTCTGATGTTAGAGATTTTCTGTGCTCTAGTTTGGAAAGAGATCTTAAAGCCACCTCCAGATGGCACCGTGCTCTGCGGTTTCCACATCATCCTCCTATGTGCTATCCCATGTAAGTCGGAAACAGGAAGTCCGAGCATTGGCGTGTGCTTGGCTCGCAAGGGTGTGTGGTCTCAGCGGGGGAGCAGCCGACTGATGGGGCGTAGGGATAAGGGACAGATGAGGGAGGTTACGGGGCATGCTTTCTCCCCTGAAAACCTGGCACATTCTGTTTGGAGATTGACTGTGGAATGGGAGGTGCTGGCCTGCTTGGCATTTGTGCCAAAGGCTGTCAGGGTGTGGCTGCACCCAGCTGTGCTGCTCCGTGTGGGTTGAAGGAACGGTGTGTGCAGGTGGGAGCGTCCTGAAGAGGGGAGCTGTGACTCTCCGGTGAGTCTGTCAGGATCTGATTGGAGAGATCACAGCAGCTTTCTTCCCCGTGTGTCGATTTTGCGAATGATGTTCTTCTGAGACAGTGCTTACCTTTGATGAGTAATCATCACGATTGATAACCAGCTTACTCTTGCTTTTCCCAGTCTCCGTGCTCGTTTTAATTAATACCTTAGATCTGTCATTGAACTCCCTGCCAGATGGCTGGTCACCTAGTCCTATGGTTGTGGATATTCGAGTAGAGACAGACTGTGAAACTGCACCAACAACTTCTCTAGGCCTGGTGGATACTCAGACTTCTTCCTGGCAGGTCTGTGTTCTTGCTGATGGTGATCATCGAGAACAGTCTCTGCCACAGTTGAATATTACTGTTACTATTTAGCCCGCCTCTCAAGACTCAGCTCTGACCTCTTGAGCCATTCATCCGTCCCCCCGGGCCAGGACCCCTTTTCCCTCTTCTGATTGCATTTGGCACTCCTTGTCCGTGCCCGCTGCTTCCCGCCCACGTCTGGTTTCCTTGTAGCTATGTTTCTCCTTGGGCTCGGGAAGACATGGCCCCGCTGCTGTGCACCTCCACTGCCCCACGGTGTCTCCCTACTGGAGGGTGCTTGATAAACATCCCCCTCAGTGCTGATAACTTGTGTATTGCTGTGGCCTTTTCAGCTTCCACTGTCCCCAAAGATCAGAGTGTCACTGCTAAGAGCTCAGAGCTAGGAGGCAGGTGGGATTTAGTGAGAGGTGGGCAGACTTGATGGTCTCCTTCTTAAACAGGTACTTTCTCCTTACACATGCATCTTGCTATCTAAACCTGGGAGCCATACACATTTTGGTAAATCCCTCACCATCCAGTCTCCTGACTGTTGCTCTCCAAAGCTCGAATGGAACGGTGTCCCTGACTGCCGGAATTATGACAGAGTGCAGACAGCAGGATAATTGTGCCTTTGTTGTACCAGGAGTCAACTCTGCGGTTTCCAAGTTGATAAACATAAGCCATTCGAGCAGTGTGCAGCTTTTTATATCCTAATTGGCTGTTGTGTATTTGCCTCTCTTTTCCCTTCTTCCAGCCTTCTTTGCAGATAGTGTTGGTACATGTCTGAGTGGCTAACCCTTGTTCAGGTTTTTTCTGGCCACATGTATAATCCATTAGAGCAGAGGGTGACAACCTAGAACCATGTTATAACCAGGCTGAATTTGATTACATTACCACCCAGGAGTAATCTCTGGCAGTCATAATCCGTTTGATCTACATAGTTGTATTCCGTGACTGATGACAGCTTACATTAATATTTTAGGTCCAGGTGTATGGCCAAACGGTGGGTCATCTTATCATTATGGGTAGTTAGAATGTTTAAGTCCAGAATAGCCTTAAAAAACAACTTTTCCCCTTAAGATAAAATAATGCTTTGTGTAGAGATTTTGAATAATACAGAAAATAGTTTAAAAATTTTTTTAAATCACCCATAGACCCTCTAGAGTTATCACTGTTAGACAGTTTGGTGTTCAGGGCTGGCTCAGTCAGAAGAGCATGCACCTCTTGATCTCGGGGTCGTGAGTTTGAGACCCACATTGGGTGTAAAGATTACTTAAAATTTTTTTTCATGTTCTCCTAACTGTGTGTGTATGCGTATGCATACACATACATACAGACCTGTTAATTATAGGGATTCTATGTTTTGTATCCTTTTGTTAAAAATTAATGTACAAGATTTTCCTCTTGTCTGTAATGAGTGAGTTTTTATAAAAAGAGTTTTACTTTTAATGCTAGCACTGCCTTAGGTCGACTTCACACTTTTCCAAGTGCTTTCACATACCTCCTTTATGAACATGGTGCAGAGTGTGTAGAGCGTGGGGTTAACTGGGCGTCCTCACAGGTCCTCCTTGCTCCACCTCCTCCCCAGTACGTGGGGTGACTGGAAACATTTTACTCTACAGAGTGTATTTCATTAGGACCTTTCACAGCTCAGTGTTTGGTTAGAAGTAGAGCCACGTGTGTGTGAAGCAGTGCTGTGTCTTCGAGTGTGTTTCATGGTTTGAGATTTATGGCGTTTCCATAAGCTGGGCAGGACTTCATCCCCCTATGTCTTCCTGCAGCCGAGGCCCGTGGGGCTGGACGGCGGGCAGCCACAGGAAGCCTCGGGTTTGTGTCCTCACTGCGTCGTGGGGCTGGTCCTCCACCCTGGCTGTTTCAAGAGCTAGTTCCGTTTTCCTGCCCGACGGTAGAAGAGGAACATGATCTTCTGAAAAGTCAGCTTTCTTTCTTATCTTTCTTTCTGCTTTAAATTTGACCAGAAATCATCCTGGGCCGGCCTCCCGGAAGCCTTCTTTGTGTCCTCAGTCCCGTCTTACCTCTCCTCCCTCCATCCCTGCCTTCCCTGCTGCTCCCTCTGTGCTCTGGTGCCTTACTTTTCCAGGGGATTGTGAACACCTGCAGGAGAGTCCTCCTCAGCCTCACGGGAGTGCTCCGCAGAGGGCTTGGGGGAAAGGCTCGGGTCACCGAGTGAATTACTGGAAGCCCAGACCTCTATTCTGTTTGCTGCAGTGTAAATTAAAATTCGTCATCAAGATTGGCTCTTTGTAGGGTGCCTGGGTGGCTCAGTTGGTTAAGTGTCTGACTCTGGATTTCGGCTCAGGTCTGTGAGCTCGAGCCCTACCTTGGGCTCTGTGCTGACAGTGCGGAGCCTGCTTGGGATTCTCTTTCCCTCTCTGCCCTTCTTGCACACGTATGCTCTCTCTCACAAAACAAATACATAAACATTAAAAAAAAAAAAAAAGATTTGCTCTTTGTAAAAAAATAAAATGCTTTTCTCTTTTTGCCTTTTCTTTCATCACCTCTTCCCCCCTTCTGTCTCCATGGCCGCCGTGGGGTGCGCTGGGCCGGGCCTTTGCTCTCAAGGAATACTCAATCCTGCAGAGGCTGCTTTTCTCCCCAAGAAGGTATTTGGACCTGGAAGCATTGGGGGAAGGAATTGGTTGCCGTTCTGTTGCCCTTACCTGGCGTTACTTTGTGTGTGACACACTCTGAGATGGTATGGAGGCTGCAGAAAGGCTGGGCCCTGAGCAGTGTGGGTGGCAGGGAGACCCCCAGTGTTCTGGACAGGCTGCTGGCCGCCCCACAGGGTCCTCATGGGGGCACTGTCCTGGGAGGTCCTCCTGCCCCAGGGCCCAGCCCTGGGCTCTGCCAACTCCCAAGTCCCCAGTTGTCATCCACTGCGAGGAACTGGGCCTTCCAGGAGTGTGGACCTTATGTGAATCAAGAACTGGTTGTTTAAAACCAGAGTAGTCCTCGGATTTAGGCTCTGAAGGAGCTTTAAAGGTCACCACCTAATGGTCACCTGAATGTTTCATGTTTTATAGCCGAGGAGAACTGAGACTTAGAGAGCCGAGAGGTTTGTCCTAGCCTTGAGGCTGATGAGCACAACACCGGGATTAGTCTCCCACTGCCCTTGGCCCAGTGCTTTTGCCAGCGAGCTGTCGGGAGCTGTGTGTCTGAATGTTGGGCCATGCCCAGGTAGGCCAACTGTGTTAAGGCCCTTGGTTTTGTTGCTAGCAGCTTTAGAGTAGTTGGGTGAATACAGATGGAACCCTAGGCCTGAGGCCTTGGCAGTGATTTGCTGCCCCATCACCTTCCTTTTAGCAGTTTCCATTGTTTCTAAGTCACGTTCTGGTCATATATCACCCGAGTGAAATACCATGAGAGTCGCTAAATACTCTTACCGATCTTGCAGTTGTGATTTATTGGTCTAAGGGAAGTGTCCAGACTCGGGGGCTGTGTATCTCCCTGAATAATTTCCAAGTTGGCAGCATTGTAAGAGACGAGTCCAGTGAGGTGGGCCAAGCCGCTCATGTGCCCAAGGCCCCCAGCCCAGTTCTCTTGCTCCAGGTGACGCTGCACAAGCCAGGCGACGTCCTTGGCATTGCAGTCTCTTGCGTATTTCTCCTTACTCTTGACTTGGCAAGTTGAGGTACTGGAAGGATTCCAAGAGCAAGCGGGTGATAGCAGACAACTGAATGCAGCCATGTCTTTCCATGAAAACTGCTTTTCTTGGCTTTGTCCCAACAATGGTAGGTTGCCAAGAGAAAATGCTTTTGGCTTTACAAATGATATGGCCATACTCTGGGTTAGTTCTGGTTCATTTTCGAAAAGAATGAATACTTCTGGCTCTTAAATTATTTGGCAAATGTTTGCTCACAGTGTTTGAGATTGTATTGTCTTTGCACACCCTTTCTGAGTCTGTGGCTTCAAGTGTATGCCAGCCTGTGAAGGAAGAGGCTAGTGACCCTCCTGGACTGGGTCGAAGCCACCTCAGGATGGAGCCGGCTTACAAGCGGGAGTCCCATCGTTCTCTCTTCTTGGTGGACATATTCTTTCTTGTCCACTTCTTCCGTGTCTTGGTTTAAATTCCAACCCAGGAAGGTTAGGCCTAGGGTATACTGGCGTTGTATTGTTATTACCTCTGATACGTCATAAGACTGAAGTGAACATTCCGAGTGGTGTTTTTAAGGCGAGAAAACAGTCTAAAGTGAGAACTGGAAGTGCAGCTTGAACACAGTTTCCCATCACAAGTATTGCTACGACTACTAAGTGCACAGGGTGGGGCTTGGCACAGGTTGATCTCATGTTTCTCTGAAAGTGTCTCATAATCCATTGCCAGTAACTCCAGCTGGTCTCTGCCTCTGAACCTACCTGTTCGAGTAACTTCCCACCATCATATGTTCTCTGAAAAAGATTCATTTATTTTGTTATGACCCTAAGCATACTTTTGAAAGAAATCGTATGTAATATAAAATGATTTCTCCCCAAACAGTGTTAGCAGAGTCCTAGCCAATACCTGTAGCGCTTACTATATGTCACTTAACCCGTCCTAAGGCCTTAATGTTTGTGAGTTTGTTTTACCTTCACTCAGTCTAAGAGGAGGTGCTATTTTCTCTATTTTAGAGGTGACAGAACCAGGGCACAGAGACGTTTAAGTAGGATGACCAGGACCACACAGCTATCACTTAGCAGAGCCACCCTGAGACCGGGTAAATATCCCCAGAGTCCATACACTTAACTACAGCTTGCTGCCTAACGGAACGAAATCTTAGTTGTGGCTGTGTTTCAGTGAAACTTTAGTTTGTTTTGTTTTTTCAAAAACAGGCATTGGGCTGGCTTTGGCCCATGACGCCTGGTTTTTGTGGACTGAGCCTCCTTGTCGAGCAGTGTCGAGTGCCATGCGTGTGCAGTCCGGATGTACCCGGAGGAGACGGGTTGTGCTCAGCAAGGAGGGGAGAGCGTCATGGTCAGTTCTCCAGCTGATCGCTGTGTCCTTTCTGGACCACCCTGGCCTCATCCACACAGGGATAAGTTTTAACCAGATATTCTCTGAGGCCCTTCGGCCTGAAAACGATAACCTGTCCAGCTGTCCCTACGAAGCTTACTGCTGACGGTCACGTTCTGTTTCCTATCTGTCTCCTGGCCGGTATCAGTAGCGCCCCCCAGAGCAGGAATTCCTCTGCCAGCTCTGCCGTGTAGTGTGGTTTTAAGTGTATATCAAGGTACGAGGATACAGAGTTTAGCTTTTGAAAAAAGAACGTGTTCAGTGGTCTCATTGAAACCACATCAAACTTAGCGTCTGTCGCCACTTAATGCATTTCTAAAGGCCTGGCTGACGCGAAGTAAGATCGTGCGGTGGAAGCATCTTCCCTCCGGTGCTGTTCCTCCTCTGCCTTCTGTCCTCTTCCACATATTCTTAGCTGGTCACACAGCATCATCCCCATCAGGCTTTTAGCTCCTAAATGGGTATGATCTGATCCTTCCCGAGAGTGTGTGTTAAAAGAGCATGCTTGGAGGTGAAAACTGGGGAGAGTTCATTTGTGAGGGTGGTGGTTTACTTGAGTGGTTGATGTCTTTGGACCAGAGACTGTCTACTGGAGAAGGCCCATACATAGCAGGGGTGTGTGAGATGTGGGGAGAGCTTGCCCTCCACTGAGACTTGAGAGGGACAGGCAGTGGGGAGTTGGCTTCCCTAGGGCAGGCATCCTTAGCCTATAGGGGATCTTAAGACACCCCCCTCCTTTGGGAATCTTATAATGGACCTTTTCTCCCCAAAATGCATATCACACAAAATTTCTAAGGGCATGACTGCCCCAGCCCCCCTCCTTGCCATGGACTACTGAGGTTAGCCCCTGTTCCCACCGCCCTGTCACCTGGGGGTTGGGCTGCTGCTGTTGGGGGAGGAGGTGCAGCCTGGGGGGGGGGGCCCTAAGTGGAAAGCACTTCTCTGTCCCTCTTTCCTATCAAGGTGCAAGGAGTCACTACTATTGTAGAAACCTATTTGAGGAAGAAATTTCTACAGTTAGGAGTTTTTTTTATTTAATCTCCCCTAGTTCTTTGGTTTTCAGTGTACTACCTTATTTGATTAGGTGAGTTACATGAGTAGTAAAGATGTTCCCAGGGTTAGTGGAGTGGAGAGTCTTGCTGTTTTTTTGGGAGCCCAGAGCTTGTTTTTTGTTTTTTGTTTTTTGTTTTTTTTTTTAATTTTTTTTCCAACGTTTTTTATTTATTTTTGGGACAGAGAGAGACAGAGCATGAACAGGGGAGGGGCAGAGAGAGAGGGAGACACAGAATCGGAAACAGGCTCCAGGCTCTGAGCCATCAGCCCAGAGCCTTGACGCGGGGCTCGAACTCACAGACTGCGAGATCGTGACCTGGCTGAAGTCGGATGCTAACCAACTGCGCCACCCAGGCTCCCCTGTTTTTTTTTTTTTTTAATGTTTATTTATTTTGAGAGAGAGCGAGCACCTCTGGGGGAGGGACAGAGAGAGAGAGGAAATGAGAGAACCTAAAGCAGGCTCTGTTGTCACGGGGTTCCATCCTGCATACTGTGTGAGATCATGACCTGAGCCGAAATCAAGAGTCAGACACTTAACTGACTGGGCCACCGAGGCGCGCCCCCCCCCCACCCCAGAGCTTGTTTTTTAATTAATATATGTTGATAGTTTTCATATCACGACACAAGTAGAAAGTGAAAATATTTGTCCCACATGCAGAGGTCAGCAGAGGAGGCTGTTTGCAGCCAGTGGTGACCTCTTAGGCTGATAGATCAGTATTTCTTTGCATCACTGGGAAGCCCTTGGGAGGCGCATGCCTGGAGCCCTGACCAAAGCCAAGGGTTTGCTGGCCCAGTGGATGTAGCGTAGAGGGCCCGTTTTACAGCAGGCCTGGCTCCTGTGGATGCTGTGCTGCGACACAGAGCTATATCATCCTCCCGTGAAACCGGCTCCTGGGGGCATAGTCTCCTCGCATGGCCGGCAGGCTGCCTGTCTGCTCCAGCCAGGAGCTCAGGTCCTCATGACGAGTGTTAGAAGATAGAAGGGGCTGTCTTCTGGAAGGGAAGTACCCTTCCAGCCAGTGGTGACGTCATTTGGGCCTGGCTACGGTGGCTGGTCCGCTGTTCTGTGATCGCATCTGCCCTCAGGGCTGACGTTGGGATTTCTTTCTGAGCCATGTGTCGCGGTGATCTCCTAGAGTGTTCGTTTATTTGGTTCCTTCCCCCAGGTGCTGGTTAAACACTCACTATGTGCCAGGGCCCAAGCACACAGAGGAGATGTGTTCCAGGAAGGCAAGTTTTATCCTGGTTTTGTGCCAAAGACAGATTTATGGCAAAGAATGCCGTAGAGTCGCGTGGCGTTTTGTACTTTCCACGCCGTATCTGTAGTACGCGGCTGTCGGAGTACAAAGAGAAGCGTCGTCTACCTGCCCATCTCCTGTAGATGGCTGTCACTCACCTACTTGCCAGACGGCTCAGGACTTCAGCAGTCTCTGATTGATGGGCCAGGCAGGGTGACCACAATTTGCTTCAGACACTGTTTCAGTAGTAAAGGCATGTGTAGGTATTGTTCAGGTTCCTTGAGCTAAACTCTGAAGAGAGATTTCCTCTTTGGATGTCATGCTGTAAAGCCCTGGTTCAGCTAATACATAATCCGCATCCCCGTGCGGTGGGGTGTGGGTAAGCCTCAGGGTCTGGCACCAGTGACTTTTCCTCCTTCTTATCTTGTTTGTGCTTTTCTGAGTACAGGGACTGCCGTTCTCCTGTCCCCTTCTCTCGTGAGGTGAGAGCCTCAGACAACGGAGGGAGCAGGTTTTCACGTGAGTGACACTCCTGGTCACAAGAGTGGCTTTTCACGGGAAGACGTGGTAGACCTTCACTATTTAATTGAGATTTCTTTATGGGAGAGCTTCCCATACTTCCTTGTCAATTTTTTGTGTTTTCTGAAATTGAACTCGGTGCTTAAGGTGCTCCAAAAGAGTCGAGTTAACACCATGTGTGAGCTGTTGCCAAGTGAGGCAGAGCGTAGACATCAATTCCACAGGCTTTAATTTATTCATTCGTTCACCATCAATTGAACAGTTTCCTAGTGCTGCTGTTCTGCCTTCTGAATTTTATTGAAAAGATTACATGCTAGTTCTCTAGCAGCCTTAAACCAGATCTGGATAAACTTCAGTTGCAAATAGAGCCCGGTTTACTAAGTTGTTATCAAATAACTGTTGGGAAATTAGAACAAGTATGAAGATGTTTATTAATTGGAATTAGACCTTTTGATTTTAGTACTTTGTTTTATGCCTTGATGCTAAAAATGTGTGTAAACCTAGATTCGGGACCACATATATTCAGTCTGGTCAAAGGAGAGTAAGTATGGAACAAATTCAGAAATCTGCAAGTCTCTAGAAGCAAATAGTTTTGACCCCAAGCTGTAGGCTAGGACTGGAGAGCAGCCGTGAGTTCCGCCAGGTTATGTTGAGACCGTTCAGGACGGGGGAGATGGGAGGTGCAGCCCTTTGTAAGACTGTCCTTTGGTCCCCCTGTTAGCTCTGACTGGGGAGGCTCAGCCCGGGGCTGGCTCTGGACCGAGGGGGTGGAGCTCTGCCTTAGAGCCTGGGCTCACTGTGCTTGATCTCTGGAGCTGTGTTTGTTGTCACAGGCTAAGGATGGTCCCCGGTGAACTGGACATTCCTTACCTGCTGTCTGTGATCTTTGACTTTGACTTTACCTTGCTTCTTGCCCCGTGAGGATCAAAACCACATTGAGACAGTTTCCTTCATTATTGGATGGTTAAGAAGGAAAATTAACAAGAATTCCCTGGTAAAATCTGTCAGAATGCGTTACACACTCTGAAACTCTTGGTTCAGCCAGTTAGAAAGTGCTCTGCCCAGAGCTAGTACCCAAATAAGAAGTACCCAAATAAGAAGACCACCTACTCACTGCCCTTTCTCCCTGGCAAGATGATCATAGAAATAGGTTTTTCAAACCAGGTGGGGTGAACTTTGAGACTCACAGAAGCCCTTTGGGAGCTCAACGGCCTCTTGGTGTTTACTTCGCTCTGACCTTGGACGGTTGGTGCGAGTAGGAGGACAGTTACTTCTCCTTCCCACCCTCTCACTGCTGCCCACTTCGGTTTGTTGATGCTAGAAGCTTCCACGACAGCATTGATTTTCTCGTTTGTCACGTTGGTGGGTTTGAGGAGTGCACTCCGTAACTGGTGGGAAAATGGTGTCTCTGCGTGTGCTCTGAACCGGGCCTGGCTCGCAGCAGGCCATCAGGAAGTACTGCTGACCGTGAGGACGAGTTCGCAGTAGATTTTTATGCAGTAAAACAAATTCCAAGCAATAATTACTACATGAGTTAATTTTGTGTAAAACTTTCTGAAAATACAAATGCTTGTTTCAGTTCTTCAGAGTTTCAGATAACAACTGAAGGAACCTGGTTCAGAACATATTAAGTTTCCTGAGCTACCATGTACTCTTTGCTTAAATCCTCTGAACTCAGTGTTGAGCCTCGTTACTGGGCTTTGTGAAGAATTTGTTTTTCAGTTACTCAAGTTAAATTTGAAGTTCAGTTGAGTTTAAATTTGTTTCCGTTTATTCAAGGAAAGCAAATAGGGCAAAAGTGGCAACTGGAATACGTTCGCTTTGAAAAAGGCACTTGGAAGTGCTCAGGAGCGAGATTTCCTTGGTTCTGCTGGTTTGTCTTTATTTGTGTTTTTATGTGGACATTTCAGCTGAAAGGGTCAGCTGTGTGAAGCATTGATTTGTCTGCAACCTAAAATCTTAGAGCTGAAAGATATCATGTAATTCTTCTTGTTCAGGACACTCACCTTACAAGTGAGATCGGGGTCCGTAGGAGGATCGAGTGTAAGTTACCCAGACAGAGGCAGCCATCCCGGTGTGGGGCTGCTGGGGAGAACCGATTGAGTTTCTTGATTGATCCCTAGGAGGTCTTCCCTTGGGACCCCTTCCTCCCAGTTTCCAAACATCAAACGCACCAAGATACCAGAAAAGTAGAGCGAGCACTAGGCAATAGGTAGAATGCTAGAACTTTGCGGAAAAGCAAGGCAGGCGAGAAAAGCCAGTCTCTGTTCCTCCGGAGGGCAGGTGGGGTTCCCGAGCTCACTCCTGTATCGGCTGGAGCTGGAGGGGGGCGTAGGTGGGGGCTCTTCCTTCCTGTTCTTGCCTTCAGCTACGGTATGTTTTACTTTGTTTCACTAATTTAAAAGAAGAATTTCTTTATGGAACATTCGGACGTGTGATCTTAGAGAAGGTAATGTGACAACCTCCACCCCTCCACACACACACGCGTGTCACCTGGCTAGGAGGAAGCAACATGTGGCCAGTCGTTCCCCATCTAGGCCCCCTTCTTGCCTCTACCCCTTGCCTCATGGGAGTACTAAAGTGAATCCCAGACATTACATTGTTCCTTTGTCAGCGTGTCTCATGTGTGTTTTGAATGAATGGAAATGGAGTTTAAAACTGATGGGGGAAACCTGAAAGAAGTGGGCTAGTATTAAACACAAGGAGCTCCCCTTTGTCAGTGATTCTGGAAGCTTTTGTCTTCCGGATGATTTTCTCACTGTGTTGCTGCCCCTGTCGGGGTGCGGGGCGTGGGGGAGGGTGGAAACAGCAGTTCTCGTTTTGATGCTGGAGAGGATGGCGGACAGCTGTTGCCGGCAGCTCCTTCGTCTTCCGCCTTCGGTGTGCAGCCACTTGAGCAAGTCACGCTGTTCGTCATGCAGAGTGAACCTTGAGAATGAGCCTTTAATTTATAATCGAAATGAGGGTTTCACGAGAAGTAGTGATTTTTGCTTTCTTGGGTCAAAGGGAGCATTTCTGAGGCCCTTCCTTTTGTATGTGACCGTGTCGTGACAGCTGATGTTGCCTCTTTTTGTTTCAGATGGGAATGGCTGGTAACACAAGTCCATTTGGACAACCCTTTAGTCAAACTGGAGGGCAGCAAATGGGAGCCCCTGGAGTGAACCCCCAGTTATCCAGCAAACAGAGCATGGTCAATAGTTTGCCTCCCTTCCCTACAGACATCAAGAATCCTTCCGTCACCAACGTGCCAAACATGGTAAGTTGCCCTTGGCTCTCTGGCCGTGGTCTCCAGTGGGTGCTCTGGTGTGTGGGGTGTGTCATCTAACAGTGAAGGTCTGCAACCGGACACATGTCATGGGTGATAGGAAAATGTATTTCTCATGAGGAGCACCCTCTCAGTGAGCTTATGTTTTCTTCGATGAGCTGGCAAGCAGAGGCTAGGTAGAGATGGTTTAGCCAGTCCTCCTCGGCTCCCGGGTGCAAGGAGGAGGTTCGCACCAGCGAATGACAGGTAGTGGAGCAGGAGAGCTGGGATTTTCTCACGCTTCCTCTTGGTGGTTGAGGCTGTCAGAGAAGCCCATCGATTTGTGTTAACAGACGAAGGGCATTTATGTCCAGAGGACTATATGGTGTTTGTGCGAGAAGGGTATCGTGTCCAACTTGATAGGTGGTTTCACACGTGTTGCTTCTTGAGATTTCCCACCTGTGAGAATAGGAACTAGCCTTGGAGCCTCTCAGCCTGACTCACCAAGATAGAAATGGGAGAATAGCTCCTTTTGCACCACAAAATGGAATGCTTTAAAATTCCAAACGCTAAGGGGGAAGTGTGTTCTTTCGTCAGACTTCACCGTGCAGTGCACACTTAGTGGCTGAGTATCTGGTGTGCGTTTGGTGGTCAGTCAAGGCCGGGAACAGCCCGCTGTCTCCTTCCCCAGGCTTGTTGCTGGGAACCCGCCCTTCCCAGCTTGCCTTCCATGTAGTTGTGCCGTGGTGGTTTAGAAAGGCTCAGAGGAGAGCCAACGGATTACATTCAGAAAAGTAAAACGTTTGGTTTGTCTTTCGATTTTTAAAAACTTTTTACTTAAATGTCTGCCGTGAAGATACCACAGAGAATTCGTGTGTATCTGTTGCCTGGATTCTCCTGATGTTAGTTAGCATCTTCTGTAACCTTGGTGCAGTTGTCAAAACTAAGAAGTGGACATTGCTTAGAGTCCTGAAGGTTGTGAGGCTGTCGGAAACAGGGGCGGAGTGGTAAGAGCGAGGTGTCCTGATCAAGTGTTACCTCTGTTACATTCTTTGTTCTTAAAAAAAAAAAAAGGGCGGGGGGCGCCTGGGTGGCTCAGTCTGTTGGGCGTCCCACTTCGGCTCAGATCATGATCTCGCAGTCTGTGAGTTGGAGCCCCGCGATGGGTTCTGTGCTGACAGAGCCTGGAGCCTGCTTTGGGTTCTGTGTCTCCCTCTCTCTCTGCCCCACCCCCACTCACACTCGGTCTCTCAAAAATAAACAACATTAAAAAAAAAAATTTAAGAAAAGGAGGGTACAAGTAATAAAATCTGTTCTCAAACTATTTAAAGCTTACACTACTTTCCTTCTTCTGATCATCTCCCTGCAATCTCCCTGGATCTGCTGCTCTCCTTGCAGTGACATTTTGTGGTCAGGACCGTGCTGTTCTCAGCTGTGCACGTCCAGGACCCGAAATTACCCCTGCTGCTCCCTGGGTCGACCCCTCCAGGCTCCAGGGCAGCGAGCCGGGACCCGGCCCCCACACTCTCCCTGGTCTTTCCCGCTCTTCCTTTTCCAGACTCCTTGTGTGGCCGCCGGTGCTGGCGACTGTCGCCGACGCCTGGCCGTGGAGTGAGAGTGTGTGCTTTTGTATAGGCGTTCCCCGTTTGTGGTCTGGGAAACCCCGGCTAACGTCCTTTCTTCTCTTTCCAAACCTTCCCCAGCGTCTCCTTCGCCTCCAGCTTGGTGGCAGAGTCCTCTTGCCTCGTGCTGCCTGCCTGCCCGCCCCCTGCTTCCAGTGACCGAATTCCTGGTTGTGGTGTGCACGTCAGGGGCAGGTTCGTTCTGGAGCGTAAAGAGGCTTCTGGTTCCCTTCACCTGGGCCGGGGCTCACGGCGATAGCCCTTTGGTCTGGGACAGCGCTTCTCTCCCCCTTGGCCCCGGGGACGTTTGGGGCTGGACCCTTCCCTGTTGGGAGGTCTATCCTGTGTACTGTGCCCCTCACCCAGCGTCTGCTCACAGCCCTTTGTCCCTCGCACCATCGCCCCAGTTGAGAGCGCCTGCTCTGGGACGTGGTCGGGGGCCCGTAGCAATAACGCTCCAGCTTTCATCTGTGTCTGTGACACCTGACACATAAAACCAGTTTTCCCCATCCGCCCTTTTCTCTCCCTCTCCCCCTCCGTCCCGACCACACACTCTTTCTCACCCCTGCCCCCTCAGCCTTATCAGAATGTCAGGGGAAACTGAGGAAGTATTGTCTGTGGAGCTGCACTGTTTGCCTAGCTCCACTTTCCCACAGGGGCACGTGTGGACTTTGTGGAGATCTCCAGCAGGTGCCTTTGGAGGGCAGGCTTTGAATGCTGTCCTCAGACGTTGACCTGGAGGGCACGGGGCGTACTTGACCAGCGTGTGTCCGTGAAGGAGCGTGAGCCGGTCACAGCCTTGGTGCTGTTGGGATGGGAACCAGAGGGGACTGGCAGAGACGTGAGACAGCAAGTGCGCGCATAGTTGGCCCGCCATCTTTCTGAGTGTCCTCATGCCCTGCGCTTGACCTTATTTCTGCACCAGCCTCTTAAAAGACATTATGACATGTCCCATTTTACGGATGGGGAAGTTGAGGGTCTGAGGGGCTTTGATTTGTTCAAGGCTACGTAGCTCCTGTCTGCAAAGCCCAAAGCTCTTTTGAATAATGCCTGGTGTGGTTTTTGTAGCCCCAAGTCACCGGGAACCCCTCTCTGGTCTGTCTCCGTTGCTTCCTTCAGCATGTCTTGTGCTCTTCCTTGGATTTTCCAAATTGTATCTGCCCCTTGGAATCCATTGATTTTTTTTTTTTTTAATTTATTTGTTGTTTTGCACAGTGAGGGAAAGAAGGTAGCAAAAACTGGGTGTCTTTAATGAAAAAAAATGGGAAGCTTTGATCTCATTTGTGTGTTTTGTCATGCTTTGGGGAATCAGCTTTTAAAGCGCAGCTAGATTTGGTGCAGCAGACAACTCCCCTCAGAGCCCTGGTGCCCTGGTTGGAGCTCTTCACGGAGTCATTTTAAGCCACTTAGTCGTTGGCTTTGGGGCTCTGGCTTCTCTCCTCTCCTAGTTTCTGGAGGATTCCAGCATCCTGGGTAGTTGTTGAGAAAGGCTGAGGATGTAGCCATCCCTTTAATTCACCCCATTTGTTGAAAACGTCCTCTCGGCCCGCACGCCAGGATGCAGGTGTGGGTGGGTGATGTAGAGCTCACCGCCTCTTTCAGGAAACTTGGGAGGTGGTGAGGTGATTGAAAACAAATAATCACAAACACAAACTGCCCCAGCAGCTCTGAGTAGCAGGCAGTGGTTGAGGTTGATGTGGGGACCTCCTTAGATGAGCCATTGGAGAGAAGGCCAGACCCAGCAGGGACGTTTAAGGGCGAGGTCAGAAGGACCTGTGGCAGAAGCCACAGAGACCCCGGGGCACTGGGAGAGCATTGGCTGTGTAGGAGCCAGCAGTCAGCCAGCGGGCACGGCAGCTCTCAAGTGAGGGCAGAGCGCTGTGCATGTATGTTGGGGGCCAAGCGGGGACCAGCTCAGGGAGGGCTTTGGGTGGCAGGGATCGCTGCGTGGTCTACGCCAGAGGACACACTTGATCACAGAAGGGAGGGTCCAGGAGACCACACACGGTTTGCCATTGGAATGGAAGTGTGGGGCCACCACGTAAGGTGGCTTGGTGGGTGGTGGGACCATTTACTGGGCTGGGAGAGAAACAGACTGGAGATGGGTGCGGAGGAGGTGACGGAGGGGAGGGCGTTTGTAACTGTGCTTCACCTGTGTTCCTCTTGAGATGCCTGTGGGATGTCCAGGCGGAGGCATCAGGCAAACGGGTGAGCGTCCAAGTAGGGCAGCCGCGGTCCCACTGCACAGGGAGCGGGAGATCCCTGGGAGCGAGACCGGTGGAGGAGAAGCAGGGTAATGGGCTGCTCTCCCTGCAGCCGACAGAGGAGAGCACTTGAACAGGAGGCACTGGTGGCTGCCGAGATGGTGAGTCAGATGAGGGCAGGAGAGAGTCCCCGGGATGTGCGGGTCAGTTTACGGGATGGTCTTTTTTCTTTGAAGTCAGCGGTCATGGGGACCCTTGGGTGCTCTCTTGTCACCCACAGGGTTCCCAGCTGTCCTGACCCTCCGGGACGTGTGCTGGGATGTGCTGTGGCCTAGAGTCCCTGGTGCAGCGAGGGCCGTGGTTGAGAGTGTATAGATTCTCGGCATAATATTCAAAAGCAAATTGGCATGTATCTCATCACAGTTCTAACTTTGGCTATTGTGTTGGTAATTTCTTAGCTTCTTATAGATTATTTAAGTTAGTTAGAAATTTTATCACATTGTTACTGTATTTCATGATTCTGAGATGCACATTTTTTCCGGATTGTAGTGTCTTTGAAATCAGGATGTGTTTTAGAAAGCATCAAGATTTAGATCTAATAAAGAACACTATGTATGTTGTTTTACTTGTTCATCATCTAAATGAATAAGAGTGACATAACTGTTAACATACATATTCAGTGTATAGTTTTCCAGGAGAGCTTTCATGGCTCTAAGGATTTTTTCATTATTTAAATCGTACTGACAAAAGAACAGGAGCAGATTTGGCTACAGGTAGAGGTTAGGTCGTCTTTGTGTGGCCTGGGATTGAGGTCCCTGTGGGTCATCTGGAAGGAGGAGTGTGCACGACGATGTGTGAGGAGGCAGAGGGGGAGAAGTTCCAGGGCAGTGCTCTGCAAGGGGAGGCCCCTCGTTCCTGGTGACGTTGTCCTTTCTGCCATTTTCACCTGAAGAAGTCCTAACACAGGAGAACTAGGGAGCATTTGCAGGAAGGAGGGAAACTCAGGCCTCATTTGGGACTGGATTTGTCAATTAGGTCATTGCTGACCTTCGGGACAGGTCCCGGGTTGTTGTTAATGGAGCGTTGTTTAGAAGTGGGGCACATCTTGGGTGTGTCTAATCTGAGAAAGTTGAGTGACCGAAGGGCCTCCTCACCAGCTTCTGCGGCAGGATTTCCTTTGGGGCTCCCGGATGCGGGCTCCTGCGAGGGTACTGATAGGAAGTTCATGGGCAGGGTGGTGGTCTTGTTTGGTCTGGGGGTTCTGTTTGTTCGTTTGTTTTCTTTGCTTCTTGACAAAAACTCAGAACTCCATTATGGAGCCTTCCCGTTCTTAAAGTTGTAATGCAGGGAATCAGGAGTGCTACTTACTTGTAAATTTGCTCGCAAGAATGTGTTAGGAGGCACTTTGTTCACGTGTCACAGGAGTTTGAAGTGGAAGCTTTGGGCGAGGCCCCCAGGTGGCTGCTGATCCAGATCTGTCCACGGAAGGCAAACGTGGCCAGTGGAGGCGTGTGCCCCCAGGGGAGGGTCAGAGACTGTCTTCTGTGTCCCGCCAGAACGACATAGCTGGGATGGGGCCGTTAACTGCTTGTGGGTGGCGAGCATTCTGCCGTGGCCCTTGCGGGGCTGTCTGTGCGTCGGAGTTGTGTCTCTGTGTCTTAAGGTATGTCCGTGGACCCGCTGCGACAGAGTGCCGGGCTTCCTGGTCAGAATCTTTTGGAGAAAGGGCGGGAAATCCCTGTTCTTGTGGTCGCTGTTCAGTTTCTCCTTTCTCGGTTTCCCAGTTCAGGAAAATCAGGAGAATCACCACAGAGGGGAGTTTATCGTTTTGTCTCTTACACCGGAATCTGTAGTTTTAAACAAGCTTCTCCGGCGACTCCGATGTAGAATAACGTTTTCAAGAGCCCCTGTCCATTATAGTGTGGGCACCCTGGTGTCTAGCCCTCATGCCATCGAGTGGGCTTAGTCAGTCTCTGCCTCCCCGTTAGTACCTCACAAGGCTTCCCCCGCCCTTGTTTGTCTTATCTCATAATTTTCTGTCTCTGGTGTCCAGTTTCTGATCGCTGAGGGCTCAAGACTTGAAATGACCGAACGGGGTGAAGCGTTGTGAACCCACGGGTTCCCTGTGGAGGTGCTCCCCTGTCCGTAACACCGACACGGGCTCCTCGTACTTCCGAGAGGGAGTGTGACATCACTGGCCGGTTGCTAGGTCCCTCCACCCAGGGCTGAGGACTTCTGTTCTTCTGGGGAAGCGAACCAACAGCAAGTAGTGGTCACGCCAGCTGAGATCACTCTGCGGTCACAGTCCGCGCCTCAGTCCTTGAATTGGAGAGCGTGGGCCCCCATCGTTATTTGAAACCCCAGGGTTTGTCCGTGGGTCCGTGGGTCCGAAACCCCAGGGTTTAAGAGTTTACATCTGATTCTCTCATCTTATTCCTTCATCTGTATCTTGAAGGTCCCTGAGAAAATGTGGATACAGGGCCTTTGAAGAATAACTTTTAGTCTAGACTTATCAGTAGCTCTGTAAGTCCTTCCTACCGTTTAACCTTTTGTTTTTTGGCAATAAATATCAGCTGGGAAACAAAGCCTTGGCACAAAATAGGACACGTGGCAAATAATCAGGAAACTATAAATTGAGGAAGCCCCTTGATGTCAGGCACAGGCATAGGGATTGCAAGCACTCAGTCAAGGTCATTTGACTTTCTTTCCAGAGTGTGATCAGCATGGCCTTTCTGCAGTGACACCCTCTAGGTAGCAGGCTCCCTGACCTCCAGAGGCCCTCCGCCCTCGTGCGTCCTGTCAGATGGGGGGCCGGCAGGAAGGCTCTGTGTGCCTGAGGCTGGGCCGCGTCCCCCCTGACCGTTGGTGTCAGGACTTCCACCCACCCCTCATCAGCAAGCGTGGACGTTTACCGAGTTTACCAGGAGTTTCTCGGGACAGGGTGACCCTTCGAAGAACTTGGTAGAGAGCACGTTCCACCTGGATGGGGACAGTCATAGCTCCCACAGGTGCATCACCCTGACTGTCCCTTCCCTTTCCATGGCCACCCAAAATGGTTGCGAGGCTCGGGTCACCAGACACCGATTTGTCACATGAGGAATTTGCTAAATTATCAAAAACTTACTGTAATAAGTCTTCAAGAAGAATATTTCTGGGACGCCTGGGTGGCTCATTCGGTTAAGTGTCCGACTTCGGTTCCGGTCATGATCTCGCAGACTGTGAGATCGAGCCCTGCATGGGGCTCTGTGCTGACAGCTTGGAGCTTGGAACCGGCTTCAGATTCTGTGTCTCCCTCTCTCTCTCTTTCTGCCCCCCCTTGTCCCTCCTGGGCAGACTGACTTCGGTTCAGAAGGAGTGACCTTGAGGCTGGGGGAGGGAGTCATGGGAGTGGCCAGTGGTCAGTCCCTTGCCTGTGGCCTCCCCTGTCCCCAGCTCACCCATCATGTTTTCTTTCTCGTTGTAACCATTTGTTCTCGGTTCTAAAATCACAGTATTTCTTATTTGGAAGATTACTTAAAAATCATTCTTGTCCAACTTGTTCATTTTAAGTTATTGTCCTTTGGGATTTAAATCTTATATTGTAGGGGTGCTTGGCTGGCTCAGTCGGTAGAGCATGTGACTCTTGATCTCAGGGTTGTAAGTTCGAGCTCCACGTTGAGTGAAGACATTGCTTAAAAATAAAATCTTTAAAAAAATAAAAATAAATGTTAAACTGTAAAGTATTCTTATTTTTTAAAATCTGTAAGCACTAAGCAAACGAAGACAACAAGTCTATCTATCTGAACAGCTATGTTCTTTTTCTTGCTAGTTGATCTTTATCATCTCAAAGGTGATTATCACCTCTCCCCAGTTTGATAGCTGTGTGCATTTAATGAGTGTTTTCTTTATTTTATGACTCCAAAGCTTTGCGGACCCAGCTGTTCTAGGGTCCTTCTGGGGGAATCAGAACAGGCAAATCTTGCAGAGCAATTGTGTGTCCCACCTGGTGTTTGCTTTGGTGTCATTTTCTGACTTTAAGTGGAGGTTGGGGAGAAGTAAAGCTTCCAGATGGGCCAAAGGAAGGATGTCAGAGGAGCGTGGGTCTGGACCCCAGTGGAGATGTGGAAGATTTGGGCCATCTCCGGGAATCCCAGCCTCACGTGGACATGGGCGCGAGAGAGGACGCTCTTTCACGCCGTCCTGTCTTGGTCAGTTCCTACGTGTACTGTTTGCATTAGTCTTTGCAGATGTGACAGCCTATTCTTGGACACGTAATGTACAAGAACTTTTTTCTAGGAAGAATGCCAGGATAAAATTTATTCTATGTACTGCTTATGCAGATCTGTGGTTGTATCCTTAGGATAGGATACAGGGCATATAGAAAAATGGGTTTGGTGCCGCTTCCTCAACTATGTAACCATAACAATCCTGATAAAAGTACTTGTTCGATTCCTTCAAATATTAAGGAATACCAAAATATAAAAGGTTTGCTTTTCGAGTTTGTTTGATGGACAGGGGTGTGAACGGTGACTGAATTATGGTGGCAGGTGATACATGCAAAGAGCACGTGGCCAGATCTAGCACAGCCTGGAGGGGGCGAGCATGCTCTACACCCCGCAGCTGTGGGCCAGTGCACTTTGTGTTGACGTGCGGTGACTCCTGGCTTACAGTGTTCACGTGCAGGGTAGAATCGTGATTGAACCGTTGTGACTTCTCCAGCACACTCACCTCCTCCTTCCGTGATGAGGAATTGCATGTGAATTCGTTCAAGTTCCAGAAATGCGTACTGCCTGTATTTTAAGGCTTTTGCTGGATGCCCGGCTCCAGTATGAAACAATTCTCCTGAGGCTGGGGTTGTCACTCTGTCCTTTGATAGGAGAAAATGGCATTTCCTTATTTTGATTTGCATTTCTTTGATTACCAGTGAGAATTAAAGTACTTAGGTTTAGAGACTTGCACTTCTTCCTTGAGTGGCTTAGCTCCTGTCTTTCTCCAGTTTTTCTGTTAGATTCTCTTAGAATACTTGACAAAAAAGCAAGGTGGTTAGCCCTCTGTCAAGGTAAGCTCCAGAGAGGTTAAGAGCTGGGGGGACTCAATTGCTCCATCACCCACTGTGCTCCTACCGCCAGGCATGCCGCCTGGGTATGGTACCCCCTTCTGGGCCCCAGTTACTTCTCCTGTAACTTGGGGTTGGCCCCGAGTTAGTTCCTCCCTTGGCAATTGAGTATTAAATGAGCTGCTGCTTGTTGGTTGCTGAACACAGAGCCTGGCACAGAGAACTTGAGAAGTAAAGACCGGCCAAGAGGAAGAGACAGAATACCTGGTGATTATTGGCTTTGTCTTGTGTGTTTCACTTATTGTTTCCTAGTTTGTTGATTGCCTTTGCATTTGTTCCCAGCAGATTTGGTCGTGGAGAAATTGTCAATTCTTTGGTAGTCTGGCCTCTGGCACTTTGCCTTTACGGAACCGTCTGCCACTGCTTCAGACTCACCGTGTGCTTTTTTTCTTTTAAATGTTTTGTTTTCTTCTCACTGTAAAAGTACATGCATGTTCATTTTGGAAAATCTGGAAAAGTATAAAGCTTAAAGCGATAAAGCACTCCCCTGTGGAACTTTAACAAATAGAAATGCTTCTGGCTCCACATCAGCTTTGTGAATCATAGTCTTTGGGAGGGAGGAATGGGGAATTTGTGTTTCAAGAGGTTTTACTGGGGATTAGTTAGGGAGCACTGCTTTATATTTTCTTTTGACAAAGGCCTTTACCACCTTTGCATTACAAAATACTCATCTTAATCACCTTCTGGGACCTTGACGGTTTTAAATTTTATATTAAAATTAAAATCTTCAGTGTTTTCTACTGATTCCTCTGATTTCTTTTTTCTCCAATGTAGAATGTTTTCTGGTTATAAAAATGGTAGACGCGGGGCGCATAAGTGACTCAGTCAGTTGAGCATCCAACTCTTGATTTCAGCCTAGAACACCATCTCACATTTCATGAGTTCAAGCCCTGCATCGGGCTTTGCGTGACATCTTGGAGCCTGCATGGGATTCTCTCTCTCTCCCTCTCTCTTTGCCCTGTGTGCATGTACACGCTGTCTCTCCCTCCCTCCCTCCCTCTCTCTCTCTCTCTCTCTCTCTCTCTCTCTCTCTCTCTGTCTTTCTCAAAATAAATAAATAAACCTTAAAAAAAAAAAAAAAGAAAACAAGAAAACCAGTGGGAGATTGTCTTTAACCAAAAAAAAAAAAAAAGATAGACACTTGTAAAACATTCAAACCATACATAATTATAAACATGATCCCACCCCTGTGAAGGGATGACCACCAGATAATCATAAGAAAGTTTTTAAGTTATTTTTTGTTGCTGTTGTTTATTTACTTACTTTTTAGAGAGAATGAGAATGAGAGAAAGCGCAAGTGGGGGAGGGGCAGAGAGAGAGAGAGAGAGAGAGAGAGAGAGAGAGAGAGAATCCCAAGCCGGCTCTGCAGGGGTAGAGGAGATACGGAGCTCAAACTCACAATCCGTGAGATCATGACCTGAGCTGAAATCAAGAGTTGGACACTTAACCAACTTGAGCCACCCAGGTGCCCCTGTAACAAGGTTTTTTTAAAGAACAGGTACAAACATAAAAAGTTAATAAGGAAAAACAATGATTTTATGGTTTTATTTTAGAACTTCCTTTTTTTAGTTTAATATGTTTAATATAGACAGCTTTTCATGAGAGCATAAAGGTCTCCATTTTTATTATTATCCTCATGTAACAATCCTTTCACTACGTCTCACAATCTTTGCGGGGGTTGGGGTCAAGGATTTGGACGGAGTTTGGCTGGGCCTTTCTTCCCATGGATTTGACTGGGGTCGCTTAAGGTCTGCCTTATTTTCCATGGCTGCATATTATTTCAATAGGTCTATAGTCATAATTTAACTAGTCTACCTACAGGATTTAGAAGTGTTCCCACTTTCAATAATTTAATCAAGATATGAGGCCTATCTTTGCGCAGACATGTGCATGTGCTAGCCCAGTTTCTTACCTCCCGGATAGTAAGTTACAAGAAGTAAAACTACTGGTTCAAAACACTGCAACTTTCTTTTCGGATGCTGGTTGCTTTCCAGAGTTCGCCCTCAGTTGCATTATCACCACAGCACCTGAGATTTTTTTTTTCCTGTATACCCTAATCAATACCAGTTATATTTTTATTTTGGTCAGATTGGTAGGTGAAAAATGCCTTTTTATCTTAATTTCATTTTTTTTTTGATGGTGAGAGAGAGCTTTTCTAAAAACCATTTTATTGAGATATAACTCACACCATACAGTTCCTGCCTTGAAAGTGTGTAATTCAGTGGTGTTTAGTGCATTCTGTAACCATCACCACAATTAATTTTAGAACAGTTCTGTCATCCTGAAGAGAAACCCTGTACCATTTGCACTCACTCCTCATTTTCCGTGACCCCCCCCCCCCCCCCGCCCCCCGGCCAGAAGCAACCAGTAATGTATTTTCTGCCCCCGTAGAGTTACCTATTCTAGATATTTCAAAGAAATGGTATTATACAGTGTGTGCTCTTTTGTGACTGGCTGTTTTCACAGAGCATGATGTTTTCAGAGTTCATACTGTAGCACGTGTCAGTACCTTTTCATGGCTGAATAATACTCCATTTTGGATATTTCACGTTTTGTTTTTTCATTCATCAGTTAATGAGCATTTGAGTTGTTTCTGTTTTTTTGGCTGTTAGGAATAAAGCTGCTACACACATTCGTGTGCACATTTTTGTGTGGTCGTATTTCTCGGTTCTCTTTGGTAGATACTTGGGGGGGGGGGCGGGGATTGCTGGGTCTCATGGTGACCCTAGGTTAACTTTCCGACAAGCTGCCAGACTGTTCTCCACAGTGGCTCCACGGTGCAGTTTTCCACAGGCTCACCAACACGTGTTCTGTCTCTTTCTGTCTGTCTATCTGTCTGTCATCATTGATTGTAGCCATCCTGCCGGGGTTGTGAAGTTGTATTTCATTGTGGTTCTGATTTCTGTTTCCCTGGTGGCTAATGGCGCTGATGACTGACGATGTTGAGCGTCTATTCATGTGTTTATTGATCATTTGTATATCTTCTTTGGAGAAGCAGTCAGGTCCTATGCCCATCTTTAAATTAGATTATTTGTCTTTTTATCATGGAGTTGTGAACGTTCTTGGTGTGTTTTAGATGCAAGTCCCCATCACATCTATGATTTTCTCCCATTCTTTGGGCTGTCCTTTGACTTTCTCATGGGTGGCCTTTGAAGCAGAACCGTTTTTAATTTTAATGACATTCACTTTATCTTTGTTGTTGGCTATTGTTCGTGCTTTTGGTGGCATATCTAAGAACTCACTGCCTAATCCAAGGTCA
The DNA here is from genome assembly GCF_018350175.1 of Felis catus. Classification (NCBI taxonomy): domain Eukaryota; kingdom Metazoa; phylum Chordata; class Mammalia; order Carnivora; family Felidae; genus Felis; species Felis catus. The sequence goes on from NC_058383.1 coordinate 38,015,843, forward strand.
TGAAAATCTCTTACAATTTCTCTAAGAGTTTTGTGGTTTCAGTGCTCACTGTTAGGACTTCGGTTCATTTTGAGTTAATATTTGAGTATGACGTGAGGAAGGCCCACCTTGGCGCTCCTGCGTGTGAGTGTCCAGGCCTGCCCTCTTCACACTAGTGGCTGGGCAGACTCTTGACTCTGTCCAGGGGTCCTGGCACTGAGGCACAGGACATGTTTTACGTTTGCTGTTTACTCGTGTGTCCTCGGTTAAGGTGCCGGTACATTTTTCCCCCAAACTTTTTAGCGGAGTAGTTATCTTTTTAAATTGTTTCCTCCTCAGAGCTCTTTCTAGGATAACAAATGCCACAACCTTTCTGGACAACAGTTTGACAACATGTCATCAGTTTTGGCAGTGGTCCTGTCTTTTGACTATTTCTGCTTCTAAAAAAAACTATCTTTTTCTCCTCAGTTTTTTCACTTAGACTTTATTGTTTGTGTTCACTTTTTCTTCCCATCATTCTAAAAATATTCTTTATTTTTTTTCTAGTACTTTTATCACCTTTAATCTGTGTTCACTGTAATCCACCTGGAGCTGGTTTTTACATGCAGGTTGGTGCAGGGGTCACAGATTGCTGCCATCGCTGTCCAGTTTGAGACAACACCTGATGATCTGTCTGCTCATTTCCTGTCTACACGTGTCTTTTGTAGCTCTGTACCTCCGGCGTCTGGCAAGATAGGTTCTCCCTTTATTTTTACTGTTTTTCAGAATTTTCTTGGCTCTTACAGAAGCAGAAGTACATAAAACGTATTCGCTTCTTCTGAGCGAACTCACAACATGGCAGTGTTTTTTGTTTAAAGGGAGGTTCTCGCCTGAGCACTTTTCCTTCACTTCCCGGCCCGCCTGGGCAGGGAGCACCGAGCAGAGAAGTCGTCGGTAGCCCCTGACGGGCGTTTCTGACAGATTTCGGGAAACTTGCAGTTTGTGTAGCTCCTTCGTCCTCTCAGACGTCAGTCTGCGAATGGAGGTGCTGAAGTGTGTCCTGCGTTTGCACGCGCCTCGCTCCCTGGACTAGCCCTGCGCAGGTGTGCGAAGTCCTCGGGATGGCCGGCACAGGCACCCGAGACGGGTCTTCTGTTCCATTTTGTCCAGGACCCTGTCTGCAGTGTGTAGAGCTCGTTAGGCATCTGCTGACACACGTGTGCCTTGTACTTTGCATCCATGCTCTTTCGACGTGGTGGGCTTTCAAAGTATGGTCAGTATAGTTCAAAACATGCTGAAGAACATCCCAAATGAGACACAGTGCGTTAATTTTTAGTAACCTTAAAAGCAATTTATTTATTTATTTATTTATTTATTTATTTATTTATTTATTTATTTATTTATTTATTTATTTATTTATTGTGTTTAGTTTTGAGACAAAGAGACAGAGCACAAACAGGGGAGGGTCAGAGAGAGAGAGGGAGACACAGAATCCAAAGCAGGTTCCAGGCTCCAGGCTGTCAGCACAAAACCCGACGCAGGGCTTGAACTCACAAACCGCGAGATCATGACCTGAGCCGAAGTCGGATGCTTAACTGACTGAGCCCCCCAGGCGCCCCAAAAGCAGTCTGTTTATAATTTAATTATAAGGTTAGGAGTTTTACCTGACTTTTATACGATTTATATCTTTGTATGTAGCATTTCTGTAGTTTATATTTTCATTTTTTTCTAGAGATGTTGAGCATCACATGTCACTACCTCTCAGTTCTTTTTTCTTTCTTTTTTTTTTTTTTAAGTTGGTTTATTTATTTGGAGAGAGAGTGAGAGGAAAAATTCTAAGCAGGCTCTGCACCATCAGTGCAAAGCTTGATGTAGGGCTCATTCTCAGAAAGCATGAGATATGACCCGAGCTGAAGTCAAGAGTCAGGCTCTCCACCTACTGAGCCGTACAGGCGCCCCGCATGTTAGGAAATAGCAGGACAACTGACGTGGTCTCTTCAACAAGTCAGCATCATGGAAAAATAAAAGGGGGAGGGAGGCAGTAGATGAAGAACCTTAACAACCACCAGCAAATATGGGGCATGGGCCTTAATCGGGTCCTGATCTGTGCAAACCAACTCTAAAAGGTGTTTTGGGGACAACTGGAGAAATTTGCACATGGACTAAGTATTAACGGGTATTAAAGCATTGTTCCTTTTGTTAGGTGTATAATGGTATCCTTACTGGTCTACATCACTGTATATTTGAAATTTTGGTAATAAATGCACGAGAGAGGCCTAAACAAGGGTCCTCTTGCATTTGTCCACTCCTGTTGATTTCTGGTTGGGCTTTCTCTCTGGGGGAGTAAGCTGATCGAGGAGGAGAGTTTTCACATCAGTACTGAATGTTGCTGGGGGCATAGTCAGAGGCTATTTATCAAAGCTGTATTTAAGTTGCAAGAAAAGGGTGAGGGTACGGTTTATGTTGAGCAGTGGGAGATTGGATAAATGTATAGCCGTATGCTCATTACAAATCATGCTGTCATATCGTATGAAACAACGATATGGGACAGAGCCTGGAGTAGACACCAAGTCTCGTGTGTGTTTGTGGGTGGGTGGGGGAGGGGACAAGACTATCGATTATGGTTTGTACATATGCGTGTACATGGATGAAAAGACTGGAAGAAGAAAAACCTATCAGCTGTTAAGTAGTGGACTCCTAGATATTGGGATTTCAAGTGTTAGTTATTTCCTTCATAACTCTGTTGCTGTTCACATTTTCTGCAGCATGTATATAATACTTTTATAACCAGCAAAAAATAAACATAAGGAAGAGAAGTTCTTTTCTCTTACAAGTTAAATGCTTCTCCAGTCAGGATGCTCAGCCTCTCAGTTGGGACTTTGCTTTTTCTTTAGACCATAGTTAGGCTTCCAGGAGTTGTGCTTCTGAGGCTTTTCTACGTACTTATTTTCTGAGTTCTTATAAAACCCAAACAGAAAACCCTGTAAGTTTTTAAAAATGAGCTTTGGTTCATTAAAAAATATTTGTATAGTTTTTTTCTCCTAATTGCAAGTAGCTTTTTTTAATGTTTATGTATTTATTTTGAGAGAGAGAGAGAGAGAGAGAGAGAGAGTGCAAGTGGCGAGGGGCAGAGAGGGAGAGAGAGAATCCAAACCAACTCTGTGCTGTCAGTGCAGAGCCCGCCGTGGGGCTGATCCCTTGAACTGTGAGATCCTGACCTGAGCTGAAATCAAGAGTCAGACACTTAACTGACTGAGTCACCCAGTCGCCCCAACAAATAGATAGTTTTGACTCTTAATTTGAAAAGTGCGAGAGGTGGTATGGTTTAGGGGAGGCAGGGGGTGTTGGGAGACGGAGCTGGGAGCCCTTCCGGGTCCCTGCACGAGAGAAGGTGAGCAGCCCCTGTACTGTGGACTCTGTTGTTACATATTAGGAGTGTCCCATTCCTCTCACTTCTTGAGTGTCATGCAGTTGTCTGAAGGGCATCGGCCGTCTGCAAAGAGTAAAAAAAAGGCTCCTTGGGCCCCCTTTTCCCTTTGCTTTGCAGTCAAGAGGAGTGGTCGCCCTGGCTTGTTAGTTTGCAAGGATGAAAGCAATTAAACTCTGTTTCTGTACATTAATAGATCATCAGACACTTTTTGAAACAATTGTCAGAAAAATTGTCCATTGAAATTTTAATAGAAGGCAAAGCATTTCACGAGCATTACCACTTGTACCACAGGGTCATGTTAAGTGTCCTATTATTCTCTGAGGAGAGGTAACGAGTGAGCGCGTCCTTCTGGTCACAAGATAATGAAATCCACACTGGCTCCGGTGCTTCTGGTGTATTGGATATTTGCATTGGGCTGTGATTGGTCAGGCCTTGACAGTTCCCTTGATTAGGTTGAACCATTTGAAATTGCCAGCCTTGGGCCCCTGGGCCTATGAAAACGGCAGTTTCCTGTGGTTCGAGCTAAGCCAGTCCACAGCGTCTCCTGCACTTGAGTAGGTCGCAGAATAAGCTGGGCCTTAGGTTACTGCAGTTAAAGAACAGGTGTCGTTTTCTTGCTCCGAGGTGCTCGCACATGAGTGAACTTTAGTTTTATTTGTAGTTTTTCAAATGTTATTTACTTATTTTAAGAGAGAAAGAGAACACACGTGTGCAAGCAGGGAGGAACAGAGAAAAAGGGAGAGAACGGATCCCAAGCAGGCTCCGTGCTGTCAGCACAGAGCCAGATAAGGGGCTCTCTCTCCCCGGAATCATGAGATCGTGACCAGAGCTGAAATCAAGAGTCAGCTGCTTAACCAACTGAGCCCCCCTGGTGCCCCACGAGTGAACTGTAATCAGCCCTCTGAGTTGGTTTGGTTTATTTCTGTGCTCCTGGACCTTCCTTAAAATTGCTGATGAGTTGAAGAAAACCACATCAGCCCCCTTCTCTCTGTGGCCAGTGTGGTCCATCAGCTTTAACATGAGTTTGAAAAACAGTGAACGTGAGTTAGGCCTCTGGAAGCTTATTAAAGTATCTTTATTAATTTGTTTTATTTTAGTCTCAGATGCAAACTTCAGTGGGAATTGTACCCACACAAGCGATCACAGCAGGCCCCACTGCAGATCCTGAAAAGCGCAAACTGATACAGCAGCAGCTGGTTCTACTGCTTCATGCTCACAAGTGTCAGAGACGAGAACAAGCGAACGGAGAAGTTCGGGCCTGCTCTCTCCCGCATTGCCGAACCATGAAGAATGTTTTGAATCACATGACACACTGTCAGGCTGGGAAAGCCTGTCAAGGTAAGTGCTGTTTTCTGAAATCCTGGTGGCATGGCTTAGGATGAAATTTGTCTGTAGTGTCCTTCAGTAGCTCTCTCGTGAATAAGGTTCCTAGAACCTACGTCCCCACGTACCAGCCCGTCACGTGCCGCGGGGACGCTTACCTGCTTGGGACGACGGCGGTTTGGTTTCCTAAGATTCTGTGCGCTTTTACTGGGCCAGGCTGCGCCCTGCCTCTGTTCTCTTTCTTCTTCCTCTGTCACGGAAGACATTTGTCACTTCTTGAGCCCTGTCTTCATCATACGTGTCTAGCTCCGGTTTTCTTCGGGCGGCGCGGCACAGGCACGCACGCACACCTTCCCTGAACCTCGAGCATCGGTCTTGCAGCTGTTTCATGTGTTCTGGCCGCGGGGCCCCCGCCTTGCTCCTCTGCCCTTTCGTCTTGAGGCCGATCAGGATACCAGCCAAGTCGTCCTAGGTGACGATCCGTGACATGGGAAACCGTGTGCACCGTATCATCCCTGCCCCCTCCTGCCTTCTCCTCGAGAAGGGGGTGATTCAGGCGCGTCCTGTGCTCCCTTCCCCCTCTTCTGTGGCGGACGCCTTGAGTCTGCAGAGGAAAGTGTTTCTTACTAACAACTGTGCTTTCTTTCGTCTTTATCCTCCTCTCTATCTTCTTACTTGTGCTCCTAAACCTTAGGGAGAATCTCTCCCTGACCTCCCGCTCTCCCTTGGTGACATATGTGAGCCCCCGGCATAACCCTGATCCTGATGGAGAAGTAGGGGCGGGTCATGCTGGGCCTTTAGAAAGAAATCACAGTGCCTTAGTACAGAGTGAAAATCAAGACTGGAGTAACCACTAGGTTCCGTCACTCTCTCAAGTACTTAGAGAAGTGACCGGCGTCCACTTTAGAATCTCCACAGACTTCTCATGTGCTTCTCTGTATGTATTTCTTGAACTGCAGTATTTATTTAGATGGTTTCATCCTTCAACATAACATAGAAATTTTATTTTCAGTAGTGACACGACGTAATTATTATTTGTCCTACCTTTCATTCCAACCGTTCGGTATTTCAAGTCGGATAGTTTTTGTTTTGTGGGCTGAATCTTATTCACCATCATTCATGGCATTGCTTCTATGGGAAACTTTTGTTCAGAATTCTCAACAGTTGACTTACAAACTTTTGGAAAACATCCTGTTTGTAAGTTGAGGACTGCCTATACTGTGTTATGGTTACACATGTTACCATTTTCTTATGGAATCTGGCATTATAATTTAGGTGTAATTGAAAGTGTGACGATCTGGATAGAAAAATAACATCTCGTTGTTTTTCTGGTCATAGTTGCCCATTGTGCATCTTCACGACAAATCATCTCTCATTGGAAGAACTGCACACGACATGACTGTCCTGTTTGCCTCCCTTTGAAAAATGCCAGTGACAAGCGAAACCAACAAAGTAAGTGAGCATTGGGGATAGAGAAGCTCGGAGGTGAGAACAGCTCTTTCTAAAGAGAGTGCGGGAGAGGAGGCAGGAAGCAGGGCAGAAATCACTAGCGCCAAGGGTAGTGGCGAGCAGAGATATGGACGTGGAGCGGCACAGTGACGCCAGGGGGAAGCTGAGCTTAGCGAGAGACGGACCCGCGGTGTGCACGGTGCTCACGGCCATTTTGGAATTCCGTCCCGGCCCCCGGCACACGCGCACTAGCACCGCACTAGAGTCGGCAGCAGCGGAGCAGTGCCAGGAGGAGGGGCGCTGTGATCACAGAGAGGACCTGACCAGCCTTCCCATGTCTTGACAGACACTCAGTTTCTGAGCGTTTGAAGGTCGCGTCACTGTAGTGGCAGTGACTTCAGGGGGCGGGGAGAGAGAGGGGACGCTTACTTTGGAATTGGAAACGCCTTGTCCTGAAGTGAGTCTAGAGAGAGCTGTGTTCTAGAAGAGCCAGGTAGGCAGGGTCAGGGAGGCACCCGCGAGGTTTTCCCTCCTCCGCGCAGAGGCAGTGCCCAGACCTGTTTGTGTAACTAGCAGCTTATTCGACACCGATTGAGTCTCTGCCCCAGGACTGGCCGCATCCTGACCATCCCCATCGTTCTGTCGTCTCTCGAGCCTTCTGTGTAGCCCTTAGCTGGTCGGCCTAGCGCCGGTCCCTGCTCAGGAGGCCTGAGTGTGGCCCCGGGGCCCCTGCCGTCCATGGGCACCAGAGCGGCGAGAGGATGAGCATCTCTTCTCCACTTTAAGCCCTTCCCTGTCATTTCAGAGGTAACCTTGTGGTCTTTGGGTGTGTCCCTCAGTTTGGACAGCTAGGACGTGCCCTCCAGTGTCGGGTCGCCCCTCGGGCCGGGGCCGCTCCGGGGACCCGCGGCACCGCCCAGTCTCGCACATCTTCCTCCATCTCGTCTGCGCCATCTTGTTTGCGCGTTCGTCGCTCTCGTTCCTCTTGATCGTCTTCCTCGACGCCCCGCTGCTGCCTGGGCAGCCTGTGCTGCCGTGTCTCTGGTCGTTTCCTTGGGGCATAGGGCGCGCTGGCCAGCGCTTCGTCCCTAAGGGTGCCGTGGGTGCCACACGGGGAGGCCCCCGTGTCCCCCTCCCACCCACCCCAGAGGGCGGCCCCGGCGTGGGACGGGCTTCGCCTGTGGGCCCGTCCTCTTCCCTCCCTGCGCAAGGACTCGTGCTTAGTTCCCTTTAAAAGGCACTTTTCTGAATCAGTTAAATTAGTCTTTGACCACAGTGGGAATTCACAGCCAGTTTTCAGGGATCTCTCCTACGTGAAGCGAAGTTCCAGCAATCTGGGGCTTTCAGAACCGTGTACTTGGGACAGGAGTTCTACTGGAATAGGCCACTTTTTCCTCAAAGTCAGTGTAAAACTGTTTTTTTTTTTTAACTAGTATATAGTGGTGGTTACACTTTCTGGTGTTTTAGGACACGTTTCAGTAATAGGGTTTTTAAGTGCCGAAGTAATTATTCCACGAATAAGTAAGTGAGGACTTCATTCTGAACTTCTGATTTGGGGGTGTGGCTTTTCTGGGACCTTTTATTTTTAGTATGTGTTGCCATGACAGTGTTAAACTTTTGTGATTTCTCTTTTTAAGAAACGCTTGTGTGGTTTTTTTTTTTTCTTTTTAAAGAAATGTATGTGGGTTCTTTTTTCAACATCCTTGTAACTGCCTGAATGTTGTGACAATTGATTCAGCGCGTGCTCTGAAGTGGTCAACCACAGCGTTTCTACCAGTCATAACGTGAGGTGTCACCTCGGTGATTTTATAGCATAAAGTCACCGGGAGTATTTACATCAACTTTATGCAAGGTTCTGGTGATTTTTTTTGTAAAAGAAATGAAAGCACTCATTTAAGAAAGTTTTAAGTGCTTCACTTTAGGTTTCAGCCCTGAGTGTGTTCTTTGGGCTCTCTCTAGCCCTGTGGTTTTCTGAGGGCGGAAGAGTTGATGTGGCGAGTGAGAGATTGTCAGCAGTGTGTTTTCTACAAACGTTTGTTGTTTCTCCTGTCCTAAAGCAAATTGTGCTCGTGGCGCGTGCACATCGGCGTCGGGCAGTAGAGAGGAAATGTGGATCCACCCCTCCGACAGCTCAAAGTCAGGGTCCAGAGTGGAATGTATCCGCTAAAATGACAGGACAGTCGCACCCAGGAAGGAGCGAGGTCGGGCGGGGTCGGTGGTCCCGGCAGTCCTGGAGGGGGAGGGTCAGCGTGTGTGGAAGGCGGGGCTCCGTGGAGCCCAGTGTCCGCAGAATAGCGGTGGAAGGACATTCTAGACGGCACACGTGGCATCAGCACAACCAGCGTGGACTCCCGAGTTTCCCGTGCAGGCCAGGTGATTCGGGGAGAGAGGGGTGTTTGTGGCGAGAGGTCAGGGCCCCCGGGCGCTGCCTGAGGCCCAGGCGCGTCTGCCACAGCTGCGCTTTCGGGCAGGTTGCTCCCAGACGCTCGCGCAGCCCGCTGCCCGCTTCTTCCATCGACGTGTCTGTTGGCAGGATCTGCCGGCATCCTCTGTGGAGCCGTCCCAGACCATTGGTTGCCTTTTTGGCCTCTGTCGAGATTTTGTTTTGATTTTTCTTTGAGTTGTTTTCTAGACGTTGTGTCATCACCGATCTTGAGCTGTTATCCCTCCCTTATAGAGGTAATCAGATTTTATGGAATAATTAGGAGTTTTCCAGGTGTATATCTAATGTCAGTCCTGGCATCTGACTTACAACGAATTCCAGTGCACAGGTTGCACGGAGGACTGGGGCTGTGTGGACACACGACCGAATTCCCTGTTTAAACTCCTGGCGCCTCATCCTTGCGGTTCCTGCTCCCCACGCAGTACAGTCCTCCGACCAGGCTGCACAGGCACTGCGGGCCGGCCGGTTAGAACTGCAGGCACTCGGGCCATCCCACACCTCCCGTATTAAAATCTGCATTTTAACAAATTGCTAGATGATTAGTATTTGCATTAACAGCTGAGATGTGCTGCCCTGCATGCCTTGAAGGGCTGGGTGTCTATCTGTCCTGGAGCTCTTGAGAAGTTTCGAGTCTTTCCCTGGGGAAATCATGGGGTTTCCCCACTCAGAATCCCACAGGGACTGTCAGAAGAGATGGGACAGGACCAGCCTCAGAGCCAAACCCAACTGGCTCACTGCCCACAGCTGCCTTAGACGCGGGCCGAGCCACAGTGTGAGGACTGAGAGTGTCTAAGTCCGTAGTCCTCTGGCCTGTTCCTTGAATACCTCCACTGGCTTGACACTCACTACTTGGTCTGGCTGTTTGTTCCCATTTGAAGCACTTCTGATCATGAGAAGTCTTCCTTCCTGGTATCGAGTCCAGATCTGCCTCTTTAAAACTTTTCCTCATGGAGCAGCCCGCTCGGTGCTCAGTCAGTGGTGGTCGAACAGGCCCTTGTTCCACCTGAGAGCTCTTTCAAGATTCTCCGATACCCCTTTTGACAGACGGCGGTTGGGCTGGAGAGCAGGGGGGGGGCGGTGGGACCGGAGTGGCTGTAGGGGCAGAGCAGTGGGCTTGCTCGCCCCTGATTGAAGTACCCAGCCGCCTGGTGATGTATTTCATCAGAGCAGTTTCTTCCTTGCTCTTTTGAACACAGTGTGCCCCTTCTCAGTCATTTGGCTTCCGAAGGAAACGTGTTGTAGAGGCTTTTGTGTTGTTGCCGGGTGGTGGCCGTGCCAGAGGTCTGGCCCTGGGGCTCTGGTGTTGTGTTGTCCCGCCCTGTACCACGCATGGGAGGATGCCGGAGGGGCGCCTGGCCGGCTCAGTCTGTAGAACATGTGACTCTTGAGGTTGTGAGTTCGAGCCTCACGTTGGGTGTAGAGATTACTTAAAAAAAAAAAAAAAAAAAAAAGCGTGAGAGGAAGGCCGTTCCGGTACACACGACACCTGGAAGGCACCGTGGCCTAGGAACCACTCTGCGGAGACATCTGCAGGTCTGAGTAAATTCCAGCACGACGTTTTCCGTAGAAATCTAAGCAGTAGCTGCTTTACGTGCTTTGTGGTGTATTTCCCACCACGCCGACAAAGCTTTGGGGTTTGATTTGTGTCGGTTTTCCCTGGATTTTCAGATTGAGTTGAGTTTTGCTGAGAATGACCGGGGACTTGAATGTCCGCCGCGTGCCCTGTGTGGGACCGGTCATTGGAACGGTCTTCTGTTCCCTCTGGGGGAGGACTGCCTTGGACCTACTTAAGAAGTGGCAGGTGGGTCCTCAAAAGAGCCCACTGTAGAATGTGGCCGTTTATTTCCTAGGTCGTGGGCGCCCAGGTTAGCTGGGGCAGTGGAGGTGAGGGGGGGTTTTGAAGACGTGCTGCCGGCAGGAGAGCCACACTCAGGTGCTGAGACGCCATGTGAAGTGGCGGATCGCACGTGAAATACAGCATTGGGCTCCGAGAAAGGAAGGAAGATGTACGAATGGGGAAAAGAGCACGAGGTTTGGACATTTAAAGAGGTAGCCGTCAGTAATGTGTGACGGGGATCAACGTGGAAGGCCTTGTTCTCCCTCGTGCCGATAAACGAGGCATCGCTGCTTTTGGCGCTCCTGACTTTGGCTCAGTCCCAAGGCCCGCGGCGCTGGCAGGGCCCTCGGACGGCCGGCGCTCCGCCACCCTGCCGCCGTGCCCCCAACTCCGGACTCCGCTAGGGCCTTTCCGGGGCTTTGTGCTGGGCTTTGTGAGCACACTGCCTCCGGGGAGTGGACGGGCTCGGGGAAGACGCGTGTGGTTTCTCCGCTCCAGGGTCCAGAGCTGCCGTTTCCCGTTCCTTAGCGGATTATTAGGTTAATCTGTTCTCTCTGTGTGAGTGCAGACTTGGTGCTCGCGTCCTGGAGCCTAGCAGGGCGCCCCACACAGTCCACACGCACCCTCTGTGCAGTGAGCGAGTGCCCACAAAGAAGCAGAGACCCGGGAGGCATTGTGCGAGTTCCAGGAAGCCTTGCTGCCGCCCGACAGATGAGGAGAACTTCTGGCAGGGGTGGTAGTGCCTTGAGCTCACAGAATGGGGTTTATGGTCACTTTTACCTGGTGACACCTCTTTCAGCCAGTCACGACTCCTCTAGTAAATGTGTGCATTCCGTTACCCTGAGGTATTTGTGTCCCACCATAACAGCATTTGGACTCAAATTGGACCGTGCTTACATGTTGGAGACCTTTTTTTTTTTTTTTTTACTTATTTACGCTTTCTTTTCCGTGCCTTGGATTGTTAGGATTGTCAGCTACCAGATGCTTACTTGTCTTCTGACAGATACTGTATTTTTGTTTAATAAGAAAATGCAATAGTGTTTACACGTAGAAAATAAATGCTATTAACAAACACAAAATACAGTGACCATGTCAGCAGCTTCCGTGGGAGGTTCTGGCTTCCCCATAAATGGCCTTTGCCTAGCGAGTGGCATTCACCCTAAGGTTGGGGGGAGGAGGCATTTTGGGGGAAGGGGTGGCATTTGGGGCCTGATGGATGAGAGTGGAAAAGAGAAGGAAGGAGTCGCTGGTTTTTCACCCTGAAACAGAGGCCACGTGGATAGCGTCTTTCTTTCAGTTCCTCTCCGCAGTTCATCCCTGTGTGCAGCAAATGCAGTCTGGGTCTGTTCTTTACCCCTGGGTGAGAGAACAGTTCATCATCCTCCCAGGATTACTTTCCTTGTAACATCAGAGGTCTTTGATTTGGCGTGGTCAGTTTTAGGAATATGGTGGGCACGTGTTGAACGTTTGGGGGAGTATTAACTGTTAGAGAAAATACTTCTGGAGAAATCATACATGACTTGGGCTGCACGCTTGTCATAAAGTGTACCTTGGGAATCGCTTCTCACTTATAATAATGAGGTGCTTGGTGTGCGTGATTTTGTCTAATGAGTGTTAATGAGTTTGAGATCTGAATGTCTTTATTAGAAAAGTTAATAGTATGGAATATGTAATTACCAAGATCTTTTTTTCTTACACGTTTAGGTTTAATTAAAATATTCTGATAAGTAATGTGAGTTGTTTATGTTACACTGTGTTACACTGTTACACAGTGTTATGTTACACTGTGCTTATGTTACACATCGGTTGCACTGATGGTTGAATGTGAGAATATTATTGTTACATGCAATGGTCTCAATATGAAAGGAGACCTTTGTGGTATTGCTTAATGTATCAAAGATCATATGTTATAGTATCAGTTATAAGCTACTGTGTATAACGTGACCAAAGTTGGGAGGAGTTGGAAAGAAGGGAAATCTTAAGAATACGAAGAGATAGTAGCGTGTAAAACTTCTGCCTTATGGCAAGTGCCCACCAAATGTGGAGATTGGGGTGGAAGGACAGAGGGATGAATTGAACTCCAAGGGGCCAAGGAGATGCAAATTTGGGGTCATCTCTGTTAACTCTGAAGTCCTTGGGAATGGGGTTCTCTGTGTTGCCACAGATTTTTCTTCGGCCTTTTGGGATCGGCCCGGTACATGGAGTACCCAGAGGGGATGCCCTGCCGTCACTAGGCCAGGTGGTGGAAGCTGAGGCTGTGCCGTCCTCAGTGGTGCTGAGGTGACACCTGGGGAAATGCAAATCCACCAAGCTTCGTTCCACCCGTTCTTTTTGGCTACGTCAGTCAGTCGATACAGTTTTTTCTTCAGCATCTTTAGATAGCCAGACCGCTCAGTAGGGGGCCTTCCTGCATGGGAAGCCGTAGGAAAGACGTGTGGGTTAATGCCACTGTGCACAAAGGTTGTGAGGAATTGCGATTTTGTCATGAGATAGATTTTGTCATGGAGTTATTAAAATGAGTAACAAAACTGACCAACTGGGTATCACTCTGCTCCTTGTTTCATCCTCTGTACCCGTGCAGGTGAGCAGTGCAGGACCCCGGGGAGAGTGGCAGCCACAGAGGCCCCCCCTTGGGTCATGTCCGTGGTGGCAGACGAGCTGCCCACACCGCCCCCAATCAGAACACTGTCTCTTGTCGACAACGCGTTTGCTACTCCCCCTGGCACAGACTTCTGAGCGTCTAGATTTCATATGTGATTGTCCTTAAGGGAGCTCTGATTCTGCGGGCTGTTGCCTTCTGACATAGAAAGAAGCTTGGCTTTTCTGGATCTTGTTGCTCCCCAACTGCTGCTGTGCAGAATACACGACTAGACGAGGGTCCCTTTGTCTGCACAGCTCCTTCCTCGGTAGCCGTGTTCTCTTGCCTCGGGACACGGGTGGATAGTCTCTCGATACAATTGTACTTGCTTCTTGGTAGTTTTTCAGTCACGTGTGGCCTTCTCCTTTTTACTTACCTTTCTTGTTTGTGTGTCTGTTTGTTCTTCTAGCCATCCTGGGGTCTCCAGCTAGTGGGATTCAGAACACGATCGGTTCTGTCGGCACCGGCCAGCAGAACGCCGCTTCGCTGAGTAACCCGAATCCCATAGACCCCAGCTCCATGCAGCGCGCGTATGCTGCCCTTGGTCTCCCCTACCTGAACCAGCCCCAGACGCAGCTGCAGCCTCAGGTTCCCGGCCAGCAACCAGCACAGCCTCAAAGTCACCAGCAGATGAGGACTCTCAACCCCCTGGGTAGGTAAAGGGACTCTCGAGAGCTCGTTCGTCCGGCTGTTTTCAGTTACTGTTTTCAGTTACTGTTTTTACTTTAAATTCAAATCAATATACATATAAATTATGATGATGATATCTTTTAAATCCTTGAAATAGAAAACTTCCGGGGAAAGGCTGAAGTATGAGTGCAAGGAAGATGTGACAGGCTTGTGAGAAGAAAAGCATTTGCACAGGAGCCGACATTTGATGGCCGTGCCGCTCCTGTCGGGACGGTTTTCACGAAGGGCATTCAGTGGCTCACAATGCCGAGTCCCACCTGTTAGAGTGCCCTCCTGAGGGGGAGCCTGTACCTGGTCTGCCGGCTCCCCCCACCCACAGTGCGAGGTGACCGGCCCAGACGTGGGCAGGTTGGCGGGAGTGTCCCCCAGCACCTCCCGTCCCGGCCTCTCTCCCCGTAATGGTGTTTCCTGGTGTCGTGTCAGCTCATTGGCCGGGGTATCCCCACAGTTTTTGCCACGTTTGCATACTGTTTTCTTAGCATTTCTCTGTAAATTGACACATTGTTCTTAAAGTCAGGCTTAAGCCAAGCAGTTAGGTCCGTCAGGTCAAGAAGGTTGTGTTAGTTTTATTGTTTTCCTAATAGAGTAAGTCTTTTAACCTTAAGAATGACGATTAAAAACAACTCATTTATTGCTTGTGGGGGCGGGGGAGGGAACCCAACTGCCCTAATGCACACTAACTTCTCCCGGCCAGGAGACTGGGTTGGAGCCCTCAGACCTGAGTTCTAAAGTGACTCCACTCCTACTTGAGGATATAATTTGGGACAAGACCTGTAACCTCTGTCAACTTTTTCTTACTTTAATGGGAACCCTGTACACAACTGTTTTCACGTGCACATTACTTCTTTGATTTTATTTTCTGATAGAAGAAAAGTTGACCCAAATCTGTGTGACACAGGTCAGTTTAGTTGTTCAGGGCATGGTGTTAATGAAGCCGGTGTAAAAGTCTGAGGCTCGGAGGGGATCGCTTATAATTTGCGTCACAGCCCTAGAGCACACCTAGGGCGCCCGCCGGCCTCCACGCACGCCTCATCTGGGTTACTTAAAATGCAGTGAGGAGGAGACTGCCGCAGAACTGGTTCAAGTTGACGGCTGTTACCGGAGAAACAGCTTCCAGAGTTCCTGCCGTAGTGGTTATTGTCATAACTCAGGAGAATGACTTACATACATGGTGATTTGACCTGTTACCGGAACTGTGAGGGGTGGATTATAATTTACGACTTGGTGGATTTCTTTCTGTCTTTAAAGGAAATAACCCAATGAACATTCCAGCAGGAGGAATAACAACAGATCAGCAGCCGCCAAACTTGATTTCAGAATCAGCTCTTCCAACTTCCCTCGGGGCCACAAAGTAAGACCCCCGTTTCAGTCGGCTCCTCTCTGAGCGATGGTCGCACACGCAAGTGGGTTGGGAATCACAAAATTGGGGTTCTTTCTAAATGGGTGACGGTGAAGATAGCTTAAATGGCAGGGGGCAGGGGGTTGCTAAAAGTCACATGTGGTTTGAAAACCTCATGTAAATGAGGCACATGTGTGTCACTTGGCTAGGTGGACTGAGTGTCTTGTTTTTCCCCAGCCCACTGATGAACGATGGCTCAGGCTCTGCAAACCTCGGGACCCTCAGCACTATACCCACAGCGGCACCTCCTTCCAGCACCGGCGTGCGGAAAAGCTGGCACGAACATGTCACTCAGGACCTGCGGAGCCACCTAGTGCATAAACTGTATGTGCCCGCCTCACCCGTGTTCACATATGACGGGAACATGTCATGGCTGACAGCAGTGCGACAGCTGTGCAGTTTCATTGATGTCCGATTTAATTCCTGAGTGGTCCCCTGGGCCCCAGGTGACAGACGGTGCCCTAGCAGCTGAAGAGGGTCGCATGCTTATTTAGGGAGCCACAGCCACTGCCGGCAGGCCACAGAATTGCAGTCCCTGCAGCAGGGCCTGTGCTGTGACCCACGTCGCAGAGGTCGGGACTCCCAGTGTGGCCAGACCTTCTGTCCTCTGAGCTCTGGCGTGCAACGGGGAGCTGGGATTAGTTCAGAAGCTTTGCCTTGTTTTAGGGCTCAAGATTATAATCATGGAGGCCCCGGAGAATCGGGGGAGTTTGAGCCTGGTGAATACAGAGGACACGATAGTGCCACCATACAGTGTGGTAACAGAGAGGAAGTCAGCAGTTCACTTTCTCAGGCTAGTTAAGTTAAATCAGAGGTGAAGCGGGTCAGTCTGATTCCCTTGGAGTGGTTTTGTTTGCCTTTCTCTTTTTAGTGAAAATTGTTTGTGAGAAACAGTTGTATGAAATAACAAGGTACTGATGGTATACCGAAAGTCTCTTGACGGAGTGTGTTGTCTTTCCAGGGTCCAAGCCATCTTCCCAACCCCTGACCCGGCAGCCCTGAAGGATCGCCGCATGGAGAACCTGGTGGCCTATGCTAAGAAAGTGGAGGGGGACATGTATGAGTCCGCCAACAGCAGGGTAGGGTGCCATACGTGTTCCAGCCGCACAGCACCTACAGTAGATAGAACTGCATCTGTCCGGCTCATTGTCTGGAAATAGGGGAATCTGCTAGTCCGGTAGACTCATCACCTCGGGGATGCTGACCAGAGAGACATCCCAGATAGGACCTGAGACCCCTGTACCGCTCTCTTGTTTGACTACAGATGTCACCGCTACAGTGGTGACCGGGGCATGGAGAGTTGTGTTTTATCCTTGGATGTGCTCCACAGTGGGCACTCTTTATAACGCTCGTACTGTGTCACTGCCGGTGTCGAAGATCCAAGAAGTGATTCGACTGTGGAATGAAATGTGACGTGTGTTCAGTTAGGACCCCCTGCCTGATAAGTCCTGTCATGTCACGAGGTGTTCACCATGAAGTTGGGCCTTAGGTGTATCGGTTAGAAGTGCTGGATACTGGGGGCGCCTGGCTGGCTCAGCTGGTAGGGCACGTGACCCTTGATCTCGGGGTCATGAGTTGGAGGCCCCCCCCCCCCCCCCCCAGTCAGGACTAGAGCTTACTCAGGACTACAAAATGGACCAGAAGTGCGGAATGCTTACCTTTGCCGGTGTCCCTAATGTAAAAGTTCATTAGTTTGTTAGAACATCTAACACAGATCATTGGGGTTTTTATAGCTTTCACTGCCTAACATTGAATTTTATCATTGCTCTTCAGGATGAATACTATCACTTACTGGCAGAAAAAATTTACAAGATACAAAAAGAACTAGAAGAAAAGCGGAGGTCACGTTTACACAAACAAGGCATCCTGGGTAACCAGCCCGCCCTACCAGCCCCCGGGGCACAGCCCCCTGGGATTCCGCAGGCACAACCTGTGAGGCCTCCAAGTAAGGACTTTTCTTTCTGCCAGCCCTTAGTCTGCTGGCTTGTTCTTCCCTTTGTGTTTGAGGTGTATTTCCCAGCATGTAGAATTAAGTTCTCAGGGAGCCCGTGCTTTGGAAACAGTGGTAGTGGCCGTGGCCTTCCGCCTTGGCCTGTGTTTGGACGTTGAGTCTCTCGTGGAGGGACCCTTTTAAGGGTGTGCTGGCCTCAGAATGCACAGTGCTTTTAGACCCGTTGACTGGTTTTCCCTTTAAGTTTGAAGTTCTGAAGATAAAATTCTTTATTCCCAAATGAGGGATTATTTTAAATGACTGATTTTTTTCTGCCATTCTAGATGGACCCATGCCCCTGCCAGTGAATCGCGTGCAGGTTTCTCAAGGTATTGAACTATTGTTGTGAATCCTATTTTGGCTTAACGTTGAATAGTCACAGAGTTCATTCGCTTTTCCTCTTCCCCTCTGTATTTCTTTATAGCTCCTTGTTATTCCCTCTGTTCCTTTTGCTGATGACCAGAATTCAGTTCCACAGGCAGTATGAGTATCTGTGGTGTTTGGAAGCTAGAAGACCATAAGAAAGTTCTCCAGGGAGATAGGAAGTGGGATTAGGCTTTTTTTTTTTTTTTTTTTTTTTTTCTTTTTAATGGACAGGAGGGTCTATTTCTCTTAGGAAGAGTCACCTCAAGAAGCATTGCAGGTGGGGGAAGGAAACATTTGTGAATGTTGCAGAGGAGAGCGTGGAGCCGGCCGGGGGCGGGAGGGTGGTGCGGGCAAAAGAGCGTGTGTCTGTGCTCCTCGAGAGGCTGGGGCGCCGCAGCCAGTCTGGACTCGACTTGAGGGTCTGTGGTGTTTGTGGCAGAGGCGGTCTTTGGAGTTCATGGAGAGGGACATTTCACAGCTTTTATAGCTCTTGTCCAGTTGGCACTGGAACAGTAGGATATTTTTCCAGGTTTTGAGAAGAGGTGGCGACTTCCAGGGGATTCCACAGCAAGGCCTTGCAGCTGTGTGCCAGAGTAGTCTGAGACAGGAGAAGAGGTCATTGTAAAAGTTGTTGGCAACCTCGGGGCGCCCGGCTAGCTCCGTCGGAGGAACATGAGACTCTAGATCTTGGGATCATGAGTGTGAGCCCCACGTTGGGTGTAGAGATGACGAAAAAATAATAATCGTAAACTTGAAAAAGTTGTGGCCATCTTCGTGCATACTGGAGAGACCCAGGAGATACACTGATGATCCGGAGAAACTTGAGGGACTTGTTTTGATGGACCAGTTAGGAGTGAAGGAAACCGGGAAGCCAGGGAAATGGAGCGAGGGAGTGTAGCCGAGTGCTGCGTCGGACGTAACATGGAAGGTTTGGCTGGTTTGGGATCTGATGGGGGCTGTTGAGCAGGATATGGAAGGAGGAGTTTTACAGCACAGCACTCACGCCTTCCTTACCAGCACCTGTGTCTGTGTGAAGAGGGAGCCCTTCATGGTACTGTTTCTCAGTACTGCCTTTTTCTCTTAGTTCATAAAATCCTCAAGGAGAGAGGGAAGCTTACAGCCTTCCTAGAAAGCCCCCCTGAGCCCGTGCTGGCACGTGGTTTTTAGGGTGACGTTTCTAGGTGTCCTCAAAGGTAATGCTGAGCGAGGCACATGTTCTCTGAGACGTTGTCCTGGCCACACCAGTATTAAGGCAGCATCTCAAGGATTCTGCTTGAGTCCCAGTGTCAGCCCTAAGACTGCTTGAACCAGCCTTTATGTAGAGCTCAGAGCTTCCAGAGTATTGTGAGAAATAAGGAAGAATGAGACTCTGTGGCCCGGAGATGCTTAGTGGCCAGTGAGGTGTCTTTCATTGTGTGACACTCCTGTGGCTGTGAACACCCCTGGGTAGGTGAAGTAGCCACGGAAGTGAGAGCTTCCCAGTCTGTAGTGAGGAGGCGGGGAATGAGAATTGCTGGCCCTCGGGCACTTTCTAAACACTTAGCACACTTGCAGAATTAAAACCATATTTCGAGTCTTCTCCCAGATTCTAACAGTAAGGGTAAACC
Organism: Felis catus; assembly: GCF_018350175.1. Lineage (NCBI taxonomy): Eukaryota > Metazoa > Chordata > Mammalia > Carnivora > Felidae > Felis > Felis catus. The sequence continues at coordinate 38,034,973 of NC_058383.1, forward strand.
CAGCTGAAGAGCCAGGAGGCCTGGGATGATGAGGATGGCCTTCCTGCAGGAGAGGAGACGGGGGCCACTGTTCCAGAAGGTGTTAGGGAGATTGGCTCCGATGGGTGCCCGGACCCTGGCTCACACGTCCCCTATGGATGTAGGTGTACCTTCCTGGCACCGCCTCGTTCACGGGTGCTTTACCTGACTTTCTCCCTTTGTCTCCTTGTGCTACCCTCCCCACCCTCCCCAAACCGCTCTCACCACCACCACCACCACCACCACCACCACTGCACTGGTGCCGTTTTTCCGGATTTGAAAAGTGGTATAGCACCATCTTTTCTGATTCGCTGCGTGATTTTTCTTTCTGTTGTGTGTACTGCATACATGTTCCACTCTGTTTCGCTTAGCGTTTGGCAAGTTTGTAGCTCCTATTTTCCTGTGGGTACTTTTTCTAATGAACCGTTGTGGGTACGTTTACAGGGATGAATTCATTTACCCCAATGTCCTTGGGGAACGTACAGTTGCCGCAGGCTCCCATGGGACCGCGTGCAGCGTCCCCCATGAACCACTCTGTCCCGATGAACAGCATGGGCTCCGTTCCAGGGGTAAGTGCTTCTGTTGGCCTCAGCTGTGCCGAGGAGGCCTTGCTCGGGTAAGGAAAGTTCTCTGCACAGTGAAGTTGTAGGTCAAGAATCCCTTGGTGCTTACTCCTTTGGTTTTGGCTGTGGTTTATTTACTTCACATCTCTCTGCCTCTTTTTGGTCTTCATTACTACAGCGAGAATTATTTGACCGTTACTTATTTTTGTTGGGATGATGAATTAATAGGGACTTGAGACTTTGCGAGAAGACATGTCTGAGATTGGAGCTTGCAGCCTCCCACAGTTGCAGAGAGGTGCTTGACAGCATCTGTGGTCTCCTAGAGCTTACTGTCCTGAGGCTGCCTTCTTAATGCTTCAGAGAAGTCGTAAAAGGCATATTTTGAACTTTAAATTATGGCATGCTATTGATTTCCCTTCAGAGATAAATTTGCAACTGGCTCCTCAGAGACCTTGCGTGAGAAGGCAGGGGGAGGGGAGATTTGCAGAGTTCTGTCTCTTCTAGTTTATCTTGAAGACTCTGGCCCTCGTCCTCTGAACTCTCGACGATGCTTGTCTTTTAGATGGCCATTTCTCCTTCCCGAATGCCCCAGCCTCCGAACATGATGGGCGCTCACAGCAACAACATCATGGCCCAGGCGCCTGCGCAGAACCAGTTCCTGCCTCAGAACCAGTTCCAGTCCTCCGGCGGGGCGATGAGTGTGAGCAGCGTGGGCCTGGGCCAGCCGGCGGCCCAGACGGGCGTGCCGCAGGTACCGTGCCTGGTGATGGAGCCCCAGCCTCCTCCTGACCTGGGCTAAAGTTCCACAGTACACACTTGGATGTGACTCGCATCTCTCGTTTCCCCCCACCTCCCGTTTTGTTGCGTCATTTTTACTTTCTTTAGAATTACTCTTATCTTCTCTGGGTGAGCTTCCCACAAAAGTGGAATGGGTCGTCGTCTTTTGGTTCCTGGTCTTTGTGTTCTGGTTTGGGGTTGGGTTTTTGTTTTTTTAGCGTTTATTCGTTTTTGAGAGAGCGAGAGAGAGAGAGAGTCAACGTGCAGGCTGGGATTGGCAGAGAGAGGGAGACACAGGATCTGAAGCAGGCTCCAGGCTCTGAGCTGTCGGCAGAGAGCCCAGTGTGGGGCTCAAATTCACAGACCGTGAGATCGTGACCTGAGCCAAAGTCGGATGCTTAACTGACTGAGCCACCCAGGCCCTCTTTAATGGTGTGTTTTAAATTCAAATGTGATCCTGAGAGACCTTGAGTGTTAAAGGGTGAGGAAAGGCCCTGTGACTCCACTCCTGACCATTGGGTTGAAATACCCTGTTGTCTGTCTCTCTGACCATCCCAGGTGAATCAGGCTAACTAGATCGATTGAGCCTTTCTTGTTGAATGTGTTTGTAAGTACTCTGTTGAAGGCTGAAGAGAACTATTTCCCATTCATTATTCACTTTTTCCCCTTTGTGACCATTGTTAACTGTTGGGCATCAGATTGCTGCCGTGTGCCGATACACCTGTATTTAAAACAGGCCACATCTTCCCCCGGAAGATAATATTCATGTTTTAATTTTTTACATGAAGTAATATTGAAAAGAGGTCATTGGCTACACTAGATTTACTCACTAAATATTTGTTAATTAATTCTTAATGTCTGCAGTACGGCCTTGCTCTAGAACAGCAAACTTGTCCTGTAAATAGTTTTCACTCTGTGGGCCATAAGGGTCTTTGTTTTAACGACTCAGCTCCACTGTAGTGGAAAAGCAGCCATAGGCATATTCATTCACACATAAATGAAATGAGGGGGTGTGGCTGTGTTTCAATAAGACTTTATTAGAGGAACAGGCAGCTCGCTGGATTTGGCCACGGTTGCTGGTTTGCAGACCCCTGCCCGAGAGCAGTGATTTGGGATCTGTTTTTTAAAAGTCCGCAAATAATTATGTGAAGCGTGTCCCAGTTGCAAATCACTGTACTGAAACATTTCAGTGTTTCAGTAACCCAGCTTTTTTGCAAAAGAGAAATACTTTTTCCAGTGGTCTGAGCTGTGGGTAGATGCTTTGGAGCATGATGCTAGTAAGCTGAGTGGACGTGCTCGTTTGAGCCAGACGTTTCAGCGGGTCTGTAAGTCACGGTACGAGAGATATTTTGTAGCAGTAACTTCGCTGGAAAGTGCATGTTGTTGTAAGTGTACAGCTGGGTGAATTGTTACAAATGGAACATTCTCTTGAAACCGGCAGACCTCACCAGGCAGACCTCACCAGGAAACCGGGGTTAGATTTTCATGCATTTAATTCTTCAAGTCTATTGCCACATTCTGACATGGGGGAAATTATTTTAACATACTCTGTTCCCTCCGTTAGGGACAGGTGCCTGGTGCTGCTCTTCCTAACCCTCTGAACATGCTTGGGCCTCAGGCCAGCCAGCTGCCTTGTCCACCAGTGACACAGTCACCGTTGCACCAGACGCCACCCCCTGCTTCCACGGCCGCGGGCATGCCGTCTCTCCAGCACCCGTCGGCGCCTGGGATGACTCCTCCCCAGCCAGCAGCTCCCACCCAGCCATCGACTCCTGTGTCGTCTTCCGGGCAGACCCCTACCCCGACTCCCGGCTCGGTGCCCAGTGCCAGCCAGACCCAGAGCACCCCGACGGTCCAGGCAGCAGCCCAGGCCCAGGTGACCCCACAGCCTCAGACCCCAGTCCAGCCCCCGTCTGTGGCCACCCCTCAGTCATCACAACAGCAGCCGACGCCTGTGCATGCCCAGCCTCCCGGCACACCGGTGAGCCTTGCGGTCTGTCTTTGGGTGGAGACTCATAATGGAGAACTTCTCCATAAAAAATGCTGTTGTGAAGTCGCTACAGCGTTTCGGTGCAGCCCCAGAAAGTATCTGTGCCCTAATCCAACCATAACAAGCTGTGTTTGATTTCCGACATTGCCTCCATAGGCCGTGTTTGTGTTTGGCTGGATGTGATTTAAGATTATCTTCCCTAATTAAATGAGTTTTCAGAAATGGGCACTTATAAAGAAATCCCACATGGGTCCTCTATAGATTTTTTAAACTGTCTATACTTAGGAGCCGTGTGTTCCCCATTATCCATCGCAGGTTGACATCCTCTGAGTTTTAGTAGTTTTTTCTCTTAGACTACTGTGTTTGGTGAACAAGACACGTACCTAATTGTGTGTGCTTTGCCTTCACCTGTTAGCCTTGTTTTCAGACCGGGAGCCTTTTCTTTCCGTGACAAAATGGCAGACTCAGGTTAGCACTTCCTGTGGCTCAGGTCTGCCCCGTGCTCCGCGGACCTGCTGGCAGCGAGCAGCCGGTGCTGCCCACTCACCACCCTCTGCACCCCTGCCCTGGTGGCCGCTGACATCTTCCTGTCTGTCGTCTTATCAGCCTAACTTAGAAACCACCCTTCCCCCTGAAATACGTGAACTTCATTCTTGGGGACTAAGGATGTTTTATTTATAAACCTATCAAAATAAATCTCAACAACACCCTCCGTACAACATTACTGTTTGTGTTTCTCCATAGGGAATGTGCTTTTTATTCAGCCTTATTTTATGTTTCTTATTTATAAATGAGATCCCTGTTATTTTATGTTCTCTTTTATTTAATTCAAACTCCATTAGGTGAGACTTTGAAAATTGAGAATTCTGGTGGTGCTTCCTTCCCTTAATGTTTGCTTATTCCTCCACTACCTCCACCACCTCTGTTCCTGCAATTAACAGGATAATTATATGTTCTTGTTCCATACGGGCATGCACTCCTACTCGTATACGTGTTTATCTGAGTTCCAGCCTTTTACGATAAACGCCAATGGCTTTATTGGAAGGAGTTCACTTTAAAGAATTTTTTTTTTTAATATTTATTCATTGTTGAAAGACAGAGAGACAGATTGCGAATGGAGAAGGGGCAGAGAGACAGGGAGACACAGAATCCGAAGCAGGCTCCAGGCTCCAAGCTGTCAGCACAGAGCCGGACGTGGGGCTCGAGCTCACAGACTGCAAGATCATGACCTAAGCCGAAGTCGGCCGCCCAACTGACTGAGCCACCCAGGCGCCCCAGTTAATTTTAAAATGGGAGGTTCTGTGACTTAGGTAGAAAACTTCTGGAAACTAGTTTTATATCAAAATGTAGAAAGCCCTGCTGTCCCATCTCTGCATTCTTGGTGGGAAGTTCTTTGTGTTTCTGCTCAATGCTGACTTCCTCTGGGATTCCTATTTTAACTTCTCTGTTCTTCAGTTCTTTGTGTCTCTTAGGTTAGTGTTGAGAAATGGTAACATAAAAGCGTGTATTGGTTCAGCCGCAGAGTTTCACGTCGTTTATGCTGTGGTGTTAACAAAGATGATGATCTTTGTCTCTCCACAGCTTTCCCAGGCAGCAGCCAGCATCGATAACCGGGTCCCCACTCCTTCCTCGGTGGCCAGCGCCGAAACCAACTCCCAGCAGCCAGGACCCGAGGCACCGATGCTGGAGATGAAAGCAGAGGTCAAGACTGAGGACACTGAGCCTGATGCCAGTGAATCCAAGGGGGAGCCAGGGTCTGCGGTAGGTGCCGTTCCCGGGCGTGAGCAAATGTGCAGCGCGAGTGTCCCTAAAGTGTCCCAAGGGGAGATGCTACAGGCCCTCCGTGGACAACCCTGCCTTTTGTTTTAATATCCTGCTTGATTACGGGTTCAAAGAAGGTACAGATTAAAAACAGATTGGTTATTTTTAGGTACTAGGTATAGGCTTCATTTTATTTTGCCAGAAATGAAGAGTTCCAGTTTATATCTTAAATGACAGGATCATCCAGTGACATGTCACCACGGCTCTGCAGAGTCCCGAAGGCACAAGGGCGTGCTCACGCACGAACTCGCCTGTGCCAAACGTTGAAAACTAGATCCAGCCCCACAGACAGGTTTTGTTTGGCCCACGCAATGTTTTTAGAAACAAGGAATTACAAATAATACTGGATTTCTGGCTTTTCTTTGAAAACCACAAGCTCCCCAGCACTGTGCTCGCACTCCCGTGGCGGCAGTCTGGGTGGGAGCCCCAGCCACAGCCTTTAGATGGGGATCGGGCGCCCCAGTTTGCCAGAGTCTCTGCTCCTCTGCCGGCTCGCACGCCTCCCGCTGCACCGTCTCTCTCACCTCCCTGGCCCTCAGAGCGATGTGGCGTTTGAAACTCGGCCCCAGTTTTCAAGGAGAGTCTTGTTCCAAAGTAGGAGTTCCTCTCTGTACAAGCCCTGAGCAGGTCATGGGTGCGTGGGGGCCACGTCTTTTACGCACTCTGGCATGTAAAATTGTTACATTAGCACTCTAATTGCAGTGGTGCTGTATTAAGGCAACTCACCCGGCCCCAGGTGCTCCACTCCTCCCCGAGGAGAGGAGCGCATGGTAAATACAGCGCTGAGCAGGGGAAGGTTTTGACAGGCCCGGATAGATTGTTAAGAGCTTTCCGATGAGGCTGAGTTAGAATAAAGGTTTTTGATATTCGTACATCATTATCTGAATTTTGTTTCTTTTAAGATGATGGAGGAGGATCTGCAAGGATCTTCTCAAGTTAAAGAAGAAACAGACACAACAGAACAGAAATCCGAACCGATGGAAGTGGACGAGAAGAAACCGGAAGTCAAAGTAGAAACTAAAGAGGAAGAAGAGAGCAGCGCTAATGGGGCCGCCTCTCAGTCAACATCTCCTTCACAGCCACGCAAAAAAAGTAGGTTGTGTTTCCTGAACTTTTGAACTGTGCCGCTTTTCCACCGTGTTGTGATCCCACACTTGTGGCCTAGAAGCTAAAGCAGAAAAGTAACCGCCCCTCCCCTTACATCTTACCTGCCTGCCCTTCCCCCAGTCTTACCTCTTCAGAAATGACGACAGCGAGCTGGACTCTGGCCTAAGGACCCACAGGGTTTATGGGAAGAACGAGAAACGGGCCACGGCTCTGAGGGACAGGCCAGAGGGGTGGGTGCATCCGAGTCCTTGCACCCGCCGAGGAGCTCGGGCTTTTGCCTGGCGAGACCTGTACAGCCACTGGTAGATTTGAGCAGGAGGACGCCCGAAAGCCGGGCCAGGGAAATTCTCACCGAGGCAGCACATGTGTGCGCTGATACGGATGGGAAGCGGGGTGCCAAGAGTCAGGGTGCAGCGCATTGGGCCCCAGTGGCCTGGTGCAGCGGGAGGGGCGCGTGAGTGGGGATGCTCTCTGCCCATTGGAGGTCCCGAGTAAGGAGGTTAACGGGGTGTTGGAACATTGTTAGGTGACCCTTGGAGATGGGATGTCGCTCAGAAAGATAAGGACTGCATGTGACACATTTGGGAAAGACGACAGAGATGTATCGGAGGCTGACATTCTATAATTTTGCCAGTGAGAGGGACCCTGGAGGTAATGGGCTACCAGAAGCTTTCAGGTCTCAGGCCCGTTTATACTCCTAAAAATTGAGGACCCCAGAGGTTTTGTTTGTGTGGATTATGTCGCTGTTTATTCTGTCGGAAATTTAAAAATACGTATTTCTCTAACACACCTGTTCCATGGCGTCCATGAATAACATATTTTTATGAAAAATAAGCTTCCCAGAGCAAACATACTTAGAGTCGTGACAGTGTTTTCTTTACAACATTGCGACTCAGTCTGGCAGACACGGCTGGACTCTCCTGTCTGCTGCTACCAGCTCTCTTGTGCTGCCTCGTTTGTTTCAGTTTATTGGGAGCATTCTTGTTTGATACTACACCAAAACTCAGTGAGTGGAAGTTTCACAGAGCTCAGTTGTAGTGTGCAGCCTGGGTCCACAGCAGCACTGAAGGTGTCATGCCCGGTGACATTACAGTCCGTCTGTTTGCCTTGTGCTGTGAATGAATCCTTTACCCCTGGCGGGGTGGGTTGTTTCATTTTTTAATAACACGATCCTTTGGTCATCTTGGAATTTGGCTTGCTGAGTTACGCCGATTTTCCAAATGTCAGCATACTTCACTGTACGATATATTACGTTTATTTTATTTTTGAGAGAGAGGGAAATAGAGCGCCAGCGGGGGAGGGGCAGAGAGAGGGAGACACAGAATCTGAAGCAGGCTTCAGGTTCTGAGCTCTCAGCCCAGATCCCACCCTGGGGCTCGAACCCATGAACTGCGCGATCACGACCTGAGCCGAAGTCAGACGCTTAATTGACTGAGCCGCTCAGGCGCCCCTTCACTGTACACTATTTGTTTAAAATCACATTTATTAACATCACTATGAATCTCTTCAAAAGAAGTCTTGGGAATTTTGAGAGGCTGTCAAATCAAGCTCACGTGGCAGGTAGAAGTTTCTCCAAATTCTGATTTTGACCTAAGTCCAAATTTTATCATTGGCAACAAATACTGTGTATTGTCCTTGGTGTAACTGGCCCATTTTGTTCCTTTTTGGGAGAGTATCTGCCACATACCCAGATCTGAATACCTGGAGCTTGTCTAGCGGTCTTTTTCCCAGTCGTACTGTTCAGAGCTGAGAAAAGCAGCCGCTTCCGCTGTCGGCCCCACGCGCACGGGCGCCTCCTCCCGGGGCATTGGCCGCACACGGGGAAGTGCTTGAAGCCCGCTTCCTGTTCGGTGCTGCGAGATCAAGACGCGTAGCCCAGGGTTGAGATCCTTAACAGTAATAACGTTTACTCCTCGACCGAGGATGTTGTTGAGTGCGGCTGCCGCGTTTTCCTCCGTGTGCACAGCAGCATGGAGCACGGTGACGACTGAGGTTTGGTGCCGCTGCCTGCGTGGCGCCGCGGCACGAGTGATGTTATTCGTGGTTCCTTTTGCTTGTTCGTGCAAATGTCCACACGGTGCGGCAGGAGGATGACGGCCTAGTGTTACTGTGAAAATCATTTTATGTTACGAAAGTCAACAATTTCGGAGACCCTTGGAAAGGGCCTAGCGCAGTGCTAGAACTTTCTGTGACGACAGGAATGTTACTTATCTGTGCTCTCTGTGCTTGTCACCAGCCACACGTAGCTCCTGAGCACTTGAAATGTGACTGAGGAAGTGCTGGCGGCTGAAGACAGGAGTTTGAAAATGCTTTTCCCTCGGCATAGGTGTCTTAAACAGATGTGTAGTGAGCGAGTAAATGAGTTATGGACCCAAGTGACCTACGTGTGAGCTTGCCACCAGGAGGGGATGCAGCCTCCAGCAGGGGGCAGCGCGCTCCCCATGAAGAGCCGGATAGTCCCTGTGGGCTTTGCGTCCGTCCGTTCGGTCTCTGTTGCAGCCATTCTGTTTCGTGGCCTGAAAGCCGCCACAGACAGAGCAGAACTGCATTCTAATAAACCTTTACTTCTGGAGACTAACCTTTGATTTCATGTATCATGAAATACTACTCTTTTCTTTTTTTCCTAACCATTAAAAAGCATAAAAACCAATCTTAGCTCCCCAGCTGTATGCAGGAAGGCAGCTGGCTGGACTGGGCCGGTGGGTCAGAGTTTGCTGATCTCTGGCCTAAGAAGAATGCAAAAGCTGTTGATTAACTAAATAATTGTTTTTTTATAAAGAATTACTCAAAGAAAACCAAACGCGACTCCATTTCTGTAAAGAACAGAATAGAAGAGAAGGGGTTAGCCGAAGGCAGGATGTGTATTCTCGTGAGGCTCCTGTCGGGCACATCCGCTCCGCAGGCCCGGCCTCTGCGCACAGAGGGGAGCAGCGGCGCTGGGCCGCCAGTGGTCCCCACTGCGGGGCGGGGTGGGGCGGGGCGCGGCACGACCTGAGCACTGCCACCCGAGCCGCCTCTTGCCTTCGTGTGTTGTCACGCACATTTTCCTGGCCATGAATACTCATTGGGTTTTGTGCGAACCTACCGTCTTGAATGTATTTGGCAGCTGGTGTTCATCCTTGGATTGGTGACAACGGAAAGCGTAGTAGGAAGTGGAGTGGCTGAGGGGTGGAGAGAACAGCACAGAACTTTGGGGGGAAATATTTGATTTGGTAGCTCTCTTAGTGTGTACATTTGTTTGTGAGGTTGGAATACAAAACCGTTTGTCTCAGGTGCCTGAGATTACCTCAGCCAAGGACAGAAAGAGTGTCACCAGAGGAAGAAAGGCCCCTTCCAATAAAATGGCTTTATTACCACCCATTGGCTCAAGCAGATTTGGGAGTTAGCTTCATTTTTGGTTCAACACAGTTTTAATGTTGGAAACCCTTTTACTGAAGAGGCGAACTTGTCAGTGTGGTATTTGGTCTCATGACGTAGGTGCACTTTTAAAACCCCGTTACTGTATTTGCAGAAGCCCCACACCATAGCTTTAGAGCGCCCACGGCCCCTGCTGGGAATGGGGGCCCTTGCAGGCCTCGTGGCGCGGGTGGCCGTGGGGATGGAGATGACTGGACCCTTAGAGAGGCAGACCGGGCTTCGATTTAGAATGTGGCGGGTGAGGCGTCTGCGTGCCTCGTGAGTGGTGTCACCCCCTGGTTTTTCTACCCGCAGTCTTTAAGCCGGAAGAGTTACGCCAGGCTCTGATGCCAACCCTGGAAGCGCTGTACCGCCAGGACCCGGAGTCCTTGCCTTTCCGGCAGCCTGTGGACCCCCAGCTGCTAGGGATCCCGGTAAGTTCATGTAGTGACAGTGTAACCGTGCCAGCGTAGCTCCCGGGTGTCCGTGTTACACCTCAAAATTGGGTGGCATACCCTTGTTTGGAAGATTTTTCGCCTATAAAAAAACTTCGCTGTCGAATCAGTAGCACACCTTTCTTACACACCTTTGACTCACTGGGTGGGGTGTGTGTTTCCCCACCTATTCTGTCTGCCCCAGGGTCCGAGGTGGGGGAGCGCACCGGGGCACACCGCCCGCAAACACACGGCCCCGGGAGCCTCACTTAGATTTGGGGCTGTGTGTGAGCCTTCGTCTCAAAGGCTGGTTTTAAAGAAAGAACTGGTCATCATCAGTTGGAAAGCACCTGGGCCTCTCATTTTGGTATCTCTGGGTCGTCTCGCAAAGGCCATAGTGACCCAACAGATTTTTTTTTAAGCAGTGTTACTATTCTTGTTTCTGTTTTTGTGTTTGTCTTGGAATTTCATCTTGCTTGCCAGGACCAAGAGTAAATCTCTAGAAAAACATATTGTCTGATAAATGTGCTTACCATTTTAATTCCGTGGTTTAAAATCCTTACTTTAAAATTTTTCGGGGCATCAGGGTGTGGCTCAGTCGATTGAGCATCTCACTTCAGCTCAAGTCACTAGCTCACGCTTTGTGAGTTCGAACCCTGCATCCGGCTCTCTGCTGACAGCGGTGGAGCCTGCTCCTGTTGTGGATCCTCTGCCCTGTTCTCTCTCTGCCCCTCCCCCGCCCATACTGTCTGAAAAATAAACAAACCTTTTTTAAAAATAAATTGTAAAAACCAAGGAGGTTTCTATTAACATCTTTTACCCATTTTTTTATTAAATAATTTATTAATATTATTTTTCTCTTTGCCTTTGAAATAATTTGCTCACACCTGACAAAACTAATTACAGTTTTAGATAATTCAACCAGAGAAAGGTCAGAGGTTATTTTCTTCTCATTTCCCATTTGTTGCTATTAGAAATGGAAGTTGTTCTGGTACTTCCTGTTTCTGTTTTGTTTAAGATAAAGCTGCTATGCAAGGCTGGCATTTAGTATTGGGGGGATCCACTAGACTGAGACTTTTTTGTCTTTAAGGATTATTTTGACATTGTCAAGAACCCTATGGACCTTTCCACCATCAAGCGGAAGCTGGACACGGGGCAGTACCAAGAACCCTGGCAGTATGTGGATGACGTCTGGCTCATGTTCAACAACGCCTGGCTCTATAACCGGAAGACGTCCCGGGTCTATAAGTTCTGCAGCAAACTTGCTGAGGTCTTTGAGCAGGAAATTGACCCCGTCATGCAGTCCCTTGGATATTGTTGTGGGCGCAAGGTACGGTTTAGACTTTTTTTGGAAAGTGAGCTTTGCCAGTTAAATTAGCCAGAGCAGGTATTATGATAACATGATAGACTCCACATTGTATCCCACCTGTGTTCTGGGAAGGACCCGGATGGAGTCTGGGCATTTGTAAAACAAGTCGATTGCCTGAAGCCATGTAATGGGTGATCAAAGCTAGAGTTGCTTATTGGGGAGGACCTTGGGTTATGCCTTTCTGGCTGCTCCTCTGTACCTTTATCAATGTGTAACAAATGTCTTTTGACGTTGATTCTGTCACATGGAATCCAAAAATGTCTTTATTAAACAGCTGTGCAAATTGTTAGAAAACTATACCATGTACCAATAGGAATATCTTACTAGCTGAATCTGACAGCTCTTCTTAGTGAACTAGAGCATTGTAGGACAGTCACTGGGATACGTTTTTAGTATTTTCTCCTTTGTTTTTGCAGTATGAGTTTTCCCCACAGACTTTGTGCTGCTATGGGAAGCAGCTGTGTACAATTCCTCGCGACGCTGCCTACTACAGCTATCAGAACAGGTGAGCACCGAGCCAGCGTCCTGGCTTATAGGCCCAGGACGAAGGTCTCAGGGCGAGCAGGTCCGTCTGAGTATAGCCTGGGTTATGTCTTTTCTGGAGTTCTAATGAAATGGGCCACTGTCCGTGCTGCTTAGTCACTCAGGCCCATGATCTCTTAATTTGAAAGCATGCTCTTACACGGTAGCTATTGAAGCTCCTGCTTGCTGCACTACTTGAGTCAGGAAGGTTAGTTCTTAAGCTGTGGTCTTTCCAAAATGTAACCACCGAAGAGTCTGGAGTCCAGAGTAACTCTGATAAGGGTTCACATACCTTTTTGAAGATCTTAAGTGGAAACATTGTATTTTATTATTTCACGTGTAAATATTTGCCTACATAATTTGGGCCGGACGGTCTGATGGAAAGACTTACATTGATGGTATTTCATTAAAAAAATAATAAAAGGAAAAGTAAATAAAAATGAATAAAAGCTTTAGACTTAAACTTTTTTTAAAATTAATAACACAACACTGAATGAGATCTTGCATTCTTGTTGAGTTCTCCCCATCATAGGATGGCCATTTCAGGGTTTTGTGAGTGGTAGTTATCCTGGAGAAATATTTGCTATTCTCTTAAAATGTGGGGATGGCTAAATGGGTTTTCTGTCTTAAGTAAAAGAGAATGAAAATAGTTATTTTTTTGTTGTTAATTTGCCACACACAAATACAACCTCCATAGTTTTGGGGCCATTTTGAAAATTGAACTTGTCTGTGTCTCCTGTTTCAGGCAGCCACATGTTGCCATAGCACGAGGGCATCCTCCCTGGGGGCACAGGTTGTAAATCTTGGTCACATTCAGTCACCTTGCCTCCATTTGAGGAATAGGCAACCAAATTTCTGTGACCAGGGTTCAGCTCTGTGCCTGTTCCTCGTCTGTAGGCTCAAGTATTAAATGTCAGTATTAGGGTTTGATGTTTTGATGATTTGATCTTGTCTGCTTCTAGTAATTGCATATGTTCCTATATTTCGAAGTAGAGGGCTTTTTGTTATTTGTTCAGAGGTACACGTGCAGGCCTCAATAATATTTAGTTTTGAAATTATCTGTGTTCTGATGATTTTAAAATACTTCCAATTTTTAAAAATATCTAATCATATTTATAATTAGTAAATCCCTTCAAAATTCTACTTTAAAACAAAAGCAAAAACTATTGACATAAACACGTCTCAAAAGAAAGATTGCTAAGCCTTGACCAGCCTGCTTGTTCGGGCACCGTTCAGTTAGAGTGAGGTGCTGGAGTGTGGCCTGTACCCCATCCTTAACGTTAAAAATACGTTAACATCAGGAATTTAGTTTTTGTCCTAGCTTCCCTTTCTATCGGTGGGAGACGGTTTGAAATAATACCATAGTTCCTTCTTGATGGAGTCTCTCCGGTACTGACAAGTGCTCTTGTGGGACTTCTGGCCCTTTCAGCTACAGTTCTAGCCCCCTGACCTTTGGCATGTCCCATAACGTATGAAGTTTTATCTTCTTGTTCATAATACAAGCACAATAACACCTTCCCTAACAACCTCGGTTGTCAGTCTCCGTGAAACAATGAACAGGAATTCACTTTGGAAACTTATGTGCCAAGCAAAATAAAGTTGGGAAATTTTAAGAGAACAGATTTCAGTTACCTGTTTCCTGAAAAATGCCCCCGCTGCTGAGTGCCCAACGTGGTTTGGGTCTAGAAGGAAGAACAGACAGCAGGTTGCTTGCTTCCATTTCTAAAATTTGGGGGCCTTTTCATTGTTGTTTCACTGTTCCTATGTCCTTTGGGACCCTGCCTTTACTGATTTGCTCATTTGAGAGCAATTAATTTCAATAGAACTGATAGGATCAAGGCACACTTCTCTCTGGCAGGAGGTTACTCGGGGAGCACAGCCATGGGGTTGTTTGGGAAGATCTGAAATGTCCAGTTTTATTTTTGTGTAGAATTTCATCTTTACTGAACAAAAGTGTCTTTCTTACGAGTAGAGACAGAAATAAAGTTCTGGCCTAAAGCGTAGGCATCCCGCTCCTTCACTGAATCTCGCAAGGCCTGCTTCCTAGGACACTGTGCTTGCAGAGACTTAACGTGCTGTAATGCTCAGAAAGCAGTGGCCTCACTCCACGATGAACATCTTAACTGCTTAAGTTTTCATTTGCATCTCTGACTACTTGTGAACACCGTGGTGTTCTCACAAATAATTGTTTTGGCACTCCTTGTCCTAAACTGGGCACCTCGAGCAATAGGATGTCCTGCAGACCACTTGAACAAGTGAAACTAATATAAACTAGCATGTAAACCCGTCTTCACTTGTTTCCATGCTTTGAATATTTGAAACTCATGTTGGGAAAACTTGTGTATAAATTTTTCAGATACTATCTTTAGATATCCCAGTTATTTTTGTAGACTATTATGGTACTTAAAACAATCTGCATTTGAAAATTTACTCCATACATTAAATTACCCTTACAGAGAAACTACGCAATCATATTGTGCTAATTTTAGGTACCCACATGCACATCGTTGTTGGATTACGTGAAGTATTTCTCCTTTGCAGTTCCATGTTCATCTGGTTGCTTTCTTCACACAAGGCAGAGTGTCAACGAGGCTTTTAAGATTGAAAAGTGACTTTCTGAACCATTCTGTATTTTTAGGGGGAATAAAGTTTGGACTAGGTAATAAAGGGGGGGGGGACAGTGTGGCATTCCAGTGCGTCCCCCAGTGATTGCCAGGGCAGTTTCAGCAGACTTGACCAGTGGGTGGCTGTGCCCCTTCTCCAGACTGTTGCCGCCTCTCAGGACCCTTCTCAAACCCAGCACGTTCGATTCTCCAGTGTCTCCACTTGCTTTGGGACACACACTGTTTCTGTGCCTCCCAGTTTCCATCCCGGAGGTGCTTTGGAGATCCGGGTTAGTTGCCCATGGAGGGTGTAGGCTTCCAGCATCACTGGGGTCTGCCATATAAGGCATCAGGGCTTTGCTCCGGGCTAGTTTCCTCCGCCGGAGAGTGATGGGCTGATGGTTCTTGTTTCCTGGATATCGCTGGGCTTGATGTCCTGCTTGAATAAGGGCTAAGAGTCTGTCCAGGATCTTAAAGCCGTTTTGCCTCACGTGTAACTATTGTGGCGATTTCACTTCCAGACGAGTTCACCTTTTCGCTAGCCGGCGGTAGCTGTATGCTTGAGCATAAAATGAATTGGAACACTCAATTCCAAGTTTTATTTTTATTTATTTTTATTTTTTTAGATGTTTTTATTTATTTTTGAGACAGAGACAGAGCATGAGCAGGGGAGGGGCAGAGAGAGAGGGAGACACAGAATCTGAAGCAGGCTCCAGGCTCTGAGCGGTCAGCACAGAGCCTGACACGGGACTCAAGCTCCTGGAGTTTGAGATCATGACCTGAGCTGAAGTCAGACGCTCAACCGACTGAGCCACCCAGGCGCCCCTACAAGTTTTATTTTTAAAAGAGAAATAGTTCATGTTGAGGGGGATATCTTTTTTGCATATTGTTCTGTTTGCCCCTGAATTGGTTTATGGTTTCTGCACTTTAATTGCCAGTGACGATCACGCCCTCCTGCACATGGAAATCCTGTTTACCACGTGATTTAAGGCTCTGTAAGAACATTTCCAAAATAGTGAATAGCCAGCATCTTGTTATAGTTGATTCAGAAAACAAAACAAAACAAAAACATAGATGTAGATATTTTTAAACAGCAATATTTATCTGTTTGTTCTTGGTCAGAGTTTTTACTCTTGGCAGAATTCATTGATTGGATCATCACAAGTAAACTGGTCCCGGGAAGAAACTTTCATTAATCCAGTTCCTCCCCACAGTGAGTCTGTCATGCCTCCATCGACAGACGGAAAGATCGGACCATTTTGAGATGCTGCACTCTGAAGTTTTGTGCTTTTAACTGACTCTGTGTGTTTAGTCGGTGAAGTCCAGCAGACAGAATGCTTAGTGTGTGTAATTAAGACTAGAATTAGAACTCGCTGGGGACTGATGTGAGCAGGAATGGAGACAGACGGCCGGGTGGGGGCCTGCGCCTCCGTCCTTGAAGGCGTGTGTGCGCGTGCGCGTGCGTGAGTGACCCTGCGAGCTGCCGCGTCCCCTGCGCGTGTCCGTGCGGTGTGGCACTCCGAGTCTCGTCACAGTGTCTTTAACACTAATGCTCTTGGCATCTTGTAGACGTAGTTTTGAGCACTAAAACCGCATTTTGTTGTGCTGCTGCCACTACCTTCTACTCATCCTTTTCGCTTGTGAATTCACCTCCATTCGGCTTGTTTATTTTTACAGTATTCTTGTGTGCTCATCTTGTTTGATGCGGCGTCAGCCTGCACTTCTGTTGATTTCTCATTCGTCTCCTTTCCAAACATTTAAGAGTTTTTATTTTAATTGTTCTTCTTGGATAGCTTGAGCCCAGGCTTGTATTATCTTACAAGAAATTGGGGTGATGGATAATTTCTCAAATGCAGATTGTGCTATAAAGATCAACTTTCCAAATTGGCTTAACTTGGATTGTCACCAAGTCAGAGCAGTCAATCACTGAGGATCTCAGATTGGTGAATGATTGGTCCCAGTACCAAACAGTTTAAACCAAAGCTTTAGAACTGAATTTTCAAAGTCTTTGAGATTGATTGTTCATGGATTTACATATATTGTATTGTTTATACAATATATCACAGTTTTTTTTCTCTGTACATTCGTACTGATAAATGGCTGGAAAGTCTTTGACCCCGACTGCATTTCTGTTAAATGTTTGTCCAGAATATGGATTTGGTTTCATTCGTATTGTAACTCATTTAACGAAGTGATTAACATGAGAAAAATAACAGGAAAAAAATTAAAACCGGTTCTGCGTGCCCAACATTTTCATACCTTTAAAAGATCTGGCTTAATACCGGAAATAAAATCTGTGCATTGCTGTCAAGCATAAATTTTCCGTTTTGAAAAATAATTGCTTTTTTAAGGCCTTTGTCAGACTGTTTTGTTCGAAGTAAAACTTCTCCATCGCAAACCCTGGAGTTATATTTGATTTTCTCTGAAGGAATAACAAAATTCGAACTCCTAAATTGAGGCTCCTTGCAATTCTAGTATTAACAACTCCTTGAAAACGTTTGCATCTCGGAGCTGGCCCGAGCCCAGCCGTTGTTAGTGATGATGGCCTGTGATGTGTGCAGTGAGACCGAATGCTAATCAAGCTTTGCCTTGGCTTTCTGCTCTGTGTTGTCTCGGTGTTTGCGTCTTACCTTCATGTCTGTGCTATTTGTTCCCTCCCCTGTTCTCTAATCCTGCCCTTCCCCACCTGCCCCTGTTCCTTCCATTGTCCTCACTGACCCATCAATCAACCAACAACGCCCCCCCTTCGTCGTGGTGATCTGCCCTGCTCTGATTGGTGGCTTCGTTGCTTGGGTGGCTGTGTGTTATGATGGACCAGTTCACCCAAGTATGGCCTTCTTGCTGACAGGTATCATTTCTGTGAGAAGTGTTTCACAGAGATCCAGGGGGAGAATGTTACCCTGGGTGACGACCCTTCACAACCCCAGACGTAAGTACTATGCTGTCATTTTTCTCGGGGTTGACTCGTAATTGTTTTGTCCCTCTTGTCTGCGATTAAAAGGGAAGCACCTCTGCCATTTTGACTTCCGGGTGATGTGTTTTTTCATATTTGCCACACCCACGTTCCTGCGTCAGAATGTAGCTCTTCAGCTAGACACGGCTGCCACCTCCACATTCTTCCCTCCTCACGAGACTGTGACACCCGTAGCCTCCGCAGCAGCGGACTGGTCTCTGTTGACCTCACTGTGTCTCTTCCTTTAAAACTCCTGCTTTTTCCTGGTGGTGGTCCTCTTCCCTTTGGGGAAATTGTAAATTTTCACTTAGACCCAAGAAACCAGTTCCCTTTTGACAGAACTGGCAGTGACGAAAAACGAATCGTGTGTACATACCCCGTCTTTAGCATTCTTCCGATCTTCTACTGAACTCTCTGTCCTCTAAGCTGCAGAGCCTGTGACGGGAGGCAGTGAGACCCCGGAGGGTAAACCTGCCTCCTTGTGGCTGGAGGTGTGGCACTTGCTCCAGCGTGCACAGGCCTGAGTTGGTCCATTCATTCCTTCACTGAGTTCACCTTTTCCTCCCCAAAGCTTATCCCTTGATGGAGTTCACCTCTGAGCGGTCACATAGAATGTGGCCAGAAGAGGCGAACCCACCAGTTGAATGGTCAACTCGTGCACGTGCTTGAGATACCGAAAGCCTGCCGGCCACCGGGTCTGCCGAGGGCTGCCAGCATCTTGTGGTTCTCTCTTTTCTCCTGACTCTGTCATGACTCCTGCCCTGCTAGTGTGACTGTCCACCACCAGTGGGAAGGCTTCTCGGCCAAGCAGTGGCCATGGACTCTGCACGTCAGCTTTACTTTATCCAGACACAGAACAAATCGTGGCCACTAGTGAGACATACAAACTGACGTGACAGACCTTCTCTGTATTCAGTTTATTTTTACGTCCCTTGTAATTCTAACACTTTGGTCCAATTTCGTGATTAATAATTGGCTTATATAACTCTGTGAATCAGAGATAATTCGCATATACGCTGATCATAACAAAAGGACCGTATAGAAACCAAATACTCAGTTCTTTAAAAATAAGTCAAATATCCCCAAGTAGATGCTGATCTTGTGTCATCTAATTCAGTTACCATTACAAGAGTTGATCATGCCAATTATCAGTCAGATCCAGGAGTCATTCACCATACAGATTGAATTGACAGTTTATGGTGTTGGGTCTCAACATGATTTTGGCATCATATTTTGACTAGTCTTAATTAAATCTTATAATAAGTCCTGGTGATAGTTGGGAGGAAATATCCAAGGCAGATAGAGAAAAACATGATAGTACTTTCTGTGGAAATAAGTTTTATACTTGAGATTTCAGCTGACCATTATTTACTTTTTATTTGAAAAAGTAGTTATAAAATAATATCCCACAGACCCTGTAGTTCATGCTCAAGAAATACATTTAGTTAATTAACAGTTTTCTTTCTTCCCCCTTTTTTTTTTTAAACAAGGACAATTTCAAAGGATCAGTTTGAAAAGAAGAAAAATGATACCTTAGATCCTGAACCGTGAGTAGATAAGCGATTTCTTTCTGACTTTTGGATTTTAAGCTTCAGATCGGGAAAATCCCTCCTTGTGACGGGCCTGCAGGAGAAGGCCCCTTTGGAATGTTGGGAGTGGGTTGCCCTGGGTGGGATTCTCTGTGTGAAGTTATTTCAGATATGCATTCTTTTTACCTCAAACAAATTATGTATGTCTCTGCAGCATCCTGTCCAGTTCCTGAATTTTAACAGCAATGACATCAGATGGATGCTTTGGTTCTCTCAGAACCTTTCTGCTAACTCCGTCGTCATGGTTATTGAGAGGCCGTTTAGTGTGACTCTTTAGAGACTAAAGATATGAATATTTGCTGGGGTAGCACTAACACCTTTTAAAGGGGAATTTCAGAAAGGAAACTTTTTAGAAATGACTGTTTAAAAACGAGTAACAGGAGGCCTGGCGTATGTTCTTGCCACTTTGGTGTATTTCCAAAGGCCATTGTCAGATCCTCTTGTTGTCTCCACTGGTCAGTGAGGATGCTTCTTTTGCAAAGTTTGCTTTGCGATAACCCCTAAAGAGGCTTCAGAGTTCCTTCCATGTGGCAGTGTCTCCAGGTCCCTAAAGCCAAGTGCTCAGAGCACCCCAGCGTGTGGAGGTGCCCATTGTGTTCTGTTGCTTCGGTGAGCACAGGCTCCAACACCATGGGATGTTTGGGAGCCGAGAGATAGGTCCTCCTTCCCTTGGTCCCAATGCCCCAGCTCTGGGGGCCGGGGGGGGGGGGGGGTCGAATGCTGCAGTGGAAAATGGAGACTTTGCACCAGGGGCTCATTTTGAAGGGCTTTCCTGTTGGGAGCTCACCCGGGCTTTCCCAGCAGCAGTGCCCAGGCAGTAGGGGAGGGCACAGCAGCTACTCGAGCTCCAGCCTCAGCACAGTGCCTGGTGCGTGAGGAGGCTGTGCCCCGTATTTTTCATCACCAGTGGATCGTCTGTCCTGATGTTCTGTGTCCATTGTTCACATTATGTGAACCTCCCCTGCACTGGGTGAAGGGCCACTTACACTGTTCTTTGACATACGGATCTCCGCTGTGTGCCCTGGAGGTTTTGAAGGACTTCATTGGTTTCTGCTGTGGAAAGATCATCCTGGATCTGTGAGGTGGATTCACCAGGCCAGGAAATGACTTTGCTTTCCAGTAGGAAGCTAGTTAAGAGACTCAGAGCAACAGCTCAGGAAGGAAGTAGAAGCTTGACCTAAATAAAGAAGCACCTCTTGGTAGGAGAAGCCACACTGTGCGGGTGAGGAACGGGACCACCTAGGTGGCCGCTGAGATGCTTGTGCATGAACAGGAAACATGGGAACGGGAGCCAGCCACGTGGTTAATAATGGTTCGTGGGGAGAGGATGAAATTGAAAATTGATAGAATGAGGTCTAGAACATAGTTTTGTTGTTTATTTTGAGAGAGAAAGAGCACAGGTAGGAGAGGGGCAGAGAGAGGATCCCAAGCAGGCTCCACTCTGAGAGCGGTGACCCCGACACGGGGCTCAAACCCACAAACCGTGAGATCATGGCCTGAGCCGAACGGAAGAGCTGGACACTTAACTGACTGAGCCACCCAGCCGCCCCTAGCACATACTTTTTTCTTTCTTTCTTTCTTTCTTTCTTTCTTTCTTTCTTTCTTTCTTTCTTTCTTTCTTTCTTTCTTTCCCTCCCTCCCTCCCTCCCTCCCTCCCTCCCTCCCTCCCTCCCTCCCTTCCTTCCTTTCTTGATAGTCCTCTTCTGTCACATGGGAAAACATTGAGAGTGGAGTATCTTTGGAGGGGGCACAGAAACAGGGAACTGTTGCCTGGTGACCCTTTAAATTCCTAACACAGAGTATGAGCCCCACTGCTGAGGTTTCAGAGAAGGAGCTGGTTGGGGGCAAGGCAGCACTAGAGGCAAAGAGCAAGGTCCAGACGGAGCAGCCATGGGAGGCGGGGGGTGGTGGTGGCGGTCGCGACAGCACAGGATGCTGCAGAGTGCTGGCAGGCCATGAACTAGGCACTCGTGATGCTGTTGTACACAGTTTTGCACATGTGTGTCCTTTCCCCGTCCCGACCAAATAGGAACAGAGAGGCAGAGTTAGACTGGATCCATGGCTGAAGGCTTGCTCAGCAGGGGCAGAGGAGAGATGGGGGCCCAGGACTCAAGGCAGTGTCCAGAGTGTACGTCAGGTTACCGGGCTCAGCATCAAGGCTGATAGGAAGAGCTGGAACTTAGCAGAGTTGGAGGAGGTGTGGTGCCTTCTAGTCCTCAGCATTCCTCCAGACGTAAGGTGTGGTGGTGGTTAAGCGGGTGGCTGAGGAAACAGGTTTGCGCATCCACGCGTGTTGGCAACTAAGATTCCCGGCTGAGGTGACAGCCAGGTGAGCCGTAGTGGGGGCTGGGTGAGTAGCACCTCGCCCCTGCTGTCCAGTGCTGACTCGAACAAAGGCTGTCGCTTGCCGGTCAGCTTAGCGCTTCCCACCTTTGTGATTGACTCGGAGCAGATGCTTCCTGTACCTCAGCTTAAGAGCAAGTGTTTCTAACGTGCAAGTGTTGTTCTCGGTTATTTGAGTCCGTTTACACATGTGCAGGCACTGGTCTTGGAAACGCGTAATAATATCAGAAATACTGGCCTGTAAAATGCGCCTCTTTCATAGCAATTTTTGAAAGTGAAGTTTCATTTCTGTTTGCCAAGGAGATTGGGAGAAGCAAGGCATAGGCATTTGTACAGGGAAGTGGAGGAGCCCAGCTTTCTCACAGAAAATATTGTGCCTGTGGATTTTTAAAATACGGCTGAATCAGAGGTGCCTGGCTGGCTCATTCTGTGCCGTGCGTGACTCCTGATCTTGGAGTCATGCGTTCAAGCCCCATGTTGGGCGTAGGGAAAGAATAAAGTAAAATACAGCTGAAGCAATCAGCAGAGGCATTCATGAGTGCCACAGACACTGGAAGTGATCAGAGGACAAAGTGTGAACGCGGTACCCAAGCTTCTGCCGACGGCTCCCTTGGACAGCTCCCTCGTATGTTTCCATGTGCATTATAGCACACTCTCTTTGTCTTTCAGTTTTGTCGATTGCAAGGAGTGTGGCCGGAAGATGCATCAGATTTGTGTTCTGCACTATGACATCATTTGGCCTTCGGGGTGAGTAATTTCCTGGTGATTTCCTGTGATCTTGGGAAAAGCCTTTGCGCGGAGTGGAGGGAGGGGCCTGCAGTGAAGCCGACAGCCGCTCCTTCTCAGTTTGTGTCCTCGGCGTCTGCCTGCTGGGACTGTGGGCTCAAAGCACTCTGCCCCTTCACTTGTGAATGATGCTGCCAGCAAAGCACTTAAGCCGCATGTCTTGGTGGCGAGACTATTTTATGCAATCTGATCACAGCCGTTCTTTTACAGCTTCGTGTGCGACAATTGCCTGAAGAAAACCGGCAGAACTCGGAAAGAAAACAAGTTCAGTGCGAAGAGTAAGTTGTGGAAAGGTTTTTTGTTCCCCCTTCTGTGCGTGAGGTGCTTGTTCCCGCTCCCTGGTCTTCCTTCAGCCCCTCTCAGTACGTGGCTGTGGGGTACATTTGTCCGGGGGTCTGTGCCAAGTTCACTTTCTAGCACCACTGAATGGAATCATTGGGCCTGATCTTTGCCTGAAAACCAGATTTACGGTCCGTTCGTGCTCTACGTGAAAATTTAGAAAGCTCTGAGAGAAAATGCGTCAGCAGATCCTTTTCAGGTAGCTCAGAAATCTGACCCCCGCCAACACACACATAGACACCCCACTCTGGCATCCTGTTGTGACCAGCACGCTCAGCCCTGGGCCGCACGGGGCGGTTGCGTGGCCCTCTCTGCTGGGACTGGCAGAGCCTGGTCTGCCTGAGGACTGGTTATGCGTTTTGCTGCTGTGTTTAGGGGGCAGCTGGTGTCCTTCCACAGTAGAGAGCAGCCCGTTGCGACTTGAAGTTCCAGTCTTCATGGGTAGTCTTGACTCTTTTGGAGATAGCCTCCTTTTCCATCGTGATCTTTGTCGACCCGGTTCTCGAGGGCTGGGAGCCCCTTGCACAGTGTGTCATTCCCGAACTGTCCTTTGCCGAGTTCACAGCAACCCCGAGTAAAAAAGCCACCTGCAGCAGCGCCTTGACAGCCCACTTGCCCAGTGCTCCCCAGCAGGGCAGGCGGCTAGCACACTGCTCGAGGCATCCCCAGTGAGAGCCAGGGCCTCTGAGGGGCAGGGAGCAGGAGAGAGAGATCCCTTGCCGGGGGCGGGGGGGGGGGGGGGGAGCAGGCCAGGAGGAAGCCACTCCAGGGGCTTCCCAACTCAGTGGTAACAGGTAAAGACTGTTGTTACCAAAATGCACAATTATCCTATAACTTAACCTCGCTCTTGTAAAACCTATTGAAATGCCGATAAACTCCCAGACTGTTGTAATGCTTTTCTTTAGCTCAGGGTTTCTCAGCTGAGCCACCATTGACATTCAGGGCCCCGATGACTCTTTGTTATGGGGGCTGTCCTATGCTCTGTAGGAATTTAGGAGCATCTCTGGTTGCTACCCACTAAATGCCAGTAACACTACCCCCGCCCCCCTGAGTGGTGGCCATCAGAAATGGCCTTCAGAAATGCCACATGTTCCCCCGGGGCCGGGGGCACAGTTGTCCTCAGGTGAGAACCCCTGCTTTAGAGCGTCTGTTCTGAGTGAGATCGCTCAAGCAGTCAGCAGCCTAGAAACACCTTGCTGGACCAGAGTCTCATGACCAAAGCACAGTTGCCAGGAGAGCTGGGCCCGGGTAGGAGAGCAGTTGCAGCTGGTGGCGGAGGGGGACAGAAAAGCCCCAGAGCAGGCCTACGAGGTGAGCCTTAGCGTCAGAGACACATAACACTGACAGAAGAGGACCTCGGAAGTCTGGCCACCCCTGCACCCCTTGGCGCAGACGTGTGAGCACAGCCTTTGCGAGGGTCTGTAGGCTGCAAAGGACAGGCTGCCGCGTGTGCAATTGTGCCAGCCCCGTACCTCCGTCGAGTCAGCCACTATCCCCCGGGCCCCTCCCTGCCTGGGACCGCGCACGCAGCCCAGCCGGGTGGAGGGAGGAAGGACCCCTGGAGACGTCCCCGTGCCAGAGCCCCTGTGCAGGGTTGTGAGAGGCCTCCCTGGAGATGGGGCGACCCCGACGTCAGAAAGCAGACACCAAAGGATTTGAGCCCGTAAAGGGACAGAAAAGTCCCCGTCACGTGGTTTGGGTGAAAATGCACATTGAAAGCCTGGGGGAAAGGGAGACTACGATTCAGGACGTTGGTTTCTAGACTCTGCATTGACACTGTTACCCCCGTATCCCCCAAAGTTGTCTGCACGTATGTGTGACGACGTGTGTGCGGCAGGCCCCGCGGCATAAGGCGGGCCCCCGGGAAGGGAAAACGAGCGGGAAACTGGGAGGCATAGCGCAACGAGGCAGAACTGCGCATGACACACAGGGAGGGCGTGGCGCTCCCCGAAATCATTCCTGCGGGGACCGCCTCTGCACGAGCAACCCCTCTTCTGCCCAGGGGACCCCTGTGTTCACTGGGGCTCTTCGGAGGGCGCCTCTCCGTCTTCCCGGTGCTCGTTTATTACAAGGTGGTCCTGTGTTGTCTCATTTGAAACTTTTTTTTTTAATACAGGTCATTCAGGTGATTTGAAGGAAAAAGTAAAGACCTAACTTTAAAGGTTTATTCTCCCGTTTGCTATTTGAAAATCACAGTGTGAGGTCCTGTTTTCACAAGGGAAGGGCAGACGCTGGACCGTGGCAGGTGGCCCTTCGTAGCTGTGTCCTGCCTTTCAGGATTGGAAAGCGCCTTGTGAGGGGGACAGGCCGTGCTCAGCAGCAGCACAGGGGCATAAACACGAGGGTTTTCCCCCCCCCCCCCCCCCCCGCCACTCACAGAGTAATGAGGCAGCTGTGCGCGCCGTGTGTCTTCGCCAGAGTGTGGGATAGATCATAAATCCGCTCTCCCCTCATTGGTGGAACTTGTCAAGTTCTTTGTTTTCTGTGGGGTTTTTATTTCCTGGTCATGGTAGTTTTTTCATTTTAAATCACTTTTATGGAGGTACAACTTACATACAAGAAAAACTCCACCATTGCTGTGTTTATTGCACAAAAATGGAATTTAGAAAGTCCATCTAAATTTTCCAGATACTTCTTAGTAAGGAGTCTTATAAAATCCCAGATAACTTTTTAAAAATATTTCTCATTATGTAGTATTTTAAAAATCAATGAAGGGGCGCCTGGGTGGCGCAGTCGGTTGAGCGTCCGACTTCAGCCAGGTCACGATCTCGCGGTGTTCGAGCCCCGCGTCGGGCTCTGGGCTGATGGCTCAGAGCCTGCAGCCTGTTTCCGATTCTGTGTCTCCCTCTCTCTCTGCGCCTCCCCCGTTCATGCTCTGTCTCTCTCTGTCCCAAAAATAAATAAACGTTGAAAAAAAAAATTAAAAAAAAAAATCAATGAATATAAAGAAAATTATCAGCGTTAACCTTCTGTAGCTTTTTCTTCTAGTCTTTTCCCCTTGTGCAAAGAGTTTTTCTGCTGTGCCCAGTGTTCCTGTCACAGTGGCCACGCCTGGGGCGTCCCCGGGAGAGAGAGGGTGTGGAGGGGGTCTAGGGCTGATGTGGGTAGTGATGCCCTGTGGGCTCCCATCTGGGATGCGTTCCAAAGGCTGTATGAGGCTGCATGCGGGACTCCCTCGAGCTGGGCAGGAAGGGGAGAGGTATGCCCTGCCCTTCGGGGAAGGCAGAGTTCGTGCAGTGTGGATTCTGGCCATGGGCAGACTTGTGGGGGCACTCTCACCAGGGCTTGGGCACGGGAGGCAGGAGGTGGGCTCAGTGGGGCCCCTGTGTGTGCTCCCTCTGCTTTGCCCCACAGCCTTTAGTCTGCCTTTGTGGCTCTTCTGCCCTTGTGTCTAGAAAAAGATGGAAATATGTGGGCATTTAAATGATAGCACTTGTCAGCGTGCGGAGTGCCTGAGGTCCCAAGTCCACCTTTCCCTTATGAAATGCTTACCACATAGGACAAGCTAGTTCCCTTCTGGATTTGGAAAACGTTAATCCATAGAGTATCAGACTGCACTGAAAGAGAAAGGTGGGTTCTCTGGCTTCAGCCACCTTCCCCACAGCCCATGCGAAGCCCCCTCACCTGCTTGCTCTGGACTTTGCAGGACTACAGACCACACGATTGGGCAACCACTTGGAAGACCGAGTCAACAAGTTTTTGCGGCGACAGAATCATCCCGAAGCCGGGGAGGTCTTTGTCCGGGTGGTGGCCAGCTCAGACAAGACTGTGGAGGTCAAGCCTGGGATGAAGTCACGGTTTGTGTGCACATGTTGTGCTGTTTTCTGAAGTGTTCTTTGAGGGGTCACCGTACCTGGTTAACAAAAGCCCTGCTTTCTGGCAAGGTTTCAGGGCCTGGCTGGCTCAGTCTGAAGACCACGCAGTTCTTAATCTCGGGCTTGTGAGTTAGAGCCCCACATTGGGTGAAGAGATTACTAAAAGATTAAACTGGGAGTTTGTAGAATTTAAAGGTTTTTCAGCATATAATGTACAGTGAGCCCTTCTTTCCGTATTCCGCATTCATTAGCGGACGTAAAATTTCTGACTGAGACTGTGTCACAGAGAATAGGGTCACAGCTTGTCTGCCTGGGCTAAGCACTGGGGCCAGCAGTCAGAGGAGGTGACCAGGTCTCCTGCTCCTGTGCACGGAGCAGACTCAGGGCCGAGGGTCTTGTTTGTAAAGCATCTGGGAAGTGATGACACGTGCAAATCTCAGGCTCTTTTATTCCAGGTTTGTGGATTCCGGGGAAATGTCTGAATCTTTCCCGTATCGAACCAAAGCACTCTTTGCTTTTGAGGAAATTGACGGAGTGGATGTGTGCTTCTTTGGAATGCACGTGCAAGAGTACGGCTCCGATTGCCCCCCTCCAAACACAAGGTAGTCATCATCGTCCTCCTCCTCCTCCTCCTCCTCCTCCTCCTCCTCCTCCTCCTCCTTCTCCTCCTCCTCCTCCTTCTCCTCCTCCTCCTCCTCCTCCTCCTCCTCCTCCTCCTCCTTCTCCTCCTCCTTCTCCTCCTCCTCCTCCTTCTCCTCCTCCTCCTCCTTCTCCTCCTCCTCCTCCTTCTCCTCCTCCTTCTCCTCCTCCTCCTCCTCCTCCTCCTTCTCCTCCTCCTCCTCCTCCTCCTCCTCCTCCTCCTCCTCCTCCTCCTTCTCCTCCTCCTCCTCCTCCTCCTCCTTCTCCTCCTCCTCCTCCTCCTCCTCCTTCTCCTCCTCCTCCTTCTCCTCCTCCTCCTTCTCCTCCTCCTCCTCCTCCTCTTCTTCTCTGGTGCGTGTTAATGGGCCCGTGCGGCTCAGCAAACCGGGCCCCCAAATATTGTAGAGAAGCCATGTGCTTCAGAACTGGCTTTAAATCAAATAAGCCACGCTTAACTGACCAAGCTGGTTAGCGTAGTTTAACCCTAAGCCAATGAGAAGTGAAGGGTTTTGATGACTGATGAGAGCCTGTTCTATGTTGTGAGTACTCACGAGTTCCGGTCCTGGTCTTGCCATTGTCCCTGTCTTAACCTGGGGCAGGTGAGCCCACAGAGAAGGGCTGGGGATTCCTCCACGGGCCCCCACCTTGTAACCTCTATCCAGAGTTCTTTCACGCTCAGTCAGGAGTCCAGGTGACAGGGACTTGGAGGTGGCGTTTCTTAGATTGCCCCGACCTCTCCCTGGCGGTCCTGGTGGGCAACCTGCTGCTTCTCGGCTCAGCGATGAGTGAGATCATTCATTGGCAGTGGCGGTTGGTGATGAGAGTTTTCTTACATCTTGTCTGTGGCCAGTGTAACTGCTACAAAACAGAATTTGTCTCTGGAGCTTTTTGGATGTTGGTGTTTGCTTTCAAGTTTGGGGGGTATCCTGAACTCTGAATTAATTTCTTCCCGCTTGCCCTCCCCACCCTAGGCGTGTATACATATCTTATCTGGACAGTATTCATTTCTTCCGGCCCCGGTGCCTCCGGACCGCTGTTTACCATGAGATCCTTATTGGATATTTAGAATACGTGAAGAAATTGGGGTGAGTTTACTCCACTTTATTCAGAACTAATAAAAAATCCACCTTTAATTTTTACTGTGTATTTTACGAAATAACATGAGTATTTTTTTTTCCTAAGTCATACGTATTTTTCTTTTAACGTCCTTAGATCGATGGTCTCCCAAGGCCCCCTTCCCTTGGGGCCATGCAGATCTGCCTTCTGTGCCCTGCTCTTTTTTCTAATTTTCTTAATTTTATTGAGGCATATTTTATGTATCACAAAGGCTGCCTATTTTAGGCGTACACTTCCGTGATTTTTAGGTATGTCACCGAGCGGTGTGGCTGTGGCCATAAGTCAGTTTCTGAGCATTGTCCTCCCCACAGTAGGATCCCTGCCCCCGTTTACTGTTAACCCTGTTCCGCCCCTGCGCCCAGCGACCCCTCGTCTGCTTTCTGTCTCTCTATGTTTGCCTTTCTGGACATCTCTGTTTCTCTGTTCTAGACCTGTCACTTTCTTTTGCAAAATTTGAAAAAGTTAGAGGTATTTGATTGATAGGTCCCTAACCAAATGACCAATTTATTCTGACTTTCGCCCCTTAGAGAGAAACACCCAGCCTCTCCGGTGCACAGGAAGTAGTGGTTAGGAAAGGCAGTGCGTTCCTGGGTGTAAGTCCTCCCACACACCCGAGAGCCGCGTCTCCCGGGGCCCTGTCCCGTGCTGACCGTGTGCCCTTGGAGCCTCGGCCCCCGCCCGCCACGCACACCTGAGAGGGAACATCTCAGGGCCGATTTCCAGGCGTGCCCTCGTGTGCTGCAGATCAGCCTTGCCTGGCCGCACACTCCTCCCCCAGCGCACTGGGCCTGCACTGCAGCTTTTCTGAGCCTGTCACGTTTTACCACAAGTGTTGTGGTAATTTCTTTGTTTTTTTCTTTTTGTCTAGTTATTTCTCTCCTTGCTTTGGTCCCTGCTTCTCACCTGTTACTCCTTGAAGGCAGGGAGGCTTTCAGTCACCACTTTGATCTGAATTGTGTCTGTGTGTCCCGTAGGTACGTAACGGGACACATCTGGGCCTGCCCCCCGAGTGAAGGAGATGACTATATCTTCCATTGCCACCCCCCTGATCAGAAAATCCCCAAACCAAAGCGCCTGCAGGAGTGGTACAAGAAGATGCTGGACAAGGCATTTGCAGAACGGATCATTCACGACTACAAGGTACCCGGTGCTGAAACAGGGCGTGGCGGCGGGATGGCGTGTCTTCCTCTCGCGCTCACGCACGTTAGAACTGCGTTCGCCTACGAGGAGTAGGAAGGAGAAAGTAAGAGCATTGGGGCGCCTGGGTGGCTCAGTCAGCTGAGCGTCCGAATCTTGATTTCCAGTCAGGTCATGATCGCAGGGTCGCGAGATGAAGCCCCTTGTTGGCCTCCAAGCTGAGCGTGGAGCCTACTTGGGATTCTCTCTGTCCGTCTGTCCCTGTCCCCTGCTTGTGTTCTCTTTCTCTCAAAAAAAGAAGAGCGTAGACAAAAGACATAGAAGCCTTTATTTGCAGTCCACCGGGAGTTTTAGCTGGTGTTCTGAACGCCGCGGTGCCTGTTGAAATCTGATCTCAGCTGTTCGTGTGTCACGACGCACAGCCCCGTCCTCTCCCGTGGCGTGGCCCCTGCACCTGCTCCCGGGAGCGTCACTCAGTTCTCTCTTCTCACGGACGTGCTTCCTTCACTTTCCAGGACATTTTCAAACAAGCGACCGAAGACAGGCTCACCAGTGCCAAGGAGCTGCCCTATTTTGAGGGTGACTTCTGGCCCAATGTGCTGGAGGAGAGCATTAAGGAGTTGGAGCAAGAAGAAGAAGAGAGGAAGAAGGAGGAGAGCAGTGCAGCCAGCGAGACCACGGAGGTAAAGAGACCCCGCGGGCCCAGCTGCACGCTGAAGGCCGCGTGGATTCGTGCCGTCGGGCCCGCGGGCCGTGGCCTTCTTCGTGCTGATGTTTTCGTATGTGCCCCCTCCCCTTCTCACCAGCCACCGCAGGTCAGGACTGGAGCCCGGGGGGCACAGCCCACGCTACGTGCGGGGTGAGCTGAGACATGGGTGCTGGGGACGCATCACATAGGAGAAGGCACACGGGAGGTGCTTGCTGTGGCATCTCTGAGCGGGGCGGGCGGACAGAGCCGGGCGGACCTGCCCTGAGAACAAGACCCTCGGTTGGCGGGCCTCTTTCTTCCGCTTTGTTACGTGCCAGCCCTCCACCTTGGCGCTGCCTTCGTGCCCGGGCTCCGTGCTTGGCAGTGCGGTGGTGACTCGAGAAGACTCCATCCCTGCCCTCGGGGCGGGGGCGTGTCCTAGTAGGAGGAACAAGTGAGGGAGGGGTGCGCTGGGACAGCAGCAGCAGGAGGAGCAGGAAGGAAGGGAGCGCCGCCACCGGGCGGGTGCTGGTGCTCCCGCGGGGCCTGTCTGGAGCAGTGGCCGAGGCCGAGCTGCTGGGAAGAAGCCCAGGTGGCCCCAGGTAAGGAGCTGCCGGCCACAGGAGGAGGCGTGTGAGGGCTGGAGTTGGAAGCAAGCGTGTTGCATTCGGGATGCGTGAGGAGAGGCCGGAGTTTCGATTTGGTTCGTGACTGTAGAGTCAGTGAGGAGCTAATGGGGTGTTTGGGGAGGAGCAGCGGCTCTCTGGCCCGTGAGGAGCGTCCCGGCTCTGGGCCCTGCTGTGTCCGGGGTCTGAGCCGCTGCGTCAGCGCCTCTGCACGAGGGAGGGGGTGAGGGGGGAGAGCACGTTGGGGGAAGAAGTCAGGAATTGGCTGTGTACTGAGATGCCTGTGAACACCCGCGAGGAGTGAGGGGCTGTGCCCTCAGCTGGGGTCTGTGTCGCAGGTGCACGGTGGCCCGACTTCCTTTCGTTGGGGTCCCCCTGGAGGCGGGATCTGTCATCTGTCCTCTGATGACCACACTGCCCCGCCAGGGTCTCTGGGGGGATAGCAGGAGATCCTGTTGGCGGGCAGACCTTTGAAGGATGTGCCACATGTTAGTGGAAACTTGGGAGTTCTGGCAAGACAGAGAGCAGAGCCGAGCTGTGAGCCTCAGGTGGCTCTTCTGTCTCCGCCACCGCCCTGCATCTCGGAGAGGAGGTGGCCTGAGTCAGAACACGAGCCCAGGGTTCGGGGAGCAGGGGATTCACAGCAGGGAGGAAGGTGGAGCAGCCACAAGCACAGCTTCTGCTTCTGAAGAGAGGGGCTCCTTGAGGGGGACACAGGCCCTGGCTGTGTGTCCTGTCCGAGGAGAACATGCCCACCTCTGGCCTGGTGGCGGTTCCCAGCAAGGGACTTGCCCATGCTGGAGAGAGTCCGTGTTCTCTGCGTCCAGTTCTCGGAAGCAGCAGGCGGGTCCTGCCCTGGGGACACCTCACCCTCACGGTAGGCGTTGGCTCCCGTTCCGGACGGCGCTCGGCCATGGGGCTGCTCTGGGGCGAAATGGGGAGATGCTTGCAGCAGTGGGGACGAGACGGTGCGGCATCACACATGGGGACGACCCCCCCCCCCGCCCCGCATATGTGCGTAGGCACAACTCCAAGAAGAAAATCCAAAATTTTGTTGCTCTCGGTAGCAAAAAAAAAACAAAACAAAACTATTTTTATTTTTTAAATTATTTAGCTATATTTTCTGAACTTTCTGCGGTGAATCTATTTAAGTTCTTAAAAGTAAGTTTAATTTTAACTTTTTAAATAGTTTATTTTGAGAGAGAGTGTG
Organism: Felis catus; assembly: GCF_018350175.1. Lineage (NCBI taxonomy): Eukaryota > Metazoa > Chordata > Mammalia > Carnivora > Felidae > Felis > Felis catus. The sequence goes on from NC_058383.1 coordinate 38,066,814, forward strand.
AGAGCACATGCATGCGAGTAGGGGAGGGGCAGAGAGGGAGAGAGACAATCCCAAACAGACTCCATGCTTTCCTTTGCGATCATGACCTCAGCTGAAGTCAAGAGCTGGACACGTAACCGACTGAGCCACCCAGGTGCCCCTAAAAGTCAGCTTAATGTTTAGAACAGTTTGAAGGCTTACAGAAAACTCGAGCAGGTATCCGGGGTCCCCCACACTCCACCGGTCTGTCCTGCTGCCACCTTGCACTCCCGTCCCACATGTGTGATGGTGGCTGAACCAGCGTTGATGCGACTTTGTTAACCACAGCCCATGCTCGGTCAGCGCTCTCACTTTCCACCAACGTCCTCCCCTGGCCCGGCCAACATGCCACAAGGGGTCTGCGCTCCCAGGGCAGCTTGGTACTCCCAGACTTGCCTGGGGGCTTCCTCAGTGACCCCCTCTCAGGCACCCGGGGTGTCTGTCTCCTGCTCTGTCTCTGTCTCTCCCCCTCTCCTCCCTCTTGTTGAGAGTGAAGTTCTTTGGACCAGACCCGGCAAACGTCTCCACCCTGGTGCCTGAGCCTTTTCCAGAGTAGGGGCGCTTTAACTGACGAGCGGGACCCCCTTGGACTTCAGCCATGTGGGGCGCTCCTGATGGGTTTTAGGCCCTCTCGGGGCCAGGGAGACATCCTACCTCGGGCAGCCTTGCCAGGGACGTTGAAGTGGAGGGGCTGTTTTGGAGCCCCAGCTCCTACCCATGCAGTGGCTTCTCTTGGCACCTCACCCCTGTCTCGTGCACTATGGATATTTGGGACCTTTTGTAAGGCAGAGAATCTGCTAGAGTGTGCAGGACGTGGCGTGGAGTGGCGGGGTCCAGTGGCATCGTGTGAAGCCGTGAAAAATAACGGTCCCCCTCAGTTGTTAGGGTCCGAACCAGCGTCCTGGGCACGTTTTCCCTTGAGAAAAGACCTGCTGTGGCCGGCACGACATGGCTTTTATGTCTGTGTGTCACTGCTGCCCCCGTCTCTCCCCCCCCCCCCCCAGGCCCGGCTCCCATCCTCTGCCTCCGTGACTTCCTCTGAAGGCAGCAGTGTGTTTCCAGCCGTGTGCGGGCTCCTGCCCTCGGCTGGGCCTCCTGGAGCCCCCACGGCCTGCGAGCCGGGTGTCCCAGCCCCGGGTGCAGGGTCGGGCGTGGGCAAGAGGAGGCTGGGCTTGTCAGACAGCTTTGCCTGTCATTTTAGGGCAGCCAGGGTGACAGCAAGAATGCCAAGAAGAAGAACAACAAGAAAACCAATAAGAATAAAAGCAGCATCAGTCGAGCCAACAAAAAGAAGCCCAGCATGCCCAACGTGTCCAACGACTTGTCCCAGAAGCTCTACGCCACCATGGAGAAGCACAAAGAGGTAGAGACGCACGGGTGGGCTCTTGGGGGGCCTGTGTTGGCGCCCTTCCTGGGCTGCAGGATAGAGGAGGGGGCCCGGGGCTGTCGGGCAGGGCCAGCCCGGAGAAGGTAGAGCTGCCGGTCACGTGACCCACACGGCACGCCGCCGACTCCGGGCGGCCCCAGGGAGCCTGGGTGGTCCTGGGCGCCAGCACGCCTGCCCTCCGCGGGGGGCTCACGCCACTCTCGCCCACAGGTCTTCTTTGTGATTCACCTGCACGCCGGGCCCGTCATCAACACACTGCCCCCCATCGTCGACCCTGACCCCCTGCTCAGCTGTGACCTCATGGACGGGCGTGACGCCTTCCTCACCCTTGCCAGAGACAAGCACTGGGAGTTCTCGTCCCTGCGCCGGTCCAAGTGGTCCACGCTGTGCATGCTGGTGGAGCTGCACACACAGGGCCAGGACCGGTTTGTCTACACCTGCAACGAGTGCAAGCACCACGTGGAGACGCGCTGGCACTGCACCGTGTGCGAGGTAGGCCCCCGTCCTCGCCCTCTGCGCGTCGGCAGCCTACACTGAGCTCCTAGACGGTGGCCGTTTCCTGGGGGAACAGAGTGACCGAACGAAAGAGGCTCATCTGCCTCCTGGTCCTCTGGGGTGCTGTTGGTCACGAGGTGGATGTTTTTGAGCTCACGAATACAAGGGTCCTGGTCAGTGTGGGTCAGGGGTGTGTGGTACACAGCTCCAGACTCAACGACGGGCATCCAGGATAGGAAGGAAGAAGCCCATCTCCTTTCACAGAGCCTGGTACGGTCCCGGCCCAAGCGAGCATTACCGCAAGGCCACAGATGCGTGTCCGGGGTATGCTTGGCCCCCGGCAGGAGCCGGCAGGTTTCCCAGGGGAGGTGGTGTTTGTGCTGACTTGTTCGGGACAAGATGGTCACGGAGCACTTTCGTCTTACCCCTGGTTTTTTGCTTATGCGGGCCGTGTGTCCGGCACATCCGGGGACCTCGTGCCCGGGCAGGAGCAGGAGAGAGGCGGGCTGTGCTTCCCTTCCGCCAGGATTCCGACTGGTTTCCCCTTTCCATGCCTCCAGTTCTAGGCTTGCTGAGAGGCTGGGATTCCCCTGCCCTAGTGTCGTACTGGGCCCCTTTGGTTAGGGGTCCTGGACCCCTCCTCCCTTGTCCTGGTGGACCCCGTGATTGCCTACACTGGCTCCCCTCTGAGAAGGGGTGTGGGCTGTCGTGGGCCCTTTGTCTCCCCCAACAGATAGTCACAGACTCCATCCCCCCACCCACTCCTCACCTCACCAGTGTCACTGTTCAGAATGGTCCCCAGAGTCACATGCCCATAGGAGCAGCTCTGTGGTCTCATGTTGAGGGGGCACATGGGGCCTCTGTAATGCCTTTGTTTTCATTCCCCACTTTGTCTAGCTTTCTTTGGTTCTTTGTCACTTCCCGCTATTGGGATCTTCGTGTCCTTTCTCAAAAAGGATCGGATCTGGGGCTCCTGGGTGGCTCAGTCGGTTGAGTATCCGGCTCTTGATTTCAGTTCAGGTCATGATCCCAGGGTTGTCGGATCGAGCCCCACATCGGGCTCTGTGCTGAACATGGAGCCTGCTTGGGATTCTCTCTTTTCCTCTCTCTGTCTCTGTGGCATGTGAGTGCACGCTTTTGCACTCTCTCGCTCTCCTCTCTCGCTCTCTCTCCTCTCTCGCTCTCTCTCTCTCTCAAAATAAGTAAGTAAATAAATATGAAAACACAAACCAAAGGATTGGTTTTGGTCACAGGGCTTCCTTCTCTAGACTTGGCTCTGGGTTGCCCCCGTCTCCAGGTGCAACTTTTAAGACCTCTGAGCGCATGCATTTTGTCACTGTGGTCTGAGCCCCGGGCCTGTCTTCTGGTGAAGGCCTTCTGGTGAAGGTCTTCTGGTGAAGACCCTTCTGGGCTGCCCTGCAGAACTCTGGGGACACACCGGGGTGCCCGGTAGCGACCCCAGAGGGTGAGGGCCGGTTTCTAGAAACCCAGATCGGTGGCACTTCAGTGAGCTTGGGAGGAACTGTCAGTCTTCCCCGGCCAGGTACGGGAGCAGGACACGGTGGGTCTGCGCAGCGTTCCTCAGGGGCAGAGGGAGGCAGGAGAGGGGACAGGGGTGAGACCGCGGGGCCGGACGTGTCGGGGGGGCCGCCGGGCCGTGCCGGCTTCGCGCTGACCCCCGCCCGCGCCCCCTCCCTGTCCGCAGGACTACGACCTGTGCATCAACTGCTACAACACGAAGAGCCACGCCCACAAGATGGTGAAGTGGGGGCTGGGCCTGGACGACGAGGGCAGCAGCCAGGGCGAGCCGCAGTCCAAGAGCCCCCAGGAGTCGCGGCGCCTGAGCATCCAGCGCTGCATCCAGTCCCTGGTGCACGCCTGCCAGTGCCGCAACGCCAACTGCTCGCTGCCGTCCTGCCAGAAGATGAAGCGGGTGGTGCAGCACACCAAGGGCTGCAAGCGCAAGACCAACGGGGGCTGCCCGGTGTGCAAGCAGCTCATCGCCCTCTGCTGCTACCACGCCAAACACTGCCAGGAGAACAAATGCCCGGTGCCCTTCTGCCTCAACATCAAACACAAGCTCCGCCAGCAGCAGATCCAGCACCGCCTGCAGCAGGCTCAGCTCATGCGCCGGCGGATGGCCACCATGAACACCCGCAACGTGCCTCAGCAGAGTCTGCCTTCCCCTACCTCAGCGCCGCCCGGGACCCCCACGCAGCAGCCCAGCACGCCCCAGACGCCGCAGCCACCCGCCCAGCCCCAGCCCTCGCCCGTGAGCATGTCACCGGCCGGCTTCCCCGGCGTGGCCCGGACTCAGCCCCCCACCACGGTGTCCGCCGGGAAGCCCGCCAACCAGGTGCCGGCCCCGCCGCCCCCCGCCCAGCCCCCGCCGGCCGCGGTGGAAGCGGCCCGGCAGATCGAGCGCGAGGCGCAGCAGCAGCAGCACCTGTACCGGGTGAACATCAACAACGGCGTGCCCCCGGGGCGCACGGGCATGGTGACCCCGGTGGGCCAGATGGCCCCCGCGGGCCTGAACGTGCCCCGGCCCGGCCCGGTCAGCGGGCCCGTCGTGCCCAACCTGCCGCCCGGGCAGTGGCAGCAGGCGCCTCTCCCCCAGCAGCAGCCGATGCCGGGCATGCCCAGGCCCGTGATGTCCATGCAGGCCCAGCCGGCCGTGGCAGGGCCTCGGATGCCCAGCGTGCAGCCGCCCCGGAGCATCTCGCCCGGCGCCCTGCAGGACCTGTTGCGGACCCTGAAGTCGCCCAGCTCCCCGCAGCAGCAGCAGCAGGTGCTCAACATCCTCAAGTCAAACCCCCAGCTGATGGCGGCTTTCATCAAGCAGCGCACGGCCAAGTACGTGGCCAGTCAGCCCGGCCTCCAGCCCCAGCCCGGCCTCCAGCCCCAGCCCGGCCTCCAGGCCCAGCCCGGCCTGCACCAGCAGCCCGGCCTGCAGAACCTGAACGCCATGCAAGCCGGCGGGCCCCGGCCCGGCGTGCCCCCGCAGCAGCAGGCGATGGGAGGCCTGAACCCCCAGGGCCAGGCCCTGAACATCATGAACCCGGGGCACAACCCCAGCATGGCGAGCATGAACCCGCAGTACAGAGAGATGCTGCGCCGGCAGCTGCTGCAGCAGCAGCAACAGCAGCAGCAGCAGCCGCCGCCGCCGCCACCGCCACAGGGCGGCGCGGGCATGGCGGGGGGCATGGCCGGGCACGGCCAGTTCCAGCAGCCCCAGGGACCCGGAGGCTACCCGCCGGCCATGCAGCAGCAGCGGATGCAGCAGCACCTCCCCATCCAGGGCAGCTCCATGGGCCAGATGGCGGCTCAGATGGGACAGCTCGGCCAGATGGGGCAGCCCGGGCTGGGCGCGGACGGCACCCCCAACATCCAGCAGGCCCTGCAGCAGCGGATTCTGCAGCAGCAGCAGATGAAGCAGCAGATCGGGTCCCCGGGCCAGCCGAACCCCATGAGCCCCCAGCAGCACATGCTCTCAGGACAGCCCCAGGCCTCGCACCTCCCCGGCCAGCAGATGGCCACGTCCCTCAGTAGCCAGGTGCGGTCCCCGGCCCCTGTCCAGTCTCCGCGGCCCCAGTCCCAGCCTCCACATTCCAGCCCGTCGCCACGGATCCAGCCCCAGCCTTCGCCGCACCACGTCTCGCCCCAGACCGGTTCCCCCCACCCAGGACTCGCGGTCACCATGGCCAGCTCCATAGATCAGGGACACTTGGGGAACCCCGAACAGAGTGCAATGCTCCCCCAGCTGAACACCCCCAACAGGAGTGCGTTGTCCAGTGAGCTGTCCCTGGTCGGCGACACCACAGGAGACACCCTAGAAAAGTTTGTGGAGGGTTTGTAGCATTGCGAGAGCATCGCTTTTTTTTGTTTCCCCTTTCATGTTCTTGGACCTTTTGTACTGAAATCCAGGCATCTGGGCTCTTTTTATCCCTAGATGGAACTGCTACTTCCGAGCCATGGAAGGGTAGATTGCTGTTTAAAGAAACAATACAAAGAATATATTTTTTTGTTAAAAACCAGTTGATTTAAATATCTGGTCTCTCTCTCTCTCTCTTTCTCTCTCTCTCTCTCTCTTTTTGTTTTTTGTTTTCTGTTTTTGTTTTTTTGTTTTGGGGGGAGGGGGGTTTTGTTTGGATTCTTTTTGTCGTCATTGCTGGTGACTCATGCCTTTTTTTAACGGGAAAAACAAGTTCATTATATTCATATTTTTTATTTGTATTTTCAAGACTTTAAACATTTATGTTTAAAAGTGAGAAGAAAAATAATATTCAGAAACTGATTCTTGAAATAATGCAAGCTTATAATGTATCCCGATAACTTTCTGACGTTGCGGGAAGATTTTTTCTATAGTGAACTCTGTGGGCGTTCTCCAAGTATTACCCCTGGACGGTAGGAGTCGGCTCCTGCGCGCACACACGTACACACCCACACACACCTATCTATACATACTGGCTTACGCCAAACTCTTGTCTTGCAGATGTAGAAATTGTTGCTTTGTTTCTCTGATAAAACTGGTTTTAGACAAAAAATAGAGATGATCACTCTCTTAGACCATGCTAATGTTAATAGAGAAGAAGCATTCTTTTCTTTCTTCTATGTGAAACTTGAAATGAGGAAAAGCAATTCTAGTGTAAATCATGCAAGCGCTATAATTACTATAAATAAGAAAATTCAAGAAGATTCAATCACTGTATAGAATGGTAAAGTACCAACTCATTTCTTATATCATATTGTTAAATAAACTGTGTGCAACAGACAAAAAGGGTGGTCCTTCTTGAATTCATGTACATGGTATTAACACTTAGTGTTCGGGGTTTTGTTATGAAAATGCTGTTTTCAACATTGTATTTGGACTATGCATGTGTTTTCCCCCCCATTGTATATAAAGTACCGCTTAAAATTGATATAAATTACTGAAGTTTTTAACATGTATTCTGTTCTTTAAGATCCCTGTAAGAATGTTTAAGGTTTTTATTTATTTATATATATTTTTGGAGTCTGTTCTTTGTAAGACACGATTCTGGTGGATTGCTCCTGGCGGAGAGGTGGGGATCACGGGCCTGGGGGGCCGTGCGGGTGGCAGCCAGGCCCAGCCGAGCCCGCGGCTTCTCTCTGCAGGGACCGAGGGGGCAAAGCTCGGGGATGGCCTCATGTACTCAGTGCCCCACGGGGAACGTCACCCACGGTTAGGGGTGCAGATGGGTCCGAACAACACTTTGCCTCCTGTCCTCTTCCCGGAACACTCGAGAAAACCCAGAGCAGGGACGGTTCCTGTTGTTGGCAACAGCACCCCCTTCCCCTTCCTGTATGTAAACCCCAGAGTTGATGCAACAGGTGCCCCGGGGACTGGAGGTGGTACCTGCTTCTCTTCGGGATCCCCAGATCCTGTGTTCCGCAGGGGGAGGATGCCGCACGCTGGGGGGTGCCGAGAAGAGCTGTGGCCTTTCTCCTCCACCCTCTAGAGACAGGGAGGTGCCCCCGCCCTGAGGCCACGGAGGCAGCGCTGTGGTGAAAGGGGACGGGCACGTTGGCCACACGGTCCCCCACCTCACCCCCGGGTCCAGTGTCAGATGCCCTTAACAAGAAGGTGAGAGTTGAGACCCTGGATGCCGTAAACATCACGTCTCTGTGGGAGCATGCACGTGTGTTCTCCAGAACCCCACCCACCCCCTCCCGAGCACAAGGGAGTCGAGTCCCAGCCCTTGTATCCCCGGCTCCCCGATTAGGGGGTCGTGGCAGCCAAGTCAGAGCTCTTGACTCAAATAGTTTCCCTTTTGGCCCTGTATTCACAGAGGTAATTTCAAAATACTTGATTTGGGAATCTAAATTTGAGGAAATTTTCTGAAATATCCGCCCTAGCACAGAGCTTCCCCGTAGGTGAAGCCAGATCAACAGACCGTCATCAGCACTGCCAACCAACCCCCGCCTCCGCCACATGCCCGAAGAGAAAGCAGGGCCACGGCCCGCCAGTGGCCCTCTGGCCATCCTTGCTCTGCCTGCTTGCTTCTCGAATCTGGGACCGTCTGCCGAAGCACCCTCCCCGCTGACGGTCCAACCCTGAGCCCGTGTTCGGGCAGAAGCGGTGACCTGTCTGGGCCCTGGAGGAGCAGGACGGCCATTCGGTGCAGTCAAGTGGTGGGGGTGGGGTGGGGGTGGGGGCAACTTTTTCAGGTCCTCCTAGAATCCAAAACTTTGTGGCCACATCTCATCTCCTTGGAGTCCACGTCCTGTGTGACCCGCCAAAGGATGCGGCCGAGGGCGCGCGGTCTGCGGATTAACCCTGCACTGGGCGTAAGGAGGTTTCTGTAAGAGCTGCCAGGCCCGGGCGCTGTGTCTCATGCTGTATACTAAAGAGGAGAAGAAAAAGTCCTATATTTGTGATCAAAAAGAGGAAACTTGAAATGTGCTGGTGTTTATAATAAAAGCTGGTAAAACTGCTTGGATTCAACGATGGTCCCAGTTGGCTCTGACCCTTAGTATTGGCTTAGAGCTAGCCTTTGTAAGGTTCAAGGGTCTCAGCTGAGTGCGTCCGGTACGTGTGTTTGATCATGTTCCTAAGAACTTAGCATGTTGGAAACAGGAATAGGGTGTAATTTCTGGAAGACGAGTCGGAGAGTGTTCTGCTTATAAGATCTCAGGCTGTAGATGTAACTTCCTCTTTTTTCTTTTTATTATTTTTTTTAAATTTTATTATTATTATTATTATTTTTTTACTTTTACTAGATGGAACCAAAGATTCTGTTTAAGCCCGAACGTGCTTCGGGCACAGCAGGGGCGGGGGGGGGGGGGGGGGGGGGGGAAGCCGCTCAGACAAAGCAGAGTTCTTTGATGAAGGAGCTGAGTGCTGGTTGGTCACCAGCGCACCTTCGGGAAGCCCCTCCCTCGCCCGAGGATAGTGCTGAGGATAGTGCTGGGAAGCCGGCGTGGGGATGGGGACAAAGTCCACTTGGGCTCCGGGCTCCGAAAGCCACACTGCACCTTCCTGGGATGCCCTGTTCGTCCCACTGGGTTACCCAGGTGTAATTTCGACGTGTAAAGTCAAGAGTAAGGAAACAGGAAATTTGAGTGCACGTAGCCTCCAGGCTAGAGGACAAACTGGAGGACGGGAACCCCGGTGAGTCAAGAGGGCAGCGTGGTGTTTTAGGTGCCTCCCTACAGAGGGTTTCCCAGGCTGCGTCGACTGTGGCTCCAGCGTGAGATGCCTTCACCCAGCGGAGCATGCGCGGGCGCTGACCGAACACCTGGCTTGCGGTGATTCAGGCACGTTTGAGGGGCCATAGGCGAGCGGGAAGTGAGCTCACGGGACGTGCGGGTCTGCAGCGTCTGGGTGGCGGCAGCCAGGAGCCGGGGCCCGGGTTGCGAGTGAGCAGGTGTGGGCCGCTCAGCCGGAGCCACGCCTGAAAGGAGCTTTTCTCCACTCCTTGTTTCGCAGGCTCACCTAGAACTCACTTTGGGGAGACCTCAGGCAAGCGGGGGCATTACAATCGCTCGTAAGCCCTCAAACGTCACAGACAGTAAGTGGTAACCAAGTCCTGCCACAGGACCAAGTGGACTCGCCCTGCCTGGTGCCCGGTGTCTGGTGTCCACCGGTTCACTGGGCGTCAGCCTACTGTCCACAGTGTCAGTGACCTTAACCTGGTGCCTGAAGAGGGCTGCCGCTGAAGTGGGCCTTATTCTCTGGGCCAGCCACAAGGAAGCCTCTTCTAGGCGATGTTTCAAGTGATTCTATACCAGCCTATCAACAAAGTTCAGACGAAAAGATCCTTAAGGGTAGTAGTGGGGTTTAGAGACTGTCGCGAGTAAGGGTGGGGACCATGTGTCTGCAGGTCTTTTAGGAAAATGTCCAGAGAGGACGTCCTGAGGAGGATGGCTCCCTGCACCAGGACTCTCCCTGTGTCTCTCCAGGACCCCTCATGTGTGGCACAGGTTTGGGGGCCTCAGAAGAGGGAGGGTTGTCTCTTGTGCTGCCACGAGGGAGGCGTCTGGAGCCAGCTCTAGGGAGGGAGAGTCTTGGGGACCAGACACTCACGTCGCAGCCGCTCTCCTGAGTCTGGGAGGTGCAGAGAAAAGGGCAGCAGACTTGAGGGAGGCCAGGAACCGCACCAAGAGGCGTTCAGAGTCACCTGGTGTTCAGCCAGAACCAGTGTCCCCGCTGAGGGCTGGACCTCCACAGGCGAAAGCACAGGGGACGCACCGACCTTCCAGGGAGGCCGGTTCTCACCGGTCCCAACCCTCTCGACAGTTGAGTTCTGGGCGGCTCCGGCTTCCCGGGTGAGAAAAGGGGGTTCTCGCGGGGAGAGGGCGGGAAAGACGAGATTGGGTCCCGAGCCGAGGCCCCTTTCCCTCCAGAACAGGCAATTTTTAGGGATGCACACCTGTGGCTTCTGGTTGTCCATGAAGTAAGCAGGCGTGGGCTCTGGGACAGCACTTCTCCAGCTCTGACACACAGACGCCTCATCTGGGATCTCGCTGACCTCCTGACATGGTAGGTCTGGGCCCAGGGGGTGGGCAAACTGAGCTTCTGAGTGTTTTTTGTTTTTTTTTTTAAGGGTGTTTTTTTTTTTTCTTTTTATTTTATTTTGAGAGAGAGAGATCACACATGGGAGGGTCAGAGAGAGAGAGAATCCCAAGCAGGCTCTGCACTGACAGCACAGAGCCCGAGGCGGGGCTCAAACTCACAAACCATGAGATCATGACCTGAGCCAAAGTTGGACGTTTAATGGACTGAAGCACCCCAGCTTCTGAGTTTCTAATGAGCTCCCAGATGAGTCCTGGCTCTCAGTCTGCACTTTGGATTTAATTTTTTTTTTAATGTTTATTTATTTGTGTGACAATGAGAGAGACAGAGTGCAAGCAGCGGAGGGGCAGACTGAGGGAGACACAGAATCTGAAGCGGGCTCCAAGCCCTGAGCTGTCAGCCCAGAGCCCGACGCGGGGCTCAAATCCACGAACTGCGAGATCATGACCTGAGCCGAAGTCGGATGCTCAGCCGACTGAGCCACTCAGGCGCCCCACTAAGCCTTCACTTTGAATAGCAAGGCCATAAGGGGATCCAAGAACAACCATCTTGACTTTGAAATTGCATTAGTCTTTTTTTTCTTAAAGATTTTTAAAAAATGTTTATTTTTGAGAGAGAGAGAGAGAGAGAGAGTGCAAGTGGGGGAGGGGCAGAGAGAGGAGGAGACACAATTTAAAGCAGGCTCCAGGCTCTGAGCTGTCAGCACAGAGCCCGACGCGCGGCTCGAACCGACGGACCCTGAGATCATGATGTGAGCCGAAGTTGGCCACCCAACTGACTGAGCCACTCAGGTGCCCCTTCTTAAAGACTTTTTTAAAGTAATCTCTACACCCCATGTGAGGCTCGAACCCACAACCCCAAGAGCTGCATAGTCCACAGACAAGCCAGCCAGGCCTCCCACAACTGCTTTAGTTTCAATATTCACGATAAATATGGGTGTAGGGAAAGGGGGTTTGGTCAAATGGTTCTTAGGCCTCCTTCACAGCATTTGTTCCCAGCTGGCATCTTCTGTCCCCTTTGTCCTCAACCCCCTGAATAAGTACCTGGTGGGACCACTGGCAGCCCCAGGTCCCCTGAACAGGACAGGAGTTAAGGCGGAGCCCAGGGCAAAGAGGCACAGGAAGACGTCCTGACCGTGAAGCGCATCGTACAAAGTGCAGACAGACTGTGAGGACACCTGAGGGGGCGCCATCCCTCTTGCTCTGCCCCAGAAGCAGGAGTGCCCTGCTCCCCCAGGCGACTTCCAGGCGATGGGAAAACGCTTGTGTGCCACGTGGAGCAAGTGCTGGGGTCAGTCCCATCCTTCCCGTTTCCCAAACACCCAACACTCCGGAGACACCTGGCTGACGCTGAGACCATGGCCCCCTCTGACCTGTGCCTGGCGGCGTTTCCACCCTGCCCTCCCATACCCCACTGGACCGGAGAATCCTGACGGAGGGGACCCGCTTCAAACCTGCAGAGATGCAGTCTTGGTGAGGGGCTCCGCAGGCCTGATGCCAGGTGCTGCTCAGGATCCCACCGGGCCTGGGCTTCTGGCTGGAGTGGGGCTCCCTGGCACCCAGCCAGGCCAAGGGTCCTGAAGGGGGCAGAGCCTCACTGGCACAGAGCAGACATCGAGAGGGGCCCCGCAGCCACCAGGAAGCCGTGCTGAGCAGAGGAAGGGGCCGCAGGCAGGCAAGGCCTCCCCAGGCAGCCTTTCTGCTCGCTACACGGGTCAAGGTGATAGTGGTGGCTCGAGGAACTACAGGGCCATCACCTGAGCCCGCATGCACACACGCGCCCAACCGTGCACAGAACAAAGTGGCTTCTCCACGCTCGAGGGTCTCTCGCGCCAAACTAATTTTTAATTTGCAAGCCATGGACGCCACGGATTGAGTTTGGGTGGACATTTTTTATTCCAGTGCCTACAATGACCTCATCTACAAATTGGGGGAAAAATGTGACCAGAGTGCTTTGCCAGGACAGAAGGCATCTTTCCAAACATGCCCTCGAGGCTAGTTCTCCAAGTGGTATCCCCCAGTGGAAGTTTCCAGGAATACATGCGGTGGGAGAGGTGGCTGCCTCCTTCACCCTGGCTTCCCCTGAGCCAGACGTGCTCAGAAAAGACCCCAGCAGTGACACTTTGTGGTTGTTCGGACTCAGCTTTCTTACATTGTCAATGCTGGACAGGGAGGCTGGGAGCCACTAGGTGGGGCACAGACCATGTTCACGGGATTGCCAAGGGCAGGGGCCTGGACCAAATGCCATTGCCATAAGGCATGAAAAGGGACAAAGGCCTTCGGTCCAGTCACTCCTGAAAGTTTGGGGGATCTGTGGCATCAACTTGTGACATTTCCAATGTCTTTGATGGTGGAATTAAAAGTGGACACTGACAAACAGAAGAAATGATTTGGAGAAAAAGCCTCAGAGTCACCCAGTGAAATCAGAAATGTTCTAGTTAGTTCCAGGCCAGGTCCTAAGTGGCTATACCTGCCTCCACAAAGGGCCACAGGTCTTGCTTCTGACCAGATCCCACAGTCAGCATGTGTACAAGTGGGCGTCGGGGCCTAGGTTCTCACCAGATCTTGCACTGCGGTGGGCAGGTATCTGGAGTTAGCAGAGGGTTGACGTTCATTAAATACACCGAGACGGCTGTCGAGTGAATCAGCAAAAGGTTATGTTTCTGAGTTCTGAACCATGCCGAGTTGGTGTCAAGTCCTACAAAGGACTTTAGGAGATGCGCAGGATGCCTGGGTGGCTCCGTTGGTTAAGTGTTCGACCTCGGCCCAGGTCATGATCTCATGGTTCGTGAGTTCAAGCCCCGCCTCTGGCTCTGTGCTGACAGCTCAGAGCCTGGAGCCCACTTTGGATTCTGTGTCTCCCTCTCTTCTCCTCCCCCACTCGCACTCCGCACCTCTCTCTCTCTCTCAAAAATAAACATTAAAAAAGAGAGAGAGACGCGCAAAACCCTGATCAGGTCCCACCAGGCCATTAGTTGTTTCTCTGAATTTGAACATTTTGATGCCTCCAAAAGCCAGGGAGCGTTACTGCCTCTGAAGCTGCAGCCAGAGTCTCCACACTGCAGCTGCCCTTGTTCCAAACGGGGTCTGTACAGGTCTGTGCCTGCTGGGGGTGGGCACACTTGTTCCTGAGGCCTGAACACTAAAACAGTAATAGCTTTCAGACAACACCCAGCATCTGCAGGACTGTCTGGCTCCTCAATACTCCTATTTTTAGAGCTTCAAAAATTAAGGTACCTTGTAAGAAGGTTTATAAAATTGGTTAAAAAAAAAAAAAAAATCCCATCATCCCGGGGCGCCTGGGTGGCTCAGTCGGCTGAGCGTATGACTCTTGATTTTGGCTCAGGTCATGATCTCAAGGTTCAGGCGTTTGAGTCTCTCATCAGGCTCTGCAATGACAGCGTGGAAGCTGCTTGGGATTCTCTCTCCCTCTCTGTCCCTCCCCTACTCGTTCTCCCCCTCTTCCTCAAAGTAAATAAACTTTAAAAAAAAAATCCCATCATCCCTGAGTTGCTGAAGCCTGGCACGTGGGGCTCAACCTTGACACCTTCCACCTGGAAGAATCCCCGAAGCACTCCAACTACGTCCCCGCTGGGGGGGGGGGGGGGTGGTGAGGCTCTCCTGACTCCCGTACTTTGCAGCGCCGGACAAACCTCGAGCACCTCCGTTTCCGCAGGATTGTGTCGGTGAGCCTCCGAATCACTTGGGGAGCCGCCCGGGCACGTTGTGAGCCATGGCACTCGGCGAGAAGGGGGCGTTGACGTGGGCAGGAAAAGTACCGCACAGCGACGGGAAAAGCACGGCACAGCGACGACAGTCACAGGCCGAGAAGGAGTGGCGCCGTGGGTGTCTAGGGTAGCTCGCAGCGAGCAAGCGCAGCACGAGGTGCGGCGCCGCTGAATCACTACGTTCCATGCCTGGAACTTTGTGTGTCAACCACACTTCAATTCAAAAAAAAAAGAATTTTTTTTTTCTTAATTAAAATAAAAGGAGTTGCGGTCTCAACTTCAGCCTCACCTCCAGCAAGGCGGGAGGCAAAGAATGAATATGCCCAGTCCTGCCGGTGGGGCGGCCCCTGAGTTCACGTTTTGGAGTGAAACCCACCCCATCTCTTCCTCCGCCCGCCTCGGTAGAGCCGGCGGCCCCAAACTCGTCAAGCCCCGGGGACGTGCACTGCTTCCGCCCCGGCGCCACCTTTCACAGCCGGGTGTGTGCGGGCGTCGGCCCCATTTAGGGGATGCACGAAGTGAGGCCCAGCTGGCGGGCCAGGGCCCAGGGCCCGCGCGCACGTCCCGTCGTCCTTGACAACGCGACACAAGGTCACGGAGGGCCCTCCCTCAGGCCCGACTGTCCCCGCGCGGGCAGCCGGCGCCCGCGCCACGGAGGCCCCCGCCCACCCGCGGGCGCAGGCAGCGGGCCGGGCAGCCCGGCGCTCTCCGTGACGTCACCGCGCCGCGCCCCAGGAAGGCCCCGCCCCGTTCCGCCCCCCGCGGAGCGTGGTGTCCTAGGCGCTGGGTAGGACCGACATGGCGCGCGAGTTGAGGGTGCTGCTGCTATGGGGGCGCAGTCTGCGGGCGCCAGCTTTGGCGGCCGTCCCGACAGGTGAGGGGGGCCGGGTGGCAGGCGGGCCCCGCCTCGGTCCCGAGCCGGCTTCCTCTTCCGTGGGACACGTGGAGGTTCTGTGAGATTTATGCGCCACACAGCCGGCGAACGCTGAGCGCGCGGTGCGTCCGCGTTTCTCCCCAGCCCTCAGGTAGCGGGGATGCGCCCCGGCCCGCGGGACTCCTGCAGGTGCTTCTTCGCGTCGAGCCCTCGGACCCGGGTCAAGCAGAGGGGTCGGGCGCTCCTCGCTCCTGCAGCGGAGGGCATTTTCGGAAAGTGGAAGGCGAGGGCTCGTGTGCGTTAGATAACGGACTTCACCTGGGTGATCATTTAAGCTCCTTCGTGGCGATTTCATGCCTCCCCGCCCCCAAGTTGTTTTATACGGGCGTGATGCAGAAACCACTGGCTGTGCTTCTTTCAACCCTGAGTGTCCGCTCTGCCTGGGAAAGCACAGGGCTGCGAACCGTGCAGAACAGGTTCTACCCTGGTGCAGTCCCCGGACTATGGTTCTTCACCGTATTCCCAGGAAATACTGGGGGTGGGGTGGGGGTGGGGCGGGGAAGAATAACCATAATCTTTCTCCTTCCCCACTGGTAAGAAACCATTGGTGAACGACTTAGAGTGCTTCCAGGTTCTTTGCACGGTGTTCACACACACGTGAACAGCTGTGTCTATTTTTTAAAAAAACTTTTTTTCACATTCATTTTTGAGAGACAGAGCACAAGCGGGGCGGGGCAGAGGGAGAGGGAGATACAGAATCCGAAGCAGGCTCCAGGCTCCGAGCTGTCAACACAGAGCCCGCGCGGGGCTCGAACTCACAAACCGCGAGATCATCACCTGACCGAAGTTCGACGCTTAACCGACTGAGCCACCCAGGGCCCCAAGATGTGTCTATTTTTATCTGAAAGGGCCTACACTGTATCTGCAGTTTGTTACTGAATTTTTACAAAAATGTATATTTAGTTTTGAGAGAACATGAGAAGGGGAGGGGCAGAGAGAAAGAGAGACAGAGGATCTGAAGCGGGCTCTGCACTGACGGAGAGCCCTTATGCGGGGCTCCAACCTTGAGATCAGGACCTGAGCCACCAGGCGCCCCTGAATTGTACTTTAAGATTTTAAGTACTCTGTGTACCCAACGTGCAGCTCAGACCCCCAGCCCTAAGATTCAGAGTCGCATGCTCTTCTGCCCAAGCCAGCACCCCTGCTACTGAGTTGTTGATAACGTTCCCTGCAAAGCTTCCACATCTTGCTCAGTATACCCCTGGTCTGTGGCTTTCCAGTGGCTGCATAGCGTCCTTTGTTATGGACTTAGCATTTAATTAGCAGTGTCCTGTGAGCCACAGGAGACTGAGGGCAGTCCCTCACTGGCCATTGTGAGGATTTTGCCCTACTGTGGAGGAGATATAAATGTAGGAACAGGTTTGGAGGAGGGGGCAGTGGTTGCAGTGGGGGTCGAGGAGGAGGCCTGCGGGATTGTGGCTTCGCCAGGATGCTCATGGGGGAGGTGGGAGAAGTAGCCAGATCCTGAACGATTTCTTGGAGGTCAGCAGATAGGATTTACCTGTCAACTCTCAGCAAATCAATCTGTCAGAGAAAGCAGATCTCAAATTCTCATCTTACAGAAGAGAACATCTTCTGAGCGACTCACAGTGTCATCAGCTGCTACGTGGTGTCCCTGGCAGGCAGGAAGGCTGTGGGATCCGAGGCTGACTGGTAATGGGATGTGTGTGGTCTACGCATGGATGTGTCTAGAGCGTGCCTTCTCTGGGCGTCTTACTTGTTCCCTCATGTCCATCTGTGACCCGCTCCCAATGGACATAATCAAGATTGTTTCTGTGGTTTTTATATTTGTTAAGTACTGTGTAGAATGGGTGACCTTTTTTTTTCCCAGCTGGGCTTTATTTTTTTAAATTTTTAAAGATTTACATCCCAGTTAGCATATAATACAATAATGATTTCAGGTAGAATGGACGAGTATTTAAATCTTTGTGCACATGTATGGTATTTCTTTAGAATTTTAGAATTCGAGTTTTAGAATTGATGGTTCAGAGTCTGTGCGTATTTGAAATGTTAGCTGATGTTGCCAAATTACTGTCCAAAAAAGCTTAAGCAATTTGTATTCCCATCAGCAGGTAATGAGACTCCTTATATCAAGGCGTTTTCTTCTTAGTAGTTAGACTGTGTTCATTTGCTTAATGGCCCTTTGTATGTCTCATATTAATTTCTTTTTCATATCTTTGACACTTTTTTTCTGTTCCCTGAGTTTTAAATGTCGGTGTCTGTTTTTTTAAACGATTTCTTAAATATGTATTTATTTTGAGGGTAAGCGAGCACGAGTGGGGGAGGGGCAGAGAGAGAAGGAGAGAATCCCAAACAGGCTCCACACTCAGTGGAGGGCAGTGGGTTCCACTGAGTGTGGAGCCTTGACATGGGGCTTGATCTAATGAATGCGAGGTCATGACCTGAACAGACATCAAGAGTCTGATGCTCAACCAACTGAGCCACCCAGGCACCCCTTTATGCAATAATTTTTAAAGGTTTTGCATAGCCCACTGCAGGGCTCAAACTCAAGAACCACGAGATCACGACGTGAGCTGCTATTAAGAGTTAGGACGCTTAACCAGTTGAGCTACCCGGGCGCCCCTCAAAATATTTGGAATGCTCTCTGGGACTTCAGAGATGATGTGACTGATGATGTGCTGTTGCGGTCGTAGGTTAAGTAGGAGCGTGTGGCTGCCGAGTGTTCGGGGCATACTGAAGGCCTCTGGCCAGACAGGGAGTGCAGAAACACGTGGGTGGTTGCTTGTGTGGGTCTCCTAGAAGAGAGGGTCATGGGCCGTGTCTTGAGAGCACAGATGCAAGGTAAGGCCCCATTCTGAATGATTGGGTTTGACGAGAAATAGTATAGGGGAGTGAGTGTGAATAAGGTTGAAAATTATGTCCTTTCTGTTCTGATAGATGTCAACTTGTGGATCATTTTCTGTAATTGTCAGGGTGGTCACAGTGCCAGACCTGGGCCAGTGCTGGAAGCGCCCAGCTGCAGGCACCGTGAGGTCCACACACCTGATTTTCTGCACGCCCTCAGGACCAGGTGGCTGGTTACAGATAACGTCCCTGGTGAATCTTACGTTGATTGGTAGTTGGGAACCAACACGTCCTTCGCCTGGTAAAATGTCATTATTATAGGGAGTTAGGGCTATCAGAACCTGGGCATTCATGAAAATGTAACGTTAGTAGTAAAAAACCTAAACTGCCATCAGCCTTTTTCACCAGTTGCAACAAGTAACAGAAGTAGCTGGTAGACAAACAAGAATGCCACCTCCCAAACAAGAGATGATGAGCCTGAAAAATCAGCAACAGGGAGCACCTGGGTGGCTCATTCGGTTGAGCATCTGAGTCTTGATTGCAGCTCAGGTCATGATCTCGTGGTGGTGGAATCGAGCCTCGTGTCGGGCTCTGTGCTGACAATGCAGAGCCTGCTTTGGGATTCTCTCTCCCTCCTGTGCCCCTCCCCTACTCGCCACCCCACCCCCCCAAATAAATAAACTTAAAAAAAAAAAAAACGAGAAACAGACTTGGTCTCCAAAAGCAAATGATTGTGTTGTGTGGTGGAGAGGGTAGCGGGTTGGTCATTTCACGTGGCTTTGTAACTTTGGAGACACCACAGCCCCTCAGCCCTGTTTCCTAATCTCGAGGATGCTCTTGCTCTCACCAGTGATGTTTCCAGGACCCGTCATGAGGCAGCCACTGTAGTGCTCAAGTTACCGTCTTCTGCCTTTTCCAATCTCTGTAAGCAGGATCATCTCCTGGAATTTTCTGCCTTAGAGGCGAGACTTCCAAGGGGCGAGGAGTCTGCCCCAAGTGCCAGAAACGTCAGAAGAGTAGGGTTCCCGTTGTCGTTGTAGTTGCTCACACAGGTTGGTTTTATTTCCCAAAATGAATCCCACAGCCTCACATTTCTTGCTTTTGTTCTTTGGTTGTGTTATTCTGCTTCCTTCCTGTGCCCTTACTTTGTTGGGGGGGGGGGCGTGCTATCTAATTTCTAACCTCCCGCCTATTGTGCTGCAGCCGGCTCAAGAATTTAGTAGGCAGAGGGGCGCCTGGGTGGCGCAGTCGGTTAAGCGTCCGACTTCAGCCAGGTCACGATCTCGCGGTCCGTGAGTTCGAGCCCCGCGTCAGGCTCTGGGCTGATGGCTCGGAGCCTGGAGCCTGTTTCCGATTCTGTGTCTCCCTCTCTCTCTGCCCCTCCCCCGTTCATGCTCTGTCTCTCTCTGTCCCAAAAATAAATAAACGTTGAAAAAAAAAATTAAAAAAAAAGAAAGAATTTAGTAGGCAGATTTCAGGTGTTCCCAGGCTCTTTTCAGGATGAGCGGACAGCTCTTGTGGCTCAGGTTGCATCCTCCCGGGAAACAGCTATTTGTGCTGCCACCATAACATAACAAGGATAGGTTTGATCCTTAACCTTTAGACTGTGAATGTCAGGGCCACCTCTGTAAACCGCAGTGCTGGGGCCTTGGCCAGCACGGGCGAAGCACATACACAAAGGGTGTGTGACCGACTGCCCAAGAGGCACCAGGTGGGCCTTGGGCATGAGGCGCTGGGTTAGGACCAGAGGGGTTGAGTGCATCTGCAGAAGATCAGACCAACCGAAACGTAAGAGGTTAGCAAAGGCCGTATTAGTCGCTGGCCGAGTAGGTGGCCAGAATTAAGGGCGGGGGGAATCTCCCAAGCGTTTTGCTCCCCCCTTGACTAAGGGAAATGGCTGCTTGAAGGAAGTGGGGTGAGGACCTGCAGTGAGGCTGGTGAGAAAACAGACATTTCCCGCCTCTGCCCCAGAGTCAGACACCGGGTAAGAAAGGCGATTTCTGTAAGGAGAGTCTCGCTGAGGCAGGGCGGTGGTTGCTGTCTCAAACCAAAATTCTGGCTTGGGACCAATGAAGTGTCCCCGGTTTATGTTCGAATGAAATGTTTTAAGTTCAAAGCCACACGATGTTCTTGAATTGCATTTTTGGTGCTTCAGCGTAGCCCTCTAGAATATTTGTTTTTTTTAAGTTTATTTAAGAAAGCGTTGCATGTGAGCAGGGGAGGAACAGAGAGAAGGACAGAGAGAGAGTCCCAAGCAGGCTCCTTGCTGTCACTGCAGAGCCCAGCGTGGGGCTCAAACGAATGTGAGATCATGACTTGAGCAGAAACCGACTGAGCCACCCAGGCACCCCTGAAGCCAAAGCTTTAAACTTAGAAATGTGTTGACTGAAATGAGATGGGTCAATTTGAGGCTTTTGTTGTCATAAGCTCCCTGTAAGAAATGCGTCCATATCATGACTTGCTATATACAAGGATACGTGTGTGATACAAGTATGTGTGCCTGCTTAGATGAGTTTGTAAATGCCTTTACCTTTTTTTGTTTTGTTTTTTGTAAATACCTTTATCATGAGATATGTTCTTTTGCTTTCCATTTTGCTTTGTTTTGTTTTTTTTTTTAATTTCTGGTTTAACCTACATTTAGTGATTTCAGAACCAGCCACCAAACTTGGTGGGTCACAAGTTTTGACCTGTGACCTGCTCGGACTCTAGCATCATCATGGGGAAAACAGACGTGAGACGGTCAGGTTTAGTCCGCCAGAACATCTCCCACGTGGTGTGGCAATATCACTTCATTTAACACACATCTCAGCTGCCTCCTGTCCTCCCGGTACCGCTCTGGTGCCTCCCAGGGGACAAAACAGACAAGAACCCTGGCCCAGGAAGGTGCTGGGGTGGAGACAAGTAAATGCAGCGTGGGTGTTAGGGGCTGCGCTCTCTGAAGAAACCAAAGCGGGAAGGAGAGCCTGACAGAAACAGGGCGGTCAGGGAAGGCCTCCTGGCTAAACAAAGCGTGCAAGAAGGTGAAGGTGGCTCGGGAAGGGTGGCTTGAGCCGCGGGAGCAGCCCGTGCCAGGGTCCCGAGGCAGGAGCGGGCCGGCACGTTGCAGGGACAGCACGGAGGCCGGAGCCAGTGCTCGGTCGCGCTGCACAGCAATCAGGTCAGAAGTGTGTCTCTTCCGGCTCAGTGTGACTCGGGTTGAGATTTGGCCGATGGGGGAGACGAGGTGTTGAGTTCAGAGAGTTTTCTGAGAAAAATCCTAAGTTTTTGTTGCCGAGGAGAAGAAAGGCTGTTTTCCAGACCTAGTTGGTACCGGGAAAAAAAAACCTTCCATCCTCAGTGCGCTGCGCGGTGGTGCCCGAAAAAGCCTCCGCCCTGGGCACAGCGCCCCGGGCCTCCCGACCCGTCCTGTGATGTGTCTCGGGGTCCGTTTCCCGTCGCTGCCGCTGCCGCTGCCGAGAGCTCTGCCGTCCCGCCCCCCGCCGTGTGGGGCCCCCTCACGCCGCCCTTTCCTGACGGGTGTCCGGGTCATTGCCACGTTTGCTTTCCGTCACGGGCCTGCGGAGCGACCGCCTGCCGCTTCTCACACCTTCGCCAGCGCGAGCCTAACACATTTTAACAGTTTGTCAGTCTCACAGTGAAAATGCTGTCGGGTTTTAAAATGCATCTCTTTAGTCCTGAGGGTGGTAAAGCCTCTTTGTCTTTGATTCAGGGCCATTGATGTTTCTCTTTTTGGGGAATTG
Organism: Felis catus; assembly: GCF_018350175.1. Classification (NCBI taxonomy): domain Eukaryota; kingdom Metazoa; phylum Chordata; class Mammalia; order Carnivora; family Felidae; genus Felis; species Felis catus. The sequence continues at coordinate 38,088,453 of NC_058383.1, forward strand.
CCGTTTTTCTCTTACGCTCTTGGGAGTTTTTATCGCAGATCTGTCAGTGACCTTCTCGTAAGGAAGCTGGCCCTCTGCCACGTTTTCCGTTGTTTTTTTCGTAGTGCGTTTGCCTGTCCGCTTTAATTTTTTTTTTTTTTTTTGGTAGTGTGATTCTTAATTGTTCATATGTGTATTTTTTTTTTTAAGTAAGCTTTATACCCTATGTGGGGCTCGAACTCACACCCTGAGATCAAGAGTTGCATGCTCTACTGACTGAGCCAGCCGGGCACTCCCATGTATGTATGTATGTATGTATTTATTTTTAAGTTTGTTTATTTTGAGAGAGAGAGGGAGCACATGCGCGCACACACACACAAGTAGGGGAGGAGCGGGGTGGAGCCTGATGCTCGAACTCACGAACCGTGAGATCTTGACCAGAGCCAAAATCGAGAATTGGACGCTTAACTGACAGAGCCACCCAGGTGTCTCCCATATATGTAATTTTTTCTAATTTTTTTTTTTTTTTACTGACATGTAACGGACATACTAGTTTCAGGCATACACCATAGTGATTTGATATTCATTAATCGCAAAATGATCACCACAGTAAGTCTAGTGAACACGCATCACCTGACATAAACAATTTTTGTCTTGTGATGAGAACTTTTAAGATTTATCTTATTTGTTTTAATTTTTATGTGCTCCATAAATTTATGGTTCGAGGGTTATGTGTCTTGTTTAGGAAGAGTTTCCTCGCTCTTAAATCATTAGAGAAAAAGATGCCGAGATCACTATCAGTAGGGCGGGCAAAGGCAAATCAAGACCACAGTGAGGTGGCCCTTCACCCCCACTCAGGCGGCGAGAATAAAAACCGTGGGTGACAACCGTAGCATCTGTGAGGGTGTGGAGAAATCAGAGCTCTCCCTGCGGGCAGGAGCGTAAGGTGGTATGGCACTTTGGAAAGCCCTCTGCACTCCTCAAACGGTTAAACAGCTAGCATTCGACCCAGCAGTTCCACTCCTAGGGATCCACACGGAAACTCGTACAACAGTGTTCACAGCACAGCCAAAAAGTGGATACACCCCAGTTGTCCCTTGCCTGGACTAAACCTGTGGTCTGGCCATATAACAGAATATTGGTCCGCTTTAGAAAGGAGTGAGCTGTGATACCTCGTAACGTGGACGAACCTTGAAAACCTTACGTTAAGTGAAAGAGGCCAGGCCCGGAAGACCATGTGTAGTATGATTCCATTTATGCGAAATGTCCTAAACTGGCACATCTCTAGGGCCACAGCGTGATTGCCAGAGCTGGGTGATGGGGGAATGGGGGAGTCATTGCTAATGAGTATGTGGTTTCTTTCTGAGGTGATAACATGTTCTGGAACTAGATGATGGTGACGGACAGACAACTGAATGTGCTAAAGCCCAGTGGCTTGTATACTTTGGGTCAATTATATCCATAAAGCTGTTTTTTTTTTTTTTTTTAATGTTTGTTTATTTTTGAGAAACAGAGTGTGGGGGGGAGGGGCAGAGAGAGAGGGAGACACAGAATCCGAAGCAGGTCCCAGGCTCAGCTGTCAGCACAGAGCCCCACACGGGGCTCGAATTCACGAGCCACAAGATCATGACCTGAGCCGAAGTCGGACGCCCAACCAACTGAGCCACCCAGACGCCCCTCCGTAAAGGTGTTCTTAAAACCTCTTCTGTTTTCTTCTAGTACTTTCAGCTTTTATTTGCACTTTTATAGTCCATCTGGAATTTTTTATTTAATAAGTGAGAGAGGAAATTAACTTTAATACTGTAGCTTTAAATTAATATGCTTTAGGGGCTCCTGGGCGGCTCAGTCAGTTAAGCGTCTGACTCTTGATCTCAGCTCAAGTCATGGTTTGCGTTTCGTGAGTTCGAGCCCTGCTTTGGGCTCTGCGCTGGCAGTGTGGAGCCTGCTTGAGAATCTCTATCTCTCCCCGCTCTCTGCCCCTACCCCATTTGCTTTCTCTCTCTCAAAACAAATAAGTAAACTTTTTAAAAAGTTAAAAAAAAATTAATGTGCTTTAACACAGTTAATCATATTTCCTCATGGTTTTCAAAATTCTTGGCTATTTGTGCACATCTAGTTTTCCATATGAATTTAAGAATTAGGTTGCATAGTTTAAAAAAAAGTTTTAAGTAAACTTTACGCCCAGCATGAGGCTCGAACTCCTGACCCTGAGATCAAGAGTCGTATGCTCCTCTGCCTGAGCCAGCCAGGCACCCAGAGAATTGATGTCTTTAAATATTTACTCTTCGTCTTCAGGGACATTTCCCTAAGCTTTTTCTATCCCTTCGCAAATATTTTTATGTCCCTAGTAAATTTTTTGGTGTGTTTTGTAACTGGGTAATTTTTATAAATAGGTTATTTTGTGCATCGATTACTGATGTACATAGCACAAAATTCCAAAGACACAAAGGTGTGTGCAGTGGAAAACACACCTCTGTCACTGCTGCCCTCAGACACCAGTTCCCCTCCTGGTGGCAGCCCCCTTAAGCCAGTTTTTTGAGTGTCCTTACAAAGATATGCTTGGCTTATGAGAGTAGTTTTCCGTGTACGTGTTCACGCATATATGTTTTTAAACACGTGGGAGCATGCAAACCCCTGTTCTGGGCCACGTTATTTCCTTAGTATGTCTTAGAGGTAATTGAACATCAGGATACTTTACAGAGACTTGCCTCATTTTTCTGCTTCAGAGTATTCCGTTATATACATATTTGTATACTGATCTTCAGCTGACCCTCAGCTTGGTCATTGGCCCCTGACCCCTGGGGGAGGGCGGGGATTTCTACCCCGGATCCTCATCTGGTGTGTCTGTACAGGCCTTTGCGTGACCCTGGCATTGACAGTCGGTGGGAAGGGGCTGGCCCTTCTGTGACAGCCACTTTATGTCTTTAAGGGTTTGTTTTGAGGAATTATATGTATTTGATTGGTTCAGAAGGTATGCATTGAGAAGTCTTGCTCTCGGCATGGTCCCCTTCTCCACTCACTTCCCCTCTCCCTCCGAGGTTGTCTCCATTAGGAGTTGCTTGTATGTCTGCCAAGGTCTGTACGATACAGGAGGTGCAGATAAACACGTGTCTTCTATGACACTACATAATCTGTGTTTTAGTCGCTGAGTAGCTGTTGGAGACTTCCCGTAGCAGCGCTGTTCCCTCCTCTCTTTGCAGCCACCCTCCGTGCTGGGAGGCGCCATGGTTTATTTACTGGTCCTCAGCACGTGGGCACTCAGGTGGTCTCCAGGCATTTGCTGGTATGTACAGTGTTACGGTGCGTGGCCTTTCAGCTCTGTCGTCACATACAAGTTCAGGTGTACCCACAGAGGGAAGTTCCCGGACGAAATCGCCAGATGAGAGGCTGTGTGTATTTGTGGTCCTGGCCAGCGTGGCCAAATCTCCTTCCACGGGGTCAGGCCGATTCCTCCTGCCTGGAGCGGTGCCCCCACGGGGTCGCCAGAAGTACCGTGGAAGTCGCCCCAGAGCGCGGCTCTGCTGCCATCTCCCCCTTCGTGTGAAAATGAGCTGGTCGGAGCCAGAGCATAGCGCCAGCAGGGGCGGAGCCTTGGGTCGGGGAACACGGATGGAGTTGTGGGGCCTGCCAGACCCTGCCTGACTCCCTCCTTTCCTGCACTTACCTTCCATTCATACCTGCAGGTGGCCTCCAGCGAGGGCTCCCTGCTCCGGGTGGCTTCACTGAGGTGCAGCGTCCCGGCCATGCTGTGGCCCATGGGTGACGCTATGGGGGTCAGGCTGGGCTCCGAGGGGCTGTGCGTATTTCTGCGTCTGCAAGCTCCGTGACCCCGAGAGGCTGAAGCTTCTTTCCTTCCATCCTCTCCCTTTCCCGCCTCACACATCCCATAAAAAGAAATGCATATAATATGTGTGTGCAGTTTTATAAAAAAGCATCAAATGAACACTTATTACCCAGTTGAAGGAATGGAGATAACAGGTCCCTCGAAGGCCTGTGTGCTCCTGCTGCACCCTCTTCTCTCTTTCCTAGAGGGAACTGCTGACCTGAATTTTCTGTTTTGTTTTGTTTTTTAATGTTTGTTTATTTTTGGGAGAGAAAAAGCACAAGTGGGGGAGGGGCAGAGAACGAATCCCAAGCAGTCTCCGCACTGTCAGCCCAGTGCGGGGCTCCAACCTCGAGATCATGACCAGAGCCGAAATTAAGAGTCAGAGGCTTAACTGACTGAGCCACCCAGGGCACCCAACCCCCCACTTTTTTGATGTTAGTTTGTTTTTGAGAGAGAGTGGTTTTTACTCTTTTGCTTTTTGTTTTGTATGGATATATATGTATCTAATTTTGTATAAGCACATACAGTTTATTAAATCATACTGTGTGTGTTCTGATGGGACTTTCTTGGGTCAGCTTTTTTTTTCTTAGCTTTATTCATGCTAAAGGTGTAGCTCATTGGTTTTGGCTGCTAATCCCATTGTATTGATACACCACCCAGGTGCCCCCACCCCATCTTTTCTTCCAGACTGGTTGACTTAGGTGTTTTTGTATTTTTTCTTTTTATTATTTTTTTTTAATTTTTTTTAACGTTTTATTTATTTTTGAGACAGGGGGAGACAGAGCATGAACAGGGGAGGGTCAGAGAGAGGGAGACACAGAATCTGAAACAGGCTCCAGGCTCTGAGCTGTCAGCACAGAGCCCGACGTGGGGCTCGAACTCACGGACCGTGAGATCATGACCTGAGCCAAAGTCGGCCGCTTAACTGACTGAGCCACCCAGGCGCCCCACTTCTTTTTTTTGTAAAAATTGTTTTAAATGTTTATTTTTTAGATAAAGACACAGATTGCAAGCAGGGAAGGGACAGAGAGAGAGAGGGAAACAATCTGAAGCAGGATCCAGACTTTAAGCTGTCTGCACAGAGCCTGAGGTGGGGCTCAAACTCACAGACTGAGAGATCATGACCTGAGCTGAAACCAAGAGTCAGACAGTTAACCGACTGAGCCACCCAGGTGCACTTTACCATTTCACTTTTCATTTTAGTGTCTGTTTTTGTTTTTTAATGAACAGAAGTTATTAATTTTGTCAAATATACCAGTCTTCCCTTTTGTGGTTTATCCCAGGGTTCTGCAAAGTAAGGTCTGTGGGTCAGGTCAGGCTCCCAGCCTGTTTTTGTAAGTAAAGTTTTTTTGGGACCCAGACATGCTTATACTTTCACACATTTGTGGCCATTTGCCTCCTGTAATGGCAGAGTTGAGTGAGAGAGACCACAGGGCTCAGAAAGCCTAAAATATTTAACCACCTGCCTTGTCCAGAAAAAGTTTGCCAACCTCTGTTTACCCCAAGGTCATAAAGACCATCTAATTCCTTAGAAGTCGTCTCCTGATGCATTTCTACCAAACAGGAGTGGGAGCCTTTATTTAAAGCTATATTCATTCTTTCTTTGCTGGTAAACTTTCCCAAGGGCTTTATTTTCAAGATTAGAAGATTAGAAAAGACTTGCAGACTAGCAGTCAAGGGCTAAGTCTGGCCATAAATAAATTCTGTTTGGTCCAAACATCAAAAAAAAATTTTTTTTTAAATGTTTTTATTTTTAAGAGAGAGAGAGAGAGAGAGAGAGACAGAGCATGAGCGAGGGAGGTGCAGAAAGAGAGGGAGACACAGAATTCGTAGCAGGCTCCAGGCTCTGAGCTGTCAGCACAGAGCCTGACCCAGGGCTCGAACTCACGAGCCGTGAGATCATGATCTGGGCCGAAGTTGGACACTTAACTGACTGAGCCACCCAGGTACCCCTTTAATTATGTTTTTAATGTGTATTTTTGAGAGAGAGCGTGAGCAAGTGTGAGTGGGGGAGGGGCAGAGAGAAAGGGAGACACAGAATCTGAAGCAGGCTCCAGGCTCAGAGCTGTCAGCACAGAGCCCGACGCGGGGCTTGAACTCAGGAATGGTGAGATCATGATCTGAGCTGAAGTCGGACACTTAATTGACTGAGCCACCCAGGTGCCCCATGATCGAAACATTTTTTAAAAGTATAGTTGCAAACATTAAAAGATTTCACATAAATGTTTGAGCTGCTTCTTTCTTTCAAAAAAATTAAAGGTTCCACGAGTTGGGGCCTGCGTTCTACAATGGCAGCAATCTCGAATCTAGAGGTTGCAGTGTAGTGGCGGCTGCTGCCTCCTACAGGTGGGCCTGCGGTCTGTGGCCTGCCGCACCCATGTTCTCAGTTGCTCCCTCATCCCGAGCCCATTAGTACCATTTCTTCTTTTGCTGTTATTTATTCATATAGTAAATTATATCGATTGATGGCCTAGTGCTAAACCAGCCTTGCATCCCTGAGAAAACCCCCCTGGTTGTGATATAGTATCATTTTTACATATCGTGGGATTTGATTCGCTAAATTTTTAAGGACCTCCATGTCCATAAGGGATGTTGGTCTCTTTATTATTTTTTTTAATCTTTGTTTATTTTTGACAGAGTATGAGCAGGGGAGGGGCAGAGAGAGAGAGAGACACAGAATCCGAAGCAGGCTCCAGGCTCTGAGCTGTCAGAGGTGCAGGGCTCTAACCCACGAACTGCGAGATCATGACCTGAGCCGAAGTCGGATGCTTAACCGACTGAGCCACCCAGGCGCCCCTGGTCTCTTATTTTCTATTGTGCATGTGTAATGTTTCTAGCCGACTTTGATACTCGGGTTATGTTGTCATCATAAAACTGGTCAGAAAATATTTCACTCCTTTTCTGTTTTCTGAAATAGTTTCTTTTTCCCTAGTAAAAATTCTGGGCCTAGGATTTCATCCATGGCAATAATTTGGAAAGCAAATTTAATTTCTTTATTAGATATAAGTCAGTTAAGAATGTCTGTTTTACCTCTGTCACCCTGGATACATTTCCCTTTTTTTTCAAGGAATTTATCCATTTCATCTAAGTTGTTAAATTTCTTGCCATGAACTTGTTCATAATGTTTCTTTTTTGTCCTTTTAATGTGTGTAGAGTGTGTAATGATAACCCCACCTTCATTCCTGATGTTAGTGATTGATACTCTTTTCTTTATCAGTTTGGGAGTTTGTCTATCACGTTCGTTGATCTTTTCCAAGAATCAGCTATGGCTTGGCTAATTTTCCTCATTTATTTTCTGTTTCATAAATTTGTGCTCTTTGTTATTACCTCCCTTCTCTTTTATTTGGATTGACTTTGTACTTTTTTCTAAGGTGAAACCTTAAGTCATTGATCTTAGACTTGTTTACTAACATAAGCATTTAGAGCTGTAAGTTTCCTGATAGGTGTGTCTGTGGGTGATCCCACAACTTTGAACATACTATATTTTCATTATTATCTAGTGATATCCTTGTGATTTCTTCTTTGACCTATGGATCATTTAATATATGTGGTTTAATTTCCAGATACTTAGGGTTTCCTATCTATTTTATTATTACTGATTCTGACTTAATTCTGTAGTGTTTGGAGAGCTTATTCTGTATTGATTTAGTCCTAGTAAATTTATTAAGGCTTGTGGTCCAGTTTACCTTCTTTCCTTGTAAATATACCATGTGCATTTGAAAGAAATTGTCTTTTCAAAAAGAAACGTATTTTGGTGTGTGTAGTCTGAGTATCCAGTCAGAGTTTCCTACTGTAGCTCAAACAGTCTGTATCTGGATTTATTTTATTGTTTGGTTTCACTCTATCAGTTGTTGAGAGAGGGATCTTAAATCTCCAACTCTGGAGTTGTCTTTTTTAAATTTATTTTTATTTTATTATTTATTTGTTTATCATTTTTTTATTTTTATTTATTTATTTTTAACGTTTATTTATTTTTGAGACAGAGAGAGACAGAGCATGAACAGGGCAGGGTCAGAGAGAGAGAGGGAGACACAGAATCTGAAACAGGCTCCAGGCTCTGAGCTGTCAGCACAGAGCCCGACGCGGGGCTTGAACTCACGAACCGCGAGATCGTGACCTGAGCCAAAGTCGGACGCTTAACCGACTGAGCCACCCAGGTGCCCCAATATTATTATTATTTTTTTTAGAGAGAGCGCACACAAGCAGGAGAGAGGGGCGGAGGGAGAGAGAATCCGAAGCAGGATCCACACAGCACAGAGCCCGACCCAGGGCTCACTCCCACAACCCTCGGATCATGACCTGAGCTGAAATCAAGAGTGGGATGCTTAATCGACTGAGCCTCCCCGGTGCCCCCTCTCTTGTTTTAAAGTGGATTATTAATCTGGTTGGACCCCAGCTGCAAACACAGCAGTTGGATTCTTTTAGCCTTAACTGGGCTATTTGCAGTTTGTCCCCCACGCACAGTTCAGGGGGTCAGCCAGATATTTAGAAGAATTTATTCCCAGAATTGGGGACTCCGTCTCTCTGACTCTCATTTCTGGGACCCTCTCCAACTCCCCACTCTGCACCTTTTACAGTTCCCCTAGTGCCGCCTCCGGTTCCTCAGGGGCCGTGTCTGTGTCAGCCGCCCTGGGTTGAACGTGCCCTCCTCCCGTGCTGTTCTCTTCTTCCACGTGTCAGCTCTCCCTGAGGGTCTGCCTGCTCTGGCTGACTTCTCCAGAGCCTTTAGGGAGCCCTTTTGTGTGGTTGCTAAGTTCCTGGGTGTCCTCCACAGGCAGTTTGGCTGGAGGCTGTGACCCCGCCATGCTGGAAGTGGCGCTCTTTGCAGTAAAGACAAAAAGTTAAATTGTTCTTGTCCATATCACACGTGGTAAGTGGGAGATTGTGCATTTCGGATAAGTAATTCCAGGAAAACAGTCTGCCTGTTGCTCACAGCTTAAAATACTAAGTATGCCTGCGTCTAAAGTGCAGTACTTACTTAACATGCTGTTTTGAAGCAACACCGTAGTAAGCAAGCTCAGTGGCTGACGTAGAGAAGAGTGATAAAAAATAAAAGTACCCAGTGTGTTTTGACTCATTTGCCTTCCTTGACGGCCCCTATAGGCCGTTGTACTTTTATTTATTTATTTATTTTTTAATTTTTTTTTTCAACGTTTATTTTATTTTTGGGGGGGACAGAGAGAGACAGAGCATGAACAGGGGAGGGGCAGAGAGAGAGGGAGACACAGAATCGGAAACAGGCTCCAGGCTCTGAGCCATCAGCCCAGAGCCTGACGCGGGGCTCGAACTCACGGACCGCGAGATCGTGACCTGGCTGAAGTCGGACGCTTAACCGACTGCGCCCCCCAGGCGCCCGTAGGCCGTTGTACTTTTAATCCCTCTTCCCAGTCACCGGTGGCTCTGCAGGAGCCCTGAGCGACTTGTGGCTGACCGGATGTCCTTGTGCTCGCGCCTAGCGATGCGCGTGCTGGTAAGTTGCGTGTTTGTAACGAGCTGCTTCTGTGCCAGGGGCTGTGGTGTTCGGAGAAACGTGGCTCTTCTTGCCTTGGTTGAGCTTGATACTAAGAAAGGTTGTAATCTGGTGAAATGTTTTCCACGAGCAAACAGTTAATCGTAGAAGTGCCACAAGCTGGTTTATAACAGCAGTTTCCAATGAGTAGCATAGAAAATAAGTACTCTGAATTCCATCGAGAGAGGGGGTTGAGCCGCTGGGGACGGGAGAGCCTCACACCAGGTCCTGAAACACTTCGGGTGGAGAGGAATGTGGTCGTTGGCAGAGGAAACAGCATGAGCACTGGCCCGTGTGGGGGGGTGTCAGACTCAAACTGTCGTTGCCATTTTGTGTGCCCCCAAACCACCAAACAGCTGGATACTCCGACATTGTAGCCTGGCCCTGAGGCTTGTGGTTTTTCCTTCAGGGTATAGAGGAAGCGTGAGGACCGACAATGTGCAGGTCACGTATCTGTATCTGGTTCGGGCAGATTTACTGCTCTGTTGGTTTATTCTTACAGTCGTTGTGAAAAGTTAACCCCAAATCAGATTTGCTCTTAAGAGTGCTATTGATTAATGTAATCTCAGAATTATACTGGAAAGTTTTAAAGTCCTGGTTGGAAATACGGATTGGTTATTTCTTCCTTTTTCCTAACAGTGAGGACTTCTATTCCTCCATCACGAACAACATATTAAATCATTTCACAAATATTGTATTAAGTGGGAGAAAAAAACCAACAGGAGTAGGAAAAGTAGGCCGTGGGAAAATTGCATGAATCTTAGTGAGGAAGGCCTTTCCAAACGAGGCTGATTTGGGGAGGCTGCCGTGTGTCGCCCAGGACAGCTGCCTCGACCTCGTGGGATCCGTGGCTACGCTCAGCCTGGGCTTCAGGAGGAAGGTGGATCAGCGGGTGTGCTGGTACTTGGAGCTCTCTGTGACGTCTGTGCCACTGGATGCATCTAGCGCAGTGAGCTGCTCACCGTCCTCCAGGCCGTCGGAGCCATTAACCCCTGCAGCCACTCGACCGTGAGTGTGGAGTCACCAATATGGTGTTCTCCAAGATTGAGGTCAACGGGGTCGGAGAGCCGTCCCTGGGGGAGCTCACGGAGGGCATCCAGAAGGACCAGATGCTCCTGGATGTGGCGACAGGGAGCCCGGACCTTACCTGCGTGGTGCCCAGGTCCCAGAACAGGAAGGAGGAAAACGAGGGGGTGGGGACCAGTGTCTGGGAGACTGAGGCAGCCGGCCCAGCCCACCGCCAAGCTGCTTCTGTTGGGGAGGTGATGCCTGTGATCCCTGGGGTCGTGATTGTTGGAACACTAGATACAGTGTTCTGGGAAAGAGAGACTAGTTTCGTTAAGACATAAAACGCTCTTACAAGTCAATAAGAAAAAGATTGTAGTGCAGGAATGGTCAGAGGATACCAAAAGTCCGTCATCAGAAAAGAAAATAGGAAATATTTACAGGGGCACCTGGGTGGCTTAGTCAGTTAAGCATCCAACTTTTGATTTTGGCTCAGGGCATGATCTCACAGTTCGAGAGTTCAAACCCCTAGTCAGGCTCTGTGCTGACAGTGAGGATCCTGCTTAGGATTTTCTCTCTCTCAATAAAAAAAAATTGAAATACACCTAAAACATTTTTAAAAAAAGAAAATACTTTTAATACATTGTTTAAAATACATTTTTAAAAAAAGAAAAAATGTTAATGTGTATTTTATTTTTGAGAGCGTGAGTGGGGAGAGGCAGAGGGCAAGGGAGATTCAGCATCCAAAGCAGGCTCCAGGCTCTGAGCTGTCAGCACAGAGTCCGACGTGGGGCTTGAACCCACGGACTGTGAGATCATGACCTGAGCCGAAGTCAGAGGCTCAACCGACTGAGGCACCCAGGCGCCCCCAAAAAGTAAATATTTATAAATAAGGGCAGGTCTGTCTCGCTCCTAGTAAGGGGAATGAAAATGACAGCTACAGCAAAAGTCTCACCTGACTGATGGGCAGAGATCCAAACATTCCCAGCATCACCCTGGCAGCCACGTGAGGTGACACTCTCGTGGTGCTGCCCGAGTGTAGACCGATGGTCTCTGGAGGGTGACCCGGCAGCATCAACCACGGGTTAAACTGGACCCAACCTGGGACCCGGTGACTTTCTAGATGTGTGCCCAGATGCAGGCTGGGCTGTAAATGAAGTGACACGTGCAAGGATGTCCCTCGCGGTGTTGTTTCATATTTTGGAATATTCTGTGCTTTACAGAGCTCTCACGGAAATACCGCCTGGGATCCCCTCCTCTTGGTTTCCCCTAATGTCAACACCTCCCGTAGCCTGCGGCAGTTACTGAACGCTAAAGTCGCGGTGCCCCGTGCTAGCAAGTAGCGTGCCAGTCGTGCTGGCGCTGATCCTGTTTCACCATTGATGTCCTCTTCTGTCCCGGGCCGCGTGGTCATCATGCCACCTCAGTGCATCCCAGTCTGTCTGTCCTTCTGGATCGCGACACTTGGGAAGAGTACTGCCCGGGGCTTCGCAGGGTGTCCCTAGATGTGGGTTAGTCTGACGATTTTACGGTTAGGTTGAGATGCATGTTTGGTAGGAACACGCCGGCGGGGAGGCCACGCCCTCTCACCCCACCGGCACTGCAGGCGTTGACCCGTCTCCTGCCGGGTGACTTCGTTTGGAGATACCTGCCATTTTCTTCACGGTCCACCACTGGTCTTTTTCTTTGAAATCAGTGGGTGTCTCGTGGTGGACCCGTGGAGATTTTGCAAACGTTCTCTTTCTTGAGGACGTTTAAACAGCAGTTTATCCCTGTAACCGGCGTCGACTGCCGCGCTTGCGCGACGGAGGTGACTTCTTTCCACCATTCCTTACACGTTTATTAATTGTAGTTGTGAGGAAGAGGTCTTTCCTCCCCCATTTATTTATAAGTCATTTGTGGACTCATGCATGTTTCTTTTATTCATCGGCTTACATCCTCCTTGTGTTGCTCAGATGGTCCCGGGCTTTGCCTCTGGGAGTGCCTTCCAGGTGGAGCCAGTGCCCTTGTGAAGCACCCTCCTTGCGAGCCCTTCATCCCTTCCTGGCGGGACCTGGGGAACCGAGGTCTGGTGCCCAGGAGGGCGGCCAGCCACCACCCCTGGCCTGACCAAGGCGTGGGCTGAGAAACGGTTCTGGGGCGGCCGCCCTCCCTGGTGACAGGCGCTGTCGCTGCCGGAGCTCCCGCCTCCAGGCCTGTCAGCGGACGACTAGGAAGTATGTGTACATGGACCCCCACACGCACCTCGATGTTTGTTTCTGCACCCAGTCTGTCTATAGTGGGACAATCCTGCTTCTGCTCCGATGCCAACCTGCGCCGGCAGCTGGCCCTTTCCCTGTTGGTAACTCCTTGCTCCTAACTCAAGGTCCACCGGTACTCCCTTGGCAGATCCGGCAGTTTGAGGATGGCTCGTGGTTTGCTACGGTGATTGTACGCAGGCCTTTTTGGGGCTGACTTCAGGAGACGGTGCCAGTACCATTTTCTAAAGCGACTTAGGTTAGGATGCTTATGCTGTTGATGATACAGTTACGCACTTTTGCTACTGTTTCTTTCTCGGTGAATGTTCCCCACATGCCCGGGTTGCTCTGACTTACTCTGTGGTCCTGTGGTTCTCAGAGTCAGGTACGAAAGGGTGTGCTCAGAAACGTCACGTTCCCCTCAGCTCTGCTACCCTGTCCCCAGCCCTCCACTCTTTCCGTTTTGTTCCCACATACCCATTATGGGTTGAATTGTTGCCTCCCTAAAAGATACTGAATTCCTGACCTCCGTGACCTATGAGTGGGACCTTTTTGGAAACAGGGTCCTCGCAGATGATCAAGTTAAGATGAGGCCATTAGGGTGGACCCTCATCCACTGTTGCCGTGTCTTTATAAACAGTGGAATTTGCATATGGAGTCACGTGCAGAGAGGGAAGATGCGGTGTCCAAGCCAAGGGACACTTGAGACTACGGAAGCGAGGAGAGGGGCCTGGGACAGAGTCTTCGCGCACCCTCAGAAGGAGCCACCCCTGCCAGCGCTCTGTTCTTGGCCTCGCGCCTCCTGAACTGTGAGCTGAGAGATTTCTGTCGTTTGAGCTGCTGTCTGTGGTGCTCTGTTCAGCAATCCCGTGAAACAGTCTCACAAGTTTCCGGTTACTCCTGTCTGTGTTTCTTCCTCACGGAGGAGTGGAGACGCTCAGTCTTTCTGTATCCTCTCCTTCCGTCCATGAAAGGTGACACACAGCACACAGTTCTGTGGCACTTCGGGGCCTTGGTTTTAACAGCATGAGACTAGAAACAGTTGAAACACCCATCGGCTGAGCACTGCTTGCCCATTACAGTGGAGTATTATTTGTTCGTTAAAAAGAATAAGGAGCTCTGGGTGGCGAAATGGAGTATGTGAGATGTGTTCAGTTTTCGTTTTAGTTTCAGTTAACATAAAATACGGTGCTGTATTAGTTTCAGGCGTTCCGATTAGTGGTTCAGCACTTCCTACTTTGCCCGGGGCTCATCACCTGTTCAACCCCTCCCCCTGCCCTGAGGCGGGGGGGGGGGGGGGGGGGGCGGAGGTGTTCTTGATTAAAATACTTAACACACGGAATATGACCCGGAAGTAGAAAGGCCTGCCAGCATCCGACAGCTCCCCTCCCTCCTCTGGAGTTTGGAACAGGCCGTCTGTAGGAGTCTCAAAATACTGAGAGCCCATCGCCTCTGAGTTTTTTGATTTCATGGGCCTTCTGGTTTCCTTTGGGGTAAGAATGGCTTTTATTTGGGGAGACATTGAGGGAATGCGATCTGTTTTCTGAGAGGATCGGAAAGCACATGGCAGGAAGAAGGCTCTGTTAGCAGAACAAGGTGGGAGAGAAAGTGGGGGTGAATGGTCAGTTCAGTAGGTTCTTGCAAATGCGTTGGTCAAGAGTACTTCACTCCAAGTAGAATTAACCAGTGGAAAACCAGCTTCTTCTCTTGAGGCCGTCTGTGTTACCTGATGATTGCGGGGTACATCTACAGGAACGTGGGAAATGATCCCTGTGTGCTGAGCTTGGTGGTGTAGGGGAAAGGGGCACAGGTACCCCAGTGCTGGTGACCATGCAGGTTGGGGGTGTGAGGGGCAGGGGGAGGTAGGATTCCAGAAAATTTGGAGGATGTTGCTTGCCGGAGGGCAGGGAGTACCAGCCGGAAGCATTTAGAGTTGACAGGGTTGCGTTCAGGAATGAGTCTTCAGAATTGGGGAAATAACCGTTGGAATTGTCGCTGGAAGAGTAACATATAGAAATTTAAGGGACAGATTGGAAGAAATGGGACTGCAGACAGGGAGACTCCCTCCAAGGCTTTTGAACCCATGGAGATGCGGGCACCAGGGGCTGGATGGGACAGCGGGAGTTGCCCTCGCGGCATGGTGGGGGGCAGGGGAGGGGGAGCCCTGATGACTGCTATGCTCCCACCTTCCCACTGGCAGAAGACTCCTGAACACCACACCTCTGTCCCTTCCTGTGGCTAGGCGGTAGGGTGGGGTGCCAGTCAGCCCAGGGTGGAGGAGGAGGAAGGGGAGGAGGGCTTCTGAAGGGCTGTTGGCTCCACTGAGACTCTGGCTGCCCCTCTCTCTGATGCGGGACCCGCCTTGGGGCCAGACGCTCATAAGTCAGCAGGGCCCCTGTGGAACTTGAACCCACATCCCGTCCTGAGGCTGACCCTGGGTCTCCTCCCTCACCCATTCCTCCTTACCCCAGTCCCATCAATTTTCTCCCTAAGTCCTGCCCTGCTTCAGAGCAGGGGCCCAGCTTTTGTGGGGAATGCGTCCCTGGCAGGAGGCAGCAGGACATCTCACTGGGGTCATGGGGTGGGGAGGTGCTGCCAGGGGTCACGGGGGCTTTGTCACTCCTGGCTTGGTGCAGAGTGTTCACCAAACCCTCTAACCGAGTAGCATTTCATTCTAGGAGTGCCCCAGCTTTCTGTTCTTTCTTTTCTTTCCAGAGAATTACACGTTCAGACTTCTTGGAAATTGAATATTTTCTGAATCAGAGTAGGCATTTTTAAGATGTTCTGCATAGAGATAAAGGCTAAGGTCATGTTATTTGTAAATCTAGGAGTAAACTTAAAGAAAAGGCAAGTTTTTATACCTTGTAGGAACGTGGATGTTGATATGTTGGGCTTTGAACCCTCCAGGTCCTTTGTGGACATTCGAATTCATTCCTTTCTGACGTGTGTGGGACCCAGCAGGCCGGTGCATCTCATGTAGGTCTAGACTCTGACACGGGGTGTCTTGCGTTGTCTGACGTGTGTCCTTGAAAGCATCGGGCATTAGGCACCTCCTAACTGACCCCAGGCTCCGGCTTGGTGGCCTGGAGTCAGGTGAGCGATGCTGTCCTGAGGGGCTGCTAGTAAGGTGAGTTTCCTGCCCAGGAGCCTGGAGGCATCTGCGTTTCTGTGGTCTCCAAGGGCAGATGGCGCTGCCCACGTCAGGCTGCAGACCTCAGTGTCAGATAGGGGGGTCGCCTTCTTTCCTCACAGCGGTCCCTCAGTTGGCCATGCTGAGCGAGAAATTACAGAAAACTAATGTGAGACTGTGTGAGTCCCCTTCCTGATTACTAGGTAGGGGGGGATCATCTGCTGGTTTCTGGTTTTTAAATGTACTAATTTAAAATTATTTACATGTATATTTTTTAGTGTTTATTATTTACATTTAGAGAGACAACAAGCTGGGGAGGGGCAGAGAGAGAGGGAGACACAGAATCTGAAGCAAACTCCAGGCTCCGAGCTGTCAGCACAGAGCCCAGCGCAGGAACCGTGAGATCATGACCTGAGCTGAACTTGGAGGCTTAGCCAACTGAACGACCTAGGCACCCCCAAATGTACTAATTTTAAAAGAGTTTGGACAAGAAGAGAAGCAGTCAAGAAGTATTCTTTAGAACATGGTGAGACTGTTTCAGACCATTAATGTAAAAATTTGGATCCCTCTTAGGTGTATATTTTTTCCTCCCCCTTTTCCTGGGTGTCACAGGGTGAGGAAGGCTGGCCTGTGTTACTTCGGGCTCCTAGAGGGGCCGTGAGCGCCGAGGCGTGTCTGAGTCTGTGGGTTTGTGCCTGGTTGAGGCCTCTGCCTGCCTCGCGCACCTCTGCCCTGCGTTGGGACTCTTTCTTGGTATTTGATATGTGTGAGGCTGTGTTCCCAACACTTCGCTGAAACACCCACGCTGCTCAGCGTTCAGTCACTTGTGATTTCTCCTGGTGCCACTGGGTCTTCTGGGCAGCGGCTTGCCTCGGACAATTCCATGTGGGCACCTGCAGCAGCGGCCAGGTGGAAACACGTCAGGGTGCTGTGTTTCCGATGTCTTTTTCATGCTTGTTCTTTCCGCGTGTTTGTCTTTTCAGGAAAAGCCACTCTGTGTCCTTGGCAGACCCCAGCCCCGTCCAGGAACCCCGGGAGAAACCTGGCTTCGAGCTTCCACGCCGCACGGCTCTTCAGCTCGCAGGCTGCTGAGGACCGGACGGAGGAGCCCCTGCACTCCATCATCCGCAGCACGGAGACCGTGCAGGGTACTGTGTTCAGCCGGCCGGGGTCCGCGGAGCCGTGGCCTCGTTGCTGGCCTGTGAGGGGAGGTTTTTGGGGCAGAAGCAGTGATTGGTAAAGCCACCCACTTGCTTCGGATGGAGGGTCTTCGTGGGAGGGAGGGTTCCCCAAAGCAAAGCATCGTCTGTTCCCGTCTTCGCAGGGACTCCTGACCGCCGTCCCGGTGTCTTGCCCCCCTCGGGTGGTTGCCCGGGAGTCCGCGGCGGGGTCCTTCCCCAGATGGGGATTTGGGGCACGTCCGCTCACGATCTTGGAGGCGGGATGGAAACTCGGTACTGGCCCTGCCGGCGCAGGACAGCCTCCGACGCCGTCCTGTCCGCTCCCGGGCCCGGGAGAGCAGTCTGTGGAGCGGGGCCATTTCTGGCTTTCAGATGACAGCACCCACTGTGATATTTGGGTTAAGAAGTGAGGTTTTGTTAGTCTTCCGAATGATTAATTTGGAAGCCACAGTTCTGAAGAATAGAATGCGGGGTCTGGTTGTTAGAGGCAGTACGATTCTCACGTCCAGGCACCTCGGGAAGGGCCGGCCTCGATGTTCCCTTGAGGTGGCCGTCCCGCAAGACAGGTGAGTGGCAGGAGGTGGGGGAGGCTCCCTTTGCCCCTTTCTGTGGACGGAGGGGACCCACTGGCTCGTTCCTTGCTGAGGCCTCCTGCCTGAGAGCCCCGATGGCTTGGTTTCTTCCTTGTTTGTTTACTCTTGTGAAAAACGTTTAAAGCTCATTACCTGAAACAGTTGTTTGGATGTTACGTAGCATATTCTTCCACGAAAATAGAAATTACACTTTATTGGTTGTTTCTGTGATTCATTACTAGGTTCCATTTCCAAACATGAGTTCCAGGCCGAGACAAAGAAGCTTCTGGACATTGTTGCCCGTTCCTTGTACTCTGAGAAAGAGGTGTGGCACCTGCTAATCACTGCCAGCACAGCGGGGTTTTTATTTTTGGGGGTAGGGGGGGACACACGATTCTTATGCTCTTCTGGGGAAATGCTAGATAGTCTCTTAGCTGTGAGAACACATTAAATCTCGACAGGTCCGGATCTTAGCTACGGGCAAGAGGATTTTAACTAAAATCTATTCGGGTTTCACGGACAGATAGGCCCAAATGATTCTTCCTGCTAGATTGACTCTGGGGGTTAATTGATCTTGCTGATAGTTTAGAATCCCTTCCAGATACTGGCACGGGGGCCCTGCTGGGATTCGTTTCTGCGGTGGTGAAGTCGTGTCGTGAGGCCACGGGAGGGAGACCCCAGCCCTTTGGCGAGGGGGGCAGGTAGATGAAGCGGAGTGAGGGGTGACAGGCAGTGTGGGAGAGGAGAAACGGTCCACTGCCGGCTCGCTACTGCTGCAGTGCAAAGGGGAACTTTGAGCACGATATTCCAAAGTTAAAAGGGACTTTTTAGGGAATACTTTCAAGCCTTGTTCTGTCACGCACTGTATTCAGGTAGCCCCCTGGCACCCAGAGGTGTGTCTGTGTAGGTGGAAGTGCTCTTTGAGGTAAAGGTGCTTTCTAGACACCGGTGGTTGGGCCCTGGGGCTCCTTCCTCCCCGCACATGCTCGACCCTCCTTAAAGCCATGGGTCCTTCTTCAAGGGTCAGAAGAAACCCAGGTTGGGGGATAGGTATTTGGACATCCCTGGTCAGGAGTCGAGTAAGAAGTGCTCACCCGGGGCTCTTAAAATTTGAGCTGACGAAACAGATTGATGCTTGACTTCGGGCTTGATTTTGAGGGTCAGAGTTTCCTCCTCAGGGCTGTCGGGGCCTTACATCATCTTGTGACCTGCCCCCGAGGACAGTGAGTTGTGTCTGAGAACACTGGGGGGTCCGCACGCCGCACGGCTTCTGCGGCGCTGGCATCGTCCTTCCGTGTCCGCAGGTGTTTATACGGGAGCTGATCTCCAACGCGAGCGACGCCTTGGAAAAGCTGCGGCACAAGCTGGTGTCTGAAGGCCAAACGCTGCCAGAAATGGAGATTCACTTACAGACGGACGCTGAGAAAGGCACCATCACAATCCAGGTACCCTCCGAAGCGCCCTGATGCTTGTCGTGCGCGCAGGTCCTGCCTTTTTGTTACACCTCTAGGCTCCAAGTGATGGGCCGACTGTCTTCATGGTTAACTCTTATTTTCATGTAGTGTAAAAATAAAGCTCATTCAGTGTAGAAAATGTGGAAGACGCGGATAAGCCGAACAGAAGCAAATTTCAAATCACCCCATCATTCGAGGCTAACCACTGTTACCATTTTTAGCGTAGATCAATTTAGGTTTTTGGGGTCTGCATTTACTTACATATCTAAACATTTTTAAACCATACATGTATTTTCTATGTACTTTTTACATTTTTAACTGTGCTTTTTCTCTTGTAATGCAAGTTCCCCTCTGTTGTTATGTATTCTGTGGTACTTTTTTTTCTTTTGAGAGAGAGAGAGAGAACGTGTGTGTGAGACAGAGAGGGGCAGAGGGAGAGAAAGAATCCCAGGCAGGCTCCATGCTCAGAACCCAACAACGACCCTGAGCTCCTGATCTGAGCTGAAATCAAAAGCCCCCACGCCCAACCGAGTGAGCCCCCTGGCGCCCCCTGTGGTGCTATTTTTAATTGCAGCCTGCCATTTGGATTAACAGTCTTGCTTTAGATGAAGTAATACTTTTGGCTCTTGTGGCCTTTTGAATATGTTCAGGTCAGAAAGAAAGGCAAAAGTGGGGGGCTTATCAGACAGAGGGTGTGAGGGACGTAATATTGCCGAGACGGCTGCTTTCAGGGTCCTGGGGTGATGGCTGGAAGTGCGGGAGGTGTGTCTGCGAGGCTGAAGGACACGCTCCCGTGGGGTCCGAGCGGACGTGTCTGACGGGGACTTCCTGCCTCCACCCAGTGAGCTTGGTTTGGCCGCTCAGGACTGTGCTGGAGCACGTGCCTTGGGCTCTCTTGCTCACTTGCTGCCTCCGTTCCACGTGTGTGCGCCTACTCTTGTTTAAAGAAGCTTTCTCGAGGAAAGACATACGGTAAAGTTCACCAGGTTCAAGTGTACACATTCATGGAACCACGGTTCCATCATGATTTCCTCCCCCCAGATTTCCTTCTCCCTTCCCGGTGGTCCCTGTCAGCCGCTGATCTGCTCTCTGTCCCTTTGGCTTTGTGTTTTCTAGAATTCCGTATGAACAGAGGTTGAGTCTCCCCTCTTTCACTTAGCATAATGCTTTGAGACGCATCCATAGTGCAGCACGTAGCAGTAGCTTGTTTGGTTTTACTCGGAGAAGTATTCTGCTCCGTGCCCGTATCACCGTTCATTCCCCACTCACCACTCGATGGGCACTTGGGTCGTTTCCATTTTGGGGGTGTTAGAGGTAAAGCTGCTGTGGACACATGTTTTCATGTCTGTTGGGTGAGTATGTTGGAGTGGGTCTGCTGGGTGAGTGTGTGTTTAACTTTGACTTTCCCGAAGTGGTCTCCTGGTTTGCATTCGTATTAGGGGCGTATGTCCAGGGGAAGTCTAGCTTCCACACATCCCTGCCGACACCTGTTGTTGTCAGCCTTTTAAATTTTAGCCGTCATAGTGGATGAGCTGTGAGTCTCATTGTGGCTTTAATTTGCATTTCCCTGATGATTCAGGGTTAATGCTGAGCATCTTCTCGTGTCTCTTTGCCATTTCTGTATATTCCTGTGTCCAGATTTTTGGTTCATTTTTAGTCAAGTTGTTTTTTTCTGTTGAGTTGTAAGAGTTCTTCATATATTCTGGATGGAAGCTCCACATCAGATACGCGCTTTGCAGACACCCTTTTCCCATTCTGTGGCTTGCCTTTTTGTTTTCTTAGAGGTGATTTTTGTAAAGCAAATTGTAATGAAGTCCAGTTTATCACCTTTTCATTCCCTGTTTTGTCCTTTCGGTAACCTCAGAAATCTCTGCCTCTTCCACGTTCAGAGATTTTCCCCTGTGTTTTTTTCTAGAAGTTCTGCAGTCTTCGCTCCTGCTCTGGGTCTGCAGTCTGTTTGGGGTGTGGTGTAAGGGGAGGGCCAGGGTCGAGTGCCCGTGGCTGCCTGGTTTCAGCGCTGTCTGCTTTCCTTTCCCCCACCGAATTATCTTGGAACCTTTGTTAAAAATCAAGTACCACAGTCTGTGCAGCTGTGTTTCTGGACTCTGTCTCTTTGGTCTGTGTGTGTCTGCTAGTGGGGAGCGTTCTAGTGTGGCCTGGCCCATGTGACTAGAATTAATCTCTCTGATGACGTGTGGGGTGTGACTTCTCTGGGTCCTCACTGGCAGCTATAACTGCTG
Source organism: Felis catus (assembly GCF_018350175.1). Classification (NCBI taxonomy): domain Eukaryota; kingdom Metazoa; phylum Chordata; class Mammalia; order Carnivora; family Felidae; genus Felis; species Felis catus. Next base: position 38,109,586 of record NC_058383.1, read on the forward strand.
CTTCTTGCCCCTGGGGCTGTCCGCCCGTGTCTGTCCCCGCTCCCCACGTGCTGGTAGCCCGGAGCTTAGCGTGCCTCTCTCCTCAGGACACTGGCATCGGGATGACACAGGAGGAGCTGGTGTCCAACCTGGGGACGATTGCCAGGTCGGGGTCAAAGGTAAGCCCCCGTGGCCCCATCCTCGGGTGCTGCAGCCGCTGCCCTGCTCGGGGCTCCAGGGTCTTTCCTCCAGGCAGCTCCGACCAGAGAGGGTAGGACGCCAGCTTCAGCAGGAATGTTCTCGGGCGCGAGCTCTGTGCTGGCGCTGTGGGAACACTAGGACGTGATTTCCTGGCCATCACGGGGACCTTTGAGGTGGTTTCTCTTTTTTGTCGATGAAGAGGTGGAAAATAAGTACTTTCCCCGTAGCTAGAAGTCGGCCGACCCCAGGCTCAAAGCCTGTCTGTCGGAGTCTGGAAAGCACCGTTGTGCCTCCTGCTTTTCTCCAAATCCTTGCTCAGCGACTGCTTGAGCTCCCTCAGCTCGAGGCAGAAGGCCCGGCAGAGGTGGCGTCCTTCCTCTCCTGCCTGTCAGCACCGTTCACCGTAGTCCCGTCTGCGGGCAGGCGGCCCTTCACGGCCCCTCTGTGGGGACAGGTGGGCGGGCGGTCACGGGGCCTCTGCCAGCCTGCGACCAGGGTGAGGTGGCCGTCAGCTGCCTGTGTACTTCTCCTTGGCGACTAAATGCTTTTTGTTTGTCTTGTGGGCCTAAGTGGTGCCTAAAATAGTCCTTTACGAAACTGCTTGAAATAGTTTAATTGTTGGTCCAAGGTGATTTGCAGAAATTCTACTTTTTTTTTTTTTTTTTAATTTTTTTTTTTAACGTTTATTTATTTTTGGGACAGAGAGAGACAGAGCATGAACGGGGCAGGGGCAGAGAGAGAGGGAGACACAGAATCGGAAACAGGCTCCAGGCTCCGAGCCATCAGCCCAGAGCCCGATGCAGGGCTCAAACTCACAGACCGCGAGGTCGTGACCTGGCTGAAGTCGGACGCTTAACCGACTGCGCCACCCAGGCGCCCCCAGAAATTCTACTTTTAAGAAACGTTACCATAACCGTTACTCGCCAACCACCCCCCCCCCCCAACCCCAGTCCGCATTACATCTTTGGTTACGTCCATCCCTGTCAAGGAAAGTCTGTGCCCTCACATACGGTAGCCACTGGCTACACATGGTTGTTTGGATTTCAATTAAACGTGATATAAAACTTCATTCCTCGGGTGCAGTAGCCCCATTTCAAGTGTCTGACAGCCAAATGTGGTCCTCAGCCATCGTGGAACACTTCCTCCACAGACGTGATTCTGGTGATGAGTGTGTGCGTTTTACTTTATTTTTAGTGTTTATTTTTGAAAGAGAGAAACAGAAACAGTGTGTGGGGGGGGAGGGGGCAGAGAGAGAGGGAGACACAGAGTCCGAAGCAGGCTCCAGGCTCTGAGCTGTCAGCCCAGAGGCCGACATGGGGCTCGAACCCACAGACCGTGAGATCATGACCCGAGTGGAAGGCAGACGCTCAACTGGCTGAGCCGCCTAGGCGCCCCTGTTGTACTTTATTTTTAATCTTAGGAACGTTGATAACACGAGTTCTAAAAATCTAGTGCCTGCTGTATCGTATCAAAATCTGTATTTGGTGTGTACTGTTTCCGCATGAAGCTTAGAATCTGGGAGACACGCGGAAGGCACGTTTAGGCGTCTCCCCACATCCCGAACTCCAGGGGCCGCTGCTTTCTGTGCTCCGCTCGCTCAGACCACCGCCGCCCCTGCCCCCGAGGAGTGTGGCCCGCGGCCGACAGGCAGGCCTGTGGTTCTGAGTTAGACCCGGACTCGGCGTCCCACAGCCCATCTGGGGTCCCTCAGCCGTCACTTCCCACACTGCCCCACGGTGTGTGACCTGGGGTGAAAAACCACTCGGTGTGATTGCGTTGAGGATTAAGTGTGACCTCCGCCTGCACTCCGGAAAGGACACAGGGCTTCGCAAACGTCTGTTCTCTCTGGGGAGGGGGCACCCTCCCTCTGACCAGCCTTCGCCACCACAGGCCTTTCTGGAGGCGCTGCAGAGCCAGGCGGAGGCCAGCAGCAAGATCATCGGCCAGTTCGGAGTGGGTTTCTACTCGGCTTTCATGGTGGCTGACAGAGTGGAGGTGTATTCCCGCTCCGCGCATCCGGGCAGCCCTGGTTACCAGTGGCTCTCAGATGGGTGAGTAAGTGAGAGCAGGCCTCACGTCACACACGGGGCCGCCCCAGGCGCGTGCACTGAGGCGCACTTAGGCACACAGTTAAAGTGTTACCACTTCCCTTGGGAAGTTAGGGTCTCTTACCAAATGCCAGTGGGCCTTCGTGGGCTTTTTTATGAAGCCCGAACCTCAGGCTTTGGGAGCTGGTTCCTCCTTCCCTTGCAGATGGCCCATGGCATGTGTGTGTCCCCTGTGGTGTGTGGTTTCAGAGGGCGGCCTGTCACCAGCTTGGCCTCGGGACCAGCCGGCCTTGCTGGACTTGGTCGTGCAGGAGCCCGTTCCTGAGTGCTTCCCACCTCGGACTCCCGGGTTTGGCTCCCGGGCCTGCCCGCCCCTCCTGTGCCACTCAGGCCCCAGGAGCTGCCTCTTAGATGCTTGCTTGTTCACCGGTCCGCATGGGGGCCGTTAGCTGGAGGGTCCAGGAGAACCTCGAGACCGTTGGAGGAGAACGGTATCTTGGCCAAACGGAAGCGTGTACTTCATTTTTTATTTTTTAATGTTTATTGATTTTTGAGCCACAGAAAGAGAATACAAGCTAGGGAAGGGCAGAGAGAGGGAGACCCAGAATCTGAAGCAGGCTCCAGGCTCTGAGCTGTCAGCACAGAGCCTGACGTGGGGCTCGAACTCACGAACCGTGAGATTGTGACCTGAGCCCAAGTTGGAGGCTTAACCGACTGAGCCACCCAGGTGCCCCTGGAAGCGTGTACTTCATTAGCCCCAGATCTTTGTTTCCGGATCCTGCTCTCCCGATGGGAGCGCAGCCCATCCCCCTCAGTCACAGCTGAGGCTCCTGTGTGCCTCCCACCAAGGAGATGTTCAGAGGAAGCAGGCCAGGATAGGGACAGGGTGCCTTTTGGGGGCGCATCCCCTCCTTTTGTACTTGGGAAACAGTTTCTCCGCCTGGCCTCTGCCAGAGGTTCAGAAACCGGGAGTTCACACGCGTCTCCGTGCATCTGCCCTTTCCACCCAGTGTCGCATGGCAGCAGCGGGGTCACTTCGGGTGACCCTAAACACCACGAGGGGGCGCCTATGATCGGGAGAGCCCCACGCCCCAGCCCCACATCCCACACCCCACCCCGGCAGCCTCTCTCCCTGGAGGAGACACGATGGGCTCAGAAACGGTGGCACCCAAGCTTGTCTTTCTGGGCATCGACGGTCCCAGGTGGAGGACTCGTCAGCTTTGCTTTGTGCGATTGGCTTTCCTTTTCCCACCTCTTAGCTCCGGGGTGTTTGAAATCGCTGAAGCCTCGGGAGTGAGAACTGGGACCAAAATCATCATCCACCTCAAGTCAGACAGCACAGAGTTCGCCAGCGAGGCCCGGGTTCGAGGTGAGTGGGAGTCTGGGCCACTGTGATGTGTGCGCGGCAGGCTTAGGGCGCTTCCGGGGTTGGCGGCCCAGGCCCGCCTGGGACAGAGCCCCTGTGGCTCCGTGCGGGACCAGAAGCCAGGCCCACTGGCGCGGTCAGGTTTTGTTCCGTCTTCCACCCTCGGTGGTCGTGCTCTGCCTGTGTGGAAGATGCGTCCCTCACCCCTCACCGAAACCCAGAGCGGGGGCTTCTGTGCGGTGGTCTTGTCGTCGTGTGTGACTGACGGCTCATCAGAGGTGCTGAGCGCTTCCCGTGAACTCGGTTCATGCCGCCGAGAAGGTGTGGGCGTCTCACGGTGGCCTGGGCCTCAAGACATCTATCTGCTTCCTTGCACTTCTGCTCACTTTGTGCAGGCAGGACAGTGTCCCTGCTGTGACCTGGCTTTCCACCTGTGAGACGGCCACACTGAGTCCTCCGGCGTGCTGTCACCCCTGCATCCACTTCCACAGCTTTTGCGTCCAGAAGCTCCCTGTGTTCATTGTTGTTTCACGTGTGTGTCTCTTCCAGATGTAGTGACAAAATACAGTAACTTTGTCAGCTTCCCCTTGTACCTGAACGGAAGGCGCATTAATACCTTGCAGGTGAGACCCTGGGCTGCATGAAGGGCTCAGGGGAGGCTGTGGGGACAGGTTGGTACATTTCAGGGCCAGAGGGACCGAGGTGGGACTGGGTGGCCCTGTGCCAGCAGTGGGGTCCCTTGCGGAAGGCGAGATCCCCACCCTTCTGTGCCCCGTCCTCGTGCCCTGGGTATAGCTCACACTGTGCAGTTCATTGGTCCTTGGTGCGCTCACCATCGCCACAGTCCCGTTTTAGAACATTCTCGCCCCAAAAAGGAACCTGCCTGCTTTAGCAGTAACTCCCCATCTCTCCTCCCATAGCCCCCAACAACCACTCGTGTGCCTGTTCTGGAAACTTCACATCAGTGTGGAATCAAACACTGTGGCCTTATGTATCTGGCTTCTCATCACGATGGTTCCAGGTTCATCCGTGTGAGCCTGTGTTGGTGCTCCCTTCCTTTTTCCGGCCAGGTTCTGGTTCCACGACCAGGCCACATTTCTTTGTCCGTTTACTCAATCTGTTCGTGACGTCCTGCAGGCCCGTGCACGTCCTCCGGGCTGGCCCTTCCTGACACCCTGTAGCAGGGAGGGGACACTCGTTCTAGAACCTTTTGTGTGTCTTTGTGGGACAGCCCCCCCTCCCCACACTGTCTGTCCCACGGGGCTGGTCCTTGGCTCGTCCTGGGTCCACAGGCTCCAGCGGCCCAGCTCTGTGTGGTCGTTGGGAGGCTGTATCTTAGACGCCGCATCCCTGTGACTGTCCACTTGCAGGCGGTCTGGATGATGGACCCCAAGGACGTGGGCGAGTGGCAGCACGAGGAGTTCTACCGCTATGTCGCTCAGGCCCACGACAGGCCCCGCTACACCCTGCACTACAGGACGGACGCGCCTCTCAACATCCGCAGCATCTTCTATGTGCCGGAAATGGTGAGGCCGGCGAGTTCGGGGCAGCGCTGCGAGTGCTTGTCTGCTGCTCCCTGGGGTGGGGGCACCGCCCAAGGTGACCGCATTTCTCAGCAGCGCTGGCACTTTCCTTGAAGGGGACAGATCACAGGCATCACAAAAACTAACTTGGCAGCATCAGAGTAAAAGCAGAGCCCCCACCTCCGGATGGATGAGCGCAGGGGGAGGGGTGTTGCGCATGCTGTCTTGGTGGAACAGAACCGTTGGGCGAGGGGCCCGGGGGAGGCCCGCAGGGCAGGGGCGCCATGGCGCTCTGATGACTTGGTGGGCACTCTGTGCTTGCGCTTGGCCCTTAAACCCCCTGGCTCGCAGTAGCCTGGTGAAGGCTCTGATGAATCCTGTAAACAGGGAGACCTGCTCGGGGGTTGGCAGAAGTTCCTGGTGTTTTTGATGGCAGCCCCCATAGGTCCCAGGGCTACCCACTTGGGAAAGCACTGTGAGACTCGGTGCTGAGTTCCTCAGACCAGCAGCCCCAGCGTGTCCTGGGGTTTTGGGGAGTGTAGATCTCAGCCCCGCCAGCACGTCCTGAATGGAGCCTCCGTATTAGCAGGATCCCAGCGTGGTGTGCGTGCGGGATGCAGGCCCCAAAATGCTGCTTTAGAGCAGAGGTCGGCAGATGGTTGTGACTAGTTTGGGCTTCACAGGCCCCACGTGGCCTGGAGCGCTGCCCCCAGGAACCGCTCGCGAGCCCGGCTGTGTTCCGGGAAACTTGATAGCCCCTACAGTTCGGATTTCGTGTATTTTTCACATATCATGAGATAGTCTCGTTCTGCTTTCATTCTCAACCATTTAAAAACGGAAAAGCTGCTCTGGGGCTGCACAAACCAGGTGTTGAGCTGGGTTTGGTCTGTGGCTGTTGTTTGCTGGCCCTGACCCCTAGCACGTTGGCTCTGTTCACAGGGACATGCTGGTTGTTGCTTTTTATGTCCTTCAAGGGGAACGGGTGGGGGGCAGCGGCTGCCCACGGAAGTCCCGTGCCCTGCTCCCCCTGCCGAGGGCCCGTCGGGGTCCTCCCTAGGCTCTTCCTCTGAGTCACCACGTGTCCCCCCGCAGCTCCTGGCACAGGCCTCCTTAAGAAGGGGTGGCTCTGAGTTGTCCTTCGTGCTCCCACATGACATCATAGGTTCTGCCTCCTCGTGGGTCCCTAACACTGCTGTTTCCTTGTCCCCAGAAACCATCCATGTTTGACGTGAGCCGGGAGATGGGCTCCAGCATTGCGCTGTACAGCCGCAAGGTCCTCATCCAGACCAAGGCCACCGACATCCTGCCCAAGTGGCTGCGCTTCGTTCGAGGTACAGCGCTGATGCCCGTGTCCGTCGTGTGAGTCGAGGCCCCGCAGCCCCGGGACCGAGCGGCTCCCCGTGCGTGGCCTGGGGTGCCGACCTCGGCAGAGAGCGCTCGTCTGCCCTGAGCACCGGGTCGCGGTGGGCAGCCACGGCGGCAGGCTGGGGTAGCTGGGCAGACCCAGGGCGGCCGTGGGAAGCTGCTTAGCTCCACCCAGGAAGCTTCTTCCCCTCTGCAACCACCACGTCTTGGTTGAGGTGGGGCAGAGTGACAGAACACGTTTAATTTGAATTCTTGTAAGTTTCAGGTGTTTTTTATTGTGTTTTGTTTTGTTTTTTAATGTTTATTTTTTGGAGGGGGGGGGGGGGGGACAGACAAACAGACAGACATAGAATCCAAAGCAGGCTCCAGGCTCTAAGCTGTCAGCACAGAGTCATCTGGGGCTCAGAGTCACAGATTGTGAGATCGTGACCTGAGCCACCCAGGCGCCCCCTCCCCTTTTTCTTTAAAGTTTATTTTGAGAGACAGCATGAGCAGGGGAGGGGCAGAGAGAAAGAGAATCCCGAGAAGGCTCCATGCCCAGTGGACCCCGATGTGAGGCTTGATCTCACGACCTTGAGATCATGACTAGAGCTGAAAACGAGTCGAACACTTAACTGAGTGAGCCATCCAGGCACCCCATAAATTTCAGGTTTAATGTTCATTTTTGAGAGAGAGAGAAAGACAGAGTGAGAATGGGCAAGGGGCAGAGAGAAAGGGAGACAGAATCTGAAGCTGGTTCCAGGCTCTGGGCTGTCAGCACAGAGCCTGATGTGGGGCTCGAACTCATGAACTGTGAGGTCAAGACCTGAGCTGAAGTCGGACGCTTAACTCACTGAGCCACCCAGGCTCCCCGAGCGAGATTATAGTTGTTTTTTTTTTTTTTTAATTTTTTTTTTCAACGTTTATTTATTTTTGGGACAGAGAGAGACGGAGCATGAACGGGGGAGGGGCAGAGAGAGAGGGAGACACAGAATCGGAAACAGGCTCCAGGCTCTGAGCCATCAGCCCAGAGCCCGACGCGGGGCTCGAACTCACGGATCACGAGATCGTGACCTGGCTGAAGTCGGACGCTTAACCGACTGCGCCACCCAGGCGCCCCTCGAGATTATAGTTTTAAAAAGAATTCAGCACCTAAACCTTCGTATCACCTTAGCATATGACGTGCAGAATGTCCACAGTATACTTAGGGCTGTGAACACAAAATCCAGAAGTGGTCTTTAGAGTGTCAAACCGATCCTGAAATCTCAGCAACTGTTCCCCCAGCAGAGGCCCCCTGGCCTCACCAGCTTTCTTCTGGTCACGTTGCCACGACTTGGGCTGTGTGCACAAGCTCTGGGGCATCAGCAGGACTCAGGCCGGCATCTGGTGCCCCAGTGAGTCTCCCCACGCTGTCCTTCGCCAGTTCGCTGTCACACACGCATGGTTGGACTTGGAGTCAGGTTGGGAGTGGGAAGGGAAGGCCTGGCAGGGAGGCAGAGGGGTGTGCAGTGAGGGCCGGGCAGAGCGCGGGCCCGGGGACGGTCCTGATGGGCCTGTGTCTCCCTCAGGTGTGGTGGACAGTGAGGACGTCCCCCTGAACCTCAGTCGGGAGCTCCTCCAAGAGAGCGCACTCATCAGGTAAGCCGCCGAGGAAGGGGCAGCGTGGGCGCCTGCGGGAGACGCAGCCCTCTCAGCGTGCTCACCTTGACCCCCAAGGGGCCCCGGCAACTTCCAAGGGGCGGGGAGCAGAGAGCGGCCCTGCCGCGGGACTTGGCCTGGGGGGCCGTGTGTTGGGGGAGACGTGCCCTCCCTTGGTGGCCGTGACAGGGGAGACCCCAGGCGCGCTGCATCTGAGCTGGAGGAGGCAGAGAACAACCACAGAGCCAGGAGAGATCTGACGTGTTGGTGTGCAGGTGACCCTCTTGTGGAGAGGTCGCTGTGGAATCCCTCTGCGCTGAGGTGGCTCCATTTCTCTGCTCCCCGTCCCGATTGTAGCAGCGGCTCCTGTTCCCGAGTGCAGATTCTCCCCCGGGACTGTACGGAGCCTTTCCTGTGTGGCCCATGTAGTCTTTTGTGGGGGCACCACTAGGGCCCCAGGTCACGGTTGCAGAAACCGTGAGTTAGAGAGGTCATGCCGGCCAGCGGGTACACCTGCATCAGGTGCAGGAAGAGCAGTGACCGCAGCCTGGCAAGCAGGCCCTCACTTGTGAGTAGTCCGTTCCTGGCGAGGTTCTCGTAGCACTTGGCTGAGGGGGCGTCTGCCAGCCTCTCCGTGTGCAGTTACTTTCCCCCTTTGTCACTGGTGGGGGCGGTGTCGGCCCGCGGGTTCAGTGTAGGGTGTGTTCGTGTGCGGGAGCCGATTTCCCATTTTACTCATCGGGTTGTGATGTTACTTTCATTACGGATCTTGATGCCAAGACCGTCCCGGGTCGGGCCAGCGGAGGGAGCCCGCGCCTGTGCCTGTCACCCGCCCCCACCTTACTTTCTGCCTCCTCGCTTTGGGCACGAGATGGTCCAGGCTCGCCTTGTGTTCTGCCTGCGTCTTGTCCTGACCCCCCTGGAATTGCTTATTCCTTTGAGGAGCCCTGGTTCCTCTGAACAGAGAATGGTACTGAGAAGTCAGGGTCTGCGCCCTGGGGACGCCACTGCTGTTAGGGTGTCCCTCCTCCCAGGCCCTCTTAGCAGTCAGAGCCGAGGAACGTGTGAAGTCTGCGTGTGTTGATGGGCGTCTGTACTTCTGTATCAGTACGTGTTCGTATGTCTGCTGAGCCTCCCGAATACCAGCTGGCACCACTGGGACGTCCTGGTCTTGTCCCTGCCCATGTCTGCTCCCGACCCCGCCAGAGAATGGGTCGGCCACGGCCACTGCCCCCCCTCATGTTGGTGCGTCCTGTCCCGGCTTCTGTGGCTGCCCCAGCCCAGGTGCAGGTGCTGTCCCGTCCTGCCCCGTGGTTGGAGGTCTGAGTTGTTCAGGATGGGAGCAGAGAGGAAAGCTTAGATGAATAGGAAACTGTTGATCTCCCGCCCTGGATTATTACAGAAATACACTGTAATTTCACTGGTTTTTAAAGAAAGGCAAAATAATAAGGAAATAATTACGCTCTTCTGTTATTGAGAGAGTGAGAGCACGCACAAGTGAGCGAGGGACAGAGAATGCCACAAGCAGCAGTCCCAGGCGGGACAGAGAGAGAGAAGCAGGACTCACCCTAAGGCGGGGTACGGGCTCACCCAATATGGGACTCCCACCTCACAGACCGTGAGATCATGACCTGAGCTGAAGCCAGATGCTTAATGACTTAGCCCGGGTGCCCAAAAATAAGAATACCCTTAATTTCACTCATGAAGTTGCTCGTAATTTCACGCCACTGTGAAATGCCGCAGTAAACACCCTGTTCCCCAAGAAATCCAAGTTTTATAAAACTGGTGTGTGCGTGTTGTGTATACCGCCTTGCTCCTAAGCGCAGAGTTCCAGTGCACAGAAAGCTACTGGTAGGTCTTTGCACACACGTACACACTGTTTGCTGTGATTTATCCACGTTGGGATTTTTCTGGTGTTTCTTTGCATTTCAGCGTCATTTCAGCGGACCATTTTTTGATGTCATGACGGACCATTAGAGGAGGTGACGTTTAATGGCCCTCCTGCTTTTTATGCTCAGCCTTTTCTTTAGCGTTCAGCCCGGGGGCTGTTCACAGTTGCCTTCTGTCCTGTGCGCCACGGTGTGATGCCTGGTCCATAAAGCTTGCCGCCTCTGGTTTCCTGAAGTGTAATCTGCGATTGGATCCCAGGCTGTGGTCCTCCACAAGGGTGGCGGGGGCGGGGATCGGTTCGAATTCCTGCTACTAGGGGTGTCTCCCCAGCTGGGCTTTGTCAGGGGTCCCCTTTTTGCTTCACGTTTTTTTTAGTTTCACCAAAATAGTGTATTGTTTCTGCTTCTTTGGTCATTAGTGGGGATGAACGTTTTTCATATGCTTCTGCCTTTCGTCTTTCATGAAAGTTGTTTGTTGATGGTAGACGCGTTTCTGTTTTGTAGGAAACTCCGGGACCTTCTACAGCAGAGGCTGATAAAATTCTTCGTTGACCAGAGTAAAAAAGACCCTGAAAAATATGCCAAGTTTTTTGAAGATTATGGCTTATTCATGAGGGAGGGCATCGTGACCACTGCTGAACAAGAGGTCAAGGTAGGGTCTTTGTTTCTGGGCCTTTCTCTGGGCTGCCGTGGGCTGTGGAGGAATCTGGTGGAGGCCAGAAATCCGAACTTCCTGGGACGTGACCGTGGCATAGCCGGGCACTTTGCGGGGGTCAGTAAAGGCAGCGTTTGGCCTCCAGGCCTCTGTTGGACGCAGCAGGCCTGGCGCCACATCCTGGAACCTCCTTACCACGTCCCACGGCACCGAGCTCTTGCCCGCCTGATGCTGGAAGGAGGTGGGTGTGCGCTGTCTCCTCCCACCAGCATTCAGGGTGCTCAGGAGATCACTAAAGGCAGGGGACGGGGCAAGGTGCCTGGTTCCTGGGGTGGGAAAGGCATGTTCTCTGGGTGACTAGTGGAAATCCTTTTCTTTTTTTAATGTTTGTTTATTTTGAGAGAGAGCACATACATGTGTATGTGCAAGCAGGGGAGGGGCAGAGAGAGAGAGAGAGAGTGTGTGAGAGTGTGACAGAATCTCAAGCAGGCTCCGTGCTGTTGCTGTCAGTGCAGAGCCCGACCCGGGGCTCCCACCCATGAACTTCGAGACCATGACCTGAGCTGAAGTCAAGGATTAGACGCTTAACAGACTGAGCCACCCATGTGCCCCTGGCGGAAATCCTTCAATGTGGTGCCTCTGGGGCCAGAGTTCAAATACTTAAAAATGATACGATCATCAGGCACCTGGGTGGCCCAACTGGTTAATTGTCCGACCTCGGCTCAGGTCATGATCTCACCATTCGTGAGTTTGAGCCCTGCATTAGGCTCTGCACTGCACCCTGGTTGTGCAGGCACGTGTGGTCTCTTTTTCTCTGACTCAGAAATGAGTAAATATACATATTTTTTAAATTTAAATCCAGGCCTGTTAACATAGCGTAGTAATGAGTTCAGGAGTAGTTTCCTGATTCATCACTTACATACAACACCCAGTGCCCATCCCAACAAGTGCCGTCTTCAGTGCCCATCACCCATTTAGCCCCTCCCCCACCCACTTCCCTCCAGCAACCCCAGTTCATTTTCTGTATATAAGAGTCTTTTATGGTTTGCCTCCCTGTTTTTATCTTATTTTTCCTTGCCTTCTCCCATGTTCATCTGTTTTGTTTCTTAAATTCCACATATGAGTGAAATCATATGATCTTTTTTTTTATGAGGCAGAGACAGAGCATGAGTGGGAGAGGGGCAGAGAGAGATGGAGACACAGAATCCAAACCAGGCTCCAGGCTCTGAGCTGTCAGCACAGAGCCCCATGTGGGGCTCGAACCGATGAACCGTGAGATCATGACCTGAGCCAGAGTCTGACTCCCAAGCAACTGAGCCATCCAGGCGCCCCGAGAAATCATATGATCTTTATCTTTCTCTGATTGATTTCACTTAGCATAATACTCTGTAGTTCCATTCTGTTTGTTGCAAATGGAAATATTTCATTCTTTTTGATCGCTGAATGATATTCCATTATATATATATATACTACATCTTCTATGTCCATTTGCCATTCGATGGACATCTGGGCTCTTTCCATGCTTGGGCTATTGTTGATAGTGCTGCTACAAACATTGGGGTGCGTGTGCCCATTTGAACCAGCATTTTTGTATCCTTTGGATAAATACCTAGTAGTGCAACTGCTGGGTCATAGGGTAGTTCTGTTTTTAAGTTTTTGAGGAACTCCATACTGTTTTCCAGAGTGGCTGCCCCAGTTTGCACTCCCACCAGCAATGCAAAAGAGATCCTTTTTCTCCGCATCCTGGCCAACATGTTTTGTTGCCTGAGTTGTTAATGTTAGCCATTTTGACAGGTGTGAGGTGGTATCTCCTTGTGGTTTTGATTCATATTTCCCTGATGATGGGTGGCGTTGAGTATTTTTTTCATGTGTCGGGTGGCCATCTCGGATGTCGTCTTTGGAGAAACTGTTCATGTCTTCTGTCCATTTCTTCACTGGATTATTTGTTTTGGGGCAGTTGAGTTTGATAAGTTCTTTATAGATTTTGAATAATAGCTTTTTATCCGCATGTCATTTGCAGATGTCTTCTCCCATTCCGGAGGTTACCTTTTAGTTTTGCTGATTGTTTCTTTTGCTTTAGGAATATTTTTATCTTCATGAGGTCCCAATAGTTCATTTTTGCTTTTGTTTCTCTTGCCTCCGGAGACCGGTCTAGTAAGAACTTGGTGCAGCCGGGGGCAAAGAGGTTGCTGCCTGTTGTCTCCTCTAGGATTTTGTTGGTTTACTGTTTTACATTTGGGACTTTCGTCCAAAAATAAGTAAATATTAAAAAATACAGTCATTCCATAAACATTTTTTGGCCAATTTTAAATTGCCACATAATTCATATACTGTAAAATTCACACTTTCAAAGTGAACAATTCAGTGGCCCTTCATACATTCGCAAGTTGTGCACCCACGGCTGTCTAGCTTCAGAAAATTCTCGTCTCCCCAAAAAGACACCTGAGCCCCATTAAGCAGTCACTCCGAGGGTCGAGATTTCATCTTTAGCAGTGAGGAAGGAGGAGGTGACCGAGCATCTGGGGTCCCCCAGGAGGTTCTTCAGGTCGTGGGAGGTGGACCTAGGGCCCTGGCGTGCTGAGGCCGCCACAGCCTCTTCTCAGCCCTCCTTGTTGGTGGCAGACTCCAGCAGCTCTAGGCACAGGCTGTCTGCTCTTCCACCGTGTTCTTCTGCACGCACCCCCCCCCCCCCACATGTCTGTGCCGGATGATCAGGAAGAAGTCACTGGTATAGACGAGGCAGAGTTGAGGTCTCAAGTCACATGCTGGCTGGTGGCATTGGGGACCCAGGCCCCAGCTTGGGGCCGCTGCTCCACCATCGGCAGGCAGCTCCCACATCAAGGATATGATACCAGCGGGCACACTGATCTTCAGCTGCCCGGATGGAGGAGGACTGGCTCCCCCTTAAATACGTGCTCACTGTCATTTGTGCCCCACGGGCCAGCGCTAGTCCTTGCCGTGAGGAAGGCTAGGAATGCAGTCTCCACATCTCATCCACGTGCCCAGGAGGCGGGGATGGACAGAGGATGCTGGGTCTGGGAAGGTCTCTGGCACGGACAGTGGCAGTATACCAGTGGTCTAGGACAGGTGTACCAGAAAGCCCTTCTCCACGGGGCCCCGGACCAGCTAGGGCGAAGGTTCTCTCCGGGGTCCCCCGCACATTTGATGTGGGACCCGATGGATACCATCGGAGTCCCCTCAGCCCCCCAGGGGCCGAGTGCCGTCCTTGGGCCCGGCAGCCAGGGGTGAGGCCGGCCAGAGCTCTTCCTCCCGGTAGCCATAGGCTTCCAAAGCCTGTGGAAGGCAGCTGGGAGGCTTTCAGAACGAGGACCTAGAACGAGAGTGACCTGGCCTTTGTCTGCAGGAGGATATTGCAAAGCTGCTACGGTACGAGTCCTCGGCACTGCCTGCTGGGCAGCTGACCAGTCTCTCGGACTATGCCGGCCGCATGCGGGCTGGCACCCGCACCATCTACTACCTGTGCGCCCCCAGCCGGCACCTGGCCGAGCATTCACCCTACTATGAGGCCATGAAGCAGAAAAACATGGAGGTGAGTGGGCCACGGCTTGGGGTCCAGACGGGATAAACAGGGTCTGAGCCCCAGACAGTGGCCGAACATGCTTGGGAGAGCCAAGCCGCGTGAGGCAGCTGATGTCCAGGGGTCCTGAGGCCCAGCCAGGCTGCCGTTAGTCTGTGTGTCTCTGGGAGGTGACACGGGGCTCCTCTGTAGTCACCGCTCCTACTGCTACTCCTACTGCTAGGGCCCCCTCGGGACCATCTGGTGAACCACTGTATCCATGAGGCTGAGGAAGCACCCGGACCCCAGTATGGCCTTTCCAGACATAGGACCCGGCCCTGGCCTCACGCTCCGCTCTGTCCTGTTGCGGGCAGACTTCTCCAGGCCCGACGCCAATGCTCTTGGGCTCTCGCAGGTTCTCTTCTGCTACGAGCAGTTCGATGAACTGACTTTGCTACACCTTCGTGAGTTTGACAAGAAGAAGCTGATCTCTGTGGAGACGGACATCGTTGTTGATCACTATAAGGAGGAGAAGTTGGAGGACGGGTCCCCGGGTAGGCTCGCTCCCCTTCTCTCTGGGCCCAGGTGTGGGTGGTGGCCTGGGGGTGCAGAGGAGGCTAAGACGGCCTCTTCCATCTTGTAGTGCTGGGTTCATATGGAGTTTTTTCTCTTCTCATGTGTATCTGGGGTCCGCAGCCTGCACAGAGGAAGCTGTTGGGGACCATCTTCATGATGAATGGGAAACATTTTTGTTTAGATCCTGGGGGTCTGAGTGCTCCCTCCAGCTTGGCTTCCAACAGAATCAGAAGTGGTCTTTTTTTTTTTTAATGTTTATTTTATTTATTTTGAGAGAGTGAGCAGGGGAGGGGTAGAGAGAGAGAATCCCAAGCAGGCTCTGTGCTGTCAGCATAGAGCCCGATGTGGGGCTTGATCCACAGACTGCGGGATCATGATCTGAGCCAAAATGGAGAGTCCAGATGCTTAACCGACTGAGCCACCCAGGCGCCCCTAGAGATTCTTTTTAAAGCTCTCACAAAATTATATGGGCCTCAGGCAACCAAAAATGTCTGTCTATTTAATTTAATTTAATTTAATTTAATTTAATTTAATTTAATTTATGCTCCACACCCAGCATAGGGCTTGAATTCCTGATCCTGAGATCAAGAGTTGAATGCTCCACGGACTCAGGCAGCCAGGTGCCCCCAAGGTGTCCTTTTTGGGATCCAATTTAATCTGCTTACTTTTAGATGAAGGTCCTTTCGGGAAGCCTCTGTCTCTGCGGCAGTGGCCGACAGGGGCGGAGGGAGCCTTCTTGAAACCCAGTATTGAGGCATCAGC
Organism: Felis catus; assembly: GCF_018350175.1. Lineage (NCBI taxonomy): Eukaryota > Metazoa > Chordata > Mammalia > Carnivora > Felidae > Felis > Felis catus. The sequence continues at coordinate 38,125,084 of NC_058383.1, forward strand.
ATTTTAGGCCCCCTGGGATGCCCTGGGGTGGGCGGCTCTGAGCCCGGTCCCGTCTACCCTCCTGTAGCCAGTGACCGCCTGTCCGAGAAGGAGACGGAGGACCTGATGGCCTGGATGAGAAATGCGCTGGGGTCACGTGTCACCAACGTGAAGGTGAGGCCTTCCGGAGACGGGCTGCCACCCGGCCGCCATGGGCCTCCGGGACCGCACTGCTGCCGGCCCTGTGGGTGTCTTCCCCGCGGTCGTGATCTGAGGGGCAGACCGGCGCGTTGCTGCCGCGCCTGTGTGTGCACGCGCGCCAGTGCCCAGGGGCGTACGTGTGCCACTCTGTAGAGCAGGTGGAAGCAGAGAACGGGCGGGGGGAGGTCCCCAGCTGGCTGTCCCCAAGGCGCTGTGGTGGCCGAGGACACGGGGAGCTGACTGCCCAACTCAGGTTCTTAGGGGTCTGGGTGGGTCTCAGCAAGCCGGTGTTCTGAATCGTAATTCACAGGAGCCGTACTTCGGTTCCGTGAAGGAGCTTTAATTATAAAGGAAAGGGAATATACGAAATCAAACCATTAGAGTAACATAAAGAGGGGGAGAGCGTAGAGAAGAACAGAGAAGGGTTCGTACATCAAATCGGTGCTCACGACATCCAGCCTCGTGGCTGGGGGAGTCCCGCGGCGAACAGCCTGGTCGGGGTCCCGACTGAGGGTCCTGGGCGGAGCATCCTTCTCAGGTGAGGCTTCCAGCTGTTGCCGCCAAGGCAGCGTGTGCCCTATGCGTGTGTGATCCCAGTGAGTCATGGAGTCTACCTAAGCATAGTCTTTCTCTTACCGTCTCACGGTCTTGGGAGCCCGGCATCTGCCTATTTCTCTTCACTCCCTGATCCATTCCAGGGGGCCAGCCTGGTCTGGCTCGAGAGGGCGAGGCAAGTTAGTCCCTCTTGGCGTCAGAAAGGCCAATTCTGATGCCGAGGCCAGATACGGAGCACAAGCCAACTCAGGCCCCTGGGACTGTGTATGTGCGGCTCTGGGCAGAAACGCACAAGTCACATAAGTTCCGTCCAGAGCAGCTGGCAACCGAGCAGTCCAGCTCGGACCTACAAGAGAAGGCCATGGTAGCCGGAGGACAGGTGTTCAGCGTGAAGTCACTGGCACAGGGACACCTCCAGGCGTGGCGCTAAAGGTGTGCAGGGTGGGAACAGCCAAGAGCAGAGGAGGCACCTCTGTAAGAGGTGGCATCTGGGGACCTGTGTGGCTTCCGGGCAGTGAGCATTGAGAGCCAAGGCGCACAGCCGGGATTTCTCTTTGTGACATGTACTGTGTCATGCACAGCATGTCCTCCGAGGTCACAGGGTGACCTCCGAGCTAATTAGAATGAGTGCATTTGACCCACGAAGGAGACGAGGTGGAACACTTCCCCACATCACAGCTCGCAGTCCGGGAGCTGGATTTGAATCCCGGCGCAGGTTCTCCATTGCTGTGCCATGGGTCCAGCAGGCCCAGAAGTCTGGCCTGAGTCTGCAGGCCCACACCCTCTGGGTGGCAAGGGAGAGGCCCACAGGGAGCAGGATCTCGAACGTTCGGTGGCAGGTGTAGTGGATGAAATCCAGACCCGTGGGAGCCGTGGGAAGGGGGCTCAGGCCATTGGGACGGGCAAGACAGAGGGAGGATGGGCAGGATTAAGGGAGGACGTACTGGAGAGGCTGGGGCCTTGGGCAGGGGAGCAGCCGGCTTGCGGGGTCCTTGACTGCTGTGGGACCCGGCCATGGCCCCCGTGCAGCAGAGGTTAGTTAACCCAGGCCAGATGGACCTGGGACAGCAATGGACACGTTAAAGACCAGTAGTTTTGGGGGGTGGGGGATAGAGGAGGAGGGAGTCCACGATCGGGATGTGTTCCAGGAACTTCATGTGGTGGCAGCTCAGACTCCCTTCTCGTGAGTGCAAGGGAGGGGTGTCCCTGGAGACCTGCATTGTGTGTGTCACCTGGGGAAGCTTCATGAATGGCCCAGACCCTGCAGCCCAGGGGCTCCCGCCTCCAGCTCCTCCCTCACCTCTGGTCCCTGGCCTGGCTTGTAGGTGACTCTCCGACTGGACACCCACCCTGCCATGATCACCGTGCTGGAGATGGGGGCCGCCCGGCACTTCCTGCGCATGCAGCAGCTGGCCAAGACCCAGGAGGAGCGCGCTCAGGTCCTGCAGCCCACGCTGGAGATCAACCCCAGGTAGGGCCGCCGGCTCCCGGCCCAGGCCCCGGGCACGCGTTTCCGACCTGCCACGTCGTGTGTGTGTGTGGGTTTGTGTGCTACCTTTGTTTACGACACCTCAGGAGGGCATAAGGCTTACGTGGTTTGATGACTATTAAACTATCCCCCACAAGGTCCTAAAAAACCACCTTGTTGGCCTTCATTCAGATGCCCCCGTTTCCCACTAGAGTCTGTCCCTGTCCTCAGAGGTCACCAGAGCCCTCGCTGCAGGAGTAGTCATTTCCTCACCTCGCCGTGGTTCTAGCTCTGTGTTGTCAGTTTTGAACTTTGACGTGTGTGGAATCCTTGAGTGTGTTTTTAAAGTCCTGCTTCCTCAACTCGGCGCAAGACAGTCCGCATGGAGGGTGGCTCGGGTTTGTGTTTGTAGCTGAGAGATAGGAGTCTGCCTTAGCACCGTTAGGCTGTTTTGGGGTAGTTTCCGTTCGGGGGCTGGTGGCAACAGGTTGCTGTGAACACTCTTGTCCCCCTTGTCCCCATCTGGCTCACGGCCCGGCTACCCTCACCTGGACGAGGACGTGCGCGCTGCTTGCATAGCACGGGAGTCCCCAGGGCCCTGCATTGACCATCCTTTGGCTTGGCTTTCTCGTGACATGCCTTCTAAGACCGTCCTTTTTTTTTTTTCTCTTGAGAGAGTGTCAGCAGGGGAGAGGGGCAGAGAGAGACCATCTCTGTGCTGAGCCTGGAGCCCGACGCAGGGCTCCATCCCATGACCCTGGGGATGGTGACCTGAGCCAAAATCCAGTGCTGGACGCTCAACTGAGCCACCCAGGCGCCCCTACAGTAATAACTTAAATGAAATTCTATCAACAGGTTACCAAATATGTTACAAAATAGCAAAAAGCAAGCATCCCTCGTCTTGTCCCCAACCACAGTTACTACAGCCCACTTGGCATCTTTTCTTCTGGACTCTGGCCTTGTACTTTTGTGTCTTTTTTGCATTATGACTCACTTTATCATATCCTTTTTAATGCTTGTTTTATATGTATGTCATGTATGTTTTATAAGCATACGTTTTGTCTAGACTGCTGGGGAGAGGGCAGAGTACTTTCTGAGCCAAGTGACTACACCTGGAATCGGGTGAGCGCGCGGACGCGGCCCGCGGCCGGTCAGGCGGCAACGGGAGCCGCACCAGTGTGTGCGTGTGGCCTCCGTCCCGGGGGCACACAAGGCTTCAGCTGTGGGCGCCTGTCGGAGAGGCTGACCCCAGCCTCTACCTAATGCTGGCACACAAGTAGTTCAGTGGGAGAGCTGTATGGAGGGCTCGTTCTTAGTGCCAGGCGATTTTTAAATTTTAGTTGCTTTGAAAATTGTTCATCTGTGCACCGGGTTCAGAATTCTAAAGAACCAAAGGAATCCATAGTGAAATTTTCCTAGTACCCAGCACGGCCCCCCTTAGGTCGTGTTTTCCCAGAGTTGGCCTGCACCTGTCGTGCATGCAGATTGGCTGGTGGCTTTCTTATAAGGGTTTCCTACCGTACCGGTGCCGTGAGCAAAGCAGATTGCTAAGTCTCAGAGCGACGTCCAGGTGAATTTTTAGACTGTGACTGCCCTGTACCCCGTAGCAGTTAGACAAACTTTCCCCAATGCCTTCAGTTTGAACAAACTTAAAAAAATTTAACGTTTTAGGGGCGCCCGGGTGGCTCAGTCGGTTAAACGTCAACTTTGGCTCAGGTCATGATCTCACTGCTTGTGGGTTCGAGCCCTGCATCAGGCTCTGTGCTGACAGCTCAGAGCCTGGAGCCTGCTTTGCATTCTGTCTCCTTTTGTCTCTGCCCCTCCCCACTTCTCTCTGTGTCTCTCAAAAATAAAAATAAAAAAAAATTAAATGTGAACGTTTTAATTTATTTTTGAGAGGGCGAGACACAGAGCCTGACACAGAGCTCAAACTCATTGTGTGAGATCATGACCTGAGTTGAAGTCAGTCACTTAGGCGCCCCATACCAAAGGTCTCAACTCTGGCCATTTGAAAAATTACCATTTTGATGGAGGTATCTTAGGAAAAAGATCAGATAGTGTAAGTTTATGGCATTTTTTTTCTATGTAGAAAACCATAGAATTCCTAGGGAGTTGTAGTGATCATTTTCTTCTTTTTGACTTGTGTTTTGCATTTTGCTTCAGAAATCTTTCTCTTTTTCCCTGTCAATGTTTGTATTTATTGGTATAAGAAATCCAGTTGTGTTCTGGGTGGCTGGCCAGTGACCCTACCTATTGCCCTCTTAATGCTGTCTCTGTCAAGTACTGGCTGCCCTCATGTCCCCACGTGTGCATCAAGTTGTGTAGATGTTGTCCACGGTTGCCCTTTCGTTTTCTAGAGCCAGCGGTCCAGTTCCTGGAGCCTTACAGTGTGCTTTCACATCTGGGCCACGTCTCCTGGCTGTTCTTCTATGCTTATGAGTTTCTAAGACTGCTTTTATACCTAAACTAATAAAATATTTTTCATATTTTAAATTCCCGTTGGTAGTGTTTCTGTCCTCGGAAATCCGTCATTTTGTGCCTTTTTTCTTAGACTGGACCGTCCACCATGCGTCTTTTTGACTGTTTCGGCAACCCCAACCTCCCAGAAAAGTCCTCAGAATGTAGAGGCTCTTGTGCTGGTTGTGCAGCACCCAGCCCTGACTTGACTTCTGGTCTTTTCTGTGCTGCAGACACACACTGATCAAGAAACTCAGTCAGCTGAGAGACAGTGAGCCTGACCTGGCCCAGCTGCTGGTTGACCAGGTGAGTCTTCCAGAGCCAGAATTCTGGAGCCTCCGTGGCGGGGGGGACAGTGCTCTCCCTGCCTCGTCTGCGGGGCCTTGCCGTCTCACTAATGCGATTACCCTGCCTGCCTTTCAGATCTACGAGAACGCCATGATTGCTGCAGGCCTTGTGGATGACCCCCGATCCATGGTGGGCCGCCTGAACCACTTACTTGTCAAGGCCCTGGAACGCCACTGAGGGCCAGGGATGCCCCGCTCTTGCCTGCAGTGAAAGGGTTCAAGCAGAGGTGACGGAGGAGGCAGCCAGGGACGAAGGACTAGATGCCACCAATGAGAACATCCCCTTTGAGCTTTATTTACTTAAATTAAAGGTATTTCTTAGTATTAAGTTTTTTTGTCCGGACAGAGGAGGTGGGTAGGGGGCTCTGTTTCCACAACCCCCTGCTCACAGTGGAACTGGAAATAGTGACAAAAAGCCCACTTCTGTCCTTGCACAGATTCCAGGTGCTGTGGGGAGAGGGTGCTCACGGGAAACCTTAGGCCCAACGCTTGACTGTGGCGACAAACTGGGGCCAGGGCCCCACTCACATCAGGCTCTCTTTAGTGTCACCTCCACTGGGTAATGGTCACTGATGGCCTGGGCCTGTGGGAAAACACATGGTGAGCACAGGGGTGCCTGTCATGGCATACTCTGTGCACACTGCGTCCTGACCGGACCCCTGCCCTGTGTCTGTCACCTACACCCCCATCCCAGCCCCATCAGAGCTGCAGACACGTACCAGCTGGCTGCTCAGGCCAAATGCAGCTTGGAAGTTAAAGGGGGTGGCCGAGTCCGGGACGATGGCGTGCTGGAGCAGGGTGCCTGCCACCACGATCCTGCGGCACCACACACGAGAGGGTCCCCGTCAGCCTCGAGGCTGGCTGCCCACACACCCTTCGCGCCTCTGTCTGGTCAAGGTCATGACCCAGTGCTGCCGGGCAGCCCCCCAGGCGGCCTTGGCTCCACAAGCTAGGCCGAGGGACCGGGAGCACCTCCCCTGGCACTAGGGCCCCGGACGGGGCCTGACCCAGGTCTTGGGAACCTGGACCGAGCAGTCCAGGCAGCTGGCGAAGGCGGCCTCGTCCCCGCCTACCTGTCGTAAGCGCAGCGCGTAGAGGTGGCTGTGGTGTCTGCGGTGTCGGGGATCAGCCACTGGAAGGCAGGGCTCGTGCGCAGGCGGATGGATGACCACTGGGAGGGGACCACGTAGCTGCAGCCAGCGTTGAAGTCGCCCATGAGCATGACGTCCTACACGGAGACACCGGTCGGTCAGACACCTGGGTGCACGAGCAGTGCCTCCAGGGCCCGGGCTGCAGACTCACCTCCAGGTCCCACTTCTGCCGCACGTCCAGGTAGACGTCGTAGAGAGAGTCCATCTCGGCCACCGCGTCCAGGGGGGCCGCATGCAGGGGAACGATGGCAAACTCTTTGACCTCTGCGGAGATGGCGTTGTGCTAAAGCTCAGGGCCGTCACCAGGGGGTGGAAGTAACT